>NC_045429.1:267812996-268489583 GCF_902635505.1 Sarcophilus harrisii | reverse complement strand
GGAGATCATTATATACTTCAACAACAATACCAGTTCTGATGGACCTGGCCATCCTCAGCAATGAGATCAACCAAATCATTTCCAATGGAGCAGTAATGAACTGAATCAGCTACGCCCAGAGAAAGAACTCTGGGTGATGACTAAAAACCATTACATTGA
The DNA here is from genome assembly GCF_902635505.1 of Sarcophilus harrisii. Taxonomy (NCBI): domain Eukaryota; kingdom Metazoa; phylum Chordata; class Mammalia; order Dasyuromorphia; family Dasyuridae; genus Sarcophilus; species Sarcophilus harrisii. The sequence goes on along the minus strand of NC_045429.1, from coordinate 268,489,424 downwards.
ATTGCCCACCTGCATTTTTTATTTCCTTCACAGGCTAATTGTACAATATTTCCGAGTCTGATTCTTTTTGTACAGCAAAATAACGGTTTGGTCATGTATACTTATTGTGTATCTAATTTATATTTTAATATATTTACCATCTACTGGTCATCCTGCCATCTGGGGGAGGGGGTGGGGGGTAAGAGGTGAAAAATTAGAACAAGAGGTTTGGCAATTGTTAATGCTGTAAAGTTACCCATACATATAACCTGTAAATAAAAGGCTATTAAATAAATAAAAAAAAACAAATATTATCTCATTTTATCTTCACAACAACTCTGAGAGATAATTGCTATTATTATTATTATTCCTATTTTACAGTTGAGAAAATTGAGGTAGGCAGAAGTTAAATGACTTACCTACCTAGAGCCACATAGCTTTAAGTATCTGAGGTCAGATTTGAAATCAGAGCTTCTAGAAATTACTCTAAATCACTCCCAAAGCTCTTTGGCTATTATCTCTATACAAATGACTTCCAGATCATTCTCTCCTCTGAGAATGGGGTTGGGTTATTGGGTATTGATAAATATGCAAAAAAGAACATTAACAAAAAAAATTTTTAAATGTACAGAAGAAAGCAAAAAGATCAGAAAGACATACACACAATAATATACACATACACATTTTTGGAGAAGTACAGTGTAGGGCTGCATTTTTGATTTCCTTCACAAGCTAATTGTACAATATTTCAGAGTCTGATTCTTTTTCTACAGCAAAATAACGTTTTGGTCAGGTATACTTATTGTGTATCTAATTTATATTTTAATATATTTAACATCTACTGGTCATCCTGCCATCTAGGGGAGGGGGTGGGGGGGGGTAAGAGGTGAAAAATTGGAACAAGAGGTTTGGCAATTGTTAATGCTGTAAAGTTACCCATGTATATATCCTGTAAATAAAAGCCTATTAAATTAAAAAAAAAAAGAGAGAAGTACAGTGTAGGGAATAGAAAGATGATCTCAAAGTCAAGATATACTGGGGATTCAAGTACTGCCTTTGAAATAGATGTAGATCTACATACTTCTTTAAAAATCACCTCTTGGGGTCTCAGTTTCCTCATCTTTAAAATCGAGGAAATTGGACCAAATAGTATCTAAGATCTCTTCTAGCTCAAGCATTCTATGATTTGGGGTGAAAAACTTATCTTCCTCAAAACTGTTTCCCCCCCAACTTTACTATTTTCAACTGATGATACCAATATTCTCCCAACCAATCATCCATATACTAAACTTTAGAAGCTTCACTGACTCTTCCCTTTCCCTCATCTCTTACATTCCACCAGTTGCTAGATCAAATCCATCCTGACTCCAAAATATTTTACATCTGTGCCCCTTCTCTCCACTCATTGACTTTAACACCTCTCTCCTGAATTATTATAATTTACTAGCTAATATCCCTGCCTTCAATCTCTCCCTTCTCCAAATTATCCTTCCCATAGTTGCCAAAATAATCTTTCTAAGGAAAGTTCTGACCATGTCACTCCTCTGCTCAAAAATTATGGGTGACTCCCTTTTGCCTCTAGGATAAAATACATATTTCTTAGCCTCACATTTAAATCCCTAGATAGTCTGGCTCTTCTTTACCTTCCCAGCTTTCTTTCCAGATTTTGTTATTACTCTCAAGGGTACCATCATTCTCCCAATCATCCAACCAACAGTCAAATTCGACTTCTCACTCCATCTCACCACCAGGCTGTTGCCAAGTCCTTTTGATTCTTAACTTCATAAGGACTCTCCTATAGACGCCCATTCTCTCCTATGACACTAGTATAACCTCTTATAACATCATACCTTGACTTTTGGAACAAGTTTCTGGTTAGCTTCTCTGTCTCAAGTCCTTCCTTGATCCAATCCATCCTTCACCCAGCTGTCAAATAAACCTTCCTGAAATACAAATCTGACTATGTCTCTGTCTCTGTCTCTCTGTCTTTCTCTGTTTCTCTGTTTCTTTCTCTCTCTCTCTCTCTCTCTCTCTCTCTCTCTCTCTCTCTCTCTCTCACTCTATTCTCTTTCTGTCTCTCTGTCTGTCTGTCTGTCTCATACACACACACTCACATGGCTACACACACACACACACACACACACACACACACACCGATTAATAAGCTCCAGGGTCTCCCCATTTTTTCCAGAATCAAATATAAAATTCGATTAAACTTTTAAAGTCTTTCATAAGTCTACACACACACACACACACCCTTTCCAATCTTCTTGCACATTATTTCCCCCAATATTCTTTTCTATCCAGTAAGAGACTTTCTTTTTTTCCCCCCCAAACACGATACCCTATCCACTGAATTGGATTTTTTTTACCTTTGTGTAGTGGTGCCTGAAAGCCTCTCCCTTCTCAACTCTGCTGGCTCCCTTCAAGTTCCAGTGAAAATCCTGCCTGCGACAGAAAGTCTTTCCAGATCCCTTTTAATTCTAATGTTTTCCTTCTGTTGATTATTTCCAATTTATCCTGCATATAGATTTCTTGTACATAGTTTTTTTGTACATTGCCTCTCCATTAAACAGTGAGCTCCTTAAAGGACTGTCTTTTTGCCTTTTTCTTTGTATTCCTAGAATTTAGCACAGGGACTGGTATGTAGATGATGCTTAATAAATATTTATTAATTGACTGACTTTTGCAGAGGATTTTGCTGCTCCCACAGCTGCTTGTACCCTCAGCCCACAATTCTTTTGTATGGTTTGTATCCACCCATTTATTTACATTGTGTTCCTCCCTATAATATAAGCTTTCTTGAGGGAGAGAGTATCTTTTTGCCTTTCTTTGTATCCCTTGAATTTAGCACCGTACCTGATATACAATAGATATTTAATAAGTGTTTATTGACTGACTCTCAAACCGTAGGTTCAATCTAACTATTTTTAGCTATTCACTGATAGTGTTATCCCATGTTGAGGTCTCCCTCCAGGTCTAATATATGATCCCTTCAGGGGTCCTCAAACTACAGCCCTCGGGCCAGATGCGGCAGCTGAGGACGATTATCCCTCTCACCCAGGGCTATGAAGTTTCTTTATTTAAAGACCCACAAAATAAAGTTTTTTGTTTTTACTATAGTCCAGCCCTCTAACAGTCTTAGGGACAGTGAACTGGCCCCCTATTTAAAAAGTTTGAGGACCCCTGCTTAGCATGTCAACATCCTTCAAAAACCAAGTCAGGATGCTACTTTCCCTAAGCAGGAAATCTCCTGCCTGATTTATATAAAGCCCTTTGTCTGAATCTCCCCTTTACCCATACCACTCTACCATATATCATACTTATTTGTGAGCATATAACTTATTGGTATCTATTACACATCTTGCAAAATAATGAGAAAGCAGATTTCATTGGTCAGAAGGTTTGAATTTGAGTCCTAACTCTGACACTTCCTAAACTGTGAGAGCAAGTCATTTCACAGATTTCCATTTCTTCATCTGTAAAATGGGGATAATAATGCTCTCATTACCTACCTTACAGTGCTGGTGCAAGAAAAGATCCTTTTTAAAAAAAATAGTGTTATGTAAATGTCAATAGTTCTAAGCCCCTAGAAAATAGGGACTTTGAATGAATGAATGAATGAATGGTCTGGGGATGGGAGAGTATGTAACAGAATGTAAGTATTGGTGATGAGAGTTTTCAAGGATGAAAGACTGTCAGAATTTAGGATTTGTTGAGGTCAAACCAGGCTTGTCTCAGGATGGGGACTCAGTATCAGGATTTATGGGGGCTAAATGCCAGGACCTAAGAATACTGAGCCTTTCATGCCTTTAACAAGTCCCACATGTGCTTTCTTGCTATATTTCTTTAAGAGACATTCTTTAAAAGACATTAAGGAGTTAATATTCATTGTAATAGTTTTTTTTAAATTTTTTCCTAATACATACAAAGATAGTTTTCAACATTCACCTCTGCAAAACCTTGTGTTCCAAATTCTTCTCCCTCCCTTTCCCCTTCCCCCCTCCCCTAGACAGCAAGCAATTTGATATAGATTAAACGTGCAATTCTTCAAAACATATTTATATATTCGTCATGCTGCATAAGAAAAATCAGATCAAAGGGGGAAAAACACAAGGGAAAAAAAACAAGCAAAGAACAACAAAAGGTGAAAATAGTATGCTTTGAGACATTCAGTCGCCATAGTTCTCTCTCTGAATGTGGATAGCATTTTCCATCCCAAAACTATTGGAATTGCCTTGAATCACCTCATTGTTGAAAAGAGCCAAGTTCATCACAGTTGATCATCACATAATCTTGTTGCTGTGTACAGTGTTCTATTGGTTCTACTCACGTCATTTAGCATCAGTTATAGAAGTCCTTCCAGGCTTTTCTGAAATCAGCCTGCTCATCATTTCTTATAGAACAATAATATTCTGTAACAATCATATACCATAACTTACCCAACCATTCCCCAACTGACGGGAATCCATTCAATTTCCAGTTCCTTGCCACTACAAAAAGGGCTGCTACAAACATTTTTGCACATGTAGGTCCTTTTCCCTCTTTTAAGATCTCTTTGAGATACAGACCCAAAAGAGACCCTGCTGGATCAAAGGATATGCACAGTGTGAAAGCCCTTTGGGCATAGTTCCAACTTTCTCAGGAAGTTTATATTCAAAGAGAAGATGATTTCTTTTGCTTGAGAAAAGAGACTAGAAAAAACCAAGATGAATGTCCTCTCCCTAGATCAGGATCTTAGTGAAGGAACCTGGTGGTTGCAAATTTGAGTTTGAATAACTATTTTAATGTAGTTTAATTTGTAAAATTATAACTTTTATTTTATGCATTCAAAAACATTATTCTGAGAAGACATCCATAGGCTTCACCAGATTGGGACACAAGTTTATGAAACTAACCAATAAGGTTAAGGACCTCTCTCTGCCTTAGAATAGGAACGTCTGGGGTCAGACTAGGACCCTTTTGCTTCTGAATTAGGTTCCCCATCGGGCCACGTTAACTGATATAATTACTCCCACTTGTTACAGAGGCAGTTTGGGGTGGGCAGTAAGAGCTGGCCCACACCAGGGGGTATGCCTAAGATGACAGAAGTCTGGGCCAATGGCAAGACTCTGGGAGTGGGGGGAATGAGGGAGGAGCTTCTAGAGACTGGAAAGAAAAGAGGCTGATCCTGAGTATTTATGTTATAATGAAGAGAAAAGAAGAGGCGGGGAACACCAAGAAAAAATTGGCTGGGAAAGGGATTTAATTTGGAACTTTGTTTAATAAAAAAAATTCCCCATTCTCCCTCAGGCCAGGAGTTCTCTCTCCTCCAGTGCCACCCTCCCTTCCTCCTCTGCCCCAGCTTGTCTTCACTTTAGAATCACAGCCAAGGCTGGAAGTGGGCAGGGGCTCAGTTGTACTTCCTAGATCCCAGCCCAGTACCCCCAGCACCAAACTCATCCTACTATTTTCCGAACAGGCCCCAGATCCCAGTTACTCCCCTCATAGAAAGATTGTTTCCATTCTAGAACTTGGATAGAAGCAGAACCTGAACCCTCAACCTTAACTCATACCCCTCCATACTTCTCCCCACTTTGGCTCCTATTGTCCTCCCCAGCTGGTTCCTGCCCACTCCTCCAGAGGAGCAGGTGTGACTTCTGCTGCTCCCTTATAAGTGGGGAAATTGGGGTGGGCTACCTGGAAGATGGAAGGATTTTACACAGAGACCTTCCCCATAGGCTGAAAGGATTCAGGACCAAGCTTGGGAAGGCTGCTGGAGAGGCCAGAGGATTCAAGAAAAAAAAAAAAAAAAAAAGGCTGAGAGCCCAATTGGGGGAGGCGTGGAAGGGGGAAGGGCAGAACTTTGAATGAAGTTGGGAAGTTGGACCACAGTTCTTTCCCTTAGTCGCTCCCCTCTCAACAAATTTCTTTGGCTAGGCAAGTCTCTGTTCCCTGTTTGCTGTATTGTGGCTGGAAGCCTTTGGAGCTGGGGACAGAAAGAGCCCCTAAGAATCCTGGGAAAGCAGAGACCACAGGTCTGACTGACTCCCCTGCTCTGTTTTCTCGATCCTTGTCTATCCCCAAGCCGACCCCAGTCCTGGCAGAGCAGAACTGGTGTCCCTTCCTCAGTCAATCAGTCCCAGTAGAATTAAGGAGAAAGAGAAAGCTGGAGATGATTTAAGTTTGAAAGATTAGCCATGGTAATAGTTTCCCCCTTCTTTTCCTCTCCTTACCTACTTTCGAAAATACACACACACACACACACACACACACACACACACACACACACACACACCCGCGCTTTAAAATTGGAAGGAAGAGGGGAAAGAGTGGGAGGAAGAGGGCATCATCATTTCTTCAATATCTTCTCTTCACTTCCACCAGCCCTTAAAAAAATAAAATAAAATAAAACCTAGAAACAAATAACAAAACAAAACAAGGCTGTTATAGGGAAAAGAGCACCCAAAATGGAATCAAGTGGACTGACTCCACATTCTGATTCTATTATTCAACTGGCTTACGGACTTGTCAAAATCAATCTCTATGAGCCTGAGATTCCAGGCAGAGGAGACACTGTGGGCAAAGGCTATCTTGGGTATTCTTCACATAAGTGAGTAAAGTTTCGTGGGAGATTCTCATTTAGGGATGATTGGAACTAGACAGACTCCAAGAGCTCTTTAGACTGTGAGTTGAAAAATGGGTAAAGATTAGTTCTTCCTCTCTGTGGCCCTAATAAGCTGTGGGGGAGGCAGGGATCCCATCTTTCTTCATCTATCCCCACAGTGCTTATTTATAAAATGAGGGGTTATTCTAGATAACCTTTTAGGTCCCTAAATGCCCTGGTCCTATAAGCCATGAAAACAACTCTTCCCTCCCCAAACCCTTCATATTTCCCAAAAGGATCCCCCACCCTCTGCCCTCTGGACCGCAGCAGGCTGTGGAGTGGGGCCCAGTCTGAGCAAGATTTTGTTTTCCTTCTTGCCACCCCCACCAACCTCCCCACTCCCCAACAATGGGAACCACATGTGAGTGTTTATGTTTTGTTCTAAAAGGCCAAATGAATCACCCCCGGGAGGGTGGCACTAATGTATTAATCTGGAGCAGGTGCTAGCTTTTTTTTTTTTTTTTGCTGAGGGCCCCCTCTTTTCCATTTTCTATTTCAGGACCCTGGGGCTCCCAATCTCTCTCCTACATTTCCAAGTCTGCAGGTATCTTTTTACTCCTAAGCTGGAAATATCTCCCTTATTTACTCTAGTTCTGGCTGCCCTGCTTCCCTTGGCTCCCTGTCTGAGGAAGGGAAAGAAGGTGAGATGAGACTTCCACAGACCTATTCTGCTCCCTGCAGGTAAGGAGAATACCAGCCAGTGCTGGGTGCTATCCCTCTCCCCAACCTGCAACTTCTTAAGCCTGAAAACTAAAAGATCAGATAAGTAGTTATATAATAGTTTGTTTTCAACTCATTTGATCTTCACAATAACCCTATCTGATAGAACATGCAAATATTATCACCATTTTACAAATAAGGAGACTGAGACTTGTGACCAGTGTTAGAATTAGAATTAAGATCCATTTCTTCTAGTCTAGTATTCATTCTATTTAATCTTTTAAGGAATCTTTGTTCTCCTTCTTTCTCCTGCATTTCTCTAATCATTCACCAGATTATTCTGACCTCTCATTCTACCATTATTAATAGTTATTCATATTCTCTCCTATTCAATGCCCTGTTCGTAGCAAGAAGCATCAGGCTGAGGGAGAGACAAGAGTCATCATATGCCCAGTACCATCAGCCCCTTGACCACTATTTTAGTTTAAAAAGGTCTTCCACTGCATCCAGGACCATCTTCAGTCATTCTGAGCTGTATCTGGCCACAGGATCCAGATGGCTCTGGAGGAGAAAGTGAGGCAGGTGACCTTGCATGGCTCTCCCTCACTTAAATCCAATTCACTTGCATGTCACGGCATCCCCTCCTTGATGTCATGGTCCTCTTGAAGAACAAAGGACAAAAAAACAACAATCTCCACTCAGACTTCTATAGAGACAACTCAAGATTCTGAGCCTTATGACTCTGGAGAATAACAGTTCCTCCCAGCCCCACTACTATCTCCACTGAGACTCTGATGGAGACAGCCTAAGGTCCCCCCCTCAAACTATCAGACTTGCTTCCAGTCCAAATCCCACAGCTGTAATTGAGGGAAAAAATCACTGTGAAAAGAGTGGGCTACCACCTTCATTATCACCACCAGTACCTACTAGTGACTGTCTACCACCAAAAAGCAGATAAACTCAGGAGCCCAAGTGTTGCTTGTAGTCCAGTCCTCACAGCCATCACTCAGTGACCAATTTGTGGCAAGCAAACCAGCCTAGCTGAAACAACAAGAGATAGGAAGTAGCAAGTACCAGGCAGGCCAGACTTCCACAACCATCTCAACCACAATCTCTCCTTAGACAACAATGGAGACAGTCCAGGAACCTGGATCTAAGAAGGAAGGAGGAAAGAAATAAGTATTTATGCCACCTGCTAGGTGAGCCAGACACTTGTGCCAAATCTTTTTTCCCCAAGAGCCTTGGGAAGAGCAGTGTTTTCTGTCTAGTCCCATCAACCATCACCCTGAGAAGCAGACCCTGTGAAGATGCAGCCCTGGCCATGCTCCTAAAGGGACTGTAACCACAGCTACCAAAGATCCAGAAAAGAAAGTTCTCATCACCAAAGTCTTTGGTACTGTCAAGTGGTTCAATCAGAAACTGAAGTGATTTCATCAGTGGAAATGATGTTACAGAAATGACATTATGGTCTGCTTTGCCACTACATTCATGGTATCACCCAGGTATCAAATTGAGTAAAGCACTGGGCCTGGACTCAAATCATACACTTACTAGTTGTGTGACATTGAGCAAGTTATTTTTTAATTTTATTTTTTAATGTTATACATGTACATTCACTCTTTTTACATATTTCCCATATGAGTCTATTGGGAGAGAAAAATCACAACAACAGGAGAAAAACATGACAAAAAGAAGAGGAAAACAAAGTAAAAATATTACACTTTGATACACATAATTCTCTCTCTGGATGCAGATGTCATTTTCCATCCAAAGTTTATTGGAATTATCTTGCATTACTCAATTGCTGAAAAGAGCTAAGTCTATCATAATTGATCATCACATAAACATACTGTTGTTGTGTACAATGTTTTCCTGGCTCTGCTTGCTTCACTCAGCATCAGTTCATGTAAATCTTTCCAGGCTTTCTTAAAAATCATCATTTCTTATAGAACAATAATATTCCACTAATTTTATGTACCATGACTTATTCAGCCACTCCCCAACTGATGGGCATCCACAAATTTTCCAATTCATTAGAAAGTTACTTTTAAACTCTATTTGTCTGTTTCTTCAGTGAGGATGATAACAGCATTGTTGTGGGGGTCAGTTATAATAAACGCACTTGGACAGTAGCAGATACTTAATGTGTGCTTATTCCTTTTTCTCCAACCCCCACTCCTACATTTAACCTGCAACTGAAATCTTCCATATCTGTCACTTGCTCCATTAGAATGAAAACTCCTTGAGAGCAGGAGCTGTATTTTTTATTTGAATTCTATTGAATGTGCCCTTTGTGGGGTAGCTAGCTGACACAGTGGATAGGGCACCAGCCCTGAAGTCAGGAAGACCTGAGTTCAAATTTGACCTGAGACACTTAACACTTAGCTGTGTGATCCTGGGCAAGACACTTAACCCCAATTGCCTCAGCAAAAAAAAAAAAAAAAGTGCCTTTTGCGCATAGTAAGCATTTAATAAATGCTTTGTTCACTCAGTCATTCCATGCCTCCACAGGTTGTCTTGTGACAATTGCAGGGATGGTGGTCTCTCTCTTAGTCTTTACCAGCAAGATCCTTACCAGAATCCTGATTTATCAGGACATCCAGGATTTATCAGGAAGATGGTCATCTACCTGAGAGCCAGTGTGACTTCAAAGGTCCAAGGAATGGTAAACATGGTACTCGCTGCCCAGTAACCCCAGGAGAAATGCCAGGAGTAGAACAGAGGTCTGTACACATTTGTCAATCTGACCAAAGCCTTTAAAAGCTCATGGAAGATAATGGCAAATTTGGTTGTCCAGAGAAGTTCATCAGCATTGTTTACCAGTTTCATGATGGAGTATTTACATGGCTTCTGGATAATGAATCCATTATTTTCTCTCTCTCACTTTCCCAGTCACCAGTGGAGTGAGGCAGGGCAGCGTGCTTGCTCCCATGCATTTTAGCACATTTCAATGAAATTGTTGGATGCTTAGAGTTGGACTCAATGACCCAACATTGATGTTATTTTGATCCTCTTTAGAATGAAGGACAGCAACCAATCATGTGAGTACCCTATGAGCTGTCAGAAAGAGTACTGAACAGAAGACCCAGATTCAAGTTTTGATTCCAACAAAACTTTCTGAGCCTCAGTTTCCTCATCTTTAAAATGAGGGGATTGGACTGGACACCAGTCTGAGGTTCCATTCAGCTCTAGGTATTACTTGCAGGGCACTTCCCCTCTCTGACTCAAATTCTCTGAAGACTAAGGAATAAATGGGAGTGATAATACTTTTATGACCTACCCCCATAGACTGAGTGTGAGGGAAGTACATTATAAACTGGTACAAAGAGCATCAACTAGAACCAGGGTTTCTTGGAACCTGAGATGGCATGGGATGAACCCTAGAATGGACATCAGAAGCAACCTAGGTTTTATTCATCAGCACCTTCATTTTCTCCCCCATCTCCTCCAAACTTTTAACCTAGAAAAGGGAAGGTTAAAAGGGAAGGGACAAGAGGGGAAGGAATGACTGCTGTCTTCAAATAGTTGAAGGACTGCCATGTGAAATAATGTTTGGGCTTGTTCTGCCTGGCCCCAGAGGACAGAATTAGAGACAGATTTAGTCCTGATTAAGGGAGAAATTCTGAAGAATTTAGAGTTGTCCATAAATGCATTGAGGAAGTAGTGGATCTCGAATCATGGGAAATCATCCAATCTAAGTTGAATGATCCACTGGGGATATTATAAAAACATTTTCTTATCAGGTACAGGTTAGATTAGATGACCCCTGAAGAGGATTTCAACTTAGTTTCTGTGATCCTATGAATTTCAATTGTTTGGATTGTTTTTTGGTTTTAATTTTTTAATTTTACTTTTAATTTGTGAAATAAAACAAGCATTTCCATAACATGGCAGAATAAAATAAAGATGATTGCACATGAAACAACAAATCTATTATGTACAATTTGCTATTCCTTTTAAATATGTAATAAAGTTATCATGTAAATTTATTTTCCTTTATTTTCTTCCCTTCCTCCCTTCCCCACCGTAGAGATGGCATGGGATGAACCCTAGAATGGACATCAGAAGCAACCTAGGTTCTATTCATCAGCACCTTCATTTTTTCCCCCATCTCCTCCAGACTTTTAACCTAGAAAAGGGAAGGTTAGACCCAAATACCTGTGTGTATGTAAAATCATTCTATAGACATTTGTATTTATCAGTTCTTTTCCTGAATGTAGAAAGCATCTTTCTTCTTATTTCCCTGGTAGTGATTTTGAGTATTTATAATAGTTAATATGATTTAATCACTAGGGGACCAGGAAGAGAGTGGGAAGAAAATTCCACTTGTTGAGGACAGTGTGGGCAAAGGCCACCTGTGGCATTCTTCATATAATTCAGAATGTTATAATGAAATTCTTGTTCAGAAATGATTAGACTAAATGGGCTCCAAGATCTCTTCATATGCTGAATGTAAAAGTTTGCAAAGGTTTTCTTTGTATCAGTTAAGTGTAGTTAAGTTCTGTGAGGGAAGGGACCATGTCATTTTTACTTCTATAACTTCTCAAAACTTTCTGTGGTTTCCTGCAAACTTAGTAAGTACAGAATGAATAAATGAACATAAATTCATTTCCATTGTATCAACTTCACTTGTATTGTTTCTCTCACTCCTGTCTCCATGCACTTTTTGCCCTTTGTTTTCCAAAGCTCAGATCAAGCTTACCCCAGACCACAGGATCACACCCACCTGATGTGTGTGTGAACTCTGAATATACTGCCTTTACCATTCTTTTGTCTTGTAGTGACATGTAACTTTACATGTTTCATTGTATCTTCTCTTCCCAAGTAGACTAGAAGTTCCTGTGATATTCCTGCATCCTATGTACCTTAGAATTACTGTCAAAGTTGGGAGGGCCTTCAGATAGCATCTATTATTCTAACCCCACCAGAGAGGTGTTCTCCTTTTCAATCTCTCCAAGTCATTTCTAGAAGAGGAGTCCTCAACAGAAAAAGCCTTGGATTAGGGTCAGGAAAATGTTTATTCAAATCCTCCCTTAGATGTCACTCTCTCTGGCATTAATTTGATCATTTAGTTTCTCAGAGCTTTTGTTTCTCCATCTGTAAAATGGGTTATCATAAGAATCAAATGAAACCATATGTGCTTTTTTCTCTTTTTTTTTTTAGCTTAAATAGTATTTTTCCAATTACAATGTAAAAATGATTTACATTAATTTAAACACTAAATTTAAACACTAAATCTAATGATTTAAACTTATTTTTTTTTAAATTTTGAGTTCCAGTTTTTCTCTCTCCCTTCCAGCCTTCCTTTCTAAAATGGTAAGCAATTTTATATAGGTTATATATGTGTAATTGTGTAAAACATGTTTCTAGATGTTTCATATTGTGAAGGAAGAAACAGACCAAAAAGAAAAAAAAAACACAAAATAAATAAAGAAAGTGAAAATATGCACTGGTCTGCATTCAGCTGCTATTAATTCTTTCAAATGAAACCATGCATGGAAATATTTTTTTCAAATCTTAAAGTGATATGTAAACATTAGATATTATTGAAGACCTCTAGCAAAGGAGAACTTTCCAATCACTCTACTTCTGATTTGCCTTAATGATGAAGAAAAAAATTTATTTTAATTGAGCTGAAATCTGTCTTCTCAATAACTTCCACCTAGTGCTTTGAGTTCTGACCTCTGAGGCTAAATAGAATGTTTAATCCTGAGTGTTTACAGGGTTAAACACTCAATAAGTATTTAATATTTATTGAGTTAAACTGAGTTGTTGAATTATATGAGTTGATAGTTGGTGGCTGGACATGATGGAGTATATGCTATACTTCATAAATCTAGAACTTCAGCAATAGATTTAAAGTCCAAAAATCTTCTGTGGCTAAATTACATTTGGGAAATACTGATCTGATCATTAGTGTTTGGAAGCTTAGAAGGGTTGGAAGAAGGGAGTGGTTTATGAGGTCTATAATCCAATTGATTGGAGTCAGATCCTGAGTTCAAATCCTGATTCTAAAACAATACCAATGTGACCACTTCCCCTCTCTACACCCCAGTTTCCTCCCCCTATAAAATAAATGACTTACACTCAGCCTCTTAGGTCCCTTCCAGCTATAAATCCCACGTTCACTAGCTTTGCCATTGTAGGCTTTTGGTGAATGGCTCAGGTGGAAGTATATAAGGGTAAGAGAAACCAGGCAGGCTCGTTTCCTTCCCCACCCCCAAGTCCTCTAAAAGGCTTGTGTATAAGACATCAGGACTGGAAAATATGAAAATAAGAATGAAGAAATACTAGATGTGAAGTGAAAAGGAGGGGGCTTAAGGAAAATCAGTTTCAAAGTAGAAGTAATAGGGAACAGGAAAGGAGAATCCAGAAAGGCAAATCCAAAGTCCCATCTTCCAGTACAGAGAAGGAGGAGGAAGAAGAGGAGGAAAAAGAGGAAGAAGAGGAGGAAGAGAAGGGAGAAAGGAAGAAGAGGAGACCAAGCTGAAGAACAAAATAAATGAAGCATTCTCCTCCACTGCCTCCTCTAATCTCAGTCATCACCCCCACCTCCTTTTGTTTCTGTTTGGCTGTAGATCAGCAGAAGAACAGCAGAGATACTAGAGGATTCCCCGAACTGTGAGGGTGGAGATGTCTGCCTGTTCTCTGGCTAGATTCCATTCCTCCCTGTGCACTATTGCTCAGGAATGTGTGCGGATGAACCTAAGAACATATTCCTCACTGAGGTGCACACACAGGATCTGGAAGTCCAGGCAGAAGCCTCCTGAAGATTGAGAAGAGGTTGTAGGGGTTTTGGTCTTGAAGGATTTTTTTAACTTTTATTTTTAAATTTTTTAATGTATAAACATATTTATATAATTCTCTTGCTGCACAAAAAAAATCAGATTAAAAAAAGTAAATGAGTAAGAAAAAAATACAAGCGAACAACAACAAAAAGAGTGACAATATTATGTTGTGATCCACATTCAGTTTCCACAGTCCTCTCTCTGGGCATAGATGGCTCTATTTATCACAAGATTATTGGAACTGGTATCAATCATCTCCTTGTTGGAAAGAGTCACATTCATCAGAATTGATCATCATATAATATTGTTATTGCTGGGTACATCCTGGTTCTGGTCATTTCACTTAGCATCAATTCATGTAAGTCTCTCCAGGCCCCTCTAAAATCATCCTGCTGGCCATTTCTTCTTATTATTATTATTCTAGCTTTTTATTTACAAGTTATATACATGGGTAATTTTACAGTATTGACAATTGCCAAACTTTTTGTTCCAATTTTTCCCCTCCTTCCCCCCTCCCACTCCCCCAGATAACAGGCTGACCAATACATGTTAAATATGTTAAAGTATAAATTAAAATATAAGTACACGTGTCCAAACCATTATTTTGCTGTACAAAAAGAATCAAACTTTGAAATAGTGTACAATTAGCCTGTGATGGAAATCAAAAATGCGGGCAGACAAAAATAGAGGGATTGGGCATTCTATGTAGTAGTTCATAGTCATCTCCCAGAGTTCTTTTGCTGGGTGTAGCTGGTTCAATTCATTACTGCTCCATTGGAACTGATTTGGTTCATCTCATTGTTGAAGAGGGCCACGTCCATCAGAATTGATCATCATATAGTATTGTTGTTGCTGTATATAATGATCTCCTGGTCCTGCTCGTTTCACTCAGCATCAGTTCATGTAAATCTTTCCAGGCCTTTCTGAAATCATCCAGTTATTCATTTCTTACAAAACAATAATATTCCATAATATTCATATACCACAATTTATTCAGCCATTCTCCAATTGATGGGCATCCACTCAGTTTCCAGTTTCTGGCCACTACAAAGAGGGCTGCTGCTAATCATTTCTTATAGAACAATAATATTCCATAACATTCATATATCATAACTTATTCAACCATTCTCCAATTGATGGGCATCCAATCAGTTTCCAGTTTCTTGCCACTCTGAAAAGGGCTGCCACAAACATTTTTGAACATTTGGGTCCCTTTCCTTGAAGGATATTTCTGCTCCAATACAAGGGTCCAAAGCAGAATCTGGACAACCTGAGATACTTTGGGTTGGCCAGTGGGGGAGGGAAAACGGGTTGGAAATTCAATGAGGAAAGGAAATCAAGCAGTGAAGAAAGGCAGAGTCTCCATCAGCCTCATAGCTTCTGCTTCAGGGAAGGAATTGGAAAGGGTTTCTTCCCATTCTACTCTGCCTCAGCCCAACCCCTAGATTTCATTGCAAAATGAAAGGAGTTGGAGTAGATGTCCTGAGCTTCCATCCTGTTCTAGAGCAATAATTCCATGATCTATCCTCTTTCTTCCAGGTACTTATTTCTTCTCATATCTGGCCACCTTCCCCCTTCCCCCGTTCCAAGTCATCTCAATATCACTAAGAATCATAGAATATTATAGTGGGACTTCTTGGAGGTCATTAATCCAACCCATAAGTGACCAAGAGTCTTTTCATAGATTCCTAACAAGTGGACATCTCATCTTTGCTCAAATACTTCCAGGGACTGTGTTACTTCTGAGGCAGTCCATTTTGATCTGAACAGCTATATGGGGAGGGGGGATAGTTCCTTACATAATCTGTCTCTCTGCAGCTTAGACCTACTGTGCTGCTAGTTTCCATCTCTTCCTTCTTCCTCATCTTCAGTTACTTGAAGAAGACTATTGCCTTGCTACATCTTCTCTCCCATCATTTACCCTTAAGAAACATTTCTCCATATTATAGGATGAATGCTTTCCTGCTTTACAAAAAAGAGATGTGGCAGCTCCCTTTAGATCTATCTTTCTTGTCCATAAATTCCCAAGGTTACTCCTGATTCTCTTCATCTTCAAACTATCATCCTTCAAGATGCAACACTCTCTGTAGCAATATCCACATCATTCATTTTTGATTCCCTCTTACTATTTAACTCGGTGCCTTGAACACAGTATGTACTTAATCAATCAGCTAACACTTAATAAGCATTTACTATATGTCATTCACTGCACTAAGATTGGAAAATTTAAGTTGAAAGAAAGACAATGTCTGTCCTTAAGGAGCTTATATTTTCTCTTTTTATAAAAACACTGAGAAGAATTTAGTCTTTCATAGTTGATTATCATACATTCTTACTGTTATTTTGTACAATGTATTTCTGATTCTGCTTTCTTTCACTCAATATCAGTTCATGTAAATCTTTCTAGGCCTTTCTAAAATCAGCTTGTTCATCATTTTTATAGAACAATAAAATTTTATTGCCTTCATATACCACATCTTATTCAGCCATTCCCCAACTTATAGACATCTACTCATTTTTCAATTCTTTGCGACCACAAAAAGAGCTGTTACAAACATTTTTGCACAGGTGGGTCTTTTTTCCTCCTTTATAATTTTCTTGAGATACAGAAAAAGTAGTGGCACTACTGGGTCAAAGAATATGCAAATTTTATAGTCCTTTGGGCATAGTTCCAGACTGCAAGGAACTTATATTCTAATTGGGAAAGATAATACCCAAGAGGGAAGAGAAGAAAACAAAGACCCCTGAGTATCATAATGAAGTTTCCAGTTTGACTTGGAGGGAAATAAGACATGGCTGGTCTAGTCACCCTCCTTAAATAGAAGTTCTGGGAGAAACCATCCAATTCATAAGGGTTAAAGGTGTTAATTCCAGGGATGGAGTGAGATTTCAGGATAAAGAATTAAGGCATGGTATGGAGAATCGAGCTTTAAATGAATAGATGGATTAATGAACAATGGTATAAAACTTTCAAAACCTTTAAAGAAGCAAATTTGAAAAAACTATCAGCAAAAAGTCTATTTGATGAACAGTTTGTGGTTTCTATAAAGTAAACTTATTTGATAGCTTCAAATAGGGGGAAGAGATCAGTGATTAGGTAGCTCCAATATGTGGTCATGATTATTCTAAATCCCAGAATCAAGCCCAGAATTGGGTAGAGAGAAAAAATAGATAATCATTAAAACCACTGATCCGTTGATCTGAAAGAGATCACAGAGATCCTTAAAGAAGTTGTGGTATAATGGACAGAGCACTGGTCTTTGGTCAGAAGACAGACTCTAACCTTAGTTCTGACACTTATTGGATACATGACTTATTAGCCGCAGAATATCCCTTAACTTCCAGCTCCCAAACTTCAAGGATCATACCAAAAAGACGTAGATTACAGATCTAGAATGAACTTTATTCCAACTCCTTCATTTTTCAGGTGAGGAAATGAAGTACCAGAAAGGTTAAATTACTTACTACAGTCAAAAAGTTAAGTCCTCAAAGCAATATTTGAACCCGGATACAGGAGCTGGTACTCTTTTTACTGTATCATGCTGTCTCCTCTAGAGAAGAGGAAAGGGATTTTTGATGACCTTTGAGGTCTTTTCCAGTTCCAAGTCTAGTCTTATGACCACAGACAAGATTTTTTGTCTCTTTGAGCTTAAGTTTTCTGAGTAATAACTCTTTCACAACCTTACTGCAGAGTAGGTGTGGATATTTTTGTTGTTCTTAAGTTGTTTCTAACTTTGTGATCCTATTTGGGTTTTTTTTTTTTTTGGCAAAGCTACTGGGGTATCCTTGATTGACAGAATATAGTCAGATAACTAAGAAGATTAGGACAAAGGTCAAACCCAGCTTGTGTGTAACAAAATTTGAATCATAGCCTTAAGTCTATTATACTGCCTCTCACTAAATAACTTTTATTGCTTTGTGTTAGTTCATTTAGGTCATAATAACTGCAGAGACAAGTATGCAGTTTTAATATCCAAAATAGGTGAGTACAGCTGATTATAGATAACAAAAGTACATAATTAGAGTGATCAACTAGGTGAAATAGGGGATAGAGAGCTGGATGAGTCAGGAAGACCTCAGAGCAAATTCTGCCTAGACATTTACTAGCTGTGTGGTTGTGTAAATCTTGGGTGATAATAGCACCTAACTCACAAGGTTGTGAGGCGAAAATAAATTAAAACATGTAAACTTTAAGCAACTATATAAATGTTATCTACTATTTCTATTAGTTCTCATAATCTCCAACAAGCAAGATTACTATGGCTCTGCTGGAGAAAGAGCTGTGGGGGCTGGTAAGGCTGGAAACTTTAAAGTCAAATAAAAATTGAAAGAAAAGTTAGTTGAAAGAACATTAATATCAAAAACGCAGAATAAATATGAAAACTACAAATATTATAAGTAAAGAAATGTGTGCTGAAAAGTTTATAACCTTTTGTTCTTTTGTGCCCTTATTCCAAAAGGGGATTTTCTCCTAAAGTTTAATTATAATTATCAGTTAAGTATATCATAATTTCTTTAAACAAGTTATAACAAACTTTTTTTTAAAGAAAAGGTTGTGTAAAGTTGGAACTGTGCTTCAAAAATTATTAAATTGTGCATAGATTTTGAGTCAGAGATACCATTACTAAGATTATACTCTAAAGAGATCAAAGAAAGAAAAAAGATCCATATGTATAAAAACATTTATACATATATTTATACATACAATTCTGTGATGGCAAATTACTGGAAAATAAGGAAGTGCTAATCATCTGGGCAATGGTTGAACAAGTTATGATGTGTGATTGAAAGGGAATATCATTGCTCTGTAAGAAATGAAGGGGCTGGTTTCAGAGAAACTTGGGAAGACTTTTATGAACTGATTGAAAGTGAAATGAATAGAACTAAGAGAACAATGTATACAATCACAACACTCTTGTAAAGACAAATAACTTTAAAAGACTTAGGAACCCTGATTAATCCACCAACCAACCATGATTCCAAAGGCCTCACAATGAACCATGCTACTCAGTCCCTGAGAGAGAGGTGATGGACTCAAAGTGTAAGATGAGATATATTTCAGACATAGCCAGTGTGGTATTTTTTTTTTCTGCTTGACTATATATATTTGTAAAAAGAGATTTTTTTCTTGATTGGGGGAAGAAGACAGATATAAAAGGAAGAAAAAATTTAATTTAAAAAAAGGATCTGTGAATTGAGGGGTTCTCTATGGTATCTTAAAAAAAAAAAAACAATCATCGAACTGCAGAAACATTTCCATCGAAATGAATTAGACTGGCATCTAGTGGTAGACCTTTGGATCTGCGGACACATGATCCCTATGACTTAGAAAGGAATTTGAGGAAGAATATGAAAAGATTTAAATCCATTTTCTAAAATCACCAATAAAATCCCACTGGACATATTAAAGGTAATGGTGATGACAGTATTGGTGATGATAATGGTTGTTGGTGATGATGGTGTTACCTACCTTATCAATTTAAGGAAATTGTTTTTTAGACCTTAAGTTGCTGCATAATCAATCAATCAATACAATTTATTAAGCACCTACTGTCAACAAGTAAATGTAAGTTTTTATCATCATCATCATCATGATTGGTGGTGATGTGGTAGTAATGATGATGATGATTATGAAGAAGAGAAGAAGAAAGAAGGAGAACAAGAAGAAGGAGAACAAGAAGAAAGAAGGAAGAAGAGAAAGAACAAAAAGAATAGAAAGAAGAAGAAGAGAAAGAACAAGAAGAAAATAGTAGATACTAAGGATAATAGTGATGGTGATGGTGGTAGTGAATTACAAGAGGTGTTAAGCAGCAGCAAAAATACATGGGTGTTCTAAATGGCCTCTGTAGCCAGAGCTTCCAATGCTATTATGGTTCCACCAAAGACTAGTTTGAACTTCCTTTTAAAAAAAAATCACTCTTCAGGGTGTTGATGTGGATTCTCAAGGTGAATCTGAAAGTCAGCCACATCTTTTGATCTGCAAAGTGAACCTGAGAAAAGAGGTTTGAGATCCTTAGCCTTTAAGAATGTTTTGTTTCTAAGTAACTAACAGGTAGGGACAATGTAACTCCACTTAGAGATATTGGAGATGGGTGAGAAAAAGTTAAAAATGTGAAGGGTGGGATAAAACCTCCCCCAAAAGGGACAGGATTAAGCCAAGGATTTGGAACTAAAAACGTTATACCTTTTGTAACCCTTCCCCTAAACTTTGTACCAAATATGCTTTCTGTTATTTATCTAATGAAGCTATATTTTAACCCTAATTTGCCGCCCACTTGGGTTAAAGAGATGAAGGGGAAATTACAGATTTCTCATTAGGGCCAAGAATGAGCTGCTAGTATTAAATATGATACAGTTAGTTTAAATATAATGGATGTTCAGAGGTCTCAGAAAAAAAAAATAATTAGAGCTTAGAATTAGAACTGAAAAAGAACTTAGAGGCCATCCAGTCAAAACTTTCATTTGAGATTGAAGCCCCAAGAGGCTAAATGAATGGCCCCAAAGTCATATAGCTTATAAATAAAAGTAAACATATTTAGTGAGATGAAGCCAGAAGAGTTTGTGACTCACCATCTTCCCTGAGATCCTATCAACAAATCGATTGTTCAAGGCTCATGAGGAAGTAAACTTACAAAACTGGGATCTAGTTATTGATCCATCATGATGAGGTACCATGTTGCCTTGATGGGTATAGATGCTAGAAGGGTTAATGAATGTAAAGAAAAAGACTCTGGGAGCAAATACAGCAGAACAGCCAAGTTCCCAGTTCCTCTGACTCTTGAACTAATGTGTCTTCCTAAGCACTACATTGCTTCTTTAGTAAGAGGGTCTAGGATTTAGCTAATTGTTCATATTGTCTCTTTTTTGTTGTTGTTGTTCAGTGATTTTAGTTCATGGTCAACTCTTCATGACCCCATTTGGACTTCTCTTGGCAAATACATTGACTGAAGTGGTTTGCCGTTTCTTTATCTAGCTCATTTGACAGATAAGGAAAGTGAAGCAGAGTTAAGTGATTTGCCCAAGGTCCCATAGCTACTTAAATATCTGAGCCAGATTTGAACTCAGGAAGATGAGTCTTCTGACTCCAAGCCCCATCTTCCATCTACTTCTCTACCTAGCTGCCTGTCTCCTTCCTGGTCCAGGCCATTTCTTTAAAAACTTCATCCCTGACTTTGAATTCCTCTAATCCAACTATTTCCTTATATAGAAAAAGAAACTGAATCCCAGAGAAATCTTTACTTGTCCAAAATTATGTGGGGCTCCATTCCATTACTCCCAGGAGAGACCTCAACACAGTTCCTTCTCAGAAAATTATTTATTTTCTTGGGTGGTGATAGGGCATTTACATCTTTCCAAAAATCTAGATGGGGAGAACAAATTTTTCTCCTTTAAGAATAAAAAATGGAAGGGGGAGATGGCTGAAGGGTAATTTCCATTGTTCATGAGCATATATACCTCTCTCGTCTCTCTGTTTGTATCTGTCTCTGTCTGTCTCTTTGTCTGTCTGTTTCTCTGTGTCTCTGTCTCTCTCTCTTTCCTCTCCTCTCCTCCTCTCTTTTTTCCTCTCCAACACACACGCTGCAAGGATTACATACCCTTATCATAGGATTATATGTTTAAAACTGGAAGGTACCTTAGAACATCCAGCTACCTCTCCTTACCCTTATTTGTCATTAGAGGAAATGAACCCCACAGAGGTTGACTGGCTTGGCCTAAGGTCACACAAGTATTAAATTTAGTAGCAAAAACTGGATTCTAATTCAGATTAATTCTCTGAAACCAAATCCAGTGTTCTTTTAACTCTACTTCACTGCTCCTGCCCTGCTCCCCCCGATCAGATGAATTGTAAAGCCCCTTCAGAAAGATCCAAGTAGATTGCCCTGTAAACTCAACCCCTCATGCCAATTGTCTATTTATAGTCAGACAGAAGAGATTAGGAGATTGGGGTAGTAGTGAAGGTTGTTAGCATGTCAGTATCTGATCATTTGTAATATTTTTCATAATAGTTGTTTATTCCTTGCTGATATATCATGTTTTGGTCCAATTTGGGGAGGTCTTAATATTTGTCTTCTCAGAGAGAAGAACCTGGCTTTTTAAGGCTTTCATATTCAGAGACAGACAGATCTCTTAATCAGTTTGATTCAAAACATGCATCAAGCATCTACCTATACAACATTGTTTGAGGCTCTCCAGCCTAGGTTCTTAATCCTGGGTTTTTGTATCATGGACCTCCTGGGCAATCTGATGAAGGCGATAAGACCCCTTCTCACAATAATTTTTTAAAAATGAATACAGGAAAATACATAGGATTACCGAGTAAACCAATTACATTGAAATACCACTATCAAAAACTGAAAAAATAAATTCATAGATTCCAAGTTAAGAAACTTTATTTCTAGAGATATAAAACAAAAATGGAGCAGTCCTTTGCCTTCAAAGAGCTTACCTTTTACTGAAGGGAAAAACCACAACCACTTGTTAAGGTACATCTGGCCTACTAAGACTTGCCTATTCCATCTCTCCCAGAAGCCCCAAAAGAACATTCCTCCTCAAGTTGGTTATTTGTTTTTGAAGCCGGGATCCCCTATCCAGTTGAGATAGCCCCTCCCCAGACTTGGAGCTTCTCCTTCACCCTGGGAACTCTTTGAGGGAAGAGCGTCTGTCTCCCCCATCAACTTAGAAGCAATTCTCTCAAACTCCAGGTGGGAGTTATGAACAAATCTGGAAGATCTAGTCACTGATGGGCACAGGAAGGGTTAAGGAAAAGTTTGAAAGGGTCTGAGAGAGGGGGAAGAAGACAATTTTCTAATTAGCCAGCTCCTCCTACCCCACACCACCCTCCCTTTCCTCGTCCCCCAGGCTGCCAGGATTTGAGTTGACTTCTGATGGATTCCAGCTGACAGCTGGGCCTCCTTGATTCTGAACCTCAGGCAGTCAGCTGTGTCCTGTAATAACCCCACTCCAAACACCCACTCCTCCCTGGGATGAGCCTGCAGAGAAGGGGGATGCTCCAAAACCAGATGGCACTAGGGGATGGCATGGGACTGGAAGAAACATGGGGAAAAAGGAAAGCAAGGGCTAAAGTGGCTGATGTAATAAGGAGAAGTGAGAGTGTGGGTTAGGATGGCACAGGAGGCTCTTAATGGCTATCTCTAACTTACTGGCCCTCTCATTGTTTCTGGTCTTCTCTCTCCCAGGAGACCACTGTAATCATCCAATGTGTGTCCTGAGAAGGGACTTCTGACTTCATGTATACACACATATACATATATACACAGCACATACAGGTTGTATATGTATTCACACAAGCAGACATCTGTGTGTATGTATAGGTGTGTGTATGTTTATGTATACTGAATATACATATATATGTGTGTGTGTGTGAATACTATACACACACATCCAAGATTAAAGGACTCTTTTTGAGAGGAGGTGAGAGGGGACAGGAGACAAGCCCCCCCACTGAACTATAGCATCTGTCTTTAATCCCCTCACACCCTTCCCAATGTAATGGAACTAGTTGCAGCAAATATATCCAACTTTTACTTGTGTGATGATTTATCAGTATACAAACTATATATAGGCTAGTATACACACACATATGTAGTCCCTCAAATCCTCAAGTGGGGCATATGTACCATGCACAGTAATATGTATACCTAATTACATGTATGCATGCATGTATATGTACATACACATATATAAAAACAGATATTCTGACAGAGAGAGGTGTTTCTTCCCAGATGGGAAAACCAGGGGCTCTGTATGATGGCAGAAGTCTGTACATGTGTATGTGTGTACACATACACATACATATATGTATTGTTAAGTTATTTTTCAGTCTCATCTGACTCTTTGTGATCCCATTTGTGTTTTTGGGTTTTTTTTTTGGGGGGGGGGTTGGCCAAAGAGACTGAAATGGTTTTGCCATTTCCTTCTCTAGCTCATTTTACAGAGGAGGAAATTTTGAGACAGACAGTGCCTTACCCAGAGTCACATAACTAGTTCATGTCTGAAGTCATATTTGAACACAGAAAGATTAGTCTTTCAAGCCCTGCATTCTATCAACTAGATGACCTAGTTGCTCCACATGTTTGTATATGTATGTGTGTATATTTGTGTGCTGTGTGTGTATACATATATACATCTGTATATAGCACACTCAAGGACGTAAAAGCCTTTTTTTTTTTTTTTTGAGGGAAGACTAACCCTCCCTGAACCATAGCACCTGCCCCCAATCCTTTCCACACCCTTCCCAATATAATGAGACTAGTTATAGCAAGTACATCAAACTACTACTTGTGTCCTCACACAAGGGTACAAACTATATACAGGTGAGTAAATTACAGGTACACAGCATAGTTACAGAGCCTAGCCTTGTGTGGCTTAGGAGAAACATCTTACTTAGAGATCCCTTTGTCTCATTTCCTTCCCAGACTCTGACCCCTCCCAGCTCTCTAAGAAGTCTGGCTTCCTTTTCTAGTTCCACCCTTGCTTCTAACCCAATCTAACCTCAGAATTCTCTTACTTTATTCCCCTGGACCCTGATGAAACAGGATGAGTTTCAGTTTTGTTTAGTTTTCGTTTGTTTTCTGTCTGGTTCTCTAAATTCTACCTTCAAGGCAAAACCAGACTGGACCCTTGCCATTCGGACAACCTGAACAATCATTCTTTCCTTAGTCTTCTCACAGAGTTGCTTCCCCCTTTTTTTTCTTCTCCCTTACTTGAGGAATCAAGGTGTTAAGGAAAGAACACATGATATGGAACTGAGAAATTCAGGTTTAGATTCCTGCCTCTGATATTGGCTTATTGTAATGTCACTTAGTCTGTGATAATCACGTAAGCCTCTGAGATTCAGTTCCTTCATCTGTACATGGAAGTAAAAATACTAGCTCTACCTATCTCACAGTGTTGTTAGGAGATAACTTTGTAATCCTGTAGAGGAACATAGGCTGTTATTAGCTGGTATATTTTTATCAACTGGCCTTGATTTACTCTATGGTCTAGTTTCTTTAGTTCCAAGGATTCTTAGCCTGGTATCCATGAACTTTTTAAAAAAATTTTTGGTAAATGTAAAACAGTTTTGATAAATATAATGTTTCCTTTGTGATCCTATATATTTTATTTTATGCATTTTAAAACATTATTCTAAGAAGGTTCACCAAAGAACTCCATGACATAGAAAAGTTAAGAACCATTACCCTAGTAATAAAAAGAATATTAATCCTCCCCCACCTCTATAAAATTTTTGACAATGTCTCATCACAGTGGAAAGATGACCCTGAGTTCTCAAAGGCTATGCTATGCCAACAGAGAACAAGCTTGAACAGGTTCTACCATGTTGGAAAGGCTTCAATTATGGCCTTGGTAATAGACAATGTCTGTTTTCCTAGGACCAACCCAGCTAATCATGAAGTACATCACCAATAGACTGTCCACCTGATGATGAGTTGGATTGTTGTTTTGGGATTTTTTTTTTTGGTTCTAGAAACTTATGGGAAAAAAACATGAAATAATCCTAGGTCCTATAACTCCACTGCTACAACCATTAACAATAACTTCTGTAATGATGGTGGTAGAATACCTGAAAAGGAAGTAGAAAATGCTAAGAATCAAATTGTTTTAGGCCATCAATAAACTTTAATTTGATTGTTAGTACACAAAATGTAAGATCCTTATACCATGACCAATTAATGACTATTTTGTTATAGGATATGAGAAATTAGTATTTATAGCTTGTTTTTAGTAACTAATTGTATTAGGACCAAGGTTTTATCCTTTTTCTACTTCCTCACCTAGAAATTAACCAATGTTTCTTTCAAATCTTTCTGAAAAATATACTCAGACCAAAATCTAATCAGACAGTAAATGAAATTCTCAGTTTGGGCTAATGTGTGTATTCCTGATCATTGTGTTTCTGAGAAAGTGTTGATTCTCCATTTTGTTAGACAGTGGGATGGAAACTGATGTCTCTTTGACCGAGATTTGGTTGACCCAACTCATACACCCCAAGACTTCACTGTAATATAGCTCAGTCTCTCACTGTAAAATTCACTTTCTTATTACTTATTGAACAATCAAAGTTAATTGCCACCCCTCAAGAACACTTACTCTTCAAAGGCATATAAATTATGAACCCATTTTAGTCTAAGAGAGGTGGGTAAATGACTATCTTTTTATTAATTAATGTGCTTGTTTAAGATTAAAAGGGAAGCAATAAACTAGGAAAACATTTTTATATACAAAGGATCCTATAAAGACTTCATTTCTAAACTACATAGAGAATTGACTCAAATTTATAATAGTTCAAGCCATTCTCCAATTGATAAATGATCAAATGATATGAATAGACAATTTTCAAATGAAGAAATTAAAATTATTTGTAGCCCCATGAAAAGGTGCTCCAAATCACTATTGATCAGAAAAATGAAAATTAAGACAACTCTGAAATACCACTACACACCTGTCAGATTGCCTAAGATGACAGGAAAAGATAATGATGAATGTTGGAAGGGGTGTGGGAAAACAGGGACACTGATACATTATTGGTGGAATTGTGAATACATCCAGCCATTCTGGAGAGCAATTTGGAACTATGCTCAAAAAGATATCAAACTGTGCATATCCTTTGATCCAGCAGTGTTACTACTGGGTTTATATCCCAAAGAGATCCTAAAGGAGGGAAAGGGACCTGTGTGTACAAGAATATTTGTGGCAGCCCTGTTTGTAGTGGCCAGAAACTGGAAACTGAGTGGATGCCCATCAATTGGAGAATGGCTGAATAAATTGTGGTATATGAATATTATGGAATATTATTGTTCTGGAAGAAATGACCAGCAAAATGATTTCAGAGAGGCTTGGAGAGACCTATATAAAATGATGCTGAGTGAAATGAGCAGAAGCAAGAGATCGTCGTACACAGCAACAAGACTATATGATGATCAATTCTGATGGATACAGCTCTCTTCAACAATGAGATGATTCAAACCAGTTCCACTTGTGCAGTGAAGAGAACCATCTACACCCAGAAAGAGAACCATGGGAACAGAGTGTGGAACACAACATAGCATTCTCACTCTTTCTGTTATTTGCTTGCAGTTTTTTTCCTGTTTTTCTTTTTCTTCCTTCTTGATCTGATTTTTCTTGTGCAACCAGATAACTGTATAAATATGTATACATCTATTGGATCTAACATGTATTTCAACATATTTAACATGTATTGGACTACCTGCCAGATGGGGGAGGGAGAGGGGGAAGAAGGGGAAAATTTACAACAAAAAGTTATGCAAGGGTCAATGTTGGAAAAAGTATCCATGCATATGCTTTCTAAATAAAAAGCTTTAATAAAGAAAAAAAAAGAAAACAAAAGCAAAAATAAATGAATGAATGAATGTGCTTGTTTAAATGATTAAATTACCCAGAAACTATACTACAACTAGCTAGAATCATATCCATCTTAATATTCTTGCTAACAATTAAGACTTCTTTGTGTTGGAAGGGTACAAGTTTGTCTTTTTTGATAATTGTGTGCCAGTGTAATTAGCCTCCTTTTAATTGATTTCCTTTGAAATCCTATGCATTTTATTTTATGTATTTAAAAACATTATTCTGAGAAAGGGGTCATAGGCTTTATTTATCAGATTGTCAAAGGGGTCCATAACCCAAAATGAAGAAAAAGAAAGAAGTTGCCTGTATCCCCAAAGAAATCAAAAAAAGAAGGAAAAGATTTATATGTACAAAAATGTTCACAGCAGCTTTTTGTAGTGGCCAAAAGTTGGAATCCAGGGGCTGTCCTTCCAATGGGGAATGAATGACTAAACAAATTGTAATATGTATAGGTAATATTTTGTAATTGGACTATAAGGAATGGCCAAGGAATTGGATAAAACTCTGTGAACAAAAGCAGAATACAGTAAATAGTTTATATAATGATAACATAATAGAGAAAATCAACTTTGAAATACTTTAGAACTCTTGCCAATGTCATGATGAAAAATGAGTCCGAAAGACTGAAGATGAAATATAACATTCACCTCTGGGAGAGAGGTGATGAACTTAAAATGCAAAAACAGATAGACATTTTTAGACAAAATTAATGTAGGGAGTGTATTTTGCCAGAATACAAAGCTACATACTGAGAAATTTCTTTTTATTTGGTTATTTTTGTGTTGTTTTTTTACTTTGTTCACGGTAAGGTAAAGGAATGGGGGAGGGGGAGGAGTTAGTGGAATGAGAAAATTAATTAAAAAAAAAACTTGTTACGTGAGAAATAGTGAACAAAAAAAGAAAGAAAGAAGGAAGGAAATTAAAGTTAAATGGGAGGATGGCTAACAGATACTCCTTGGAGAGGCAAAGAAAGGAATTGGCAGAAGTTTTATCATATGCTCAGAGGCAACAAGAAACATTATTTCATGGGACATTTGATTATCACGTAGTACACGTACCAATGATAAGTATTTTAAAATAATTGCAGTTTATCATCAGTTTCTGAGGACAAAGTAAAAAAGATATTGTATGAGGAACTTGATAGGATACTCCACATCAAATAAAAATACACACTGATACTTGATGCATCAATGTACACATGTGGTATATAAATATACACACTGATACAATGCAAAGGTGAGAAAAGGTGAAGATGAGGAAAACCCAGATGGGAAATTATGGTTCAGGAGAAAGAAATGAAAAAGTCTAAAAATTTATAGATTATACAGAAGCCTCATGTCTCTGTATCATGAACACTTTTTTTCAGAAAAAAAAGTAAGTTGCAGAGACTAGATGTGGCAAAGACCAAATGAAAGCATAACGAAAGAAACTGACTACATATTAATGGACAGGAAAATATACTGATGTGAGTAAGCTGTCTATACACACAGTCAGACTATCAAATCATCATAGCTAAGACCATAATTTATGATAAAAAAAGAAGAAAGAAAATGAGAAATCTATGTGATTCACAAATAAAGATCAAACCCCAAATTATTTAACAAGTTATTGAAAATAAAAAAATGGGAAATGGACAACAAAAATGATATTGACACCAGCTATAATATTTTCATTCAGAAGTTAAACCAACATAAATTAATTGCCACAACAAGGAGACCAAAAGAACCCAGAAAGTATTTTTCAACAAATATTTGCCTTACTTGCCTAACAGAGAGGCTGCCAAAGGCAACATTAGGTTAGAATATAAATTCTCCTGAAAATTCTTACAATGAAGAATGATGGACAATTATGAGCAGTATAGTCTTATAAAGCAGATAGAAGCAGTGGAGGGTAAAACCAGCTTAAAGAAAAGTTGGCAAGATATCCAACTAAGCAAAGTCATCCAAAGGGCATTCAAAGATGAAAAGGAAAAGGGTATTACTTTTATATTTTCAAAGAAAAATTGGGGGGAGGATTTGCAAAAAAGCATTTTTAACTGTTTAAAAAAATCACAAGGATGGTGGAACTGCCACATTTAGATGCTAACATCACTATCCCTGAGATGCTTATAGAAGAAACAGAAAAGAGAATAAAATTTGGAAAATGATTGGAAGGGTACTGAGGAATCAACATACAAGGTGTCAAAAAGAAGGATAGATATGGGGGGAATCTAGAACCTTATTAACATCCTCCCCCAAAAGTCACTAAGAGAGCAATCTTCAACTACTGACATATACCTAGTCTCCCATCTATTCAAAATCTGTGAAAGGATCATCTGCATATGAACTCAGGACATCCTTAATGAGGAAATTGTTAAGGATCAAACAGGCTTTCACAAGATTAACTGAAAGGTGTAAGAATATAAGACACCATTTTGCTTATTGTTTATTGGTTACAAAAAAAGCGTTGGATGCAGTAAAACATTATCATCATCATCAAGTTAGCAGTTATGTAACATTTTAAGGTTTACAAAGTACTTTACAAAGATCATTTTATTTTATCCTGAGAACAATCCCAGGAGATGAGTGCTGTTATTATCTCTATTTTACAGATGAGGAAACTGAGAAAACAGATGTTAAATGATTTTCCTAGGGCTACTCAGTGTGTGAGGCCAAATTTGAACTCAGATCTTCTTGACTCCAAGTCTAGCACTCTATCCACCATGACATCTGGCTTTTAAAATGCTATCTTATAGTCTCTTTTACACTGAGGTATCTCCTACCCATACCTCAAGATTATTCAGTATTTTCTGGAAGATGTAACTATCAAAATAACCCTGTTCAATGGCTTTCTCAAAATAAACATCAGGGAAGGCATAAAACAGGAAGATATATTCTTGCCAAAAGTATTCACCACCGAGTTGAAGGAGATCTATGCAGAGTCTAGGTTGAGGAGGGATTCCCTATGGATTGTCATCCAGATGCTGTTGGCAGATGACACTGTGTTGATTGCATCAAACCCCACAACATTGTAGAGCCTCCTGGAAGAGATCTGTAATCACTCCAAAGAATTTTGCCTATTCATCTAGACAGGAAAGACCAAATAGATGAAGGCAGTCTATTGCCCAGATTTCAACATGCATTTTGATGGACATGCTATAAATGCTAGTCCAACAGTATGTATATCTGGAACAGAGAGTACAGATGGACATTGAGCTGGGGCCAGAGTTGAAAGTGAGGGTAGAGAGTGACTTGAGTTGCTCTTGGGAAACTGCAAAGTTCTTTTACTGACCCCAAGCTTCCAGTGAAAGCAAAGGCCTGTCTTTTCAATGCTAACATTTTCCCTTTAATATCAACATTTAAATGGAAAAACTGCTTTTGAAGAACTAAATAAGAGTATCACATAGAGGTCAATGAAAAGATACACGGCAGATATGATCAAGCCAAAATACCCAACCAATGACAACCTCTAAAGAAGAAAGGAATAAAGGATGTTGTAAAGGAATTGTATGATAGGAAGAGATGAGTTATTTGTGTAGTGAGAGAAAAGGATGACAGTGGACAGTCAGAGGCTCCACTGGCACCTTCATGATATTGGGAGTGATGGTGAGGAAAGGAAGATTTCTCATGGATCTCCTATGGCAATTTTGTTAAAGAACATGAGCACAGTTCTCAAAGAATGTATAAGTGAAGATGGTTGGAAAGTATTCCATAACTGATGAGACCCACAATCCATTTGAAGAATTAAGTATCTCTTATCATCACTACCACTACTGCTGCTATTACCAAACATACCAGAGTCCAGTTCCAAGTCTGAGTGGCTAATTAAAACTATAAAGGAATCAGAACTTGAGCTGATCAATCTTTCAGGTCAACTCAAGTCTCAACCCTTCCATGAAGCTTTCCCTGACTACATCAGCCTACCTCTGTGAGTGCTAATTGTCTATATCACTCAATGGATGTTTATACTATTTTGAATTATATAATTCTCTAGACCATAATCAAGATGATTTTTAATGCCTCACATGACCTAGAAAGTCCCAAGAGCATTAAAACATATAAGGTCAAAAGAACATCAGCTTGAAAGACTAGAAAACTTGGGTTTTAGTCTCACTTCTATCATTATCTATTTGCATAACCTTGGACCATGAGATCTGTAAAATGAGAGTTAGGCTTGATAATCTGTAGCCTTTGCAACTCTGACATGCTTGCTTGGTCCTTTGAATATTGTATGTTCTAAAGTCTCTTCCTAGCTTAACATTCTCTATTCTATGTTTTAACATTCTATATCCCTAATTTTCCTTCCATTTTTGATATTCTATGTTCTCTATTCTAACAGTCTGTGTTCTAAGGTCTCTTCTATTTCAGACATGAACGAATGAATGAAACATTAAGCACTTACTATATGCAAAACACTAGGGATATAGATAGAAAAGTAAAAGTTCATATTCTACTGAGGAAGACAACACACTAGATTTTTTTTATTAAAGCTGTTTATTTACAAAACGTATGCATGGGTAATTTTTCAACACTGACCCTTGCAAAACCTTATGTTCCAAATTTTTCCCTCCTTTCTCCCACCTCCTCCCCTAGATATCAGGTAATCCAATACATGTTAAATATCTTAAAATATATATCAAATCTAATATATGTATACATATTTATACAGTTATCTTGCTGCACAAGAAAAACTGGATCAAGAAGGAAAAAAAACTGAATAAGAAAACAAAATGTAAGCAAACAACAACAGAAAGATTGAAAATGCTATATTGTGTTTCACACTCATTTCCCACAGTCCTCTCTCTGGGTGTAGATGACTCTCTTCATCAGTGAAAAATTGGAACTGGTTTGAATCATCTCATTATTGAAGAGAGCCACATCCATCAGAATTGACCATCATTTAGTATTGTTGTTGAAGTATATAATGATCTCCTAGTCCTGATCATTTCACTCAGCATCAGTTTGTGTAAGTCTCTCCAGGCCTTTCTGAAATCCTCCTGCTGGTCATTTCTTATAGAACAATAATATTCCATATTATTCATATACCACAATTTACTCAACCATTCTCCAATTGATGGGCATCCACTTAGTTTCCAGTTTCTGGCCACTACAAAGAGGACTGCCACAAACATTCGTGCACATACAGATCTCTTTCCCTTCTTTATGATCTCTTTGGGATATAAGCCCAGTAGTAACACTGCTGGATCAAAGGGTATGCACAGTTTGATAACTTTTTGAGCAAAGTTCCAGATTGCTCTCCAGAATGGTTGGATCCATTCACAATTCCACCCACCATTGTGGGTCCCCATCAGTGTCCCAGTTTTCCCACATCCCCTCCAACATTCAGCATTATCTTTTCCTGTCATCTTAGCTAAGATGTCACCTTGTCTGAGAAGTGTGGAGTGAGTGATATCTCAGAGTGAGATAACACATTAGAAAGATTAAATGTCAATTCACTCCATTCTTCTTGAATGGATAAATGAATGAATTGTTTAATTGTTACTCACCCGTCTAACTAATCCCTCTAAACTTCTTTTCCCATCATCACCTATTGCATATAAGCAGATCTATCCTCATTTGCATAAAATATACAAAAGCTGAAATTTTATCTTCAAAATGTCCAGGAAGAATACCTGACATCAACAATGAGGAACAGTGCTTCTTATCTGAATCACCAACCACAGAAGTGTTTATTTAGATCAAGCCCAAATCCATTCTGCTTCAGTGACTGATTAGACAGGTCAGAGCATTAGATCCTTCCCAGTCACACATTGAAGGAAGAAGGTGGGAGCAAGTCTCTGTTCTCTACATTCATTGTAGGAAGGTCCAGGGATAAGCACTCTGTACCTCCACTGAACTGAAGCTCTGTCTGTTAAGTGAAAGCATTTGGCATGCTTAACTGAGGTGTCTTGCTGGATTCTGAATCTGGGTAAATCTGGGGATGGAAAACAGGGATCAATTTGCTACAATGGTCCTGGTATCCAGACACCTTCATACTCTAGACTGAAACTCTGAAGACCATGTGAACATGGTCCACAGGGTTACCAGGGAAAAGATCTGATCTTTTCACAGAATAGAGGAAACAGTGCTGTCCTTAAATCCTTGTCAAATTTGGACTCCAGTATCTGGGGCTTTGAGTTCAGGCCTGGCTTAATATAGGTTAGGGATGTCCCTCTCTCAGCAACTCTCCTCTGTGAGTTAATGACTTTAAACCTGAGGGATCATTGGGAGGAAATATAAGAGGAAACTCAGTCACAGATTCTGTAGTGTCCAGAGGCTAACAGTTGGAGAGAGGTTAAAAAAAAAAAAAGACTGGCAACATGAGGAGAGGAGAGGAGAGAGGAGAAAATAGAGAAGGGAAAAGTGCCTGGGTAGAGGAATAAAAACAGCCAGAAAAAAGAGAGGTTTGAATGGGAATGATATCAAAGCATAATGATGCTCCTAATATCAAAAGGGTCCCCTAATGTCAAGGGACCACTTCTAGTCCTTCTCCATGGCCTAGTAATAACATAATTTTTGAAACTCCCTGAAGATATAGCATCCTTAGTTTCTAGTTTTCCTCACCTTAGCAGGTATGCTAACAAGTAAAGAGGCAAACACTTCTTGTAGGAGCATTAGTCCTATTGACTACAGATTCCTCTAACTCAGCAGAGATATTGAATATATTTTGCATTTACTTATCTGTATAGAGGAAGCAACATAAGATGGAAGAAACAATAATTTTAGTATCAGAGGACCTGGGTTTAAATCTAATCTTAATTGCATACTGTGCGACATTGGCCCAATGATAGTGATGATGATAATGAGGTGATAATAGTGGTGGTGATGATAACAGTAGTGGGGGTAGCCATGGTACTGATGATGGTGGAAGTGGTGGTGATGATGATAGGGATGGTGGTGGTAGTGGTGGCAATGATAGTAATAATTAATATTTATGAAGTCTTTTAAGGCCTGCAAAGAACCTTACAAATATCTTGTTTTGATCCTCAAAGCAAGCTTATAAGATATGCATAATTATTTTCCCTATTTTACTGATGAGGAAACTAGGCCTGAACTGGTGAGGGTTTATGAGTCTTCCCAAATCCAAAATTCAGTTCTCCAACCTTCATGCCAGAATGCCTCTCCAAATCAAGTAACTTCTCTAGGCCCCATATTCTTCATTTGTAAAATGAATGGGTTGGATTCCATAGCCTCCAGGTTCTTCCCATCTCTAATTCTATGATCCTTTTCCCTACATATCTGACCCTGAGCAAGTAATTTAACTTCTTAAAGTCTCAGCTTCCTCAGCTATAAAAAGAGGATATTGCAATAGATGATCTCTAAGGTCCTTTCCAGCTCTAGATCTATGATCCTATAGTTTATATTTATTTACTTACATACATGCTACTTTCCTAAGTAGAATGCAAGCTCCTTGAGGACAGAGATTGATTTTTCTCTCTGACTTTCTAGCAACTGCCTGGCACATGGTAGGTTTTTAATATATGCAACTGAATGAACCCATTATATATAATTTAGACAGTTTACACTCTAGAGAGCAAGACCATGTGTCCCAAATCTGGTCCCATCCCTTTGGGGATGATGGGCTACACAAAGGAAAGGCTACTGTCTCATTTCTAATTTTCTTTACTAATGGATACAGTATGGATGTATAAATAATCCAAAAACTACAATGTAGGTTTTTTACAGTGTAAAAATAATTTCTATTTGCTTTTGAAAAGCAGAGGCACACACCCTTGATTCCTTTTTAACAAGACTTTTAAAGCATTTACTTCGTCTATCCTACCTGTATCTCTTCCTTTTCCCTCTATACTAATTCCAGACCTTCCTGAATCCATTCTCACCTCAGCCCTAAACCCCAGGACCCAAAACAGATGGAAACAAAAGAACAAGGCCATTCAGTTACCAGTCAGCCTCATTCTTTCATTTTAATTATTCCCTAAAAATTAGAAGGGGCGTGATTCTTGTCTTCACATATTTGAAGCACTTTAATTTGAAAAAGAGACCAACCCTGTTCTTGTTTGGCCCCAAAGAACAAAACTGGAAGCTCTGAATGGAAAATGTTGAGGGGTAGATATTGGTTCTACTTAAGGGAAAATATCCTAACAATTAAAGCTGCTAAATGATGGAATGGGAAGCTTCCCCATCCAAAAGTATTCAAATCGCAGCTGGAAAACTCCACCTTAAGGATATTGTACAGGAGACCTGCATTGAGTCAGGTCAGACCAAATGGTGTCCAAGTTCCCTTTCAACCCTTAGAGTGTGTGACTATTGTTAAGATTAAAGCATCATAACAAATATACAGAATATATGGAAAGGGGCAGATGTTCACTCATAGCCTTTTGCAATCCAGGGACTTGGTCCTTATATATTGTTATTAAATGTTTCTTAGTTACAGCTAAAATTTTTTAAATAAATAAATAGAAAATACAAAATCATTTTTATATAAATTTTTATGTAAAAAATTTTACATAAAAATTGTTTGATAGGTTCTTATATACACAAATATATTTGTATCATCATTTTTTTGCAGTAGCTAAGAACTGCAAACAAAGTAAGTAAACAAAGGAGGTGCCAGTAGATTGGGAACTGGTTGAAACAAATTGAAGTTCATGAATGTAATGGAAATGATGACTATGGAGAATACAGAGAATTATGGGAAGACAAATATGAACTGGTGTGAATTAAAGAGCACCAGGAAAACTATAAACTATGATTACAACAACATAAACAAGAAAAAAGCAACAATAAAGTAATCTAAACTGAATACTATATAATCATACTGACCAGGCTTGGCCCACAAAGAAAAGATATGAGAAAGATCATCTCTACCTCTTCTTTGCAGA
Organism: Sarcophilus harrisii; assembly: GCF_902635505.1. Lineage (NCBI taxonomy): Eukaryota > Metazoa > Chordata > Mammalia > Dasyuromorphia > Dasyuridae > Sarcophilus > Sarcophilus harrisii. Next base: position 268,453,144 of record NC_045429.1, on the reverse strand, counting down.
GATGAGGGATTATGACAGAGGAATATTTAATATACTATTGAACTTGGTTGATATGTTGGTTCGTTTTACTGAAATCTTTTCCTTCCTTTCCTAAACTCTGTTATAAGGAATAGAGCTCTTCAAAAGGAGGAGGAAAGGACATAGTGGGAAATGTAGGTGATCTAAAATTTATCAATAAAAGTTCTTAAAATAAGGGAAGAAGTGAAGGAAGAAGAAATAATAAGAAGTATAAACAATGATTATGTCAGTAGAAATGGAAAGAACCACCATCATAAAATAAATGAAAATGAGTGTGGTAAAATTACAAAGAACATACTTGGACCCAAGGAAGAGATATGAGAAGATACTTCCCCAAACTCTTTTGCAGAAGTGGAGATGGTGTTAATAAATGTGGAAAATCACATAAAATAAGAAGAAGAAGAAATAAGGGAAGAGACTGTTCTAACTTCTCTTTCTCAAGGAGGCCCTATACCCTAGATTGGTTTCCTGGGTTAGGATGGGGAAAAGAAGGATGGAGGGATGGGAAAAGAACAGATGTCAGAATTAGTCCCATATTCATTTGACATTTTGTTACTTTCATTTCAGTCATATCTTATTCTTTGAGATTCTATTTGGAGTTTTCTTGGCAAAGATAATAGAGTGGTTTACCATTTCCTTCTCCAGCTCATTTTGCAGATGAAGAAACTGAGGTAAATAGAATTAAGTGACTTGCCTAAGGTTACACTGCTAAGAAGTGTCTGAGGCCATGTTTGAACTCGGGAAGAGGAGTCTTCTGACTCCAGACCTAGCATAGACTTTGGTATTATAAATGTCTTCTGAATCATCAGGCTTGTCCCCCAGCGCCACTCTCAGGAAGACAACCAGAACTGAAACCAGTGGGGAGGAAAGACAGAGGAAGAACAAGACCAGAGATCATAGAGTAGAAAGAGATCCTTCCTGATCTCCACTGCAATGTCACAGAACCGCCCATTAACCACTACTCCTATCACCAGGCTCCTCCACCGCCTGTGTTATCCCAAGATGAATTATCCAGGAGAAGAGTGGGAGAGTATCAGCACACACTGCATCACACTAGGCGCAACTCAGATTGGAAGGCACTCTGCCACCATACTGATGTGCCATCTGCATGGTGGAATCTCCAGCAGAAACTGAAAGATGGGCAAGGGATAGTGCAAGGACATCCTAAGTATTACCATCAGAAGCTCTCCACTTAGTCAGACTCTGACTTAATCAAATGGCAACAAGGAAGATCCTCTCTCATTTCTACCATCCTTCTCTAAAGAAAAGGATAATTAATAAGAATATATGCAATATGAATATATAATAATAAAAAGATGATTAATTAATCAATTAATAATCTCAATAATGCTTATTCCAAGGCTTTCATTTTACAGAAGAGGAAAAAAAGGTCAAAGAAGTGACGTCCAAGATCATACAATCAGAAAGCATCAGAACGAGAATTCAGTTCTCCATTTTATTAATTTGCCTACCTTATGAGATCCTAGAAGTGAGCTTAGAATATTCCCAAACAAAGCAGCCTAATCTAAAACAATAAAAGTTAAAGGGTCCTATATGACGTAGGAGACACCCCTCCCCTAATAGTCTAACATTGTCTACATGCATATCACATTTGAATCAAATTTAGTCCTCTAAATCAGAAATATCAGACACTCCACAAGAGAGTCAGGGCCTAGGGAACCAGATTAAAATATAAACAGGAAATTATTGAATACAATAAAAGGCAGATTATAATACATTTTAAATCTAAATCAATATGTATTCCTCTCCCCTCCCCCTGCCCCAGGGATCCTTATATATGGTTTACCAGCCTGGTTTCTATTGGATTTTGACACCATTACTCTAAATCAGTGGTTTTTAGACTTTCTGGTGTTATAAACCTTTTTATCACTCTAGTGAAAGCTAAGGACCTTTTCCTAGAATAATGTTTCTAAATATATATGCAACAGCCTGTCCCACAAACCCATTGGTATGGGACTTTCTCCTCACTGCAGGAGGGATGCGGTGGAACTGGCCAGAGCTGAAGAGACTCTCTAGTCTCTGGTCATTACAAGTCTTCACATTGCTTAAATCCCTTTAGAGATTTTACCAAAGCTTCAAGCATTTCTGATTTTCAGTTCTAAGAGAAAAGATGGAAGATGTAAACCCCTCTTCAAGTTACTGAAGGAGAGAAGTTGACTTGAGAGGAGCTGGCACTCTTTAGGATGTCCCTGTCCCAATTTGCTATACTAGAGACTTGAGGGAACTTCCCTTTGTTTGAGCTCTCTCTGTTTCTCTCTGTCCCTTGGTCTGTCTGTCTTTCTCGCTCTCTGTTATCTTGGTCTCAATAGGAGAGTCCTTTCACTTTATATTGTCTGTTACATATCCTCCTATGTATAGTTTCTCTGATTTTTGTTTGCTATGGACTTGGATAAATTTTTTTTGGCTACCTTTTATATGTGATCATTGTGAAACTGGGACTGGTGGGGGAAAAGGTCAAATCTTGAATATAAATCTTGGGGTCCTCCTTCCCCCTTTTAAAGAAATAACTGCCAGGAGTTAAATTAAACCTGAAAAACCATGTATCCTAGAAAAATATTTAAGGGAATAGATAGATATAATTCTATACACACACCATGAGGACAGCAGAGTAGCCAAACCTTTTACCTCTTACCTTCCTTCCTAGCAAGAATTAAAGTTTTCTTTGAAAAGGGGATAAGAGTGGTCAAAGGATATGAACAAACAATTTTCAGATGAAGAAATTGAAACTATTTGTAGCTACATGAAAAGATGCTCCAAATCACTATTGATTAAAAAAATGAAAATTAAGACAACTCTAAGATACCACTACACACCTATCAGATTGGCTGACAGGAAAAGATAATGACGAATGTTGGAGGAGATGTAGGAAAATCGGGACATTGATGCGTTGTTGGTGGAACTGTGAACAGATTGAACCATTCTGGAGAGCAATCTGGAATTATGCCCAAAAAGTTATCAAACTGGGCATACCCTTTGACCCAACAGTGTTACCACTGAGCTTACATCCCAAAGAAGGGATGTAAAGAAGGGAAAGGGACCTGTATGTACCAAAATGTTTGTGGCAGCCCTTTTTTGTAGTGGTCAGAAACTGGAAACTGAGTGGATGCCCATCAATTGGAGAATAGCTGAATAAATTATGGTATATGAATGCTATGGAATATTATTGTTCTATAAGAAATGACCAGAAAGATGATTTCTCCAGAGGCTTGGAGAGACCTATATTAAACGATGCTGAGTGAAATGAGCAGAAGCAAGAGATCATCATATCCAGCAACAACAAGACTATATGATAATCAATTCTGACAGACATGGCTCTCTTCAGCATTGAGATGATTCAAACCAGTTCCACTTGTGCAGTGATGAAGAGAGAAAATCATGGGAACAGAATGTAGACCACAACACAGCATTTTCACTCTCTCTGTTGCTATTTGCTTGCATTGTGTTTTCTTTCTCAGTTTTTCTTTTTCTTCCTTGTTGATCTGATTTTGCTTGTGAAACAATATAATTGTATAAATATGTATGCACATATTGGATCTAACGTGAATTTCAACATATTTAACATATATTGGACTACCTGTCAGCTAGGGGAGGGAGTGGGAGGAAGGAGGGGAAAATTTGCAACAAAAGGTTATGCAAGGGTCAATGTTGGAAAAATTACCCATGCATATGTTTTGTAAATAAAAAGCTTTAATAAAAAAAGAAAGAAAGAAAAGGAGCTAAAAGAGAAGAGAATAGAGATATGTATTCTGCCTCCCTGTTAGCCACACAGAACACCACCAAATTACACACAAGGGCAGCTTTCACAACACGAGAGCTTTGACTGCAGGAATATCATTTCTGGTCGCTTTTTTTTAAAATTTGCAAGAGAAATTGTGCTAGCTAAAATAAAATAGAATTACAAAGGAAACCAAAGGTTTAATGAAAATAAATGTTTTTCCAGCCAAGTTCATGACGCACAATATCTATAGAACCCCTTCACTTAAGTCTAGGATTCTTGCTCTGTACTGGTGAATCAACAGGGATGGAGTGAGAGCAGAGAGGACCTTAGTTCTGATTCAGAGTTCCATTCCCAGGACCCTTTTCCCTAATTTGTAAGAGCCTTTTCTTTTGTACAGCATCCTTCCATTATGACATGGGAAAAGAATTTACCTTTCTGATAGAGGCAGGGGTGTGTTTGAACTAACTCTTGAGAGTCAATTGTTAAATTTTTAAGGTGAGACTTTACACCTTGGAAATTGGCAATAATAAACAAATACTACAGAGAGCTTGACATACTTTTATTGATTTTTAAACTTAAGAAAATATTGATAATGTTGTTTGTCTTTCATTCTTCTAATATCCATGACTTCGAGGAAATATACCATATAGTGTATAAGTGAATTGAATTTGAGGGAGGGAGGGCTGTACAAGGTCACCTACCTCACTTTCTCCCCCAGAACCATCTCAGTCCAGTGGCCCCATATAGATTTGAATAACTGGAATTGGTCCTCATTAAAAGCATAGATTAACTTAAAAGTATGTTCTGCATACATGTTTTTCCAGAAAGAGAGAAAATTGTTAATATTTACCAGAACACTCCTGGGATGAAGGATGCATAGTTCTTGCTGTCAGGAAGCTCCTAGGATAATGGGAAAGATTTAAGTCCACCCCAACAGTTCCCAGTTGGGGGAGGGAAATAGGATACTTGAGCAGAATACTGACAAATGAGATAACTACCCAATGTTCACCACTGTAATAACAGTTTCCTCAGGTGGTTCTCCTGACTTTCATTCTTACTAACCTCCAATTCTATCTGCTAGGTTAATCTTTCTTAAAGCATAGAGAGGATCTCTTCATTCCTCTCCTCAAAAACCTTCAATGACTCTCCCTTGCTTACTAAAAAAGTCCAAACTCCCTGAGCCTGTTATTGAAATTCTTCTAAATCTGGATCTAATTTACCTTAGCAACATAATTTCCCATTGCCTGGTTCAATAACCTTTCACTCCTGCTAAAGTGATCTACTCTCCAGTCCCCTGAAGCCAGTCAATCCTTTCTTTCGTCCATACTTGTACTATTCCACTCATTTGGAATGTCTTTCTCTCTTGCTCTCTCTCCATTCATATGATGCCAAAACAAGCAAAGAATTCAGAGATTAAACTGATCTAATTGCAGATTACAGATTGAGGAAACTGGCCTACAGAGATGCTGAAAGGGACTGAAAGAAAGAATAAACAATGAATGAAAATTCTTGAAAAAAGCATGTATTAAGTGCTCATTTGAAGTAAATATGGTGGTAAGTGCTGGGAATACAAACAGAAAAGCCACAAATGCATCTCTTTCATGTTCATAAACTTTGAAATTCTTCTATGTAATCACAATTTGTTGTCATTCCACCTCTTTCTCTCCCTTGCAAACCCAAACCCTGTTCTTTGTCCACACCACGACCTCCAATTGTTTGACTCCTTGGGCCTTTCCTGGTCTACTACCCCTATACTAGGTCTCTCCTACCTTTTTTCATTTGACATGTTAGTGAATCAGTTTAAATCTATACAATCCTCTTTCCTTGAGCCCCTTATACCTTTATCATATTGTCAGTCTTGCCCTGACAAATTTCAACCTTGTAACATTCCCACTGCCTATTGCTTTTGCTCCTACACATGTGGGGTTGAGCAAAGCCATGTAAAAACAATCAGGAAACTGCAATGACTGGTTCACTCCAAAGTTATGTTATATAATTTAAACTGGGTCCTCACCATGGCAAGACAATCCTTTTATACCTCCTTGATTAACTCACTTTCCCCTTACCACAATAGTTCTTCTACCAGCCTTCTATCCATTGTCCTCAACCCTCCCAGGGTACCTCCTTCCCCTCCCCTCTCAGCTCAGAATTTTGCCACAAGTTGTACTGAAAAAAATTGAGGCCATTCTCAGGGAGCTCACTTTCTCTCTTTTCTCTTCTGTTAATAATCTCACATTATCTAGATGCCTTCTGCCATTATCTTCTCCTTTACCCCTAACATAAAGAGGTCATCCTTTTCCTTCCCAGGGCAAATACCTTTACATGTCCAAGTAATCCCATTCCATCTCATCTTCTCCAGCAAATTGTCCCCTTTATTATCCCTACTTTCTCACTTATCTTTACTCTGATCCTGTCTACTGGCTGTTTCCCTCTTATCTACATATATGCTCATGTTTTCATCATTCTTTAAAAAAAAAAAAAAACAAAAAAAAACCTTACTTGATCTATACATTTCTGCTAGCTATTGTCTCTCCTCTCTCCTAATTTTTGTGGCAAAAGTCCTTGAGGAAACCATCTATAATAGGTGTCTTTATTTCCTTTTCTTTCACTCTCAACTCTCTAAAAAGGCAGGAAGCCTCATCATTTCACCAAAACTGCTCTCTCCAAATTTACTTGTGGTCTCTTAATTGCTGCCAAATATAAAAGACTTTTCTTAGTCCTTCTTGATACTTAAATCACCTTTTTTCTTGATACTTTCTTCTCTCCAGGTTTTTGGAAAACTAAACATTCCTGGTTCTCCTTCTATCTGTTGACCAGTTCTTTTTGGTGAATCTTCTTCCAAGTCATATAGATGAACCACTGAGCTATGACTGAAGACTTCTTCCCCTCTACACTGTTTCACTTGGTGATTTCATTAGCTCCCATAGATTCAATTATCTCTAGCAGGGAGTTGATGATCTAATGGAGAGACAACCTACAAACAACTATATATAAACAGGATAATTTGGAAATAATAAACAAAAGGAAGGAACTAGAATTAAGAGGGATGGGAAAGACTTCCTGTAGAAGGGAGTACTTTAGGTACAATATAAATTAAAGCACTATATCTTTCCCTGCAGATGATTCTCAGATCTACTTATTCAGCTGTAATCTCTCTGCTACCCTCCAAATTTTCTATTGGACATCTAAAACTGGAATGTTCTAAACATCTTAAGTTCAACATGTTCAAAATTGAATTCATTACCTTTCCCTAAAACATTCCTTTTTTCCTTAACTTTCCTGTGACTTTTAAGGGTACTGCTCCTGGTGACCCAGACTCACAATCTAGATGCCATCCTCTCTTCCTCACTTTCTCATCCCTTATATCCAATCTGTTGGGATACCTGTTGTTTCATCTTCCTGACATCTCATTCATATACCTCTTTATTTCCTCTGGCATTGCCATTACTGTAGAACAGGCCCTCATCTCATGATTGGTCTGTTGCAATAGCCTGATGGTTGGTCTGCCTTCTCCTATCCATACTCCATTCAGCCACCAAAGCAATCTTCCTAAAACAGAGTTATGATCATGTCATTATTCAATAAACTCTAGTTACTCCCTATCACTTTCAAGATGAAATATAAAATTCTTTGTTCAGTGTTCAAATACCTTCATAAATTGACTCCTTTCCATCTTTCTTCTTATGTCTTAGATCCTTCTGCATATACACTGCAAGCTAGTGACTCTGGTCTCCTTGCTGGTCCATGAACATGGCACTCCATCTCCCAACTGTAGGCATTTCCTCTAGTTATTCCTCATACTGGGAATTTGATCTTTCCTCATCTCTCCTTCCTAACTTATCTGGTTTCATTCATGTTGCTTCCAAAATGCCACCTTCCTAGGAAACCTTTCCCATCCCCCTTAATTCTAGTTCTCTGCCTTTGTTTATTATTTCCATTTTATCTTGTATATTTTGTTTGCATACAGTTGTTTGTAAGTTGTCTGCCCATTAAACTATCAGCTCCTTGAGAGCAGGGGCTACCTTTTGCAATTTTTATATCCCCCACACTTACGACCCACACAGTCTTGGGACATAACAGGTACCTAATAAATGTTTATCGACTCACTGGCTGACCTTGTGGGATAGGTGCTATCATTATTACCATTTTACAGAGAAGAAAACCGAGACTGACAGAATGACTTGTTCACTCAGCTGGTAAGTATATAAATGTCTCTCCCCCTACTTCTTACTTCCCTCTGTCCTCCTCAGCTTTTCTCTGGCCCCCAGTTTCTTTATCTGTAATAGATCAATTAACCTCTGAATTTTTTCTGCTAAATCTAAATATGCAGTAAGTATAAGATAATCTCTGATCTCAGGGAATTCACATAAAGCTAGGGAGATAAGACATCATAATTGATAAGATAATAAGCACAAGATTAAAGAAGTTCAAAACCACAATAATTTTTTTTAAGGGAAAGAGGAATCAGATGATGTCATCATTACAGAAGACCCAGAATAAAATCACAAGGTTTTAATCATGGTATTAAAATAACTGTAAAGATTAATCTAAGCCCTGATCTCTTATAAGGTGTAAACAGCTTTCTGATTGAGTCAAGGAGGGAACAACTGGATTGGCTAAGCAAGCAATGAGCCATATCTACATAGATTTAAATTGTGCAAGCTCAAGGCAACCTGGGCAGCTAGTGGTACAGTGGATAAAGTGCTAAGCCTGGAGTCAGGAAGACCTGAGTTTAAATCCAGCTGTGTGATCCTGGGCAAGTCACTTAACTCTATTACAGATTCCTCATCTGTATAATGAGCTGGAGAAGGAAATGGCCAACCCTACTAGTATGTTTGCCAAGAAAACCTCAAATGGGGCTGAAACAACTGAACAATAATAAAAAGCAAAATAGATCAGGATCCCCACAGAGAATAAATTTCTTCCACTCCTCTTAGTCAGTCATGAAATACAGCTGTGAAATGGGTAATGTCCTCTCTAGCAGTTCGGAAGAGTGGGAGCAATAGGAAAGGTTCCCAGCCCGGAGCTGCCTATGAGGTAGAGCTCAGAGAATTTCTCTCTTCTCCCTCCATCAGCCATGCAGATTGGAAAGGGAGCTACCTGACCAGTGAGAGATGATCCGTCTATCAAAGAGCAAATACACACAGACTCCAAGCAGACACGGATAGAAAGAGACTCAAAGTGAATAACATGTTCAATAAAAATTCTGCCCCTAAAATGAATGATCTGAATGCTCTGCAAAGAGAGAAAGGACTTCCAGCCTCTGCAGTGTCAGTGTTTTATCACAGATGCATCCTATATGAGTGCCTCACTAACATACTCTAAGATTGAGCCCATTCTTCCTATGGAGGCTGTGCATATTTGTGGGAAAGTGTACCCCAGATTTATGAAGGGAATACTTTATAGCTATTATTTTTCTAGCCCAATTCAGTAAATTCCTTTGCAAACAACTATTCATTTCCTTGTAAGCTGGTTTTCCTTGTAAGCATATGGGTTAAGGCTCTGAAGTAATAATAACATAAATATAGCTCTACACAGTCATGCAGGGGCGCAACCATCAAGTAAGTGTATAAGTTGCAAGAGTAATCCAGAGAGGATATTAAATTTATGTCTTATTTTCCTAGTTGGATTACTCAGTGACCAATTCTTATAATACATACCCAGCACTCGATTCATATGTGTTTCTTTTGTTTATTTTTTTAAAGCACCAGAAGTATCCTTCCCTGAATAGGGTTAATCCAGGAAGACTTCCTGTAGGTGATGGAGCTAAAGTTCAAACGGGATTGTTTGAAAATAAAGTTTTTGCTCCATGACTCTTCACATCTGTCCCCAACTCAGTATTCCCCCTGAGGACAAGAGCCCTTCTGGGTGATCTGGGCAGTGGCCGGAGCTTGCACGCACATCTACAGCACATGGGCTCTGTCTGCTGTGCCCCAGTTCTCCACAGCTGCTTTTGCTCTCCCCGGCTCTCCATGATGATTCAGACTATCTGTGGTTTTCCTTCTTGGCGGCCAAAGTGGGGGAAAGATGTTACAGTAAAATTACTAAACCAGCTTGCCACTGATGTGACCACGTTCTAATGCCTGGTCTTCCCCCCTCCTTGCTCAGACATGACCTCACCCCTCACCCTCGGGCTGTTAGCCACACGCAAGGCATAGAGCAGGGAGCCCAGGGGAGTGGGGGTCAGAGGCCGCATGAACCTCAGTGAACTCTCCCCAGAGGAAGCCTACTGCTTTACCTTTCAGTGGCTCTGTTGACAAGTGAGGGAAAGAAGGTTGCTAGCATCCTACTGAAGAAATTCAGATCCGTCTCTCACCCAGGGCCAGCTTACACTCTGAACTGACCCACGCACCCTCCCCCCCAAGTTGCTACAGGATACCATTAGGAAGACTGACCCTGGGGCCCAGGCCACTGCTACTGCACTCGCCCTAGGAAAGGGAGAAAAAGCATGACCCTTCCCCATCGACCTCAGGTCTGGGAAAAGGAAAGAGGAGGCAACACCCCTGGAAAACAGCTGGGTTTTAATATGCAGCAAGGTGGGAGGAGAGGATATTATAACACAAGGGCTCTTCCAGAAGTCTGGGAAATTTGACTAAATGAGCCCGTTCCAAACTGTTTCAGAAATCCCCCAAATCCCCAATTTTGTCACCAGGAGCTTCCAAGATAGCCATGAGCATGCAAAAAAAAAAAAAGATATTGGGGAGATCACCTACAGTTCTGCTGAGTCAGTGCTGATAGGCTTCCTGTGGGATTGAAATGATGAGGCTCTAGGTTGGTGGGCTAACCAACATCTTCACCACCAACATGCGCGCGTGCACATACACACATACACAGAATTCCCTCAGAGAGAATCTCCTCCTCCTCCTCTTCTTCCCCCAGAATCCCAGGCTCCCCCAATCCGACACTCTCATTTTATAGATGAAGGCTAAAGCTTCCTCATCTGGGACAAGCCCAAGGTCCAACAGCTAGTAAGTGGCAGCGCTTAATCCCACATTCCAAGCTAGAAACAATCTCCCCGACAGAATATAAACTCTCCGAGGTGTATCCCCAGTGCCTATGACCCTAACATATGTTATTGTTGAGTTATTTCAGTGGTGTGGCCCTCTGCATGACCCCATTTGGGGTTTTCTTGGCAAAGACACTGCAGTGGTTTGCCAGATAAGGGAATTGAAGCAGACAGGGTTAAGTGACTTGCTCAGAGTCACATAGCTAGAAAGTATCTGAGGTCAAGTAAGTGCTTAATAAATGCTTGTGATTATTGATTTTCCCTGCTCTCTAAGTCAGTCAAGCGACTGGCACTTTACTAAGCACTTACTTTTTACCAGTTTGTGGCAGGTTGGTAGTTCAGGGGTTGGAGGGCTAGCCCCAGGGTAATGAAGACCTGAGTTTACATATAGCCTCGGACATTAGCTGTGTGAGTCTGAGCAAGTCACTTTCCCTTCTGCTTTAAAACACTAGAGAAGGGCTGGCACTAACATTAAGGAAGGCTAGGAAAGGCTTTTTTCAAGAGGTGGGATCTTGGCTGAACCTCAAAGGAAGTCAATTAAGCTAAGAGGAAGAGAGAAAGAGGGAGAATCTTCTAGGGGACCAGCCAGGGATAATGCTCAGAGACAAGAAGTAGAGTGTTTTGTCTAAAGAACAACCAGGAAGCCAGTGGACCAAACAGTACGTCTTGGGGAGTAAGCTGAAAATAAGAGGGGGCTCAGTTAGGAAGGGCTTTAAAAGCCAAACATTTGATCCTGAAGGCAATAGGGAGCCACTGAAGTTTACTGACTATGAAGTAATGTGATCACCTTTAGGAAGATCGATTTGACAGGTGAGTGGAAGATGGCTTGGAATGAGGAGAGAATGGAAACAGGGAAATCAACTAGATGTGGGGACATGGGATGGTGAGAGCTTGTACCAGGGTGGTAAGGATGTAGTCAAGAGATGTTTCAAAGATAGATCTGACAAGACTTGACAGCTGCTTAGATATGAAGATCAAGAGTGGGAAATGTCAAAATCACAAAGATGAAAATGTAAGGTTTGGAACTGCACTCTCATCTAATGAAAGATTCCCAAACGAACCTCAAGGAACAGGGATCCTTGACCAAAAGCCCAATGGATTCAGGTTGGCAAGGCTGATGCAATGCCAAAGTAATAGCCCACTGTTTGGGTCCCAATTGAGTCAGACTGAATGTCAATAGCTGTCATTTCTGCTTTGGTCAGAAACTCTGAGGGTCTTCCCCATATATATATGGATACGATCCAGTCCAGAGACTTTCCCAGTGTAGAGACTTTCTCAGATAGCTTAAATCAGGAAACATTGGCTAAAAATCAACATAATTCTGGGGAGAACCAAGTACCAGTGGACCTAAAGTTGAGGTGGAAAAGATTTATGGAACCTTGGGGACCATGTAATCCACCCTTTCTTCATTCTCTAGAAAAAAAATCTGAGCCCTAGAGAAGGAAAGTGATTTTCTTTTATTTACCTGATGAACAGGGAGTCCTGTTTTGTCTTTTCCCAGTCATTGCATGTGTATATACTGTCTCCTGTACCTCAGCTGCACTTCCTCATTTCCTCCTGGTTCTTCTTTTCCTTCAAGGTTCAGTTCAGGGACCACTTCCTCTTTCACTGATTCTTGCCCCAAGTTGAAAAGTATTTGGAGTGAAAATGCCATTGTGTTAATAGTTTGCCCTATAAGGCTTGCAAAATGCTTTGTAAATGTTTCATTTTATCCTTAACCTGGATTGTTGCTGTTATTTAATTGTGTCCAACGATTCATGACTTCATGGACCATATTATGCCTATACTGTCCATGGTGTTTTCTTGGCAAAGATACTGGAAAATGTTGCCATTTCCTTCTCCAGCCAGAGCTTCAATGACTTGCCTAGGGTCTTATAGCTTGTAAGTGTCTGAGGTAACATCTGAACTCAGGTTTTCCTACTTCTAGGCCCAGTGGATACAGTCCACTTAGTGGATACTGAGCCACCTAATTCCTTCAGAGAGACAGATACTATTATTATCCCGGTTTTACAACTGAAGAAACTGAGTGAAACAATTTGCCCAGGAGGTGTTTGAGACTGGAAATGAATTCAAGTCTCCTTGACTCGAGCTCAAGCTGCCTAATTTTTTAAGAATATATATTTTACTTCTACCACACTCTAATTCATTATAGTTCTTGTACTTGTAATAAATAGACTGAAAACTTCCTAAGGGTGGAGATTGGATCATTTTTTTTCCCTGTGTCTCCAGCCTAGCTCAGCGCTGTGTTTAATGTTTGCTGATTGTATGATACTTTAGTTAGCCCTCTCCCCACCCCCTCCCTCGTCCCACGCACAGAAAAACTGACTTTCAGTTAAGGAAGGAAAAGCTACGTTGAAAGGAGACAGCAGAGTTCAGTAGCTATGGTGTCATGGAATTCCATTATTCTAAAATCATAGAATCTGGAAGGAGAAATGAGAAAAGAATGGTGGGGAAGCACGTTGCAGAGAGAAAATCAGACTTCAATCCTCTTTATAGCTTTACTCAGAGCTGGCCCTGGAGAGGAAGATGATGTGCCAGAACTGGGAAGTCATCCTTCCTCTCTACTCAGCAGCACCTGTTACAGCTTTCTGTCCAGATTTGGTCACTGAACTAACAGGCAGTAGAGAAGCTGGAAAGGGTCCAGAGGACAATGGCGAAGGGCAATAGGTCCTGTGAGCAAAGGTCTTTAGAGTAGCTAGTTGCTCCAGTGTATAGAACATTGGACCCGGATTGAGGAAATCCCAAGGAGTTCAAATCTGACCTCAGTCTTATTAGATGTATGAACCTGGACAGGTCTTTTCACTCCTGTTCTGCCTTAGTTTCCTCATCTGTAGAATTGGGATAATCACATCACCAACCTTTCAAAGCTGTTGTAAGGATCAAATAAGATAATATTGGTTTAAAAAATGTATAGGACACACAGTAGTCACTTAATACATGTGTTTTCTCTTCTTCCCAAAGATAAAAGGAATTTTATAGCCTGTTGTGTAGTCTGGAGGAAAGAATATTAATGGATGACTTGGAATATTGATGCTACAAAGGAACTCTAAATTCATCTGCAGCCAAATCTCATTCTTAGAATTAAGGCCCAGAAAAGAAAGATGACTTAATTTGTATCTTGGGGTATAGTAGGAATTTTTAATTGATAGAGGGCTATAATTAAAAGAATACTAAGTCTGTGATAACAATAACAATAATCATAATAATTCATTTTGCTTTAAGTCCTTTTATGAACATTATCTCAGATGATTTTTATGACAACATCATTATGTATGTGATGTTCATGCTGATATTATCTCCATTTTACAAATGGGGAAAAATGAGAGCAGGGTAACATCATTGGTACAAGAGCACACAACTAAGATTTAACATGGAAGTCTTCCTAACTCTAGCACCGATTGAATTGTACCCCAACTCTCCCATTCACCAACAATGTGTTCTCAGGTAAGTTAAGAAAGTTCTTGAAGCTTCTGTTTTCCCCATCTATAAAATGTGTATTTTATTAGTAGCTCTTTTGGATCTTACAGAATTGTTATAAGGATCACAGGAGAATAATGCAATTGATAAATTTGAAAAATGCTCTGAAATGCTCTATGGATGCAAATTATTGTTAATTATGATGAGGAAAATGTGAAAGAGCACATCCCTGAAGAAGTAAATAACATAGGCTATGGGCCTACATCAAAGTCAGTAAGATTTTCGTTGGATATAGTAAGAACTTGCCTATCAAAATGGCTAGTACTGCAACCCAAGGGAAGTTTTGTGCCATGGTCTTTCCCTGGAGAGCTTGAAAAAAGACAGAGACAGTCATCTATCCTAGAGGGTTAGGAGCTCACCTTGAAGGCAATAAGTCTGGACCAGAATATCATTGGAGGCTCTTTCCCAACAGAAGATGCCATAGCCCTGAGTTTCTGATTGAAGAATTTCATAATTCCATGATTTGGAAATCTCTGATTCTATAACTTTCATTCCCTGGCTCTGACCTATTCTTCCTATTCCCCCTAGTTTCTTTTTCTTTCTTTCCTGAAAGTCAACTTTCCTATCTAGTAACCTAAGCCCCATGGCTCCTACCATCCCTTCTACCCATCTCCACCACATAAGCAGCCCAGTCCCTAGAAGGAAAGTCCTGAACAAACTCCTTGAAATGCCTCCAATCTCTACTCCCCCAGTGTTTTGCCACTAAGGCCGAGCCCCCACCCCACACTGACATTCATTCTTCTGACAAGCATCACATGCCTGGGGAGTTGGCATCGGCACAGGGAAACTCAAATGCCAATACAAACACCATTGCCATGGAGGGAGAAGAGCCCACAGGGGTTATTTTTAACTTGTTAATCAGAGGTAGCTGCTCCAGCACAGGAGAATCCAGGGGAGGGGGTAGCCAGTAATCAGAGGAAGCAGGCAAGCCACTCTTCCTCCTTTCCTGGCCCAAGTCCTCTAGGATTTTAGGGGAACACCTGCTTTCACACACACACCTCACTTGTACAACTGGAAAAGAAAAAGGGGCATGTGGGAAGAGAAAGATTACTGAAACAAAATACTCTCTCCGTCCCTTTCCCAATGGTCCAACCTGATGCAGGATCCAACCTGTCCAGGGAAAGGGAAATGGATGAGATCATAATTTAGGAGTGGAAGAGACCTTAGAAAGCCTAGATTTAGATCCTATTGATAGTCAGATCTGATCCCTTCATTTTACAGAAAAGGAAACAAAAGCTGAAGTTCATATATGTAATAAGGTGATAAAGTCTATGAATCCAGGTCCTCTGGCATGAATGCAATCCAATCTATTTTGTTCCATTACTGTTGCAAGGTACTTGAATCTCATATAGTATAGCTGAAAGAGCAGTGGATTTTGGAGTGAGAAGATTTGAGTTTGAATCCTCTATCTGTAACTTATTATCTTTGTGTATCATTGTGAGCTTGGCAAGTCACTTAGTTTTCCTCTTCTGTAAAATGGGAGGGAGGGAGATTGGACCACATTTTCTCTAAGATCTGCAGCTAGGTGAAACAGTGGATAGAATGCTGAGTGAATCTGAAATCAGGACGATCTAAGTTGTAATCCATCTCAGACACTACTAACTGGGTGACCCAAGGTCAAGAAACCTCTGTCTGTCTCGGTTTCCTCAACTGTTAAATAGAGATAATAACAGTGGAATTATTGTGACATTCAATTGAGGTAATATTTGTAAAGTAGCTAGTACAGATTAGGATGCAATATGAATTCTTATTCTCTTCTCTTCCCAGCCCCCTGAAGTTATTTCCAGTAGTTCAACTCTAAGTTTTTGTAAGATAGGAAGAGAACAATTCCCAAGGTCATTCAGTGAGTCAGTGAGAAAACTCAGACTAGACCCCCAAGTCTCCTGATTCCTAGTAAAAACAAACCAGTCTTACATGCACATTGCAGTAACTCCACAAAGTATTCCCTCACACAGATGAGGGTCCCACACACCTCTCCCTATCTTGGTGATGAAAACAGCAGCAATCTTGATTCCTGGATCCCTTGCAATGTGGTCTAGCATCATTGGATAGGATTTTTGATGAGGGGTGTGACTGCTCTTATCTGTCTCACCCAATATTCTATCCTAAATTCCTACACAGTCCCCACCCCAACCCCCACTCTTGCATCCAAAATTTTATTTCTCCTAAAACAGAATAAAGGGGAAATTTTCCAATCCTTCCCCAGGCCAGGGCCCTGAAGGGGCAAACAGGAGTGGGAAGCACCAGCCAGCCTGATGCCCAGACGAGGACGTGCAGGCTGAGGCGTGCATGTGGGGGGTGGGGGTGAAAAGCAGGAGCTCCATGCCCGGGTTGCAAATGCTCTCCCCTGGAAGTTGTTGAGTCTGTGCCCGCTGGTAGGGAGGCAGGCAAAGACAATGGGCCCTCCAGCTTCCAACCCACTCCTCCAGCACAGCTGCCCGGCCTTGGCCCCTCAGTGCCAGGGAGGAGGGATTCTGAGACGGGCAGCATGTTTCCCCAGCTCCACTCGCTCACGTAGGCCACGTACATCCCATGGCCTTATCATAGGGGAGGTGTCGTTCTTGTGCCCCTGGCATATGACTGGGCCCTTGACCCACTCTCTGAAATTAAGATTGAGGAGATTGTTTTCCCATCATTTAAACCTCTGACTAATTGGTATCTCTATATTATTTTCTCCCATCCTGTGGAAGTCAGACCTTAGGACATAGAATACAGGGTTTCAGCCACTGCTCTTCCTCCCCTCTGGGAAAGAAAATTCCACACAGTGACCTCTCAGCTTAAAATCTGAACATTCTCCCTGGGAATAACCAGCCCCTTTTTATTAAGTTCCCCAACACAGCACAGTGCCATGCCCACAACCCCTGTCCCCCAATACACAGTGCCATCCTCCTCCTTTGTATCCTTCTGGATGTTTGCAGGTGGTCAGAGTGAAGAGAACAGAGGGACAGTTAATAGGGACAGGTCAAGCTTTAGTCCTAATGACAATCTCCCATATAGTGGGAAGAACAATCCTCCTACCCTATTTGACTACTATCCGTCCTTCAAGGCCCCATGAAGCCTTCCTTGATTACTTCAATCAGTTCAAGAAGTTGGCTTCCTATGCTTGTGTCACTTCCTTGTATGAGTTACCTGTCTACATGTGCTCACCCTATCTCCTCAGTTAGAGCAAAAGTTCCTTGAGGGCAGAGGCTATAACTTTTAATACTCTGTCTCTCCCACAATTCCTGGCACAGTTCTGGACAAAAAAAAGGCAGGGTACTTATTAAATACATGAATGAATGATTGAATGAACAACTCCAGCTCCTCCCTGGCATTCCCTAGATAGATGAGTAAAGCCCTAGAATAAGGGATATGGTGAGAGGGAGAAGGTAGAAGTGTCCAAGTTAACTAAGAAATAATACATGGTATAAGATAGGTCAGAAGAGGAAGAGAAGGATGAGAACAGAGTGATTGGAGGGTACCAGAAGAAATGGGAAGTCTATGTATAAGATATGCAGGATCATGAGATAGCCTTCAATGAGGAAGATCCCATCGAAATGAAAGTCACCTTCCCACTGAGATTTCTCAGGCATAGAAAAAAGAGGGTTCAGGGAAACACTATGTCTTGGTCTTTGTCCCTTGAAGGACTTGAGAAATGAAGGATAGAATGTGGGTAAATATAAGAACCAATAGGGAGAAATAGCAAGACACTAAATCAGAGAAGCCAAGGAATGCTTTGGAATTTCCATCTCTTTTGAAGACCAAAAGAAAACGGAGAAAAATAAGACAGCTTTGAAAGCTATACGTTGAATTGCATATAATTAAAAGGAAAAACAATTTGTGCTTAAAAGAATTTGTATTTATGTAATACTTGTCTACTTTATTTTATTTACTTTATATAGAAAAGTGTTTTATTTAGTGTTTGTGAAGAAACAGATTTTTTTAATTCTTTTAAGAAAAAGTTTCCTTTTCAAGACCTCCCCCAAAAATGGAAATTCCCAAATTATCTCTCTCCTCAAATTCCCCCAAGTCCCTTCCCCCAGTGTCTATAGTGACCATATTCTCTAGTCCAGTGTGCTCTATTCTCCTCCCTCAGTGTTTTTTACAAGTCCTTTTTTCCTTCAGTCTCCTCTAACACTTCCAAACCTAGTTTCCTCTCAAATTCATTCTCCACTTCATTTTTCTCAATCTTCAAATAGCTCCTATCCTTTTCTTCCCTTAAACATATTCTATTAGTCTTGTATAGGCCAGAAAAAGGAGAGGAAGAGTCTGGTTAGGCATATCTTTCCAGAGGATGGGGGAAGGAACCTCCTTACCCCAAAGTAAAAGACCTACCTCCCAGAGCTCCAGAGAAAAATGGGGAAAAGCTTTCCTAGGGCTACTCTGCATTTGGTTTGAAGGGTTGGCCATTCCAGGGCCTTGGTCAACAGTTGGACTATATCTGGCCTCCAGACATTCCTCTCTATCCTAATATTCACCAGAGTTCTGTACATTCTTGGTACTTGAAAGCTAAGTATACACAACCATGGCCAGATCTCTAATCTCTGACTGCTGAGGGAGAAGGATATAGCTTAGATTTTGGATCTATTGTCTATAATACTGACCAGTAATGACACCAGGGAAATGTTAGATGCTTAAGCCCCATCTGTAGCATGTTACTCTTAGATCTAATATTTAGCTCAATCTCTAGTACCTAGTCTTCTTTCCCAGGAAGTTAGAACTTAGCTTCTCACACCATTCATTGACTATTGGGATGAGTGCTTCAGGTCACTGTGGAGTTAGATGACTCAATGCCCCTGCCCATCTCACAGCACCTAAAACCCATGTTCAAACCCCCCTCATTCATTCCCCAAGAAAATCCCTGCTGTGGTCTGACTCAGAGCTGGGAGCCCCGTTTGGGATGATTTCATTATTAGCAGAGTTATGACTAGCAATGAAGTCAAAGGAATGAGAGGAGGAAACTCTACATTCTATCTACCACCCCCTTCTTCCTTTGGTCCCATCCAGAGGGGAAATCATTCACAGAAAGAGCTAATATGAGCCATAGGAGAGGATATCACATGTTCAAATAGAAAAAATTAATGGATGGGGAAGAGGGATATCAGGGATGCTCCTGAGGACAAATTCTATCTCAGCCTTCTAAACTTACTATATGACTCTGGACAAGTCATTCCAACTGTCTCAGAAACCAAGGGAAACATTAAATTAAAACTTTAAAAGATTCTAATAAAATCAAAACCTATAACTGCATAAAGGGAGGCACAGTATCTTCTCAGTCTTAGTTTCCTCATCTGCAAAATGCACAAAATATTGTACATATTTCACATATTTCAAAGAGTTGTTCTGAGTATCAAATGGAATAATATATATAAAGCACTTTGTGGATCTTAAAGGACTATATAAATGTTAACTGTTATTGTGGCAATTTCCTCTAATATTTCTCTAGTTTCATTACCCACAAAATGAAAAATTCAGTGATATCTAAGGTTTGACATTCTATGAATCTCAGAATCTAGGAGCTATGATAAGTGAGACATGGTTCCCACAAAGTTATTATCCTTGAAAATCGAGCACCACAACTAAAGTTTCATCTCTTGAGTGGGAAGGAAAACATCCCCATTTATCTGCCATTCCTTGATCACACATACTCAGATGTTCTTCCTGTGGTCTAACCACAGTCTCCCAATCTCTTGAGTTCCCGCCCTTAATTGTTCCAATTGTCTCAGAAGAAGAGGCCAGGAAGGGACCTATTGCCTAGAGAAAGGGATATAAGAAGAAAAGTGAAGCCCAGAGATGCTGCTAAGCCAAAAAAGCTGGAATTCCCCCTTCTCTCCCTACCTCCTCCCAGTTATCTTGTTCTGGCCCACCCTCCTTCTGTAACTCTGTGAGGCAGTTTCCAGTTGGGAATCCCTCAGAGCCTGGAAGCTAGAAGCTGAGGGTCTCAGAGCAAAGAGACTTTGAGGACAGATCTGGGGAAGGCAAAGGGTATCAGAGTTAAAAGAAACCTCAAAGACTACGTCACCCAACATCTATATTTTACACAAAAGGAACCTGAAGGCTAAAGAAGAAAGCAATTCTTTCCCTGATCTTAACTACTAGAAGGCAGAGATGAGATTTGAACTCTGGTCCCTTTACTCCTGATGCAGTGGGCTTTCCAATATACATATTGGAAATTCCCCAGAGGTCATTTAATCTGTTCTCCCAATTCTCCTCTGCTTGGTGCATAGGGAAGTTAACTTTTCCCTTTTCTCTTAAAATTTTGTATGACATTCTTGAATTCTGGGAGAAGGGATTCCCCTAATATGTAGGGAAAAGTACTGGGAAATATACCTTTTCTGTTTACTCAACTGCCAAAGCTGGTCATTTCAATCTTGACAGCATCTCTTGCATCTGACACTTTCTCTCCACTTCCATGGTCATCTCAACTCAGACCTTTGTCACTTTCTACCTGAACTATTTCAATAGTCCCCTTATTGGTCACTCTGCCTCCCATCTCTCCCTTCTCCAATTCTTTTCCCACACAGATGCCAAAATGATATTTGTAAACCCTGGATTTGACCCTGTTCAAGAAGCATCCATGGAGGTACAGTGGATAGAGCATTTGGAGACAAGGAGGAGGAGGAGGAGGAGGAGGAGGAGGAGGAGGAGGGGGAGGAGGAGGAGGAGGAGAAGGAGAAGAAGAAAAAGAAAGAAGAAGAAGAAGAAGAAGAAGAAGAAAGGAAAAGAAAGAAGGAAGAAGAGGTGATCCCATGGTTCCTTTTGCTTTTAGGATCAGATATAGACCCTTAGTTGATATTTCACAATCTGGCTCTAACCTTCCTTCCTTTCTTTAATTTTTTAATTTTTTTAATTAAAGCTTTTTATTTACAAAACATATACATAGATAATTTTTCAACATTGACCCTTGCAAAACTTTGTGTTTCAAATTATCCTCTCCTTCCCCACTATTCCCTAGATGGCAGGTAATCTAATACACGTTAAATATGTTCAAAAATATGTCTAACCTTCCTTTCAAGACTTATTATACCTTATACATCCCATATTCTACAGTCCCAACAAAGTGGCCTCCTTGCTGTCCCCCACATGCAAATATTCTATTAACTTAGCGCAGGTTGTCTTACATATCTAGAATGTCCTTCCTCCTCATTCTGTAATATCTCTACTGGCCTTCAAAACTCAACTCAAACTACATGAAGCTTTCCCTGATTCTCTTAAGCTGCTTGTGATTCTTTCTGACCATTTAAAAATAATTTTGTATTTAACAATAATAATAACTCAGAAACAACTTTCTTATTACCCCCATTTTACAAATGAGGAAACTGAGGCAGTTTTAAGGGAGTATTCATATTTTGTATCCTCATACTTGCACATGTTTATTTTAATAGAATGTAAGCTTCTTAAGATAGGTACAATTACAAGCACACAGAAGGTGATTAATAAATAGTAGCTCACTATTTGAAAGAATGAAAAAGCATTTGTTAAGCACCATACTATGTGCAAAGAGCTGTTAGACATACAAACATAAAAGACAAAGATGAAATAGTTCCTGCCCTCAAAGAAAGCTTCTAGATTTATTTATTTATTTATTTATTTTTACTGAGGCAATTGGAATTAAGGGACTTGCCCAGGATCACACATCTAGGAAGTGTTATGTGTCTGGGGTTATTTTTGAACTCAGGTTCTCCTGATTTCAGAGCTGGTGCTCTATCCACTACACCCACTAGCTGCCTCTGAAAGCTTACATTCTTTATATTATATCACATTCTTTACATTGCATATCATGTTCTTTATATTGTATTATAGTATATTACATTCTTTATATTGGTTTATATTGACTAGCGTGTGGGAGGATCCTGCCCCATTTTACTATTTCCCTAGAGGTGAAGAAACATCAGGGGCCTGAATTTCCAGCGACACTCTACCTATGTATTTCATAGTTAGCCTTTTAGGGATGAGCCAGACTGTCTCTGGGGCTATCCCTGGGGCACAAAGAGGTTCCAACCTGGAGTGAGTTAAATAAAAGCAAGGAATGATTAAAAAAGAAGGAAAGGACAGGAAGTTGGCTGGACATGGAATTTGCAGGCCTATTTCCCTTAGTCACTGCTCGGTGCTGGGAACCTTCCTTTCTATAATCTGAGCCTTCCACTTCCCCTTTCCATCTGTTTTTTCTCTCACCTCCACCTCTCCCTTAGTTTATGGGCTGAGTCAAGGCCAACTGAGAACGTGGTTGACATGACCACAAGCAGAGTTAATAACTGTGCACATGAGGATTTCCCTCCTCAGTCCTTCTTGACACCCTTGAAAGCAAAGTGACAACTTCTTACTCCTCGGGGAGGGGATGTGGGGAGGTGCTGTGCCAATTGAAATCCTATGATATTCCCCCTCTATGCCACAGTTTGGTTTTTTGAAAATGCAAGCTAGAAGAGTCCCAAGGGATCATCTAGTGCAACTCCCCGCATTTTTTCAAAAAAAAGAAAAATAAGACCCAGAAAGGAAACCCTCTTGACCCAGAATCACCAAATAGTGGCAAAACCTGCCTGCCAAGAGCCCTTTCCAGGACCCATGGCCACAATCCCAGTCACGTTCACTCTGGCTGTCCCTTAATTATTTCAGACTTGTGAGTCTTATCTTTCCCCATAGACTTACAAATCCATGAGGGAAGGGACTTTGTCTTCTCTTTCTCTGTAACCCCCACAAGATGGGCTCAGTACACATTTGGGGTACTATATGATGAAGGACTAAGTGCCAGAGCTATGGATAGGAAAACTGGAGGTATTTGGGACCATCTCTGGCCAGTGACAGAAAGACACACAAAAGATGGGAAGATTCTCCCCTTCTCACTCCCAAATCCTGCTCCTTTCTGGCAATTTTCTCATTACTATCTTCCCCTTCCCTCCAGCCCTCTACATCAGCCCGGGCTGGGAAAGGAGCTGGTTGCCCATGATGTCTCATTTTGTCTGAGGTGATGTCTGGACAGGCAGGAAGAAGGGTATCAAAGACTATTAAGAAGAGGAGGAGGGAGTGTGCAGGAGAGAAGGAAAGGAAGCATCAGAGTGCATGCTATCCTCCGCAGAGCTGCAGCTGTAGATGGGGACCCCTAAGCCAAGGCAGAGGATGCCGGCTCAACACCATTTTCCCCAGCTGGCATGAAGTTGCCATCACCACCCTTGCACAAACCCTGCAGATCATGGGCAGGATGGAGAGCCGGCAAAGACGCAGGTGCTCTGCTCCCCAGCTGCCAACCCAGCTGGCAGTGATTAGCCCAGTTTGGCACAGCATCCAGAGGGCACAGTGCCCATCCCTCCCTACCCCCACAGAGCATGATTTCTCTTTCATGTATATTCATCTCCTCATCCAGGTACAGCCATATAGCCGAAGGGCAACCCCTTACTCTGATCCCCCCAGCCTCATATTAGCCAGTCACATTGCACACCAACACCCAACATGAAGACCATATTTATACTAATGTCACCCTCTGTAAAGCCCTCACTCAATTAAAGATCAAAATTCCCATTGTGGCTCAACTACAGGTTTCCCTCAACCTGAGAAATCTGTGTCTGAGAGAAGCCTCAAAGGACTGGATATGGGAAGAGGAAGTGTCCTCTCAGGTCAGAAATAGGTTCCAAATATTGCTAACTTTCTTAAAGACCCATAATGGAGCTGTGATCCATGAATCTGTCTAAATTCTTATTGCATCTGTTTATCTTCTTAGCCAATGCCACATTTAAGGGTGAGGAACTCCAAAAGTTTACTCCAAGCTATGTGAAGTGAGGTCAGACTTCCAGCCATCTCAATCATCCAGAACATAGGTGAGAACCCAAGAGTAAATCAAAGAGGAATACCTAAGCAGCTGAACTAGCTGCCACAAATCCATGCTCTTTACCTGTAAGACAGCTCCTCAGGCCCATACTTAGAGGCTGCTTTTCAGAACAAGAAAGTTATCCAGCCTAACCTTTTACCTGAAAAGAAGTTCTCATTACCCCATCAAAAAAGAAAATAGATTTGGTCTCTGGTCTTCTTACACCTTAGACCATCCAAGTATTGTGAGATCCAATGGCACTAACCTCCCTATTATTCCTAAAACACCACAATTCATCTCCCAAGTCAGACCATTTGTTACAGTTGTGAGTTTGTTTCTGCCTCCTGGCTTCCTTCAAGTCTCATCCACAGTCCTGCCTTCTACAGGAAGCTTTTTCCAATTCCTCTTAATTTTAGTATTTCTTTATTGATTATCTCTTACGTAACCTGTATAGATAGCCAGTTTGCATTTCCTTGTTTCCATACTGTTTCCCTCATTAGATGGTGAACTCTTCAAAGGCAGGGACTGTCTTCTGCTTTTCTTTGTATCACCAGTGCTTAACATTTTGTCTGGAACACAGAATGCACCTAATAAGTGTTTAGTAACTATGATGTTTTTGGTTTTTCTTAGCAATTCAGTGATTCAAGACAATTCCAATAGACTTGGAATGGAAAATGCCATTCGCATCCAGAGAGAGAATTATAGAGAGTAAATGTGGATCGAAGCATAGTATTTTCACCTTACTTATTTGTTTGTATGTATGGTTTTTTTTCTCATGTTTTTTTCCCCTTTTGGTCTGATTTTTTCTTGTACAACATGACAAACATGGAAATATGTTTAAAAGATGTATATTTTTTTTAATTTAAAAACTTACAGAAAATTAAAAACATATAAAAATGTTTAATAATTCTAGTTCATCCTTGTGATCTCGTGCATGGATCTCATCTCTAATAGCTAATGATTAACATTTCTATAGTATTTACTATGTACCAAGCACTGTGCTAAGCACTTTACAGTTATTATCTCATTTGATCCTCACAACAACCCTGACAAATAGGTGCTTTTATCATTCTCATTTTACAGTTGAAGAAACTGAGGCAAAAGTGATTGACTTAATTAGGGTCACACAGTCAATAAATGTTTGAGGCAGACTAAGTCTTCCTAACTCCAGGCCTGGCTCTCACTGAACCATCTATTTAGGCTCTTTAGGCTTTCATTTACTTAATTGTAAAATGAAAACTAAAGTCAGACCTCTTTAAAAGTCCTCTGTGCTCCTCTAGCCTCCATAAAGACCTTAAGTGATGGGGAGTTCACTCTATCTTGAGGCAGCTCATTAGATTTTTAGCAGATGTCATTATCTGTTCTTTAGAAGCAATAAACTACAAAGAGGGAAAGGGACTGGGTTTGGATATGGGTATCCTAAAGGGCTGCTGAGATCCCTTCTAAACTCTGTGATTCTGAGTCATAAGTCATAGACTAATAACAGAATACAGAAAACCTATAAAAAGTAGACTTAAGAATGAAAAAAGATCAGTAACCTGGGCAGGGTTTTATGTCAGAGTAAATAACTGGAAGGACGTCACTATATAACAACACTGAACAATAAATGATGTTTGGAATGCTCACACTGAGTCATCAATAAGAAGTTACATGATGTTCCTTGTGATCTGGTTAAGAAGACAGGTTAGTGTTTGATCTTCTGAAGAGAAATATCTAACCCCTAAGTCATTACAATGCAAAAATAAACCAAAAATACTTTGTAACTGAAAGTCTGTACAGTCACTTAGAAGAAACCTTCATTTTCACAATAATTTTCATTACTGTACTTCCTTTCACTTATCCTAAATTACCTACATAAATCCCTAGGGGTCAGAGGCCCAGTTCTAAGACCAGGACCAGATGACCAAATCTTTACTCATCTCATATGACTTTTTAGTTTGTGATATTACTTCACTTGGTTATTCTCTTTACAAACTAAAAAGATCTCATCATTTCAGTCTCTCCTCCAAAGGCAAATATTTATTATCCCTAACCTGTAGATATAAGTCTTCCCTTTCCTTCATTGCTTGACTAAAATATCACTTTTTCCTTGAAGCCTTTCTTGATTCCCACCTCCAGATCAAAGTCATGCTACCTTGTCAAAATCTCTTCATCCCTGTCTGCCTTTCAATACTTTTTACATTATAATTTGTATTATGTTATACTTGTATTACATTCTAACTTTTATTATATCCATCTGCATACATTCCTCATTCCTCATTCCTTGATTAAATTGCGAACTAATAAGAGACTGTGTTGCTTTTTTAATCTTTGTGTCCCACTTTGTATCAAGTGGGTGAAGAATGCCTGCTGTCCAGGCTGTGATAAGCAATAAGATAGGAAAATTATATAGAGCACATCCATCTGAGATCACTCTGCCAAAGGGCAGTATTCTGGGATTAAAACTGAACAGAAGAAAGGTGGGCTAGAATGCCTTTGGGGAAACTCCATAAATCCCTTCAAGCTTTTACTGACATAAAAAGTCTTATTTTTAATGCTAATATTCTTCAGGTAATGTTGTATAGCTTCAAGTCATGAAACGATTCTATGGTTTCTGAAGAATTGAAATTGAGAAAAAGTATATGGTAGATATGATCAATTCACCCTTCCATCCTTCCATTCATCCATCTGTCTGTCCATCAATTTATTCATCCATCCATCCATCTATGCATTTGTCCATCCTTCCATCTATCAGTCCATTCATCCATTAATCATATATCACATTCATCCATCTGTCCATCCATCAATCTGTTCATCTATCCTTTTATCTGTCTATTCATCCATTTATCATTTCATCTATTCATCAATTTATCCATGCATCAATCAAAAAGCATCTATTAAATGCTTACCCTGAGCAAGATACACTGTTGGCTTCTGAAGATACCAAGCCAACTGCCCCCAAACCCTAAAAACCCAGTTCCTACTCTTGGGGGAAAAAAAAAGATGATCTAGTGAGAGGAGAAAAATGTGTATGTATGTGCATTTGTATCTTCCTTCTGATGAATATCTCCAATTCATCCTGTGTATAGTTTGTTGGTACATGATTATTTGCATGCTGTCTCCCCCATTAAACTCTTTTGTATTTCTCTGCATCCATAGTGCTTAGCACAATACCTGGCACATAGTAGGTACTTTATAAATATTTATTGACTGTATACATATGAATGCACATATGGGGATATATAGAGATATATGCAAAATGGGTATTTTGGGTAGATCAGGAAAGACTTCGTTTAAAAGGTAGCACTTAAGGTTAACCTTAAAGGAAGCTAGGGATTCTAAGAGGTGAGGAAAGGTCTATTTCAGGCATAAGTTATAGTCAGAGCAAAGGCATGGAGATGGGAGATGTAGATGAGCAACAATATGAAGGCCAGTTTGGCCACAGCAAACATGAAGAGAAATCATGTATATTAAGGCTGGAAATATAGGATTAGGCAAGGTTATAAAGGGTTTTAAATGCTAAACAGTTTATATTTGATAGGAAATAAGGAGCCACAGGAGTTTATTGAATGGGGAAGTAATACTGTCAAACCTGTAACAAATTACAAATCAGAAATGATGAAGAAGCAGTATTGAGGATGTCACTGAAGAGAGAAGATAACCAATGGATTCCATTCCAAAAAAGTTAGACAATCCTAGTGCTCAAGGAACTTCTGGTGTTGAAGTGGGGAAGGAGAGAGGGCAGTTATTCTATCTGCCTTCTCTCAGATAGAGGTAGCAAAATAGTCTGATCTCCTATATTCTCTAGTCCATCATATGGGCCTCTATGGAAATATCTTCTCCCCCCATAGGTCATAAATGATACCAAAAAAATCCTAGAACAGGGGTATGTTACTAGATGTTTAACAACTAGTTCTTCCCCCCACCAAAAATGTACTCATTACACACTTTTAAATTTAATCAGCATTATCAACATTTTCACCACCATTTAAATCTAGGCAATTAAGAAAACAATAAATCAAGTACTAATTTGTAGCATTTATCAATATCTGAGGGAAAAAAATGCTCACACTGAAAATTTAGCAAACAGCTCTTGGAGTTGGTCAGAGTTGGCTTCCGCACACCCCTGTACAAGAGTCATTATTATTCCTATTTTGTAGCTCAGAGGCTCAGGCTAAGGCAAACAAGCTTAGAGGGATTGTGATTTGTCCATAATTACACAGCTAGTGTCAGAACAAAGAATCAATCCCAGATTCCTCTGTATTCCAAATCCATGCTCTTTGTGTTACAAGACATGGCCTCTAACTCTGTTCTGGATCCCTAAATCCAACCTGCCAAGGTCCCTAAAATCACTCTCTAGCATCTGCTTACAGTCACCTGGTTCAGTCCATATAACCTTGCATTTGGTAGGCACTTAAATATTGGATTGATTCAGACTAGAATTAAGTTCAAGGTCTTTGCTTTCAACAGTGCCTTTTAGCTCTTATGGTATAAGAATACTAGATCCAGATCTGGGTTTGAATATTTTCTCTGCCACTTACTGTGTGATCTTGACAGGGCAAACCGCTTCATTACCAAAAAACAGCTATAAAGCATCTGCTATGTACTAGGCACTGTGCTAAATACTGAAAATATAAAGAAAGTCAAAAACACAATCCCTGCCCTCAAGGAGCTCCTATTCTAATAGGAGAAAACATGCAAAGATATGGCCAATACACGTAGTATCAATTTCTGTTCGGGTTTGACCACATTAATTTATATTACTGTATATGGATTGGGTATGACTTCACATATTTATCTCCCAGGACCACTAAATCATACATGAGGATTGTGCACTTCATATTAATATTAACTGTGTTTTGCTGTATTTTTATTTATGTTGTTAAATATTTCTCAATAACATTTTAATCTGATTCCAGCCACAGTGGAGAATGTTGTAGGCCAAATGTCTAACACTGGTAGAGATGGTAAGCAAGATTGGGCTTGGAAAAGATGTCCTGCAGATGGTGGGATTTAAGATGAATCTGGAAGGAAGTCAGGAAAGCCAGGAGACAGATATGGGGAGAAAGAGTTCCAGGTGTGGGGGCCAGCCAGTGGAAAGGCATGGAGTTCAGAGACAGAGTCACATTCAAGAGCAAGAAGGCCAATGTTGCTGGAATGTAGTATTTGTTGACAGAATGAGGAGAGTAGACTATATAAGAAGGCAGGAAAGGAAGGGAGGAAATAGATTTTCAAGGGGATTAGAAGCTAAACAGAGGATTTTTAAATTTAATTCTGTTAGTAACAACATTCAATGAAATTTATTGGGGAATGACATGGTCAGAGCTGCACTTCAGGAGGATCATTTTGTCATCTGAGTGGAGATTGGATCTTAGTTTCCACATCTGTGAAAAAGGGGATTAGATTAGATTATCTCTAAGGCTCCTAATTCTAGATCCTGTGAGCCTATGATTCTCCTAGCCAGATTTTTTGTACTGTAATGAGACCTCTACTCTACTATAATAATCAAGTCATACCTGCTTTTCTGGTCACTTTACAACCTACAAAATGTTTGTTTGCTTGGCTTAATTTTGTCTTAGTTGATCCTCACAACTCTATGAGATAAGTGCTATTATTATTCCCATTTTACAGTTGAGGAAAGAGAGGTGATTTATTCAGGGAGATTAAATTTGAACTCAAGATTGGTTTCAGCATCCTACTGAAAGAAGATTCACACAATGGAATGAGGTGAAAGACAATCTTGGAAAGAGAAACCTCAATGGATGCCACATCACCAGGAGGGGAGCCCATCTTCTATGTAGCCAAGCAAGGATGGGTACCTCACAGGTCTTTGGACAAAAAGTAGAGTGGGCAGTGAGGAAAATTTTATATGACAAGAGAAATAAGTGGACTGAAAACTCTGTGATATCCCTCTGGATTTCTGACCATGAAGGGTCATAAAAGCTGCCAAAATGCAAGTACTGCTTGGCTCAGCTTGGACATAAGCCCAACTTGGGTCTCTCCAGAGTACTGAGAATTAAATAATCAGCACCACACTCTACCAATTCCCAACTAGGCAGAGTGCATCTTTATTTTAGATGTCTGGGGAGGGTAGGGGGAAAGACAGGATGAGGGAAAGGGAAAGAATATCAAGAAAGGCAGAGATACAAATTTGGCCCCATGGTCTCTCTCCTTTGGACAACAGTTGAAACAGAGGTAGATAGAAGCCAGTCAAATTTCATTCATGCAATTTATATACCCATAATCCAGAATGATCTTACGGAATTGTTATTTGTTATTTTTTTCAATGGAGTTCAAATAGAAAAAGGTTTTAGAGAATAGGTAAAATAGACTCTAGAATAGTAAGAACACTAGATTATCTGATATAGAAAACTGCTCTAAAATTTTTTTAAAAGACAGAAAACTGCTCTATATTTAAAACACTCTATGAAAACAATAATGTCAAGAACAATTGATATAAAATGCAGCACTTTTGTGGAGAGATGGTTTAAATGGTGCTGCCTAGCCTTAAAGCTATTATCATGTCTCCTAAACAGAATTAAGTATGGTTTCCAAATTAAAGAGGGAGTTGAACCAAAACATCTTATTAATCATTTGACATACAGTGATGACATCTAGCTATTTGGCTCTATTGAAGAGCCCATTAAACATCTCCTTCATCTAGTGGAATCTTTTCCCAATGATATCAGAATATTTATAAAATTCTTGATAAATGCCAAAGAAAGACAGAACCTAAAGGCTTTGAGCTTGAACTTGGAAGCCACAGAAGCAATGAATGATAACAATATCTACAAATGCTCCAAGCAAGGTAAAAGGCGCATAAAAATATCAAGCTGAAGGCTGTGAATAAAGATAAGAGACTTACTAGCATCCTGAAATTAAAGCTGAATGGGAAGAAAACGCCTAAAGCAATTAACATCTAAGTGATATCAGTTTTAATATATCCTTCCAGATCTGTAAAATGGGCCACAACAGATTTAGAAAGGATCCTCACAAAAATCTACAAATTATTGTTGTTGTGGTTGTTACTATTATAGCTATTTCTGTGAAGAAAAGGGACTAGGTCTGTCATCTCTATGCCAACCCAGAGTTGAGCTCATCACTTTTTTGCTCAATTTTGCTCTGTAAATGCTTGTTGCAATTTGGGGGGAGGGGAAATAGGAGGGAAAGCAAAATTCAGAACTAAGAGGAATAAGCTTGGGGGCTCTGCCATAAATCAATTCTGATCTCTAAGCTTCAGTTTCCTTCTCTTTCAAAGGATACAAATAATACCTGTAAACCCAAAAGATTGCTGTAAGTGGATCACTAAGTTAAATTTTAAAAGGCTCCAAAAATGTGAACTCATCTAAATTGCTGAATTAAGTGATCTGGCCATAGGCTGAGATTCAGATCCTGATCCCAGTGACCAACCAACTTCTGTGTTGTTTGGTTCAGTCACTGGAGTATGGTATGAATGAGATCATCTCCCAAAAGCCCCCATCTCTTCCAGTTACCTTCCTTGTCTTCTAATCCAGGCTGAACCCCTGAACCAGGTTTGGGCAAGGATGGACAATTTCTCCTCGATACTGGAATACAGAGAGTCGAGGGACTCAGGAGACCTGACTTTTAAGTTTTAATGCTGGTCCAGCTATTAACTCTACTCTAGAGGGAAATCATTCCCCCCTCCAACTTCCATTATAAAAACCAGAGGGTGAAATTAAATGATTTCTAAGGTTCTTTTTTAGCTCTAATATTCCATGAGTTTACTGGAGAAAAACTGCAATGTACCTATTGGTGCTTGGAGATGGGACGATGTGGCATCTTAATCTCATGGGTTAAGACAATCTGACATTGTGTCTTTACAGAATCCAGTGATGTTCTTAAATTGTTCTCGTTGTTTGTTATTTGTCCTTCCTTCTGAAAGAGGACCATGACATCAGGGAGGATGCCATGACATGCAAATAGTTGGATTTAAAGATTTCAAAGAATTAAGGACCTGGCCCTGGAGAAACTCAACCTTTTTATTATTGCTGTTGCTGTTGCTGCCGCTATTGTTGTTGCTGTTCAGTCACGTCCAGTTCTTTGTGACATTATTTGGAGTTTTCTTTGTCAGAGATACTAGTTTGCCATTTTCTTCTCCAACTCATTTTACATATAAGGAAACTGAGGTAAACAGGGCTAAATAACTTTCCTAGGTCACAGAACTAGTAAGTATCCTTAGCCTGATTTAAATTCAAATCTTCCTGACTCCAGGTTCCCCACTCCATCACACTCCTAGTCTGAGTCTTAATATGTGTGTGTGCGTGTGAGAGAGACACAGAGACATAGACAAAGACAGACACAGAGAGAAAGAGAGAGAGAGAGAAAGAGAGAGAGAGAGAGAGAGAGAGAGAGAGAGAGAGATACACTTTCAGCTGTCTGGGGAAGATAAGGATTTCTTTTCAGAATAATGCTTTTAAATAATAGAAGGAAATTCTAAATTTCACTTAGAAATGAGCATAATAAAGACGTAAATTATTTTTCACTCGAATTCAAGTTCATTTGTCTCCTGAAATCTATCCACAGATTCCGTAGATCCAGGAGCCTTAGACAGGTTAAGAACCTCTTTGTAGGACTGTCAATATGCAGCCAGAATATGAAAGCACTGAGTGCTCCAGGGAGAGAAAATGCTTGAAGGAGGAGGTTAGTTGATGCAGGGTGGTAGAGAATGCACGGAAGAGGTGGGGGGAGATGGAAGTGGAGAGAGAAGGGGGTGAATGAAAAGTAGTCAGAAAGGGGACCAAAGGAGGAGGAGGGAGACTAGGAAAAAGAAAGGAAGGGAGAGAGCATGCAAAGTAGGGGCACTGAGAGCCCCAGAAGGAAGGACCTAAGAGGAGGGGGAGAACCGGTGGTGTACGCCAAAACGTGGTGGAATACTTAGAGGTGGTGGAAGAGGGATGCCCGCAAAAAGAGGTCTCCTTGGGGTGCGGAGGGGAGAAGGGGTGTATGCTAAAATGTGGTGGGGTACTTGGAGAGCGGAGGGAAGGGATACACGTAAAAAAGGGGCAGAGATGGGGGACGCTGGTAGAGGAACGCTCACGGGTGCAGCTGAGGCAGCCCCTTGCAATACTACCCCCAAACCCGCCCAGGACAGAAATGAGCTCGCTAGAAGGTAGCGGGGAGGAAGTAAAAGAGTGCGATAGAGAAGGGAGAGCCAGGAATCACGAGCCGCGCGCGTGCACACACACAACCACAGACATACACACGCACTTACAGACCCCCCCCCCCCCCGCCCTCGCGCGCCCTCGAGCCCGCGCGTGCGCGTTCTTGATGCCTTCCATGTGCGTCTCCTCCATTCGCTACGTGCAGAATAGTCCGTCGGCACCAGCTGCAGGGCCCGGGTGGGAGGGGGAGGTGGAAGCGGAGGGGGGAGGAGCTGTCAGGTGGGGGGAGAGGGAGGGAGGGGCTGCAGCGAGCAGTCCGGGAGGGAGGGGAGAGCAGGAACGGCGCAGAGCCTGGAAAGGATAGGAAAGCAGGTGGAGAGACCTAAAAGGGGCTTGAGAATACGTGCCGCCCCCCATCCCCTGCAGTCCCCATCAGGCCACTTCTAGGGAGGTCACAGTAGCTATCCCTCTGTCTCCGTTCAGGGTCGCTCATGCTCAATGTGGGAGACATGGGGAGGGAGCGAGCCGGAGATGGGGGCGACCCTCCCAAGAGAACCCCATCGTCACCCCAGCTCTCCTTTTCTGGATATGGGGGAGTTCTTCCTGGTCAACACCAACCCCACTCCCACCACCGTGGCTCTTGGACGCTTGTGCCCCACCAAAATTATTGGCAATCATAATACGGGAGGGAGGGATGTAAAATGGGGAAAAATCATTTGGGGGAGGAGAAAGGAGGCATGTGTGCTGGGGGAAGAGGACAGCTGGTGGTATTCTTGGGCTTTAGAGATGATAGAAACCTCAAAGATCCAACCCCCTCATTTTACAGATTAAAATGCTGAAAACCAAACACAAGCCTTTTTTAGGTGCCTACCTTGCCCAGGCGTTGTGCTAAACTCTGGGGGGCTACAAAGACAAAAGGCAGACTTGGTCTCAGGGAACTTCCAGTCTAAAATGCAAGATAAAAGTCATAGTCTCCAAGGTCGAGGTCACCCAGGATGAGACAATGATTGATGAGGGGAGTGAGGGAGGGGGAGGGTTGCTATTCTTCTGATCCAGTCTTTCTCCAGCTACCTAGGAGATGTTTTTAATCACCCCTGAAATACAAAGTCTCTATGGTCATTGTGGCATAACAAGACTAAGGTCTAGGTTGTCATCTCACCTCTGCTACAAATTTGCTGTAATTTGGGACAAAGCATTTACCTTTTCTTTGCTTCAATTTTCCCATTTGTAAAACGAGGGTATTTGACCAGATTATCTCTAAGGACCCTGTCACTTTGGAAAAGTCTACATTCTGTATCTTTCTCTTTACCTGCCCTATGTGTAGGAGAAGTAGGGCATCCCTGCCTTATATTAAGCAAAAAAAAAAGGGATCTTTCTAGCCCTGAATGATCATTGGACACAAACAAGGACATGAACAGAACCTAGAGGTATAAGGAAGCTAAACTTAGATTTAGCAAAGTTC
The DNA here is from genome assembly GCF_902635505.1 of Sarcophilus harrisii. Taxonomy (NCBI): domain Eukaryota; kingdom Metazoa; phylum Chordata; class Mammalia; order Dasyuromorphia; family Dasyuridae; genus Sarcophilus; species Sarcophilus harrisii. The sequence continues at coordinate 268,418,563 of NC_045429.1, read as the reverse complement.
CAACTTTGCTTCTAGTTTCCTTTGACACAGAGGCTCAGATACCATGTTTCCAGCATCTACACCTAGGAATGACTAGTATCACAACATCCATATCCATTCCAGAGCAGAAAAAGTAGAATCCTGCTGAGGTCTCTTTCAGGCTGGAGCTAAGGAAAGAATCTGCCGTCTGTTTGCTGAAAGGGGGAGTTTTCACTTGAAAGGTCTCCATTGCTCTTCCTCTTCCCCCTTTCACCCCCAGCTGTTGACCAAGAAACCTATCTGAGGAACAGCCAATACCCAAAGCAACAAGGGAGAGAGGGGAAATAGCCCACCCCTGTGGAGGAGGGGGAGACCGGATGACCCTTCATAGAAGTAACGAGGAGCCCCATGATTGTGAGTTGGGAGGCAGTAAGGTCTTGCCAGGCATCCAGCTGTGGGCCAGATGTGAGCAGCATCCTCTCCACCCTGGGCTGGGATACAAGTTTTTCATCCAGTTTCTCCCTCCTACCATCACCTTCCAGGAAACCTTTCCCCCAAGGCCAGAGAAAGAAAGAAAATGAATGAGAAGTCATGTACACCCTCTTTTCCCCTCAACCCCACCCCCATCCTCTAAAAACACACAGCCCTTGGCAGGTCGAGTGAACCATATCAAGTCCAGCTGCCTTCTTCCCTCTTTTAACTCCAGCAGCGGGAAGGGACAGCTCCCTCCTTCTGCCTCTTCCCTTCCTTCCCAGCCCTGACCTCTCCCTCAGGAGATGGGAGGGAAAAAAAAATCTCTGTGTGAAGGAGTTGGAGGAGGGGAGTAGGTTAGTGTTGAGGCAGAACCCAGCGGATGATTATATTTTATACACGGTAGTTCATGCTGCTGTCTAACCGCAAGCACTCTTGCGGACTTTGATTCATCTACTCCACAGAAAAGTGAAAGTTTGAGTTCTAGGCCCTGAACATCTTCAGTCCTCCCCACCCCAAACACACACACACACACACACACACACACACGCACATCTTCAACACACCTAAGCAATATAGGATATAACCTAGGATCTGGGTCAGTTTTTCCTTTATTCTAAACATCTCCTATGGGCAGAGCCCTCTGCTGGATGCTTTAGGAAGATACAGAGGAGATGATTTGGTTTAGGAGAGGCTCCTGTTTCAGCTGATGGGTGACCTTCAATCCTGGACCTTTATGATGAGGGACATGAAGTCCCTAACCTCAGAGAGTTTCATGGATGATGGGGAAGATGCAGCTGCTAACATGTAGGAGCAAGACCACTGGATAGATGGCCTAGGTTCAAATGCTGGCTCTCCTATATACTAAGTTATGTGATTGAGGAAAGTCACCTCCCATCTCCGAGCCTGTGTTTCCTCCTCTATAAAATAAGTCTCAAAACAAGTGTACACTGAGGTGAGCCTAAGAGGGCTTTACCAATCTGTAGCCAAGAAACAATGTGATTTAAATGACATTAAGCAACTCTTCCTGAAGGCAGAATTTTAAGCTTTTTAAAGGAAGGGATGTGGCAGAAGAGAACAGAGCTTGGTAGGAAGCAGGAGAGAAGGAAGTTATCCCAGAGAAGAGGACTCTAGGATTCTGAATCAGCCCTAACCTGTGATAGTTTAGAAATAATGGCTCAGTATAATGACCACAATAGAATGGAGACAAGTCCAAAACTTTCTTCCCCTCCCCCCCAGATAGGGTGAGTACCCCAATGTAACTTCCCTTTGGGGTCTGGCCTTCTGGGAGTGAGTCAAGAGAGGACAGGTAGGTGTTTTCATTTTACATCCTCACATAGTATGAAGTCATTAAATCCCCCTCCTCCCGTTTTTAGAGAAAAAGATTACATAGAACAACCTCAGTCTGGATATAACTGTGTCTTTGAGACTGCAGAGCCAAGGGATAAAAGGTAGGAAAGAAGGGGGAGAACAGGGTTACACCCCAGGCCTGAGTCACAATTTCGGGTGTATAGTATTGTGCTCAATCCCTGTGACAGTTCCTAAAGCATTCAATGAAGTCATCTCAGGGTCACCATGTACTGCCCCCTGCCTCCAGGTATTCAGTCTGAAAGGTGTCCTCTCTCATCACGTCTCACACGGGGCCAACGGAACTGTTGGCACTAGAACCACTGTTGCCTGGGGCATTAGCCATGCATGGGTAAGGCCAGTTCCTTGGCAGGATCAGCCTTCCTGGCTCCACAGAAAGTAAGGGCAACAGGGAACAGGTGTCCATACAGCAGAAGAAACTGAGGTCAGACAGTGGCAAAGAATTTCCAGCAGTGAGGGGGTCTAAGAATAGAATGTGGTGCCTAAGAGAGAATGTTGAATCCCCATCACACAAGATTCTCAGGGTAGAGCAGATAGAATGCGAGTGTGGAGGCAGAGGGATGGGGAAATAATTTTTGAACCCTTAGCATTTGGCCTCTTCTTAAGAGTTTGTTCCTTAAAATATGTTTAAATACTTAAATTTCCACGTTGAAAGTCCTATTATATTTGCCCACTTTGTTGCTTATTAATTTCTCCTTGCCCTTACCTACAACTTTTCTGCTCCAGCCAAAGCAATCTATTCCCTATCTTTGCATTCTTCCTGAGGCCATCATTGTGCAGGTCTCAAAATTCTTCCACCAAGAAGCCTTCTCTAACCAATCCCTGTTACAATTTACTTGACTCTTTCCAGAGATGGCAGAATGTTGTATTATAGAGATCAGTGGACCTGAGGTCAGAAAAGGCCTGGCTTCATCTCCTCCCCTTATGTATATGATCCTGAGTCATTTAATGTTCTAAGAACAGAACGGATCTTGGAAGTCAACTAATTCTCCATTTTACAACTTGGATGACTTCAGGAAAATGCCTTAACTTCACTGGGCCTCAGTTTTCTCATCCAAAAGAAGAAAAGAAAAAAAAAAAAAAAAAAGAAAAAGAAAGTTATGATTCTATGAAGCAGACAGGGAGAGGGTCAGTTGAAGTTGGGAAGTACTAAATTGAAGTCCAATCTCTAACTCATACATACTGTGACTTAGGGAAAGTCTTTTAACCTTTCAGTGCCCCCAAGCTACTCTAAGGCTTTGAATTATAGACAAGTTGACATCCATAATGAGAAAATCCAAATTTGCATCCAAATATCCTTATGTCAATGAAATCATAGGTCTACGTACTCTCTGGTCCTCCACCCCCGTGTGTCCACACTATTCCCTCACTTCTCTGGGTCTCAGTTTCCTCACTTATAAAAAATAGATAATAATAATTGAACTACCTATTTGCAAGGGCATGTGAGCCGTTGCCATTGAGCTATTATTCTTTGGTAGGAACCACCCAAGAGGACCTTATCTCGGAGGGCAAGGGACTAAGCAGTAGTGAGCGGATCTCAGGGCCTGGACTCTGCCACAAGGGCCTGTTCCTCCAGGCCACGCTCACCAGCTCTGGAAGAATAAAGAGGGATGAGGATGTAATATTCTGATCCCCAATGTCCTGGTTTCCCAGAATAGTAGCTTTTTCCCCTATCTGTTAGGGTTGAATATTTCTGCAAAGCACTATTTTTGAGCCTGAAAACCACCGCCTAATCCGGCTGTGGCCTAGTGGAAAGAATTCTGGCTATGGAGCCAGAACAGTTGGCTCTGCCAGTTACTAGCTGTGAGATCCTGGATTTCTCTGGGCCTCAGTTTCCCCATCTGTGAGACTGGGAAATTTGTATCACCTCCCTCCCAGTGTTATCCTTCAGGTGAGCCTTCTCATGTTATAGATGAAGCAACTGAGGCTCGGAGAAAGATGGTGATGCAAAAGGTAAGTAAAAAAGCCAGAAATATCTTCTCTACCCAAATCCAGGCCTCCTTCTACCACACCAAGCTGCCTTCCTTTTGAGGGCCAAATAATGGGTGAAAGCACTTTATAAACTATTTAATGCCTATAAAGTGTTGTTCCTAAATTATGATGTCTGTCATTTTCGCGAAGAGAAGAGGAAGGGCCGAAGGGAAAGCACAGGGGCCTAGCGAGGCCCCATAGTGAGCCGAGCCAAAGAGAGATGGTTAATTGGAGTTAATTGGTTAATTGGCTCTGAAAAGGACTGGGGGACACGGGGAGGAGGGCCCGACTGGGGCCTGTGAGACACCGTAAGCGAGAGCACGCGCCCAGAGACAAGGGCGAGCGCCACGGGCCGCGAGCGCGACGGGCCGCGAGTCCCGGCCCTTCCAAGGGCCCGGCAGGGGACACTGAGTAAAACGCCGGCGCCATCGGGGCGACAGGTAAGACGCGGGGCCCCAGTGGGACGGGAAGTTTCCCGGGGAAGCATCCGTAAGAGCGGGAGGAGGAAAGGACCGCGCGGAGGGCGCTGGGGATACTGGCTGCAAGGGAAGGACGAGGAGCCCCTGAGATGGAAGACGGGAAGGAGGAAGGGCAGGGAGGAGAGATGGAGAGGCGAAGAGCCCCCTAAGCGGGGCCGGACGCTGCACAAGCACCATCTCTTGGGACCCTCCCAGTGACCCTGAGATAGGCGCTATTGTTCTCATTCTGCAGGTGCGAAAACCGGGGCCGCGGCGGCTGCCCACGTTCGCACGGCCGAGGACCCGGGACTCGGCGGCGGGAACCTGCGCCCCGGGGAGGGCGCGAGCCGGCCCCGCGGGGGTGCTCCCCGCGGGCTTTCCCCGAGCCCCCCGACGCCCCCTCGCTGCTGCTCGGAAGCGCGCGCCGCCGCGCGCGCCCCTGGGCTCCGAACGCCGGCCGGCCGCGTCCCGTCCCTGCCCCACTGACCGCAGCGGCAGCGTGGCGGAGGACTCTGGCCTCCCTCCCTCCCCTCCCCCACGCGCAGCTCGGGCCCCGTCTCCGGAGCAGCTGACACGCTGGCCCAGCGCCAGGGCCTGGGAGGCGAAGACAACGTGCGGCTCGGCATGTAAACTGGGGCGCGGCTTATGCTAATGCGCGGGGGGAGGCGGGGCCGGCGCACACACCCCCACCCTCCCCTTTCTCTCCTCTCCCGGGCTCATTCATAAAACCAGGCGGGCACTGCCCCCTAGCCCCGGCGTCCGGTTGGTCGCCGGCGCTCAGCAGCTCATTACAAATACATTAGGGTGTCTGCGTCTCATCTGCATGGGAAGCATTTTCTGCCCCGGGCGCAGGAGCCTATCTGCCCCAACCCCCTCCCAGGCCCCTCCTCCTCCCCCGGGCCTCTTCCCCAGAGTCCTCCAGGCCTTGCCCACGGTGTCTCTTCGGCTCCCTTTCTTCTCCCAATCCCTTCCCTCTGCGGGTCCCCCAGACTCCTTTTTCTCCCGAAGTCTAGCCTCTCCGCCCCAGCCTGCCCACACACGGGGAGCAGAGCCCCGTGGGGGGTAGACAGGGGCCCGAGGGATAGTTGAGGGAGAAGGGGGGCTGTAGATCAGGGTCCTGGGGCCTGTCCTTCACCTTGCCTTAGTCCTCACGGAGCCGGAGGAGGTCAGACTGAAAGGGACCTAGGAGTTCATTTAGCCCAGACACTCTCAGCATGTGATCCACGAGCTTATTCTTTTTCCCATTTCAATAACTGCTTTTTAATTGGTTTCCTCTGTAATTTCAGTAACGCCTTTATGTGAGGCACTTTGAAACACAAAGAGAAGGGCTTCATTAAGGCTTCACCAATCACCAAAGAAAGGTTGTGAACCACTTATTTAACTCAACCCCCTCCTTCTTTTACAGATGAAGCGGGTAAGTGACTTGTCCAAGATCTCCCTCTAAGTCAGGGGCAGATTTAAGACTGAAACGGAAGCCTCCTAATTCTCAGTTCAGTGCTTTTTCTGTTATATCCGAACAGTCTTAATTAATCTCACTCTTGCCATAACCAGACTCTCACATAACAAAGGAAGGGCAGTAAAAATCCCCATTCCCACCTTGGATGGGGTAAGGGATAGAGACAGGAGGGAATGGAGGAGCAAGTAGAGAGGGTGGGGCCTCTTGCAAGACTCCTGCCCTCCAGGAGTCCAGAGATGACACCTGTCTTTGTCTGGTTGGGTCCTGATGAGGGGAGGTGCTCCTCTGTCGGCTAAGTCATTTGCCCCCTGGCCTGGCAATGCCCAGGGAGAGGGAGGAGGAGGAGGAGGAGGCGGTGGCTCTGGCAGCTCAGAGCTCTTGGCATGATGGAAATTGATGGGTGAGGTTAAGGTGGTGACTCTGTGACCAGCCTCACGTACAAAAGCACTAATTGTGCCCCTCAGTGAACACAATACACTCAGATACGGACATGAAGATAGACCTAGAGATAAACAGAGAAAAAGGCAGAGACACATGGAAATGTTCCTAGAGTATAGGCTCAAAGAGGACAGGGACCGTGTTCATGGATTTTCTTCTCTCACCTTTGTAGGTCTCTGCTGCCTCCAATACAGGGACATAAAAAACCCACAGAGACACCAGAACAAAGTTACAAGTATACAGACAAAACCTGGGTATTATATATACCTATCCCACTGATCCACTCCCCGGTATACTCCAGAAGTCACTGCCTGGGCCTCCCAGAGTTCTGCAGGAGTAGTTCTGCTCCAGCCTTGCTGGGGATCGGAGGGTGAAGGGGAAATCTCTTCTAAGAGATGTACAAAAAAGAGATCCTCTGTTCTTCCTCCTGTGAACTCAACTCAATTCAATAAGCAGTTATTTGTGCTGGAGACCGATGTGGGGCTGAGGATCCTGAGGGAAAAAAGTAAATAGTCCCTTCCCCTCAAGGAGCTCACATTCTACTGGGAGAATACAAATTATACATAAACAAATTCAAAATATAAATAAGCCCAATTCAGGATGGGGAAGCTAGGGAAGGAGAAAGGAAGGGATAGAACTGAATGTGATGCTTGGCAGAGTACACTGCCATCACACAATATCTGCAAATAGCTGGCATTTCCTCCTCCGGGAAGCCCACCCCTATTGGAACATCTCCCTTGACCTCTCCATTCCCCTCAAGCTCAGTTATTGTAGGCATCACTTATGGGACACAGCACAAATTATCATCTATTAGTAGTGATCCTTCCCTGTCTTATCTCACTGTTTGAACTCAGGAAATGTCTCTGATACATCTTTCTATCGTTCCCATGGCCCTAGCACACAGCAGATGCACTATAAATCTTTAAGAAGAATAAAACTGATTTAAAAACCAAACCTGAACTCTAAAAGCAAGATGCAAGAGAGAAGCAGGAGACCTGGCCCTATCATGAATTGCTGGGTGACCCTGTGCCAGTCACCCCGGCTTGTCTGTGATGGCAACAGTTGACATTTTTGTAAAACAGATAGATTGGCTACTCCTGGCTTTAAGGTCATACAATACCTAAATTGACAGCTTTGGACACACGGAATAAAAAAATCATACATTCTGATCTTTTGATCCTCCCTCACACAGTTACTGGATGGAACTCATCTCCTGCTTCCCCTTTTACTTTGCCCTTTTCTCCTCTTTCCAGCCTCAAGTTTGGGCTAAGGGCGACATCTGGTGGACACTCCTAAATCAGTTTTCCATAGCCATATTAATGTTGATTCAACAAACATTTAACTGTTTATTGCATGCAAAACACTGCACTAGTCACTGAGTTTAGACAAAGCATGGTCCCTGCCCTCATGTATCTTTATAATTCAATAGAACACCACGTATACAGATATGACCATAATACAAAACTAAAACATTTAAAAAATATATGCTATACATTTCTACCATGGTTAACATCGTTTGGATTACTTGCCATCTAGGGGAGGGGGTGGGGGAAGAAGAAGGAAAATTGGAGCACAAGGTTTTGCAAAGGATAATGTTGAAAAATTATCCGTGCATCTTTTGAAAATAAAAAGCTTTAATAATAAAATTTTAAAAAATATAAACTGCAGACTATATAAAATTATATATATGCTAAACATCCCAGGAGAGAATTTTTCTTAACAGGGATGGAAGGGAGAAAGAGGAGGGGAGGAAGCAATAATTAATAAAAACTTCCTAGAGAGATCTCTTGAACTAGTCTTAAAGGATAGCATTTCAATAGGCTGAGCTGGGAACACAGAGGGGATCAGATATTTGGAGCCAGAGAAGAACATAGAGGTCATCTAGAGCAATCCTCTCGTTGTACAGATGGAGAAACAGAGGCCTGGAGAAGATTAATGACTTGTCCAAGCTCGCACTTGAAGAGTTAAGATTTGAATCAGATCCTTTGATGCCATGTATAGGTCCGGTCTTAACAAATACTACTATCTAAAAACTGAAAAGCTACTCTGTGAGGTAGGGAGTTTCCCATCACTTAAAGTATCGTGCATCTGTCTGGGATATTATATAGGAGATTCACATATAAAGTAGGGGTTTAACTAAATAAAAAGAAAATACAAATGCAGGTTGCTTTAATATTCAATATTTTATGTAAAACCTAGGCCCACTGAGAACTCAGTAAGTCCCCTCCTGATTTTCTGTGGGTCCCTATTCTCTCAAAGAACATAGTTCATAAGAACTTACCAAAATACTTTTACTAGTCATCCTAAGAAAATTAGTTCACGCAAAGATATTTAAGAAGATATTATAGACTGTAGCAATAGAACATTTCCTTCATAAACTTAGGGCCCATTTTCTCACAAATACACAAACCCTCAGTGGGAAGAAGGAATGACATTCCTAAGGCATGCATGTAGAAAGGCACAAAGGTACATGCCTTATATGTTTGGGAGCATATATTTGGGATGGTTATGCATACGTTAATAGCAGAGGTGAAAAATACAACAGTTAATTGAGATTGAAAAGTAGGGTTACCCTGGTTGACAGGGAGAAGGTGAAGAAGCATAAGGAGAAGACACAAAGAATGACAAGGGGATGAAGATACAGGACTGTTTCATGAGTTGAGTCAAAAAACAGGAGGTTTCTTGAGTTTGGAGAGACATCTGCTGAGTGGATTAGATTGAAGTCTACATAATCAAGGAGGGCTTGGTCACCCAAATCCCCTTTTAGGTCAAAAGGAAAAATTAATAATAATATTTGGATACTTCAGAGATATATGTGGGTTTGCCACATGGATGTGCATCTCCTTGCAAGGCAAACTGACAATGACTGTAACCACTCTATCACTTAAGAGATGATCTTTGAGAATTGCTACAATCCCTAAATTCATCACCTTGGTGTCAAGCTCCTGATGGTCCTGTACAAACTTAGCTGGGGGGTTGGGGAAGGGGGTCTTGAGGCTTGAGCAGTCTTTTTAAAACTTACAAAGAATCTTATACTGTTGTTCAGTCATTTCGATCATGTCCAACTCTTCATGACCTCATTTGAGTTTTCTTGGCAAAGATATTGGAATAGTGTGCTATTCCTTCTCCAGTTCATTTTAGAGAAAACTGAGGCAAACAGGATGAAGTGACTTTCCCAGGATCACACAGCAGTGTCTGAAGCCAAATTTGAACTCAGGTCTTCCAGCTTCCAGGCCCATTCCTCTATCCACTGTGTCACTTAGATATCCCATGAAATATATTTTATATACATTATCTCATTTGATACAACCATCTTATGAAGTAAACATTATCTCCATTTTACAGGTAAGGAAACTTACCTCTCATTCTCACCTCAGAGATTAAGTGACTTGCCTATGGTCACATAGAGTGTTGAAAGTGTTAGAAAGAGGATTCAAATCCAGCTCTCCAAGTCTCTTTTTTACTGAAGTGAAAGAAGACAGTTGATAAAGAATGCCATTGTCACTCTGGGAAGGAGACTGCCTAATGCACTGTTGACTATGTTGAGCTGAAAAACAAAGGAACTCTTCTAGCTCTGTTATTAACTAGGTCTAAAAACTTGATCTGGGCCTCAGTTTTCCAGTTGTACAACATGGAGGTCAGATTAGATCTCTAAGACTTATTCTAGCTTTAACATTCTAGGATTATTAAGACAATTCCAAAAGATTCATGATGGAAAATGCTATCCACACCCAGAAAAAGAACTAGGGAATCTGAATGCAGATCAAAGCATACTGTTTTCACTTTTGTTGTTGTTATTTTTGTGTCTGTGATGTGTGTGTGTTTTTCCCTTTTGTTCTGTTTCTTCTCTCACAACATGACTAATGTGGAAATGTTTCCATTATTGCACATGTATAACTTATATCAGATTCCTTACTATCTTGGGGAGGAAGGAGCAGAGGGACAGAGAGAAAAATTTGGAAATCAAAATCTTAAAAGGAATGAATGCTGAAAACTATCTTTACATGTAATAACAAAAAATAAAATACTATTTACCCAAAAAAATGTATATTGACTATTGCCTCATTGAATTCTGATAGTCCAAACTATCACGATTCCAAAGAGCAATGATGAAGCATGCTATCACCTCTTATTAGAAAGATGTAAAATTTGGAGATTTGGAATGTTGAAGCAAATGCCAATTTGGACATGGCCAACATGAAAATTTATTTTCCTTAACTGAAAATTTATTACAAGGGTTTTGTTTTTCTTTGGGGGAGAGGCAAGGCTAAGGGAGGGAAGTGAAAGGGGAGGAAGATAAATATTTGTTAATTTTTTAAAAATAAATAAAAAATAATCATAGGATATATCCCTCTCTGGCATTCCCTACACAGGAAACACTGTGATTTCGCCTCAGAGCGGCCACTGGTGGTCATCCAATCATCACCACCACTTCCACCACCATTAGCAACAAACACCTCAAAAGGAGTCTCTTACTTTGAAAGATCATGAAAGGGAGAAAATGTTCATCCTCCTTGCCATTACAGGAGGGAACCCCCTGACCTGGCTCCTTTCAAAATATATGTCTTGCCTCAGGTTCCAGGTGCTGCCCTCACCTAGTCCTGGATAAAATCATAGACTTGAGAGTTGGAAAAGACTTTAGAAGTCATCTTTCACACATGAGAAAACAGAGAAGGGAAAAAAGGTAATTTCCCTAAGATCCATTAGGTCTTAAATGTGAGGAGAGGATTTGAACCCAGGTCTTCTTACCCCACTCCAGCACTCTTCTTGTTGTTCCATGCAGGGGAGCTAGGGATATTTCCTTGAGAGGGAATCTTAAGTCAAATTATTCAACTTTCTAGGCCTTAGATTCTTTATTTGTAAAAGAATGGGGGATGAGACAAAAGAGGAGAAAGTCAGACTTAATTATCATGGTGCACTAGAAAGAACATTTGCTCTGGAATGAGAAAACTTTGTTTTAAATCCCATCTATGTGGTCTTGGGAAAGTTATCTTATCTCCACAGGTTTCAGTTTCATCACCTGTGAAACGAGGAACTAGATGTCCTCATATATACCTTCTTGTTTCAGTTCTATGATTGTCATCTCTAAGGTCTTTTTCTATGAACCCTATGATGCCCAATATCTGACCTAATCATAAAGAGATGCATTAGAGAAACATGTGACAAAGGTAGTGAGCAACCTGTCCTGCCTGTCTGTCGCAGGATAGGGGTCTGAGCCCCCGAGGGCTTCTGGAGATTGGGGCAGAGGGCATGGCTCATGGGGAGGGAGGCCAACAGAGAGCTTAACCTCACTAGTATACAGGCACCATAATGAGGGTCAGGAGGGCCAGCTAAGCCTCTGGGAAATCCTAGGCTTAGAAGAAAGGGAAGGAGGAGGCAACTGATGGGGCAGAAATCAAGGGGGTTGCACATGTACAAAAACATTAATAGTAGCTCTTTTTATGGTGGCAATAAACAAGATGCTAAAAGGTGTCCATCCCCTAAGAAGCATACCAACAAAGTATGGTATATAAATATAATCAATTAATATTGTGCCACTGGAAATGAAAAGGGAATGTCAAAGAAATCTGGGAAATTTCAGACCCACTGATACAGAGTGAAGAATTCTTCTAAGACAACAATTTATACAGTAAGCAGGAACAGTGTAAAGACAACAAACCCTGAAAGATTTTAAAATCAAAGCAATGACCAAACATCTCTCCCAAGGATCTGTGGTAATACATGCTACTTACCTTCTGAAAGAGAGACTGGACTCAAAAGTGTAGAATGAAACATATATTTTGGTCACAGTCAGCACAGGAACTTATTTTACTTAATTGCATAATGATTGCATAATAAGGGATCCCCCCCTTTTTTTTAAGGGAAAAGAGGAGAGGGAGAAAGGAAAGAACGAAAATGAATGTTAGTTGAAAAAATTAACAAGGAAATCAAGAGTGTGGGAGCTGACCCCTACCTCCAGCACAATATTGTTATCCCAGATCCCCATAGTTCAGACTCCCTCTCTACCCACAGAACACAACTATGGTATCTACACATGTCCCTTCTGTAATTATCTTGTATATTTTCTCCTCTCTTCTTCCATTTTGAGCCAGATTCTTCAAAGTGGATATTGCCCTAATGACCAAAGAGAGGGCTAAGGCCTACAAATGACTTGTTAAGAAAGGGAGCTGGGTCCTACCCCTAGTCCCCAAGGACACCACATTGTACAAGCCAGAGGGTCCAAGGGCTAAGCCACTTCTGCTTCCTACTCTGTACTCTGTATATTCTGTATTACTATAGTGTCTCTCCCCAATAAAAAAAAAAATTTTGTCCCATTACTCTCATGGGAACCCCCACCCCTAAAATGTCTGACCACCATGAAGCACACTCCCCAAACTTGAAAAAGCAGGGCTAGATGTGTGATATGATAACTCCTCCCCCCCCCAAAAAAGCAAAATCTTGGGTTACCTTAAGAAAAACAATTTTTTCCCCAGGAATATGGAGGTAAGATTCCCTCTATAAATCAGCCTTAGTCAGAACACATTGATACTACTGTGTTTTCTCCTGAATGACCCAGTTTAGCAAAGACATTGATAAATTGGATGGCATTGACAAATTGGGGGGAGGGGGTGCCCAAAAAGTGGCAGTCAGGATAGAAGGGAAGTTTCTGCTCCATGAGAACTAGGTGAACGACCTGGAGATGTTTAGCATAAAGAAGAAAATGAGAAAGGTGGAAGATAGCTTTCCTCAAATATTTAAAGGGGTTTTACTTGTCACACTTGGACCTGAAAGGTAAGAACCAGGAGTAAATGTTGCAAAGATGTTAGAAACACCTTCTTCCAGTTACAGCTGTCCTAACAGAAGGTGCTGTCTTCCCTAGTAGCCAACTGCACCCCCATCTCAATTAAAGTCTTCAAGGAGAGGCTGGATGACCACTTGCAGGGTGTATCAGAGCAGGGTTTCCTTTCAGGTATGGGTTGGACTGATAATTGTGGATTCTGGGAGTGCTGATCCAACCTGGAAGCTGAGGGTGTAGGGCTAGCTGGGAGGGCCAACTGGACAGGGTGGGAAAGAGCTACGTGCTGGCTCCCAGGGAGACCCCAGCTTATTAAGACAAGCTGCTTCTCCCTAAGGCCTCAATAATCTCTCCTGGCAGCAGGCTCATTTACAGCTGTGGAATGTAATACTCCTCACAACAAAGGCAGTGTAGAGTTGGGGGTGGGAGACAGCAGGCTGTTAATCCGTTTTGGAGGAGGAGGAGGAGGGTTTCTGCCATCTCCAATATTACAGGTGATTATCTTCAGGGAACCACAGGTTGGAGCCAAGAAAGAGGTTACCAGTTGGGGAGGTGGAATCAAGTCCTCAGAGCTGTCTCCAACCCTCATGGAGAAGGCCAGCCCACAGGGCAAAGAGGTCCAAAAACTTAGGACTCCATCACTTTCTTTTCTTTTTCCTCCTCTTCCTTCTTTTCTTCCTCTTCCTCCTCTTCCAGAAAGACAGAATAAGACAATCTCCCTCCCCTGTCTCCCAGATAAAGTTCCAAATTTCCTCCTCAAGGCTCCTAGCTTTAGACCTTGAAGGGACCTTCAAAGTCTAATCTGAGGCCCAGAGAAAGTAGGTAATTTGTCCAAAATTTGACAGGTAGTAAGCAGCTGAGGTGGGATTTTGAAGTCATGTCCTCCAACTCCAGATGTGCCGACTGCTCTCTTCATTGTACTATGTAGCCTCCCATAAGATGAGGCTTTGAACCTTATGACCCCAAGTCAAGAACGGAGAGAAGAAAGACTAAAGGATCCTGAGATCAGAGGGAGAGAATCTTATTTACTCACTCACTCATTCATTCAACAAACCTTGATCAAACATTTGTATAAACTGTGTACAAAACAATATGTTGAGAAGGAAACAAAAATATACCATAGGCCTGGCTCTCAGGAATTTAGTGTATGAAAAGAAATATAAGAAAGAGTGGGGCAATTAAGGGAGAGATTTAGCCATATTTGGAAAAAGAGATCACTTGAGAGGAAGGAGATTAGAAAAATCTTCATGGAAGGGAACCTGGGTTGGAAGTGTCCATTTCAGATAAAGACACAGAGACTGGAAGGAAGAGGGGGGAAGAATGACAACTATGGTCCCACTTACTTTTCTTAAAATCTTTGTGTGCTTTTTTTGTGGGGTCACTTTTAATTTTATTGAAGTTTTATTTCTATATTACATATGTAATACACATATGAATTATATATACATATCTACTTATATGTATTGCATATTTTCTATATTATAGATGTGTATTACATACACTAACAGATTCCTCCCACTTTTTGAAGTATGTCATAACAAAGTAAAAAAACATTTAAGCAAAACTATAAAACAGTGATCATATGAAAGTGTATGACATTTCATACTTGAAGTACCTCCATTATTTTAAATTAACAGAAACCTATTTAGTCTCTTTCTTTTACTCTACTAGAAAAAAAAGGGAAAAAAACAAATTTTTTTCAACAAATATATAGTCAAACAAAACAAATTCCTCCAATGGTATTACATAAAAACATTACGTCTCATTCCACAGTCAAACCATTCTCCTCTCTGATGACTGCATATTTTGTTATGAGTCCTCCCTAAATGGTTGTTGTTCTTTCAAAAGTGATTCTCACTGCATTCTTCATTAGTTTATAAAAGTCTTCAAAACTGTTCATTTTTATAATATGATATACTATAAAATGTTCTTCTGGACCTGCTAACTTTGCTCTACATCATTTCATATCAACCTTTGAAATCATCTCTATGCTCATTTTTTATAGAACAATAGTATGCTATCACATTCAGATACCACAACTTAGTAGTCATTCCTCAACTGTGGGCCATCCTCATGGTTTCCAGTTATTTGTTACCGCAAAAGAGTTGCTTATAAAATACTTTTGTACATAAAATACTTTTCCCTCTTTTAGGTATTGGCCTAGCAGTGGTCTTAGCTGGGTCAAAGGGCATATACTTTTTAGTAACTATTTGTGCATAATTCCACATTGCTCTCCAGAATATTTATACCCATTCACAGGTCTGCCTACCATTGTGCCTGTTTTCCCACAGTCCCTCCAACATTCATCATTTCCTTTTTAAAAATTTCATCTTTAAGAGACAGTTAGGAAGTGCAATCAATAAAGCACCAGCCCTGAAGTCAGGAGGATCTGAGTTCAAATCTGGACTCAGACATTTAATACTTCCTAACTGTGTGACCTTGAGCAAGTCACTTAACCCCCATTGCCTCGGCCAAAAAAAAAAAAAATTCATCTTTACCACTCTGCCCGGTGTGAAACAGAATCTCAGGACTGTTTTAATTTGCATTTCTCTGATTAGTAATGATTTGGAACTTTTTTTTCATGTGACTATAAGCAGTCTGGGTTTTTTCATTTGAGAACTGCCTGTTCATATCTTTTCCTTAAAATGATAAATAGTATATATCTAAACCCAAGAGCTACTTTTATTTGTAACAGAAATAAACTAGAATACTTACTAAAAAATTCAGGGGTGAAACAAGGATATTCATTGCCACCATTTCTAGTCTCACAGTCCTTAAAAAGAATGGTTAATGAATGGGGAACCCAGCCTCACACTTGCCCCTGAAGTCTACAAAGTAGCATGTTGTTCAGAAGAGCTCCTAGGAGAATTAGCTAAGGGCAGGAATCCCACTTGAGCTAGTGAATACTGGCTGTGTGATATTAAGCAAGTCATTTTACCTCTTTAGGTAAAATTGGATGGTTAGAATCAATAACAAAGTCTCCACCAGTTCTAAAGCTGTGATCTTATAAACATATATCCCAAATATCTCCACCCCACTGTGACTCCCCCCTCCCCACCTCATAATTCATTTATGGGCTTCTTAATTTACACACCCCCATCAATCTGTGTCTCTGTTTTTCCCTTCTAGAGAAAGACTGGTATTCTCCCTCTTGGATGAACAAATGAATGAAAAAAACACTTATTAAGCATTTAGTATGTGCAAACCACTGGGCTAAGTGCTAGGGATACAAATGTAAATCAATAAATGTAACTGAAATGCAAATATACAAAAAATTCTTGGGAATTATGCCTACATTGGAAGGGGAGAAAGAAGGGCCAGAACGAGCTGACCTGCCCTCTCTCCAGTAGGAAGAACCACTGAGGAGCCTCCAACAACAGGGAAACAGCCTGAACTGACCAGAGAAAAGCTGGTCTCATCATCCTTCATGTCTCCCCCTCAAACCAACTTAATCACTGAACTGCCTAAATTGAAACATTCCCCTCATAAGTCACCCCTAAACTCATAAAAAAGACTGTCTTCATCTATCACTCTTTATACATTGTTCAGCCCGGATGACCTTATGATTAGGCTACCTGTTATAGGTTAAAAAAAGATGTAAAATTAGAGCGATCATTTCATTCAATGATATCATTTCACAGATGGGGAAAGTGGGTACATCAGGGGAAGTCACTTGTCTAAGATCACACAGACACCAAAAAGCAGGAAGAGGATTTGAATTCAGGTCTCCTCTAACTTTGAATCTAGAGATTTTTTCACTATGCCACACTACTTTCTCTTGGGGAAGATGGAAGATACTGAGAATGAAGGGTTAGGGCTAGTGTTAGAATTAGAGTAGGTCTTTGAGAACACTGGCCAACTCTCCTCTCCCACTCCTCTTTTTATAGGTAAGGCAATTGAGGTCCATATATTTTTTTAATCTTTTAAAACTTTCCTTCCTTTCCCCCTGTGACAAGGAAAAAAGTCCAAGAAAGCCAACCAATATATCAACTGTGTCTCTAACATTCTGAACCAACACCCCTCACCTTTACAAAAAAGGGAGGGAGGAACATTTTCTTAGCTTCCCTCAAGACTAAACGTGGTTACTATAATTACACAAAGTTGTTTTTGAGGGGGTTTTGGCTGTTGTTCTTTCCATTTATGTTTCTGTCTTTGTGCACATTCGGATACCTTTATAGGACCCAACTGAGAGAGAACAGGATGCAAAAAGATATACATAAAGAGCATTGGTTTTAGAGTCAGAATTGTATTTGAATCCTGGCTCTAATACTTACTAACTAGGGGCCCTTAAGAAAATCATGTCCTTCTTAGAAAACTTCATTTTCTAATTCTGAAATGAAAGGGTTGAAATAAATGAGATCTTCCCCGTCCCCGACCAAGCTCAGTGGTGGGAGTACTGAGAAACAAGGTAGAGGGGACAACAGGAATCTTCATCCACTTCAGTAAGCGTCCCTTGACACAGTAAATGTTCACTGTGCCCCTCCAGAAACCATGAAAGCAGGATTGAAAACGCTGTTCAGAGGGAATACAGTAAATATATAAAACATGGCTGGCTACTCTCTTGAAGGAGACAAGAGATGGATGCACAAAAAGAGAATGGGCTTCCCAGGAGGGTCTAGGATGGAAAGGACCTTAGACCGTAACTATTTCAATTTACACAAGTGGAAACTGAGGCCTAGAGAGAGACACCATTTGCCCATGATCATATAGGTTAATAACAAGGCAACAATTGGCACCCACCTCTCCTGCTTCTAAAAACCAATGTTCTTTCCACTACATCAGGCACACAGTATGTAATTAAGCTCTAAATTGTGTGGGTCAGGCTGTAGGTACAGAGAGCCATCCTGTGGAAAATCAGAGCCCTGGGCACTGTGCCCCTCTCCTGCCCCTTATCAGGGGACAGTGCCTCCGTGCCACCCGGACTGTTCCTAGCTACAACAAGCAAGACACGTCCACTCCCCTGAGGCATCGTGAGTACCTGCACGTCCCCTTTGGGGATGTGGTTGTAGGAAGGGCATGTACCCCCGGGCCCCTTCCCACACCCACCCCTTGGCTCTGATAATAGAGCGGACGCTTGGAAAGACACGTACATAACCTTCAGAAAGGAAACATCAGTGACTGGTGATCAGCTGACAGGGCTAGGCCACAGAGGACACGAAAATTGACCACTGCCCCCACATAGCCTTGGGAAAGGGGAAAGAGTCAAGGGAACACCCTCCAGTAGAGGCCTGATACCCATCCCTGTGAAATCATTAGTCCTGACTCTAAGGTCTCCTACCACTTACTGGGTCTTGGGTCAGAGGGGCACAGTGCCCAGGGCTCTGTAAACAGTGAGGATGGGGGTAAGTTTGGGAAAGATCTAGGAGCATACTAGGCCAGGAAAAGGAGACATAGACAAAGTTGGAGAAGGGAAGATACTCCAAGCAGAGGAAAACAGCTATGTAAAAAATGAAGGAAAACAAGGTATGAAGAAGATGAAGGATAGAGATAAATTTGCATTGCTGGATACAAAGCCTGAATGGGGACTTCAGATAGATAACTTCATGCACAGATTATCTTTGGGAGAATAGTTAAAACTGCTTTGAGATCTAGAGAAGCCATAAAATAAAACTGCACTCTTCCCAGGGACCAGTATGGATAAGTAATTTTTTTTTTTTTTTTTAAACTGGACTTCTGGACCCATGAAAGCAGGAGATAAAGCAGATTCTTAGATTTAGAGCTAGAAAGAAACTTAGAACTCTTTTAGTCCAAACACTTCATTTTATAAATGAGGAAGTTGAGGTCAGGAGGTTAAACCACTGGTCCAAAGCCATATAGTGGCAGCACCCAGTTTTGAAATGAGGTCTACAGACTCCAAATCCTGGAATTGTCTCCATGGCATTCCCAACTGAACCTGGCTATAGTGTTCGTTTGAAGGGTCCCAGGGTCTTCAAGTTCCTCTTCTTTTCCTGTCCTTTGAAATAGGATTTACATATTCAAAAAAAAGCAACATTTCCACAGATTCCAGAATTAATTGGCCAAAATCGTGGGTGAATATTGGGAGGTCATAAAAGCCCCAGGTTTCTGGGTGAGATGTGCAGGAAAAACTTATTTCCTCCACAGTTCAGAAAGAAACTGCTCCTTCTTTACCTAAAGCCCAGGAATAGAGGTTACTTAGGATAGTGAAGAGTGCTGAATTTGGAGTCAGAAGATTTAGATCCAAATTCTACCACACACACACACACACATATGTATGTCCCTCTCAACTCTAAATCTATGAATCTATTTGAGTTTTAACAACCAACGCTCAGGAGAATCCTGCCAAAAACAATTCTGTGTGACATTGGACAAATCACTTATATTTATATAGCTCTTTGTTCATAAAAATCTTGTAAGATAAATAATATTTTACAGATGAGGAAACTGAGGCTCAGAAAGGAAAGTGATTTGCCCAGGCCTTGACCCCTAGAGTGTAATAAAAGCCAGAATTTGTATCCAAGTCTCTCCTGAGTCTAATTCCAGCATTTTTCCCAGCACACCATCCTGTCTTTAGTGGGAATCACTGAAGCAAGAGCAGCTTTAACCTGTACTTTTACACCCCCCCTCCATCTCACTCCACTATCCCCAAGGACTCCTTTACCCCATGCCTCAGGCTCAGTGCCAACAGCTGCAGGGGCTTGGCTATGGGTTCAACCTGTACCCAGTCCCAGCTGCCTGGCATTTACCAAAAGGGCAGTAGCAGTGAGAATCATCTCACCTGTGCCTTCAAAATGCCACTTGCTCATGAGGAAGCTGGGTCATGGGGGAGGGAGGAGGATTGAATTTCAAAGATCCCTAAGCCAGAGAGAGAGAGGGAGGTAACAATCAGTCACCTCATGGCCACAACAGGCAGCTCTGGACATCTTAGATATTGAGGGGCTCTGGAGTTAAGAGATCATCTAGTTCAACCCCCTTGTTTTTCAGATGAGAAAGCAGATCTGTGGAGGGAAAGTGACTAATCCATCACCCATGTGGTCCCTACTCTGCCTCCGAAAAGAGACAAAGGGTAGCCCTGTACTGAGGATTATCACTGGGCCCTCTGATGGAAGTTTCAGAGGATCCAGAGGGAAATTTCTTTCTAGCTCTAAGGAATGATCCTTAAACAGGAGGAAGCACCCCATCTGATAGGAAGGAGGAGATAGTTCCCACTTTCAAGGATTGGGCTGGTTGGGGAGAAATGGGGTAAAGACAGGCAGGAACAGAGAAACAAGAGGAAATGAGCTTGGTGGCACATGGGGAAAAAATAAATCCTGGACCCACCTTTGATTCTAACTGTCACAATTTTCCTAGACCCATTTTCTCATCTGTAAAATGAAAGAGTTGGACTAGATAGCCTTTGAGGTTCCTTCCAGCTCAAGCTCTGTGAGCCTGTTCTGAGGGCCCAGGAAATGGAGAGGAAGGGTAAAGGATTTCTATCCCCTTCTCTTCCCAGACACTCTTGAAAGCCTAGACAAAGCTGCAAGGGAGCTTAAAAATCAATCAGTCTAACATTTCTGGGGCTCGGGTTCCTCAGCTACAAAACAAAACAGCTGGCTTAGGCGACCTCTACCATGCATATAGGGAAGCAGCCCTGCTTCTGGACTCAGAGTCCTTGACTTCCTAAAGGCAGAGACTTTCACTGTTTTCTTCATACTATGTTCTCCAGCACTTGACACATAGTAGGGGCTTAAGAAATGCTCTCTCCAAATCCAGTGCCTTCCTACCCCCCAACACAGTTAACACCCTGCTTCTGCTCTGCCCTGTCCCTGCTGGTGGGTCTCTGGGGCTTAAGAAACGCTCACAATAAATTAAGTGATTTATTGATCCTTATTAGTAACCTGGATGAGCTTAGGCAAGTCCCTCTCTCCCTTGGCCTCTGTCTCCCTATTTGTATGTAGCCCAAATTTCAAGCCTGAAGCACTGGGGTTGCAAGTAAAATGAGATCAGCTAATTCCTATGTATGGATGCTTGTAGCTCGAACAAGTCTAAACCCATGCAATCCAGAATCTTGGAATACAGCAGAGTGCCAAGTGCAGACAGAGCCGGGGCCATGCTAGGCCCTCCACAGCTAGAGAAGGGGAACTGAGGTGGTGGGGATGACGGAAGGATGCTGGCACTCTCCCCATCCAGCCTTCCTCGGTATGTGGAAACCCAACTCCCCGCCACTGACCCTGGGAGGGCAGGTGGCCCTCCTTCACAAGAGGGGAGGGGGCCGGAAAGGCGCGGACAGGGAGAAGGGCATGACGGTGTCCCCTCAGCTACGTCAATCCCTGGGCTGACTTTCACATGCTCCTTGTTCTCCAGTGACCAGCTCCGGGGCCGGGCTCCCATTTCTCGAGAAATGCTTCCCTCTGCTGGCCAGTCCCCGGCCTGGCCCGGGATAACAGGGAATGCATGTGTGCCTGCACGCACGCACACCCTCCCCCGTCCAAGATTCCTTCTCTATCTATGATAATAGAAATAATAATTTTGTTGTTGAGTCATTTTAATTGTGTCTGGCTCTCTGTAACCCCATTTGGGATTTTCTTGGCAAAGATACTAAAGTAGTTTGATATTGTCTTCTCTAGCTCACTTTATAACTGAGAAAACTTTGGCAAACGGGTGAAGTGACTTGCCCAGGGCCACACAACGAGGGCCAATTTGAACTCTGGTCTTCCTGCCTCTAAGCCCTGAGCTACGTCCACTGTATGACCTGTCTGACCCACAAGTTAATAATGGCTGCAACTTAAATGGCCCCTACTCTGTGTCAGATACAGTACCAAATGCATTTGGTCCTCACAATGACCCTATGAAGTAAGGGCTATTATCATCCTCATTTTACAGTTGAGGAAACTGAGGCAAACAAGTTAAATTATTTGCCCAAGATCATACAGATAGTATCTGAAGCAAGATTTGAATTCGGGTCTTCCTGACTTGTTGCTATGCTATAGATAAGCTGCCTCTATAAAATGAAAGGGCTAGACTGACTTCTAAGGTCTCTTCCAATTTTAAAGCTAGCTCAACCCCCTTATTTTTTGTTTGTGAAGCAATTGGGATGAAGTGACTTGCCTAGGATCACCCTGTTTGTAAGTCTCTAGTGTCTCTGGTCTTCCTGACTCCAGAGCCAGTACTCTATCCAAACCCCCTTATTTTATAGGTGAAGGCAGTAAGATTTAAGGAGGCTGTCACTTGCCAAGAGGTCACTAGCTCTGGTGATGGAGGATCTGCATTCAAAATCCACTTGAACTTGATTGGAACCCAAATCCTGAGTCTAGAACCCATGTTATTCCTGCTGTACCTGAAGGCCTCCCTGATCCCATCCTGTTTTGACATGAGACAGGTGGGAAGAATCAGACAAGCGAGTACCGAAGGTCAGTGTGCTCAAGATGTGTGTATGGCCAGGTGCTAGGCCCTACCAACAAAGGTAAGGCAGAAGGCAAAAGGTCTTTCTGGAAAGAACACTTGATTTGGAGTCAGCTGCCCAGACTTTTTAGGTCAGTCACTTAATTTCTCTGGGTCTCAGAAAGGTGAAACATAAACTTCTAAGGTTCCTCCCAGATCTAATCTCAGCTTCTCCGAGTTCCCTGGACACTGATGGGGGTAAGGCACTGAGCATCCCATTTAGTAATTACAGCTTACTCACACTAATTCCCTCCCCTGGGATGGGATCCCTAGGAGTTAGGATGAGGGAGGCAGGGTTACCAATGAAGTCTTGATGCTATGATGGAAGGGCACTAGTTCTGACATCAAAGGACCTGGGTTCAAATCCCAGCTCTGTCATTGACCATATTGTGATCTTAAGCAAGTCCCTTAACTCTGGGTCTTTTGACTTTTATATAAAATGAAGAGATTGGACAAATTAACTTCTACGATCACTTGCAGTGTTAAGTCCAGGATCCTAGGAGCCTTTTCTTCTAAGTCACCCATAACTGAAGTCTATCAAGTTCAAACCTCACCACCCCCATTCTACATATTAGGAAATTCACACCAAAGTTAAGTGACTGACAGTAAGCATCAGAAATGGTCAGTGAATGCAGATCCTCCATCACCAGAGCCAGTGACCCCTTGGTTGTACCATGCTGACAACCAGGCTATGGGCTGCCGGGGAAAAAAGGAACACCAAGGTAATGACCTTGGGGCAGCCCCTCTCCCTTCCCTATCCATGCCCCCAAATCGCTCCCCATGCCTGCCTTGCCCGGCCCTTTCCTCTCTTCATGGGAAGCACACAAGGGATTTCTGGTCTATGAGGAGGGCCCTCTTCCTCACATGCCACATCCTTCCCAAGAAGCAATCCTGGATCCTCAGGGGAGCATAAGCTCTAACAAATAAGTCCCACCAAGGTGGAAACGTCTTGTGTGCGAGTTCGGCCATGACCTCTCTGTCTCTCTCCTGACCCAGGTCGGGCCCAGCTAAGTAGGGCGAGGCTCAGTGAGCTGCCAGGCTGGATCCCAGGATAATCTGTAGGACATGGTGGGATCGAAAGAGGGACTAGTGGAGAAAGACCCTCACCAAGGACATCACGTATTTAAACAAGAAGGAAGGGAATGATTGCGATGGCATTTTCCCAGGATGGAGGCTGGCTTTATTCCCCCACCGTGTGGCCTCTCTCCAAGCCTTAGGGAATTCAATCCATTTACTGAATCAAACAAGCCCATACAGCCTAAATTCAACCAATAATTAACCAGCTGGAGGCCCCTGACACGAACCACGAGCTCTTCATCCTTTCCAGATCTCATCTTTCTCTGTTAAAGGCATCCAAGTAGCTAGAGCACTGGCTTCACACTCAGGAAGACCTGAATTCAGATCCTGCCTCAGACACCAAGTTAGCTACAGGATTCTGAGCACATCATTTACCTCTCTGGGCCTCAGTTTCCTCATGTGCAAAATGAGGGAGCTAGTCTAGATAATTTCTAAAGTTCCTTCTAGTTCTAGATCTATGCTCCTATGATCCTCCTCCTACTTAAACTTAAAACTCACTTCTGTCAGGAAGCCTTCCTAACCCCGTTCCAGCTAGAATTTATTGCCTATATCCCAATTTTCTAGCAGACCAGCCCCAATCTCCAGTTTAGCAGAATAAACTAGCTCTTATCTATATAAACCAAAAGCCTGGAAATAGAATGGGGGCCAAGTGAGAGACAGAGGCCCCAGGAAAGTATCAACATCAACTGGGGTGCAATGGATAGACTTGGAAATTGGAACACCCAAGTTTGAATCCTACCTCAGATATTCCTTAGTTGTGTTTCACTGGGTAAGTCTTACAAGTCATGTTTTAACCTCTGTACCTCAATTTCCTCATCTGTAAAATGGAGATAACAGCATCCACCTCAGAGGGTTGAAAGTGAGCCTGAGGATTATAGAGTCCAACACCCTCATTTTACAGTGTACACAACAAGGTCCAGCGAGGGGAAATGATGTGTGCAAGGTTACACAACTAAGTAAGTGGCAGGTTAAAAATGTTGAGGTCTTCTTGATCTTCCCCCACCCCAAACTCTGCCCCTGAAAACCTCAGAGCCAAGGGGGCTAGTTAGGAAAGACAGCCCAGGGCAGGACAAGCATCAGTTGTGTTGTTCAGCATCTCTACTCCCAGCTTCAGGCTAGAGACTCCAAAGACTTGCTTTCTTCACAAATTATCTTGCTTTCGGCTGTGTATAAAGTGAAGCAGGAGAAGATATACGCAAGCTGAGACACAAAGAGAAAACAGAGAACATGATTCTGTCACTCACTACTTGTATGATCCGAGCTAATTCCTGCCCTCTCTCAGCTTCAGGTTTTTCTACAGAACAAACAAAACAGTGGGTATTGGCTGTGACCACACCGAGGCACTTGGGGTACTGTCCCATTTGGGGCACATGGGCTTCCCTTGGAAGGTTTGTTCCCCACCCTAATACTATGTGAGTTCACTATATATTTCCATTCCCCATTACTAGGTCTGGATACTCATTCATTCTTTTCTTTTCCAGCCCCGAAAAACATGAGCTTCTGAAACATGATGACTTTTCACTTTTGCATCCCCAGGGCCTAGAATTACATCTCACACAAGCAGACAGAATATCACATAGTGTCACAGAGAGCTAGAGCTGGAAGGCATCCCAGAGAAACTGAGGCCCGGGGAGGGGGAAATACCCTAGGCCCTCCAGAGAGCCCTTCTCTACAGTTCCACTAATCCAAATGAATCTCTAGGTGATGATTGTTTTCAGGCAGGATGACAAAGCAAAAGGAAGAATTGGGGGATTTCCTAGGGAACTCTTTTGGAGCCCTGACTTTGCTCAGGCCTCATGGGCAGCCACCTATCCTGGCTATGAGCGAGGGCCCCCATGACCCTTCCTCTCCTCCACTCCCACCTCAGACCGCCCACAGCTGCAGAACCTCTCTGTATTTGCCACGTTTCAGTCTTCAACAGTGAGTAAGCAGACAGTGCTCTTGGGCTGACCACACACCCTTCTCCATTCTGGCCCCATCTATCATGCCTGGAGCAGAAAGTAAGTTGCAGATAATGGTACCAGTCTCACGCCTTCCTCTATTTAGGTATGTGATTGCCAGTTTTGTGTCTTGAATACCTTTTATCACTATGGTTTGGTCATTCAGTAGTGTCTGACTCTTCATGATATTGTGAGGGGTTTTCCTGGCAAAGACAGGGAAGTGGTTAAAACAAATATGAGCTAAGTGACCTGCCCAGGGTTCATACAGCTAGTATCTGAGGGGGAATCTGAACTCAGGTCTTTTTGATTCCAGGCCCAGCACTCCATCACTGAGCCACTAGCTGCCTCATTCCTTTTATAATCTCCCCATCCTTCGAGGCCCAGTTAAAATGCCTACCTTCTTATATTTAACATCTACTGGTCATCCTGCCATCTGGGGGAGGGGGTGGGGGGGTAAGAGGTGAAAAATTGGAACAAGAGGTTTGGCAATTGTTAATGCTGTAAAGTTACCCATGCATATAACCTGTAAATAAAAGGCTATTAAATAAAATAAATAAATAAATAAAATGCCTACCTTCTCCATAAAGCCCACTGAGACCCTTCCCCTCAAGCACTTCACATTTCTATTTTGCAGTTCTAATTTATTATAGTTAGCTCTGTAACACATTCCCCCTAGTAGAGAGATCTATCTTCTTGAGAAATAGTAAGTATTGTTTTATTAATTCTTCCATCTCCCACAAGTTCTAATACAGTGTTAAGTGTGTAGTAGTAGCAATAACAATAGGAGTAAGAGGAGGAGGAAGAGCAGCCACAGCTAACAGTTACAGAATGCTTACAGTATGTCAGGGTACTCAGTGATGATAATAATAATGATGATGATGATAGTGTTTCCTCTGTGCCAGGTATAATGGAAGCACTAAATACATACATACATATATATATATATATATATATATATATACACACACAAAATAAAAAAATCTTCTTTGACCTTCACAACAACTCTGGGAGGTAGATGCTACTATCTCCCTTTTACAGATGAGGAAACTGAGGCAAAGAAAGATTAAATGACTTGCTCAAGGTCAAATAGACAATTTATGTTTGAGGCCCGCGTAGAACATGGTTCAGGCTTGACTCTCTATTTACTACACCACTTAAATCTGGGAAGTAAGACCTGACTACAAGTTTTAGATACCCTAGGAAATGAGTGTACTATCAACCCCCGATCCATGTGGCTTAGATATTAACTCCTGATTGACTAGTGAAGGACCCTGACATTGCTCCTATCTATGGCCTAGCTCTTCCTCTACTTTCAGATGCTTCTCAAAGCTTACCTGGGTTAAGAAGACTCCCTAAACTCTCTTCACCTGGCACTAATCCCCACTGCTTCTAGCATCTCCTCTGTGAAGACCAAATTAGCACCCTGGATATCCTAGAATCAGTCAGAGTCAGGATAAGCAAAAGTCCTTGGTCTTTATTCTTAGTCTTTAGAGGTAGGAGTGAATTGGATGGAAGCAGAATCTCCACGACCTCCTTCTACCTCGTCTACCGCCAAAGTGACCCTGGCTAGTCTTATTCCACCTCCCTAGTCCCTCCAACAATTCTCTGTATACACCAATCACTGAGCCAGCACAGAATAGTGGTAAGGGCCATTTTCCAAGCATATGCTCATAGAGTATTGTCCAATTGGTAATTAGCCTTAAGTGCTCAGTTGTCCGACCTCAGTGCATTAACTCAAGAGTTTCAGCCCTTTATACTCCTCCCTGTTTCCCCTCAGCAGCTCTCTAGAACCCACAGAAGTGCTAAAGAGAAGCCCTTTAAGAGGAACCAGTAATGGGTCTCATCTTGTGTCCCATCCTTTGTAGACAGACACAAGTATCAATGAGATATATGCTCTAGCCATTTCAGTTAGCAGTGAGGAATGAATTCACTAACTCCCACCCAAGTCCCTTTGATCTACAAGACTTCTTGTCAGACCACAGCTATTTTCTGAAAGTTTTGTTCCCATTAAAAAACAAGTGGATCACAAAAGCCCTGAATCAACTGGCACCTGGATCCCCTGGGCACTGTCTTCTGACCACTTGCAGTACCTGGTACAAACCTTGAACTTGGTAAGGTCCTTATTTCTCTATGTATGTCTTACGGATGATGATTATTGGTGTGACAAGCATTTATCTGTGGGTCTATCCCTTATGGATCTATCTGGGCAACTTGTCACAAAAAGCAGTGCTGGGTCACAGGTGTGGCTGAGATAGTCACAGGCATAGGTAGACCATAAGGAAATGGGGAAGAGAGATGGAATTAAAGAGGGGAAAGTACTAAAGTAGCTTAAGGATTTATTCTGAACCTACTTATTGTTCTGTTCAAAGCTTCCAATCAAAAAGATGAAACATAGATAAATAAGATAAGATAAACATAGTTAACAATCATTAAGACATAAATAGAGGAATGGTACAGGAGTAGGGAAAACAAAAAACCTTGCAAAGTTTCTATTTAGAAAAATAGGGACTGGAGATTAATTTTTGGATTCATATGTTGTAATTTCAATTAAATTTAAAAACATTTATTAAGTACTTATTACACAAAAGGAAATACTGCCCTAGGCACTTACCAAAGACATAAAAATCAGTTTCTGCCCTCACATTTTTCTGAGTAGGGGAGAACTAAAGTATCTATAAGAGAATAGCTCAACATTCATTTTACAAATGAGGAAACTATGGTGCAAAGAGATGAAGTGACTTACTTGCTCAAGATCAGGCAATGAGCTAACCTAAAAAAATGTTCTGAAGCCATTCCAGGAGCTATCACCTGAAGAAAAGGGAATTTCAATAGAAAAGACAAAAGCTAGGAGAAGCTAAACAGAAGAAAAGGATGACAAAAGGCAAAGATCAAGGACAAGAGAGATAGAGAAAAAATATCTATAGCAGCAAGATTCATCTTCTTGAGTTCAAATCCATTCTCAGACACTTTCTAGTTGTGAGACCCTGAGCAAGTCACATAACTCCATTTGCTACAATTTCCTCATCTGAAAAATGAGCTGGAGAAGGAAATGGCAAATAACTCCAGTATTTTTGCTAAGAAAATCCCAAATGGGGTCAGGAAGAATCAAACAGGACTGAAACAATTTAACAAGGCACCAGACATACAAAGTCAAAAACAAAACAGTCCCTAGCCCTCAAAGACCTAACTTGCACCACCCACCCAGGTGAGAAAACAGAAGTTACTTTAAAGGTGGAATAGTACCTAAGAATATAGGATAATCAAGGTCCCAACACACTCTTCCCCAGTGAAACAGCATTTGGAGTTCTGGTGAATTGAATTTGGTTCTGGTTTCCCTAAGTTGGAGAGCATCCAGAGAAAGGCAACTCAGATGGTGCAGGGCCTCAAGATCTTGCTCTTTCTTACACGAACTGATGATGAGTGAAATGAGCAGGACCAGGAAATCATTATATACTTCAACAACAATACTATATGATGATCAGTTCTGATGGACCTGGCCATCCTCAGCAACGAGATCAACCAAATCATTTCTAATGGAGCAGTAATGAACTGAACCAGCTACACTCAGCGAAAGAACTCTGGAAGATGACTAAAAACCATTACATTGAATTCCCAATCCCTATATTTATGCCCACCTGCATTTTTGATTTCCTTCACAAGCTAATTGTACAATATTTCAGAGTCTGATTCTTTGGTCATGTATACTTATTGTGTATCTAATTTATATTTTAATATATTTAACATCTACTGGTCATCCTGCCATCTGGGGGAGGAGGTGGGGGGTAAGAGGTGAAAAATTGGAACAAGAGGTTTGGCAATTGTCAATGCTGTAAAGTTACTCATACATATAACCTGTAAATAAAAGGCTATTAAATAAAAAAAAAAAAAATGTGGGGAGAAAAAAAAAAAAGATCTTGCTCTTTGAAGTAACTAAGGATATTTGGTCTTCAGAAGAAAAAAATTTGTGGGAGAGAAAGGCAAAAAATAGCTGCCCTCAAGGATGTAAAGGGTTATTATTTAGAAGGATTCAACTTCTACCTTGGGGCAGAACCACATGCAATGGATAAAAGTTGGGAAAAGGCAAATTTAGGCTTGATGTAAAGAAAAAACTTCCTAACATTTAGGGCTATCTCAAAGTAAATGGTCTACCTCAGGAAGGAGTGGACTTCCACCCCCACCTCTCCTGTCCCTTTACCCCTACCCTCCAAATTTTCAAGCTAAGGCTGAATAACATACCTAGGAAGTCTTCCAATTCTGAAACTCTATTCACTGCAAAGTGGGGAGTAAAAAGAGCAAGTTTGTTTTCTAACCACTTGCTCTATTAGAAAGGAAAGATCAATATTATTAAGAAATTTAATTTTTTTCAAGGAGGAAAAAAAAACAGGAAAAAAACAGACCTGGCCCAATAAGTAATGGATAGACTGTCCTCTGCTGGACAAGAACAGAATCACAAAGAAACAAAGAAAATAAATAGATCTCATAACCATGTAACTTTGACAATATTTCTGGCATGAGGAAACTATGAGATGGGACTTGAAGGATTTCAGCTACAAAACCAAAGAGCCATCCATGACTTACCTCAGCCAGTAGCTCTAAGATGGACCCTGTCTCTAATCTGTCCCAGTCTTACTCCAGGGCAGAAGGACTTGAGTCTACTTAGAGCTGAGGAAAGAGCCAGGGACAAAGAGCCTTTCAGAAATGCTCTTCTGATTTCTCCAAAGTTGAAGACTGAAAATTAGGGCTCATGAGATTCAGAGTTGGAAGAGATATCATCTAGCCCAAACTTGCTACTTTATGATGAAGAAACTGAGGCCCAGAAAAGGAAAAGTGACTCGCCCCATGCAGGAAATAAAGAGCAGAGATCAGATTTTAATCCAGTCTTCTAACCCTAACTACGAGCTGCACAACACTAACTCAAACTGAATGGCCGTGGCATTTTCAGTTACTGATGTTTACACACTCTCTGTAACCCTGAACAAGGCATTTAATTTTCCTAGAGTTCAGCTTCCTTATTTATAAAGTGTAAAGGCCTGAGTAGATGGCCTCACAGGCTCCTTCTAAATTTAATTTATTGTTCTATGATATGGACAATTGATTTGCAGCCTTAAACTAATCATCTGACCACCACAAGTTTTGGTGTCTGTCAGTAAGACTGGGAGAGTTTCACATTCTTTTCTTCTTAAATTTTGAATTCCAAACTCTCTCCCATTGACAATATGATGTCAATTATACACACGAAGTCATGCAAAATATATGGAGTGGGAGAATTTCTACTTCTTAGCCTTTCTCCTACTTTCTTTTAAAATAGATCTGCCAAACTACTGAAAGTCTTCTATCCATGCAGAGGAACAAAAAATTATTTTTAATTTGAAAAAAGATGTACAGAAATTTGGCGGTTATCTAGTATTGGTCTTGATCCCCTTAGGAGTCATCCTTTCCCTGGCCCCCTCCTGCTTAGCAGTCCTGCATCTGATGTCAAACAGTCCCAAAGAGCATAAGTGATGTCTCACTCAGGACCATTAAGCATAATCAGTACTATGAGAGAATAAGCCTGCTTCAGTGCCCCAGTAGTGACAGAAAAGGGAGAACAGGCCTAGAGGAAGTTATTCTACTCCCCTCCGCAAAAAAAGAGAAAAGAAAATCAGATAGAATGGGGATTCCAAAAAAGCAAATTCAGGCTCAATATCAGGAAAAACAGTCTAACAATTACAGCTGTCTAAAAGTAAAATAGACTATCTTTGAGGTTTTAGAGGTCCCCATCCCTGGTAGTCGGCAAGCATGTTCAAACTGTGG
This sequence comes from Sarcophilus harrisii, assembly GCF_902635505.1. Lineage (NCBI taxonomy): Eukaryota > Metazoa > Chordata > Mammalia > Dasyuromorphia > Dasyuridae > Sarcophilus > Sarcophilus harrisii. Next base: position 268,387,480 of record NC_045429.1, on the reverse strand, counting down.
ACTTAGAGGGAGAATGACTTAGACTAGATGGCTGCTGCAGTCCCTTCCAACTGTCAAATTCAGTGATTCTGTGACCAACAGGAAAAAATACTTAGCTCCTGATAAGATCTCTTTCCCCCAAATTCCTAAAACTTTCTCCTAACTAGCATAATGCACCCAGAGCCTGGATTTCTCTTGAGTCAAAGGCAAACCTTAGGATGTAAAGTCCCACTAGGAGTCAGCATAAACTAGTGGGAAGAACACTCTGTAGCCAGGGGACTTGGATTTGAGCCTGAAAGGACTCTGCTATTTCCTACCTGGGCAACTTTAGTCAAGTCACTTAGTTTCCCAAACACGTTCACTTGAAAAAATGAATCAGCTGGACTAGAATCTAGTCATTAGGTCTTTTCCAATTGAGTCAGTTTTGAATGGGCTGTTTCTCCCCTGAAATAATTTCTCTCCCATCACCGCTGATGCATGTGCAGCATTGTCTAGGAAATTTTTTTTTCTGTAAACACCTGCCCTGCAACAGGGCCTATGGTGGGGCTTCTTCTGAAGCCTAGTGATTGACAACCACCAATCTCCTACCAGAAAAGACAAAAAGCAAAGTCAGGGTACAGAAGGCCACTAGATGGTGATGTGAGCACAGAAATCAGATAAAGGGGGAAAAAGCATGGAATCCTTAAGGATGATGGGTAAGCAGATCCATTGTCCGTAATCTGGCTCACAGAGAAAACAGAAGATCTATCCCATCTTTAAAGGACTCCTAAGAAACGCTTTTTAAAAAACCTTTTTCACCTATCCCAATGTCTCTCAAGCCTTGTATTACCAAAATCTTACCAGCTGGATTCAATTTCTTCTGCCTCAGCTTCCCTGAGGATGCATATTTGGATCTCAAGCAAATCAAAGAGCATTTATTCAACACTTATTTAGTGCCAGCCACTGTGCTTAGGACCTCAGGATACAAAGAAAAAGCTAACAGGCACTTATAGGCATATATGTGTATTTATCTTATAAGCATTGTTATATGAGTGTTTATATATACTTGTATTATGTGAATATATATGTAACAAGATTTGAGAGAATGGGATGCACACACACACACATATACACACATGTATGCTCATATCTGATTGACAATTGAGTCAATCCTCAACATTCATACATTCCATGACATCTAGCATTTTCACACTTTCACGGTGACAACTGTGTACATTTGTGGCTACGTACAAGAGAGAAAAAAGGAGGCGAGCAACCATGCAAGTTTAAGAAGTGACCAACATCCTGCTAGGCATTTCACTGGTCTAGTACTACAGAATAAAGAGCTCTCTGTGCATTTCAAGTGTCAGACATAATATCAAGAACTCAGCAGCTAAGGTCCTAGCGACCTTTCCCTTGGTTTTCAGAGAATGGCCAATTAAAAGAAGTTCACAGTACTATAGTATTGTATGCATTCAATGTGTTTTGATTTTTTTTTTTAATTGAGATGTTAGCATTAAAGGTCACAGACTTTTAGGGAATAACCAGTAAGAAAAAATTTTGCATATTACAAATTTTATTGTGTGTACTGCATTTTATGAGTTATTTCATGGTTACTGTATTAGGAAAAGTACATATTACCAGAATTAATGTTTTGTAATAAAGAATTGTATGCCAAAAAGTTTATTTTCAGCAATTTCTAGTTAAAAGATTATAGTTTTTGGTGATTGTGAGAACCTAAATCTCTATCTCCTATAGGTTCAATCTATCAGCATTTGTGTTTACTACTTCTGGGAACATAACTCCAAAACATTGAGGACTAAATGTATGTGTGTAGAGAGTTCTATACATATCCAAATCCACATACACACTGCAAATCTTACAATTAAATCAATTTTGAATGAGTTAAAAACACATCTCCTGGGGGGGGGGGGGTAATAGACATGTATATATATGCCTGTGTATGTGCATGTGTATATATGTATATGTATACAGTGAAGATATAGATATAGATGTACACATATACCCACACATTTACACTAATATGGTGCTAAACATTTTCAATGAGGACAAATATGCAATCAAAGTTAGCTACCACACTGATGGTAAATTCTTCAACTTGAAAAAGCTATAAGCCCAAACTGAAGTGGAGGGAATATTGGTACATAATTTTTTATCTGCAGTTCACAGCAATCAATGCAGTCTCTGAAAGTGAGATGCAACAAAGTATGGATGGATCTCTTCTTTGCTACTTGTGCTAATTTCAGCTTAATTAACACCAAGAAAATATAGGTCCTCCATCAGCCAGCACAAAGCCATCCATACGTGGAACCATCAGTTAGAGCAAATGATGAAGTTTTAAATACTGTGGATAAGTTCTCTTGCCTTTGCAGTACACTTTCCAAGGCCGTCCACATTAATAATTAATTTGACACACCCATTGCCAGAGCTAGCTCAGTGTTGGGGAGGCTCCGAAGGAAAGCGTGGGAGAGGAGGATATTTTAGATTGACCCCCAAACTGAAGGTTTACAGTCTTTGTGCTGACCTCATTGTTGTATAACCTGAACAGCATCCCAGCACTATGCCAGGTGAATTGTCTTGGGAAGATTCTGAAGATCACCTGGCAGGTTAAGGTACCAGATACCGAGGCCCTCTTTCAAACTAAATTGCCAAGCACACCAATTCTACTGCAGAGAATACAACTTCACAGGGTTGGCCACATTGTTCAAATGCCAAATGTACACTTGCCAAAAATATTATTTTATGGAGAACTCACAGGGCAAGTGCTCACAAGGTGGTCAGAAAAAGTAATACAAGGACACTGTCCTCAAGGTCTCCTTAACAACTTTAAAACTGATTGTATGACATGGGAGATACTACTGCCCAGCAAGTTGGGCCCTCATCAGAAAAGGTGCTGTACTCTATAAGCAAAGCAGAACTGAATCAGCTCAGAAGAAATGCAAGATGCACAAAGTTAAACAAGTCACCCCAAATGTTCCCAAGATCTATTTGTGTGCAACCTGTGGCGGAGCATTCCTTCCTTAAAGCATGGGGTGAGAATGTTTACAGAGACAGCATGCCATAGGATTGTCCTCAGAACCATAACGATTTGGGTTTAAGACCACCCCTGACACATACTGCCCTCAGTGAATCTGGGGAAATCACTTACCTCAAAGGAACCAGGTTCTTTTCTGAGTCATAGAATCACAACACTGGATTATAGCCAAACCAGATGAAAATGTAATTGGGAAATATTAAACAATATAAGTAAAACTACAACAGAACATAGATAATGTTAATAATTGTTTTTTCTAAGTCAACAGACAGCTGAAGGAATGTATTTGAGCTTGATACCATCGCTCTAAGTAAACAAGTTGTAGAACATCTAGGCATTTGCTCATCCATACCAGTGAAATTATAGGGGTAGACACAAATATTAAATGAAATAAATTCAAAGTATTACTGATATCAATAACTGAGAGTTTCCCTAGTGCCTCTAGGATAAAAAGCAAACTCCTTTCTTTGTCATTTAAAGCTTTTAAAAATATGGCTCCATCCCATCTTTCCAAACTGAACTATTACTCCACCTCACCCACACTCAGACAAAAAGGTCTGTGTGCCATTCCCTGCACTAATGTTTCATCTTCTCTCATTCTACTTTCGTGCATCCCTAGAATGTTCTCCCTTCTAACTACCCACTTGTAGAATGTCTAGCTTCCTTTAAAGACCAGCTTAAATATCAGCTTCCACAACAGATCTTTCCTAACCTCCCCAGTCATTAGTATTCTCCTCAGCCCCATTTATCCTCTATGATCTGTATATACCTATTTAGGTATTCTGAGTAAAATTTTAAGTTCATTAAGGACAAGGATTGTTTTTGTTGACCTTGTATCTATAGCATCTAGTACAACACTGAGCAAGTCTTCAATAAATGCGCTAAACTGAATTGAATTAATAAGGAATAATCCTTTGACCTTAAAGACTAATAGTCAATAGTTCTTCAAACTTCTTTTCTCCAGATGGACTTAGTTTCCTTATGAATCTTATGCCTTGGAGGGCAGTTAATTGGTACACTGGATGGGATGCCAGGTCTGGAGTCAGAAAGTGTGACATCTTCCTGAGTTCAAATCTGCCTCAGACATTTATAGCTGTGTGACCCTGGGCAAGTTACTTAACCTTATATGCCTCAGTTTCTTCATCTATTAATGAGCTGAAGAAGGAAATGACAAATCACTCCAGTATCTATGACAAGAAAATCCCAAATGGAATCAGGAAGAGTCAGACATGACTGAAATGACTGAATGACCTATTCTTTAGTTCACAACTTAAAATTCATCATTTATAAAAAGGGGAATAATAAAAAGGGTACCAAGCTTATCTAAACATGTCAGCTTCACAGCAACTTCATGAATTCTCTCTGCTGTCCTTCCTCATCTTTTCCATTTTGTAAAGCTCAAACTCCACTTCTAAAAAGTTATTTCTCTAACATTTTTTTCCCTTTAAAATAACTTCCTACCTTCTTCTGAGTACTTATGGTTCATATTACATATTCACCCATTCTGACATATCCATCCAAGTTGATCTACTCACTTACAAAACAAGTTTTCACTTTTTATCTGGTCAACATAATTTTCACTATTGTTCAGTTGTGTCCAACTCTCCATGATCCCATTTGGGGTTTTCTTAGCAAAGATCCTGAAGTAACTTTCCATTGCCTTCGTCAGTTTATTTTACAGAGGAGGAAATTGAGGCACATAGGGTAAAGTGAGTTGCCCGTATCACACAGTTAGTAAGTGTTGGCAGCTGGATCTGAACCCTGAAAAATGAGTCTGCGCCACTTACTTGTTCCTCAATATCACTGATCCATCCTTTTGACACTGCCTTGCTCAAGTGAATTCAACATGTTAAATGAGGGGTTCCTATGAAATCAGCTCTAAGGCATCTTCAAATTCTAACATTCTCTGATTTTATGGCCAATTTTTTTTTCTCATTTTAAATTTAATACAAAAATAAAAAGTAGAAGAGAAAAAAACAGGATACATGAAACTGCAAATCACTATTAAGAAAAACCTTGCATTTATTCCTTAAAAATATAACAAACTCAACAAATAGCTTTCAAAGCTCTGTTGTTTGTTTGCAGGTCAATTAATAGAAAAGACTGTGGATTTATGAGTAGAGACACATATAACTGCAGATTTTGATAAGGAAATTCAGAGGAAGGAGATGTGTTTCCTTAAGAAGCTCCAGGTCTACTACACACCTGTCAGATTGGCTAAGATGACAGGAAAAGATAATGCTGAATATTGGAGGAGATGAGGGAAAACTGAGACACTGATGCATCATTGGTGGAGTTGTGAATGAATCCAGCCACTCTGGAGAGCAATTTGGAACTAAGCTCAAAATTATCAAACTGCATACCTTTTGATCCAGCAGTGTTACTACTAGGCTTATATCCCAAAGAGTCTTTAAAGGGACTTGTATGTGCCAAAATGTTTGTGGCAGCTCTTTCTGTAGTGGCTAGAAACTGGAAACTGAGTGGATGCCCATCAGATGGAAAACGGCTGAATAAATTGTGACATATGAATGTTATGGAATATTATTGTTCTGTAAGAAATGACCAGCAGGAGGATTTCAGAAAGTCCTGGAGAGACTTACATGAACTGATGCTGAGTGAAATGAGCAGGACCAAAAGATCATTATATACTTCAACAACAATACTATAGGATGATCAATTCTGATGGACGTGGCTCTCTTCAACGAGATGAACCAAATCAGTTCCATTTGTTCAATAATGAAGAGAACCAGCTACACCCAGTGAAAGAACTCTGGGAAATGAGTGTGGACCACAACATAGCATTTCTACTCCCTCTGTTTTTGTCCACTTGCATTTTTTTATTTCCTTCTCAAGTTAATTTTATATTATTTCAAAATCCAATTCTTCTTGTGCAGCAAAATAACTGTATGGATATGTATACATATATTGTACTTATATCTTTAAACATATTTAACATGTTTAGGTCTACCTGCCATCTAGGGGAGGGGGTGGGGGGAAGGAGGGGAAAAGTTGGAACAGAAGTTTTTGCAAGGGTCAATGCTGAAAAATTACCCATGCATATATCTTATAAATAAAAAGCTATAATTTAAAATAAATCTCAATAGACGAGAGAAATATTTTTAGCTCTACAATATAACCAAAGAAGAGCTTTAAAAATACATAATTTGAAAAACTGTGGGCATCTGGATTTTGGTCTGCTGAAACCCCAGAGAACCTTAGCCATATCATTTTATATATCTGGATCTGTTTATTCTTCTGTACTTTGAGGAAATTGGGTTAAATGAGTGATTTTCTGAATGATCTGGGCCCAGAAAACTTTCAAAATTAATTTTATCCCCCCCCCCCCCAAAAAAAAAGCTCTAGGTCTAATGGTTCACAAAAAAACAAAGCCCAAATTGGGATGAAACAGGCAGTGAGGATGGAAAAAGACAGTATTGGGTATGGAGTTCAAATCTCACTGCTGTCATTAAGTGACCCTGGGCAAGTCATTTAACTTGTCTGGGCCGGGATTTGTTCTGAAAGATGAGAGGATTCCTTCTTAGATCTAAATCTGTGACCCTGTGAGCTAAGGTAATATAGCATAACCATGGCAGAGAGGATTTTAGAAATGGGGACAGAGATGTCATCTGGCTATACCCTAGCTTGGACACTAGCTAGATGACCTTGAAAAAGTCATTTATCTTCTCTGAATTTCTTCATCTCTAAATTAGAGCTGATTACTTTACCTGGGTAACCCTCCTTTTGAAGGAGGTTTTTATTAATGGGAAATATTGATGACTAATGTCAGAATTTTGAATATGACATATTAAATGGTCACTAAGAGTTGATGTGGGACTTTGGCAGGCTTAAGATGATCCAAATGATGCTGAAAGATGACTCAGCTGCTGAGTCAAGGACAAATGAGGGGAAGGAGGGGGCAGAAAGTAGCTCATTAGGCTCATGTGGTAATCCAGGAAGGAGACTGATGGCTCTAGAATTGAGAAAAGAGAGCTCTTCAGTGCTAAGGAAGGAAGAGAAGGCAGGGCTTGGTGAGCGTGAAGTAGGGAGAAAATATGAGACACAGAAAAAAATGAAAACACTAGTGAGCTTCTGAAATTACAAAATAGTGGTGACAACAATACTGGGAATTTGGGGGAAGAGTTGGGAATCCAGTTTTCCCTTGTTGCCAATTCTCAGAACTAATGGGACCCTTGTAAAGAAAAGATCTAGTGTAATATGTATCTGAAGAGGAATCCCCTTGGAAACATCTTTAAAAAGCTACTGATGATTTTTAGGAATCCCCACCATTAAAAATTACCTCTGGATAATTTTTATTATCCTATTACCTCTGGAGGTAACCTGCTCCATCATTAAGATTTACCTGAAACAGAGCTTCAGTGTGCCATTTCTACTCACTGTTCCCAGTTCTGGCTTCAGGTTGAAGTGATACAATGTCTATAAAGTGATAAATATATATCCCATGCATCTATACAAGTGTGTATATGTATAGTGTATGTATATACATATGTAGATAAACATTTATATCTGAGATCCAAGATGTAATTCTTCTGAGTCTGGGAATAAACTCACAAATAAATATTTTTTTTCTATCATGCTCAGCCTGAAGGCTATCCATCCTCTCTGGCAGAGGAAATAGAAGAATCTCCATCACTTAGTTATCACCTTTTCATGTTCTCTGGGTAGTGTCTTAACTTTCTTTTGATTGTCCTCTCTTCCAGCATAGCTTGAAAAAAGTCCTGTTTTAAAAGGGACTTGTATGTACCAAAATGTTTGTGGCAGCCCTTTTTGTAGTGGCTAAAAACTGGAAATTGAAGGGATGCCCATCAATTGGAGAATGGCTGAATAAGTTATGGTATATGAATGTTATGGAATATTATAAATATAAAGGCTTGGAGAGACATACATGAACTGATGTTAAGTGAAATGAGCAGAACCAGGAGACAATTATACATGGCAACAACAAAATTATACGATGATCAATTCTGATGTATGTGGCTCTCTTCAACAATGAGAGGATGCAAATCAGTTCCAATTAATCAGCAATGAACAGAACCAGCTACACCCAGTGAAAGAACTCTGGGAAATGAGTGTTATTGTTTGCTTGCATTTTTGTTTTTCTTCCCAGGTTATTTTTATCTTCTTTCTAAATCTGATTTTTCTTGTGCAGCAAGATAACTGTATAAATGTGTATACATACATTGCATTTAACATATGCTTTAACATATTTAACATGTATGGGTCTACCTACCATCTAGGGGAGGGGTGGAGGGAAGAAGAGGAAAAGTTGAAACAGAAGTTTTTGCAAGGGTCAATGATGAAAAATTACCCATTCATAGGTTTTGTCAATGAAAAGCTATAATTAAAAAAAAAAAAAAGTCCTGTTTGGTTATCCTTAGCACTCATCATCACCGAATTCAATCAAGTATCGCTCTTCCTGATATGATATTCTTCTGGCAAGACTTGGCCACTCCATTAAACTGAGAGAATAACAAAACTAGAACTGGGGGAAGAATTCAGAGGATTATCATCCTTCCCCTTCAGCCATGGCTTCCATTTTCTTTTTACACATGTCTTTTTAAAATCCAAGCCAGTCAATAAGTAACATTTTAAAAAGTCAATCAACAAACATTTGTCAGATATTCAATAGTAAATCATGTCAATAGAACTGCCCTTTAGACACCAATTTTGGGATTAGAGAAGGAGATCTGGTAACAGATTCGCTCTCTTAAAGAAATGAGGGAGACTAAGAATGGGCTCTGGGTATTCCTTTAAAAAGTGAGTTTGAAGGGATTTAGAAATAATTAAAAACCCAAGATTTCTGAGGGACTTTGAGTTATCTTTACTTTTTTTGCTTGGCCGAGAAATGTCATAGCTAGATGTCTAGTACTGTGCAAGAGACATCATGGTAAAGGGGCAAAAGCGCTGTCTAGGTATATCCCAAAGAGATTATAAAGAAGGGAAAGGGACCAGTATGTGCACGAATGTTTGTGGCAGCCCTTTTTGTAGTGGCTAGAAACTGGAAACTGAATGGATGTCCATCAGTTGGAGAATGGCTGAATAAATTGTGGTATATGAAAATTATGGAATATTACTGTTCTGTAAGAAATGACCAACAGGATGATTTCAGAAAGGCCTGGAGAGACTTACACGAACTGATGCTGAGTGAAATGAGCAGGACCAGGAGATCATTATATACTTCAACAACAATACTAGATGATGACTAGTCCTGATGGATCAGGCCATCCTCAGCAACAAGACACCAAATCATTTCTAATGGAGCAGTAATGAACTGAACTAACTATACCCAGAAAAAGAACTCTGGGAGATGACTAAAAACCATTACATTGAATTCCCAGTCCCTATATTTATGCACACCTGCATCTTTGATTTCCTTCACAAGCTAATTGTACAATAATTCAGAGTCTGATTCTTTTTGTACAGCAAAATAATGTTTTGGTCATGTATACTTATTGTGTATCTAAGTTATATTTTAATATATTTAACATCTACTGGTCATCCTGCCATTTAGGGAGGGTGGGGGTAAGAGGTGAAAAATTGGAACAAGAGGTTTGGCAATTGTTAATGCTGTAAAGTTACCCATGTATATATCCTGTAAATTAAAGGCTATTAAATAAAAAAAAAAAAAAAAAAAAAAGCGCTGTCTAGGGAGTCATGGGACCTGGGTTCAAATCCCACCTCTGAGACTTCATGTGTTATCTTGAACAGAGCATGTCACCTCTTTTTACATGAATTCCATTTTCTCATCTGTAAAATAAGGGGGTTATGATGCTCTTTCCTGTAGAGGGCTGAAACTCTGAAAAGGTGTATTTGAATCTGAGACCACAGAGCATTTAAGGCTAATTACGTGTAAGATGTGAGATAGATGAGATGGTGATGTGATGGCTCTCCTCACCATTGGTGCTTGCTGAATGGGTGGGTGGTGATGAGGTAGTCGTAGGCAAGGATTGGAGGGCTGGAGGAGAGAGATCAGAGTTGCTCTGACGAAGGATGAGGAGGAGAGTTCAGGCTCTGGACTCCAGGATCCAGGATACATCATTGCCAAGCCTAATGGCAGCTTGCCTGCCTCCTCTACTTCTCCCCCTAAAGACCAAGAACTTTGATCCTGACTCTGATCCTGAGGTCCTCCAGAGAGCTAGCCCGAACATTAAAGAGTTAGCCGGAACATTATACTTTCCCCTCTTGATAAATGATCCTAATATTCCCTGTACTTGAAGGAAGTTAAGAATCAACACACACTACATTGGGTGCTGAGAACTCTTAGACTTGAAAGAGATCTCCAGGTTACCTAAGACACAGTTCTTTTCATCCTAATATTTACAGTCACTTATAGTAACTACAATATATAATATTACCTGGGAAACACACTAAAGACTTGAAAAATATAAGTCTCTTTGAGGTGTGAGATTAAAAGCAATAACAACTTAGGAAATCAGAGAAAATGATTTGGGCTTTAAAAAATTGCCCACAAGGCACTGCCTCCCAGCAGGATTTTGGGGCTTGGTCAAGCTCCGCCTTGCTCCACCTGGACAGGCGAACTTTGGGTATCTTTAGATGTGGCAGGTAAGACGATCGAATTTCTTTTTGCTATGGAAGCCTCTCTGTCTTGCTTCAACACTATGGTCTCAGGCACCCTTCCCCCATAGGATAATGGGAATCAAAGGATAACTTCATTGTTTTGAGACTTTCCCTCTGCCTTGCCAATTAATGACCTGTTGTTTAAATAGTCCTTTCTTATTTCCTCCTGCCCTGCTCCCTTAATGGGGTGTAATTTAATGGCAAAATTGGGCCAAATCTTTCTGCTTAGACCTCCAAGTAATCTTTTTGTACTTCTTTCAAAACCTTCCCATATTCCCTCTGAAATCTGGAAGAAAACAGATTCCTCTGTCTGGGACCAAAGAATCCCTGGGTGAGCCATTCACACCACTCCAGCCTTATTCAGGCTGCAGGACCCCAGTATATTAAAGGCCATATTGAATAAAGCCAGAGGCTAGGGAGGGACTGTAATCCCTGATTGAAATGTTTCTTAAACACAAACTTTTAACTTTGGCTAGATTTAAGGGATTTGGAGCTGCTTGATAGCAATCTCATCCAGTATGTGGATGGTATCTTGATTTGTAGCCCCAGCCAAGAGGCTTCCCTAAATGCAACCATAAAAACTCTTGATTTCCTGGCCTTCTCCTAATCCAAAGCCCATCTTGCCTGCCAGTCTGTCAAATATTTGGGCCACAATCTAACTCCCATTCAAGGCTCTGATCAGGCCAAGACTCTGAAAGCCAAACTGACTTCTGCCCCTACTCTGGCTCTACCTAATTTAGAAAAGCCTTTCACTCTGTACAAGGATGAAGTGGGGGGAGGAAGGGGGAAGCAGGCCTTGGGGGGGGGGGGGGGGTCTTAACTCAGGCTCTTGGACCCAATTCTAGCCTGTCTACTTCTCAAAGAAACTGGACTCAGTTTCCCCAGGATGGCCCTCGTGCCTTAGAGCAGTGGCTGCTATGGCCCTTCTGATTGAAGAAGTCTCAAAACTCACCTTAGGGCAGCCATTGGACATTTTCATCTCCCTCTGTGTTCAGAGTATTTTAGAAGCCAAGGGGCATTAGTGGCTTGGTGGTACTAGATATCAGGCTCTCCTGCTAGACACCCCTGACCTGACTCTCTGGGTATGGGTGTGTCACACCCTTAACCTGCCAATCTGCTCCCTGACAACACGCAGTCAGGTGACCTCACTCATAATGTTGATGCAGGAAAGATTCCAATCTTTGATTCCCAACCCCCCTAGCTAATGTAAATTACCCTTTGACTCACAAATCCTGGTCCCTTTGAATTCCAATAGAAGGTCCGGACCTGTCCCAGCCCCACCCGGATCTGAGCCAACTCTGGGGCTACACCCCAAAGCCCCTCGAGCTAAGCCTCTGACTTAAAAGGACCACACTGGGAACCCCTCTTTGCAGAGATTCCAAACATGGTCGCCATGTGAGGACCCTCTGTCCACTGGACCCTCTGTCCAGTGCCCCTCCTTATCTCTACCTTCACCTATCTCCTACTTCTAAACTCAGTAATAAACCTCTTTTATTAATCTAGCTCTCTGGGCCAATAAATGCTTTTATTGGGGAATCCACACCGCTACTAGACCTCATATACCGCCGTATCCTTGCGCCGAATCCAAGGGGGTTAGAGGGGAACTCTGTTTGACTCCCTGTACCCCAAACCTGCCACTAGACCTTAACTAACCCTAATTTCATTTAGGTACCCCAAATGTAGACCTCAACACGAGGAATCTTTCCTGCATCAATGTGAGGAAGCTTTAGATTCTGTTTACTCCCGGTGACCTGACTTGAGGGATATTCCTCTTGACAACCCAGATGGTGAATGGTTTACAGATGGGTCCAGTTTTCTTGAAAATGGGGAAAGAAAGGGAAGTTATTCTGTGGCGACACTCAATAGTATCCTAGAATCCCCTGGGACTTCTGCCCAAAAAGCTAAACTCATTGCCCTGACCAGAGCTTTGGGGAACTGGGGAAGGGAATGAGAGTGAACATCTACACTGACTTCTAATATGCTTTTCATATTTTGCATGCTCATGGAAAGAAAGGGGACTTTTAATAGCAAAGAATTTTCCTATTAAATATGCAGGAGAAATTGTACAGCTATTGCAAGCTGTCCCCAAACCCAAAGAGGTTTCAGTCATATTTTGTAAAGGACACCAGAAGGAAGATTCACTTCAGGCCAAGGAAAATAGGTTTGCAGATTCAGCTGCTAGAGCTGCTGTCCTTTCACCCCCGACTATGGCACTTTTAATGCCCCGGCTCCCTGATTCTTATATCCCTTCATATAGCTCACAGGAACAAGCCCTTGCAGAAGAAAGGGGATACACTCTTTCTCCTTCTTGTTGGTTTCAAACACCCCCCAGTCAACTTTTAATCCCAGAGGCAAGTCATTGGAAACTTATTTTTGGTCTTCACCAGCTACCCACTTGGGGAGAAATGCTCTTCAATCCCTTGTGAAATACATTTTTACACAAATGCTGGTCATAAGCTGGGAGAAACAATCAGGTAGGTCTGCCTGGCTTGCCCAATTTGCCCAAGTAAATCCTGAAGGAGCTGTTAAACCTCCCCCTCTCCTGAAGCCTGTTCAGAGAAGGGGCACATACCCAGGGGAAGATTGGCAAATAGCCTTTACACATATGCCTCCTTGCAGAGGCTTTTGGTCTTTGTTGACACCTTTATTAATTGGGAAGAAGCTTTTCCCTGTAGGACTGAGAAAGCTCAGGAGGTATCAAAGTGCTTGCTAAAAGAGATCATACCTCACTTTGGCCTGCTTAGCTCTTTGCAGAGCGACAATGGCCTGGCCTTCACTTCTCAGGTAACCCAAAATGTGGCTGAGGCACTTAAAATCACTTACCACCTCCACTCTGCCTGGCCTCAGGCTTCTGGGAAGGTGGAGAAAATGAATCACACCCTCAATTGAGTCCTTAATACACTGTGCTTAAGAAACTCAAGAAGATTGGGTGAAGAATCTCCCATTAGGGCTTCTTAGAGTCCTCATTGCACTTCTGGAGAATACTAAGCTGAGCCCCTTTGACCTTCTGTATGGGAGGCCCTTCTTAACCACTGACATTCTTGTAGATCCAGAACAGCATCTGGTCACTCAGTTTGCCACACAGCTTGGTGCGGTCCAGAAAGCCCTTTCTGAATACTCAAACAGAGCATCTTCCTAAACCTACAGATACTCATACTCAGACTGCCTCCCCTGTAAATCCAGACATGGTATACTTGAAATTTTGGAAACCTCAAGGTGCTGACTCTCTTGTATAAAGTAGAAAGGACCATATAAGATCATTCTGACTACTCCAACGTCAGTCAAATTGGAATGGTTCCCCAGCTGGACTCATATTTCCAGGATTAAAAGAGCTGCTTCTGTCACTTCTCCTTCAGATATTTCAGAATATTCCTGTGAACCCATAGAGGATCTGAAACTATTCTTCAGCAGAACCCCTGAAAACATTCTGGTGAATGAAGGGTGAAATTGTCCTTCTTTCTCTCATTCTAGTCTTCCGCTTTACTTTTTCCCACTTCAAGGATGAGAATTTTGCTCCTAGCATTTTCTCTACGACTTTCTTGATATCATTCTGTAGCCCCTGCCAGTAGGGACCTTCTTAGCCTTTCAGGCTAGGGAGCTCTGTGGGCAGTGGGGGCATTCAAGATTGGTGGGTGGGCCATCAGCATCCTCAAGGCAGCCCACAGATGGGACCTGATGCATTATTTGCAAGGACCGCATTTCCAAATGTCTCCATCTCTACTCTGGATGCCACCCCACTTTTAACCTACTTGTGAGATTTGTTTCCTCCAGGCTCCAAGCTATGAACTTCCAACTAGTCGTTCAGTCTGAAGATCATGGGACAACTGACTTGGACACTCACCAACCCCTAGATGTTGCCGTTACCACCTTCAGATCTCTTCCCCTCCTGGCCTAAACCCCCATTGAGCAAAGGACAGCTCTATGGCCCTTGTCAGCTTGAAGCGGCTCTAGAAGATGAGACCTTTGTCCCTTTGCCCCAAATGAATTTGGGATGACTGCTTGAGAGGAAATGATGTAATAGAATTGTGTTTCCTGATCTTTGTGGAGGGTGGGCCACTTGGCTTGGTGAAATTCCTAAAAATGATCCCTAAACACCTGGATCTCCCTTGGGAAAGCTACCTGATTTCCCGTGGGAATCTCCCATCATCTGTGAATCACTTTGCTCTGGGAAACAATCACCACCCTTATTGATTTGAAAATTAGCCTTTAATTGCTCCCCCAAACCATAGAAAATTAATAAAAACCAATTCTGTACCCCAAACCTTTGCTAATTTCTACTTGGAACTGGCCCATTGGATAATTTCTCAGTGTGAAAATAAGCTCATTTTTTGCCGAAAACCTCGCTGGAGATCAGGACTGTAAATTCTGCAACACTGGCTTTGGGGACCCCATAGCTGTTAGGGTATCTCTCACCTCTCATTTCTTACCCCTCCACAAATTCAGGGTATCAGGTGAAGCAAGAAGAACATTGAACTTGGAATAAGGAAGGTGAGGGTTCAATACCACAACCTCTGATGCTTTTTAGCTGTGTATGACCTTAGGCAAGCAAAGTTTTCTCAGAGTTATTGTGAGGGATAAATCTTAAAAATGTTAAGTGTGCTCTAGATCTTAAAACATGATTATAAATTCAACAAATACTGTTTAATTATCTACTGTGTGAAGGAAAGATATGTGGCAGAAGGGAATAGAACAGTGGGATTAGAATCAGAAAGACTCATCCTCATAAAATCAAATCTGGCCTCAGATACTAACAGCTGTGTCACCCTTGGCTAGTCACTTAATCCTGTTTACCTCAGTTTCTCATTTATAAAATGAGCTGGAGAAGGAAATGACAAACCACTCCAGTGTGCAAGTAACTATGTCTATGCTAAAGAAACATTGCCATAAGAGTACCAATGAAAATATGCAGCATCATTTCCCCACCTGTAAAACAAAGAGGCTAGAGTAGATCATACAAAAGCAACCTTCCAGCTCTAATATTCCAGGGAGCTATGAATCTACCCCAAATACCACTGAACAAAAGCTTCTACACAATAAACGATCATTCATTAAAGGCCTATTATATGCCAGGCACTGGGAAATAAAACAAACAAAAAGCGCCTGTTCTCAAAGAGCTTCCATTTCACCAGTTCGTTGCCTTCCCTGAGTCTCCATTTCTCTATGATTTGATGACACTGACCTTGCCCAAGTGACTTCCTATTGTGAAGCAGATGATCTTCAAGGTCTCTGACACTCTAAGCTCTTCCTTAAAAAGCTCTAACCCTTGCTTGCCATCTAGGGGAGGGGGTGGAGGGTGGGAGGGAAAAATCGTAACAGAAGTGAGTGCAAGGGATAATGTTGTAAAAAATTTACCCTGGCATGGATTCTGTCAATAAAACGTTACTATAATAATAAATATATGTATATATATTTGAATCAGTGGGTCCAAAAAAAAAAAAAAGCTCTAACCTTGATTCTAGGTCTCACTCCAATCCCCCTCCACACAGCCTAAGAAACAAGAAGCATTATATTAGCCAGTATTGATTGGATGTCCATTGTGGGGACCTTGTATTTTTCCCCCTTAAGAATTCACAAAATGTTTATTGTTCTTTGGATTTAAAAATAGTTTACATCTACCACAACTATTTTTATATCTGGACACATCATGCATCTTCACCTTCCTCAGTTCACTCTTTTACTCTTGTAGCTGCTCCATCTTCCTGACCAGAGCACCAGGAAAAGCTAAGCCACACACTCTGTATTCCCTGGGACCGAGCATTTTCATCTTCAACCTGGCCTCTTCCTAATCCTTGGTATCTTTTGTTCCAAGAACTACCACACCAACACTATTATTGCCTCAGGAAAAGGCTTGTTAATGGAGTGACCAATTGTTCACCAACCATCCATGAGAATTCCCAGACAAACACACTCTTCCCTTGCTACTACTCTCCTAATCATGCAATCTCTCCCGTGGGACAGAAGCTCCTAAAGGGCAGACTGACTTGCTTGCTTTAAAGTTTGCAGAGCACACTACATACATTCTATCATTTGAATCCCCTCTCAAGTTAGTGAGATAAGTATAGCGGGTATTAACCCCATTTTACTGAGAAGGAAACTGGGGATATGAGATTTTAAGTGTCACTGTCCACATTTAGCTACTAAATATCAGAGGCAGGATGTGAGCTCAGGTCTTCCTGATTCTTATTCACTCTATCCACTTCACCAAGATGACTAGAGGAACAACAAAACACAAAGACAGCTTAAGTGAACAAAACATGACACATACTCCGTGACTGCAAACAGACTTAATATTAATGTTATGATATAATAATATTATTATAATCTTATTTTGTACCTTCCCTAAATCCTAATCCAGGGCCTGGCACACAGAAGTTGCCCAATCACACTAACTGGTTCAAATAGAAGAATAACCATGATGGAGTATAATTTTAAGGTCCCCTGACCTTGGTCTGCTTCTGTTCTAACAATCTGTCAATGATTGCAAAAAGTCTTTTGGCCTAGGAATATAAGATTTCTTCCCTTAGAGTTTAGGGAAGATATATATTAGTGATCTTGAAACACTCTAACCTTAGAATATTATTGTTCTGTCAATGATTCAAAAGTCTTCTGGTAGTCCTAGGTCTACAGGTCAGTGATAACCAAATTCCTGAGACCACTGCTCTAAGTTCTATTTCTAGGCCATAAAATTAGCATATCAATAACATGAAGAACTAGATAAATTTGTCTCCTTGCTTCTGGTTCTTTGCCAAATTCTTTTCCAATGGTATTACAATTACAATAAACTTGGCCCCTTGACTTAGATATAAGTTCAAGCCTGCAAATTTTTTTTTATTTTTTTTTTGCTGAGGCAATTGGGGTTAAGTGACTTGCCCAAGATCACACAGCTAGGAAATGTTAAGTATCTGAGGCCACATCTGAATTCAGGTCCTCCTGACTATAGGACTGGTGCTCTACCCACTGCTTTACCTAGCTGCCCGGAGCCTGCTCACTACACCAGTCTGTGATCCCAAACCTTTTGCAGTCCCTTCCCAACCTCAACACTAGGACTATGTTTTATCCTATTTTGTACCTTCCCTAAACACTAATCCAGGACCTGGCACACAGAAGTTGCCTGATCACACTAACTGATTCAAATACCAGAATGCCCAGAACATTGACCCAAAAGAACTGAATTTGAATTCAGAGCTCTGCTCCTTACCCCCTTCCTATATGACCTTGGATGAACAGCAACTTCTCCCTGGGCCTCAGTTTCCATACCTATATTATAAAATGAAAAGACTAGAAGAGACAATAGTTACAGCAACTTCCAATTCAATTCCACAGGGCACTTGAAGGAAAAGGAGCCAACTGGCACATAAAAATCTGATTAGAATGAATCTTCTTCCAAAGATGCCAAGACTATTTTCTTTCCTGAAATACCAATTAAGTTCAAAGTTTCTAACTTTTTCCCGTGTTAACTAAGCTCATCACCAATCTGTCATTTTCTTTATGAATTTACCACCACTGTATAGGGGATTTTTTACTTATAAAACTAAACAGAAAGGCATCTGGCAGGTCATAATCCCAACCCTCTGAAAGGTGCATTGCAGGGGAATGATTATGCTCTCCTATTCTTCACCTCCTCTACAAAGGCTTCTCTGGATTTCTCGTAGTTAGTACCGATCTCGATCTCTCTCCTCGTACTTCACATATTTCTGCAGCTCTCTGATGCTCAAATCACATAATAGAGTATACTTTACATATCTGTGTTTGTCTTAATCTCCTTGATAGACTAAAGCTCCAAAAGGGTAATTATGTCTCATCTAAACTTTCTAAAACTTTCTCATCTAAACCCTGAAGCCTAGCAGAGTATCCTATATATTAGGAGCTTAACATTTGTTTGTGGAATGAATGGATTTTACAAATAAAATGAAACCTAAAGTTTTCATTTTCATAAAGTTAGAGCTAAAGTGAATAGACAAAATAACATAACAAATAGCCAACAAAGTTATTAATTCTAGAAGCTGGTCTCTACCCCATCTAACCCAGGAGTTATTGTTTTATTTTGTTTTTTGAGGAGGCAAGGACTTCTCTGGTGGTTTAGTGAAGCCTATGGAACTTTTCTCTTAATGTTTTTAAATGCACAAAATAAAATATATAGGATTTTCAAGGAAACCAATTATTATAATATAGTTAACAAAATATTTTTTTTTTTAAATTTGAAATCTATCACAGACCACTTGGAATCCTGTGCTAGAAAAGATCTCAGAGATTAAGTATGTGCAATTTTCGCATTCCATACAGGGAAGTCACTCATCCACAGTCACATGGCATAACTTTGGACTTAAAAAAACTGTTCCCCTTCATAGACTGTACCTTACCTCTAGCTAGCCAGCCAGCTAAAGAAAAATCAGGCTTTTGGTCACAATGAGAACCAAATATTTGTAGAATGTTGATCAAGTAAGAAAATGCACTTAATGATATTTATAGAGCATTTTAAAGTTTGCAACAATTCTTGATGCTTACCTCTTTAGCATCTCACCAAACCAGTGGTGTGGGAAACCTAGGAATTACTGGCACTCTCCCCATCTTGGGAGATAAGGAAAACCAAGACAGAAAAAAGCTATACAACTTGTCAGGTTACATAGTTATTAAGTATAAAAAGCAGAATTTGAATTCAGGTCTTTCAGACTAAGTCCAGTTCTCTACCATTCTGATGATTTACTCTTTTATCATTAAAGAAATCCCAAGGTCACTTCATTCTGTTCATGAGCTATGAGGGACATCATACTACTATACTTCCTCCTTCCCCCTTCTTCTCAAAAAGTTAACAAGGTTAACAGGGTACTTCAAGGACCTAGAAATGAATTACCTGCTTATCTCTAATCTGAGGAAAGGGAAAGAAAGGGAGAAAACACAACTATCCACAGTGACAACAAAAGGGAGAGACAACAATCAAAAATTTAAGAACCTTCACAGCAGCAAGAAGGATTAACAATTCACCATCCAGACTAAGACAAAAATTCGGCTGATTTATTGTAGCTCTCACTACCAGCTCAGAGAATACCATGGAAAACAACAATAATGGCTCATTTCAAATTTGATTTTAGTTTTAGAATCCAAACAACTGAATAGGCATCCTTTAATTTTTTTTTTTTTTTAACTATACTCAGATGTGCGTTTAAAATCAAATTAAAGAATAGGCAAAGGTGATCATTTATATCTGAAGAGAATCTGGAGAGATAAAGAAAAAAAAAAAAGCTGAGTTCACTAAGATAGCAATGTTAAAGTTTGGAACTATATTCGATGAGCTATAAAACTGTGGATATAAAAAACTCTTTGATTCAGTAATACCACTACTAAGTCTGAGTCCCAAAGGTATCAAAGAAGAAAAAGGACCTTTCTGTACAAAAATATTTATAGTAGCTCTTTTTGTAGCAGCAAAGAACTGCAAATTGAAGGGATGCTCATCAATTGGAGAATGGCTAACTGAGCTGTGGTATAGTTGTGAAGGAATATTACTTTGCTATAAGAAATGGTGGGGAGAATGATTTCAGAAAAACCTAGGAAGATTTATATTAACTGATGCAAAATGAAGTGAGCAGAACCAGAAAAATACTGTACACAGCAAAAGCAATATCGTAACAATGATCAACCATGAAATTTAGCTATTCTGATCAATACAATGATCTAAAACAACTCTGGAAAAACCGGAGGGGGGGGGGGGGGGCGAGACAGAGGCAGAGAAACTGAACTTAGAGCCAATTAAAACAGTGTTTTTCACTTTCTTTTTCTTGATTTGGCAAGCTGTTTAATATGGGGGAAGGGGAAGAGAAATGGCAAAACTTGCTTTAATATATTTTACAATCATTTATTATCTCCTTGAGGGGGGTTTTGTTTCTTTTTTCATGGTTTTTTTTTTTTTTTTGGTGGGGGCAAGGTAGTATTTTTTTGGTTTCTTCATATGTTCTTTATGTATCTGAATACCTGTTTTTTTTTTTTTAAATTAAAATAAAATTGACACAGTTTTTTTTTAAAAGACATCAATGTTGACTGAAAGTACTCCCCACTAAGAGACCAAAGAGTTCCATACTAAATCTAAAAAGATCTAGGCACAAATGTTACATAACAAAGGATCTTCAGGCAATTTATTGTAGAAACACAAAACTCCAAATCACTGGTTAGGAGTTAAGTCTAGACAACTGAAATCCATACACAAGTAAACCAAGAAGTTCATTTAAATTCAGTTTCAGTCTTCTTCCACCAAACCTTTAAACCAAAGCTGAAATTGTAAAAAGCTAATTAATTAGCTCAGCTGATGAGGAGAAGGATGCTAATGAAGCCAACATACAAAGAAAAACTCTTCAGGGGCCTTGGGTTGTACCAAGAGCTGAGGCAAATCCATGGTGCAAATGGATGCTATATTCACAAAGGGATCTGGCTGAATGTGTGGGTATACATCAACATAACCCCTATCTACAGCAAAATAATGGTAACTCAATGTCCTCCAAACTGTCACAGATATATGGCCAATCTAAAATCTTTAAATATTAGAACTGGGAGAGATCTTAGAGCTCATTTGGTACCAATATCTTAATTTTTTTAGAGAAGAAAGAGTAAAGTGAATTCCTTAAAGCCACCCAGCAAATTAACTAAATTATAGGTTAAGACTAGAACTCAGATCTTTTGACTCTTGATCCAGTGTTCTTTCCACCATACCATGCTTTACCCTTCCCCCACCCCTGCCCCAAATCCAACCTACTTTCTGGTGGTGATAAAGAGGTCAAATGTGAGGGTACAAAGAAGTAGAACACAAATGACCAGCACTTAAACCAGATAATCAGGTCTTCAGTTACCCAATGATACCTATATTTATCATGTGCCATATTTAGTTTAGAACAGATTTGCAATCCTGCTTTCACAGTGCTGGAGAGTGTTCTAGTCATCTCTGGAGGTGGTATCACAAAAATCTCAAAAAAAATTAACTTCAATCCACATTTTAAAAAGCAATCATACACAGATGATAGTCATTTTTACTGAGAAAAGGAGTCATAAACTCCAATAAATTTGACTCTGATAATAATGTTGGGGAGACTCTGGCTTTTCCATGTCCATGGAGTACAAGCTTTGGCAGTTTCTAAGGGCTAGGAAGACACTGAATGCTCCCAGCAATCTGTGAAGCAGTTAAGCTAAGTAGGAAAGAACCATCACTAGTAGAATGGCTTCTTGATGAGGGATTCTTTGGCCACACAAACCCATCAAACAAAGAAAGTTAGTGGAAAAAACAATGCCATCTCAAGTCCGAAAAACAGTTTTCAGTTCTAAGTCTCACTAGTCATTGTGGCACCTTGGCCTGTTGAAAATTGTGTGTCTTAGTTCCTCAGATGTAAAACAGGATAATTCAGTCTTTATTAGTACAAACAATGAATCTCCTAAAGTAATTGTATAGATTCTAAAACACAATGCATACTTCCATTGGATAAATTATATTTCATGTAAATATTTGCATTTCAAAAAGTATTTCAGAATTGGATTTCAGAAAAAAGATCTGATGAATTGAGTGGAGACTAAAGCATACTTCTTTCACTTTATGTTTCTTGCTTTTTAATATTAAGTGTCCTGGTTTCTTGCAACATGGATAAAATGGGAATATGTTTTGAATGGTTTTACATACATAATTAATATTGCTTGCCTTCTTAATAAATGGGGGAGGGGAGAGAAGAGAGAATTTGAAACTTAATTTTTAAAAAAATGAATGATAAAAAAAATTAACATTCAAATACTTCAGGGAACTCAATGTTCAAACTCATCAGGAGATATTTATAATTGAGTGCACAACTTGAATCAAAGAAGCTGTGAAGACAAGTTAAAGTACTATATGTAAAGAGCTTCATAATCACAAAGCACCACATATAAGGGAGAGCATCTTATAACTCTAGAGTATGACAAATCTAACAAAGGTTAGTAATTACTGGGAATCATGGAAACCCTATATGAAGATGAAAATGGAAAAACAAATCTGTCAACCCCATTAATCACTGAAGATCCAAGAGACTTAGTAAAATACTCAGTAAAACAGTATGGAAAGAAAATCAGTCCCTACATTAAGAAATGAATCATGATCAATACCTACCAGGATGGTGCAAAAAAAAAAAAAAAAAAAAACCCACAAAATAAGCCAATTTAAAATATAATTTTAAGACAGAACTGTAAAATTAGTGGGAGTAAAAGCTACTTAGGACAGATTTGGATTCCAGAGAAGTGGCTGATTTCAATGTCATACAAAAAGTCATGGCAAATAAGAATTCACAATAAGTGAAACAAGGTTAGTATAGGAGTCAGAATGTAATAAAGTAATAGTAAAGATGAGGAAACAGACAAGTTTCCTCAGGGTCACATGACTAGCGTCTGATGTCCAATCTGAACAGATGAAGATTAAGTCTTCCTGGTTCCAAGTGCACTGCTCTATGCACTGCACCACCTAGCTGCCCTTAAAAATACTACAAGTATAATTTATCCCCCCACTTTCACAAAGGAGGAAACTGAGGCAGAAATTGAAATGACTTTCACTCATAAAATAACTAAGCAACAAGCATGAGATTCAAATCCAGGACTTGCAACCATAGATTGTTCTATCAAGTATATATGTTCTACTGGTCATGGTCACCTTCCTCTTCTACCCTCATAGTCTTCTTATTTTCTCACTGGAGTTTCACCCATAGCTAAGAAAACCTCTAAGTCATCAAAGAATGAAAGAATCCTTTCATCTAGAATAAAAAAGTTTCACAATCTGGCTAAAACCTCTTTTTCCTGTCTCAATTCCCATTCTCTCCAACTTCTTCCACTCTAAATTACACCAAAACTGGATTAGTTGTTATCACATCTCATCTCACTAGCAGTCACCACACATTTATATGAACTAATACCTATAACTTTTCTTTACACATTTCCCTCTAAATACTAATCCCATCTTCATCCTTCAAGGTTCAATTTAAATGTTACCTCCTCTTGAGGCCATTCCCTACTTCTTACAACAGAAAGTCTCCCTCCTGAAATTTTCTTAAGAGAACTTTGTCTAGCTCTTTTCTTTGGATCACATATATTTGTATACCATATTTTGTATCCTAACTCCTCCCCATTAGTGTCCTTAAGGGAAAAGGGGTTGCCCATTTTCATCTCTATTATCTTCATACCAGGCACATAAGAGACACTTTATGTATTGGATTGTTGAGGGTCTCTCTTCTAGCAGTACAACTATGGCAAGAAATGTGGTCAAAAGGAACTGTGGGGGCAGCTAAGATGTTGCAGTGGCCAGAGCACCAGTCCTGGAGTCAGGAGAATCTGAGTTCAAATTCGTTCTCAGATACTTAACACTTTCTAGTTGTGTAACCCTGAATAAGTCACTTAACCTCAATTGCCTCACCAAAAATAAATAAATAAATAAAATTGTGTAAAAGCATTATTTGTGATAACTAAAGGTTAAAAACAAGATATGCCCAAGGACTATGGGAAATGATAAGCAAATTAGGGTATGTGAATACCTTATGGGATGATGATCAGTGATGAACATGAAAAATTCTAAAAAGCACTAGATGACCTACATGAAATGATACAAGCTAGGACAAAAGAACAATAAACATAATGACTACAACAATGAGAATAAAGCCATCACTATGAGGTAACAAAGCTCTGGTCAAATTCAATAGTCAAGGTTAGTAATGCACTGTCAATATTAAAAGACACAGCCCTTCTTTCTGTTAGACAATGATAAACTAGCTTCTTTTTAGGGTTTACACTTCTTGAGATTTGCTTGAGTGTTTACTGGGAAGTGTCTATGACAAAACAATATATCTATATGTTGTTTTCAAGAAATTTAAAGTAAAGAATCTGTGCAAAGTACACACTGGAGCAACAGGTCATTTCCATCATAGTCCTCCAAACCAAAGCAACATACGGAAAACTCAAGAACTGTGATGATGTAGTTAGTGCCCATCCAAGGATCAAGCCCATGATCTTGGTCCAGTTTTTGAGCAGCATGCTCTCACTCACTATGGTAACTGGCCTCAGACTTTGGAAGTTGACCTGAAAGGTAGATTGCAACCATGGGAACAGCTGTGTATAGCTTCAAAGAGACAACAATAACAAAGATATACATAGGAAGATTAGAGGATAAGATATGCGTCTTCAAGTGATGGAGGGGAAAAAGGGCAAGTTTATAAACACCAAGAAACACAATCTGCGATTATAAATATTTCATGGGTAAAAGAAAGCTGTACCAGCTAAGAGCTAGCAGAGGGAAAGTGGACAGCAAATTAGATTCCAGTTTGCAAAGTGATAGGACAGCTGGAAGAAAAGCAAAGCTGAGGCTATTCTGTGCTGTGTATTGTAGGCAACTGCGTCACTGATGGGGAGAGGGTTCTGGCTGCCCAATCCTGCTGAAACCACAGCAGTTATGAGCTCAGCAAAGCACACCTTGGAAGGAAAGACTGAGTTCAAGGGAAATCAGAGAAAGGGACAATAAGAGTTAGTGAGATTGGCTTTGGAAAGTCTTAACATTAGTTACTATAAACTGAGTTGGAGGAAGAAACCCAGGGTGGAGACAAAGGAGTATGAAATGCTAAGTTTCCACAATGAGTGTGTGAGACTAAAAAATACTTCCAGCTGACATAAAGGTTAAGAGGAAATGATAACTCCAAGAAATAAAGGTGTAGCTACAAGGGAAGCAGTCCTCCCTGGGCAGGATGTTGCTGCTCTGGGCCTAGAATCACTGCCCTCAAAGTCAAAGGCCAGCTGGAACTCAAATGCAGGGGACCAGAGTATACACAGAAGTGTGCTGCAGGGGATAAGCTGAGAACAACCTATTTGGATGTCTTCTCTTCTAGGACATATCATTTCTTTCACTTCTCCACAGACCTCCTTAAACCAATTCAGAGAGCAATAAATGGAATCTGCTGGCAACAGCCACAAGAGTAACACTTTTCTTGCAAAGGATGCAACAAGTGGGCCAATTTAATGACTCCCCCTCCTTAGCTGTGCACAAACATTATAAAACAAATTGACTACTGCTACTATGAGACTCGTCAATGCCCAAAATATAAAGGAAGCAGGGAAGGAGATACTATTCCTCAAAACACCCAATCCCCTGAATAAAGTTCAGGGCCAAGGATATTCCCTGGGCAGGAAACTTCCTGAATTAAAAAATTCCTGAAGATACAAAACTAAGGCTTGTGTCATTTGCTTGAAGTCAGTGTCCCAGAAGTCATAGGGAAACCATTATATAGTGGTGAAGTAACTTATCTAGAATCACATAGTTAAAAAGTGTCAAAGGAAATATACATAAAATATTTTTATTACTTCACAGAATTTGGTTCTCCCTTCCTCCTGGGGGAAGAAGGAGATAGAAGGGAGGAAGTCTCCATTTCCCCTAAGTCCTATTCTCAGTTGGGGACTGATCTGTGAATTTTCTCCCTCTAAGGGCACTTCCTGCAGTCAAGAGTGCCTGGCCTCTCATACGAAGGTCTGGGCGATGGCAAGCACTTTGGAATACTCGCCTTCCAGCCGCCGGAGACTCGTTGGAATTGGTACCTTGATGCGAGTACCCACTGGGTTTCCATTGTCCTCAATGAGGACTACATTGTTGGAATCAAACCTTGGTGTCATTTGGGGGCCAGGCATTCGGTGCCCCACAATAAGGGCCTTCTTCTTCTGCCCCTTGATGGCCAGTAGTATCCGGTCTCCCACCTTGCCCACACCAGTCTTATTGTACACATGGATGCATCGAGGTGGGCGATGGTATGCAGTGTTGCCTAAGGCACTATTGTCCACCACACGGACTCTGGTCATCTTCTGTATTGCTCCAAGAGCCTCCGTGGTGCTGGAAAGAGAAGAAAACAATCTAAAATTAGACACTGTCTTCCAAGAAGCAACTCTTGGAAGCTTTACATTCACTATCAATTGATCTGGGAGGCCCCAAGATGAAGACTACATATTAGCAACAAATTCTCTAGATCATAATTCAACCCTGATTTTTCCCTGTGAAAATTAAGAGGTTCAATTTAGAACAGGAAGATATAAAATACTTTGTCCATGCTCACAGTATTTCAGATCTCCTGAGTGGAAATTTCTATCACCAAAATCTTAATAAATCAATCTTAGGAAATAGATCAAGGTCACTATATAAGTAATTAACTGACTTGTACAATCACAAGCTAAAAAACATTAAAGGAAGGATTTGTACCTGTCTTCCTGATTCCATAGTCAAAACCCTATTCACTGTATCATGCTGCCTCTAGTTGCTTGGTCTAAGAGAGAGAAGGAAGAGGGATTGACCTATGACCTCACTGAAAACTATCTGTAATGATATAGATGCTCCTGCTACCAAGGAAAATCTGCACTTTCCCTGGAACTTAGTCTTAACAGAATGGACTGGGGCACTGAGAGGAGTAACTGTCCAAAATGTGTCAGAACTGGAATTTGAACCCAAATCTTCCTGACTCAGATGCCCATTCTCTCCCCACTAAGCCAATTTGTTTCTCTTACGTGTCAATACCAAAGTCACTTTAGTGCAAAAATCTGAAGTCTTCTATCAGTGTTCAAAAATCCCAACTTGTCAGATATGACAAAATGTTCTTCAACTAAGAAACTGGACAATGCCTTTAGATTCATTTTAAAGGGAATCAGACTTGTCTAGTATAAAGTATCTTCATTCCAGTCCTATCTCGAAGTCTTCCTTTTCTAAGATGGAATTTTAAAGAACCAAAAAAAAAAAAAAAAAAAAAAAAAAAAAAGATTATGGCAAAGTCATAATTTCTGAAAACCATTCCAACCAAATTGCTCAAATCTATTACTTTAGAGAAAACTCGAAAACTACCTCTTCCAAATGGCAAACCTTAGAGGGATCCCTCTAACTAGTCATTTATCATATTTTTGCTACAAAGTAGCAATAGATTTGGAATAAGAATCCTTGATCAGGAACCCTGAGCTCCTAAAACTTACCTATGTGACTGAGCAAGTGCTACAAGTGCTACCTCAGTTTCTTCACCTCTTGACACTATCTTTAAGATCCTCATTGAAATCATGGACCCCACCCTGGGAAGAAGTATACCCACAGCTAACTTTGATGTATCAGCAAAATAGATATTTCTAATACAATAAAGAACTTAAACTCTAAATTTACTAACAAAAAAAAAAAAAAGTTTGCTAACTCCTCAATTAGAATGCCAATTTCACTAAAACTACATTCCTAATCCATATCATCTTCTCTCTAGTCCAATTTCATAAGCCCATCTTTCATTCACTTATTAACTATTAAATGAAATGATGGATATACTTTTAAAAAACTGAATCTTTTGCGAGAAGAGAGTATATTCACAAATGGTGCTTCACTTTGTTTTCTTCCCAATTTTTACTCTTTTGTACTAATAGTAATTCATATATAGCTCTTTCAAGTTTATAAATTATTTTCCTCAAGCAACACTATGATAGGCAAGAAGGAAAAAAACATTGGGAGACAGTAAAGGAAAAGACGCATGGGAAAAGTCCCCAGCTGACTATAATACATGAACTCCCACTCACCAATACTTCTGGCAAAGACAAGGCAGGTATCATGGTAAATAAACAATCTACCTTATAGGTTTGTTGGAAAAAAAGGCATTTTAGAAACTTAAAATATTCTAGAAATGTAAGTGATTGAATACAGAAGTTCTACTGTGCACCCTTGATTTCAGCAATAAATGGTTCCAAATAAAATTTCTCCACCACCTCTCCTCCAGCACAATGTCACATACCCAACTGCCATTCACTTATTATCATTATCTAGCAAATGAATAATGGATGTAAAGTGCTTTGTAAACCTTGAACTGCTAGACAAATGGCATTTTTGTCATTACCCTTCCACTAAAACATTCCTTCAATAGTTTCTCATGGTAGAGAGGAGACCCTGGGTTCTCAAAGGCTGAGTATAAATGCCTAATCACTTTGAAAAGGATCAAGTACGGATCTCACAATATTTGTTGTGTGAGGACTAAGCAAGTCAAATAAATATGATGGTGAGAGGTGGCCCCATCTACTCTCTATTATTTAAGAAAATTTACCAAATCACAGAGATGCTATGATTCACATCTCTGGAGGGAAACCACACACTAATAAAATCAAGATTCTCAATATATCAGTATCATCATGACCTAATCAAATTCTTATTCAGGAACTTTTCCTCATTCTTATGCTACCCTCTCCTCCAACCCTACCACCCAGCTCAGTCTAGTATTCACAATCTCATTTTCAGACCTTCAATATCCTTACCTATTATTCTACTCATAAACTTATCTCATTCCTAGAATCCTGCTGATTTCCAAATAGATAAGTTTCTAAACTCAAGATTTCTAGTAATAAAAAATTTAGCATGCTGAACTTCTTGATTTAAAAGAATGTTTAAATGAAACTATCTTTATGTTTTCAGTTGGAAAATTACCAGAAAAAATAGTTATATCAAAAATCCTATAAAAAACTCATATTCAAAGTATATATGGAAATGATCCAACTCTAAGATCAAGCACTTTCCCAAGGGACAAATGGTCAAAGGATTTGAAGCAGTTAAAAAAATATAACAATTAACCATGATTTAAAAAAAAAATACTTCAAAGCACTAATAAGAAATGCAAAACAAAACATCTAAGGTTTGTCTTACATTCACCAAACTGGCAAAAAACCTCACAATAGTCAATGTTGAAGGGACTATGAGAAGACCTCGTTATGCACATTGTTGGTGTTCTGAATTTGCCCAACTAAGCATAAAAACAATTCTGTATTATTAGAGCAAAATGACTAAAATGTCCATATCTTTTTATCCAGTGATCCCACTATTAGGCACATATTACACAAAAGGTTAAAAAGACAGAAGGAATGGTTGCATTTATATAAAAATATTCATAGCAGTATTTTTACTGATAGCACTAAACTGGAATTGATTGAGGAAAGACTAAACAAAGTATGGTTCATGAATGTAATGGAATATCACTATTGTAGAAACAGAAAACATGGTAGATAAATATAGAGTAACATAGAAAGACATAAACTGATACAAACGGAGTTAAGTTGAGACAAGACAACAATATGTACAATGAAAATGGAAAGAGCAACCACCAACTGAAATTAAATGTTGCTTTTACTTCAAAGATGAGACATGAAAAGACACTTCTGTCACTTCTTTTAAAGGGATGGAAGAATTTGAATATGGGGAACTAATCACAGAGTCAGACTTTTTTTTTGATATGATGGTTAGTTTGCTTTTCTTCTTTTTATAAAGGATGCCTCATAAAAGGATCTGGTAGAGAAAGATTAGAGGAATGCTATGGGAAATTTGGACTTTTTAAGAATAAGATATTAAATGTAAAAATTTTCAAGCAAAAAATCACTATCAACAAACAAACAAACAAACTCAAAACTGCTATAAAGAGAAATTTAAATTAAAACAACCAAAAGTTTTTCCACACCCATCAAACAGACACATGGGGAAAAAAAAAGGAACATTGAAGGGGTGAGGAAAGGCAAATTCATTTAAACTGTTGGTGGAAGAGTTACAAAGAGAACTTCCATTTAAAGTAACTACTGATCGACTCCCAAAAAACTATTTTAATGACCTAGAAAAAATAACAACAAAGTTCATATGGAAAAACAAAAGGTCAAGAATTTCAAGGGAATTAATTAAAAAAAAAATCAAATGATGGTGGCTTAGCTGTACCAGATCTAAAACTATACTATAGAGCAGCAGTTACCAAAACTATTTGTATTGAGCTAAGGAATAGATTAGTTGATCAGTGAATAGATTAGGTTCAAAGGATAAAACAGTCAACAAATATAGCAACCTAGTCTTTGACAAACCAAAGATCCCAGCTTTTGGGATAAGAACTTACTGTTTGATAAAAATTGCTGGAAAATTGAAACTAATATGGCAGAAACTAGGCATTGATCCATACTTAACGCATACACCAAGATAAGAGTCAAAATGGGTTCATGACCTAGGCATAAAGAATGAAATTATTAATAAATTAGAGGAACATAGGATAGTTTACCTCTCCAGACCTGTGGAAGGGGAAGGTTTTTATGACCAAAGCAGAACTAGAGATCATTACTGATCACAAAATAGAAAATTTAAATTATACCAAACTGAAAAGTTTTTGTACAAACAAAACTAATGCAGACAAGATTAGAAGGAAGCAATAAACTGGGAAAATATTTTTACAGTCAAAGGTTCTGATAAAGGCCTCATTTCCAAAATATATAGAGAATTAACTCTAATTTATAAAAATCAAGCCATTCTCCAATTGAAAAATGGTCAAAGGATATGAACAGACAATTCTCAGATGAAGAAATTGAAACTATTTCTAGTCATATGAAAAGATGCTCCAAGTCATTATTAATCAGAGAAATGCAAATTAAGACAACTCTAAGATACCACTACACACCTGTCAGATTGGCTAAGATGACAGGAAAAAATAATGATGATTGTTGGAGGGATGTGGGAAAACTGGGACATTGATTCATTGTTGGTGGAGTTGTGAGCGAATCCAACCATTTTGGAGAGTAGTTTGGAACTATGCTCAAAAAGTTATCAAACTGTGCATACCCTTTGATCCAACAGTGTGTTACTACTGGATTATATCCCAAAGAGATTATAAAGAAGGGAAAGGACCTGTATGTGCACGAATGTTTGTGGCAGCCCTTTTGTAGTGGCTAGAAACTGGAAACTGAATGGATGTCCATCAGTTGGAGAATGGATGAATAAATTGTGGTATATGAAAATTATGGAATATTACTGTTCTGTAAGAAATGACCAACAGGATGATTTCAGAAAGGCCTGGAGAGACTTACACGAACTGATGCTAAGTGAAATGAGCAGGACCAGGAGATCATTATATACTTCAACAACAATACTAGATGATGACCAGTCCTGATGGATCAGGCCATCCTCAACAACTTGAGATCAACCAAATCATTTCTAATGGAGCAGTAATGAACTGAACTAGCTATACCCAGAAAAAGAACTCTGGGAGATGACTAAAAACCATTACATTGAATTCCCAGTCCCTATATTTATGCACACCTGCATCTTTGATTTCCTTCACAAGCTAATTGTACAATTCAGAGTCTGATTCTTTTGTACAGCAAAATAATGTTTTGAGTCATGTATACTTATTGTGTATCTAAGTTATATTTTAATATATTTAACATCTACTGGTCATCCTGCCATTTAGGGAGGGTAGAGGTAAGAGGTGAAAAATTGGAACAAGAGGTTTGGCAATTGTTAATGCTGTAAAGTTACCCATGTATATATCCTGTAAATTAAAGGCTATTAAATAAAAAAATAAATAAATAAAAAAAAAATAAAAAATAAAGTAACTACTGATAGTAATAAAATACTTAGGAATCTATCTGCCAAGGAAAAATCAGAAACTTTATGAGCAAAACTACAAAACACTTTTCACACAAATTAAGTCTGATCTAACTAACTGGAAAAATATTAAATGCTCTTGGATTGGGCGAGCAAATATAATAAAGCAATGAATGTCCCTGTGACAATACTACCTAAACTAATCTATTTGTTTAGCGCTATACCAATCAGATTCCCAAAAAACTATTTTAATGACCTAGAAAAAATAACAACAAAATTCATATGGAAAAACAAAAGGTCAAGAATTTCAAGGGAATTAATGAAAAAAAAATCAAATGAAGGTGGTTTAGCTGTAGCAGATCTAAAATTATATTATAGAGCAGCAGTTACCAAAACCATTTGGTATTGGCTAAGGAATAGATTAGTTGATCAGTGGAATAGGTTAGGTTCAAAGGACAAAACAGTCAATAACTATAGCAACCTAGTATTTGACAAACCCAAAGACCCTAGCTTTTGGGATAAGAACTTACTATTTGACAAAAATTGCTGGGAAAATTGGAAACTAGTATGGCAGAAACTAGGCATCCACCCACACTTAACACCATACACCAAGATAAGGTCAAAATGGGTTCATGACCTAGGCATAAAAAATGAGATTATAAATAAATTAGAGGAACACAGGATAGTTTACCTCTCAGACCTGTGGAAGAGGAAGGAATTTATGACCAAAGAACTATAGATCATTATTGATCACAAAATAAAAAATTTTAATTATACCAAACTGAAAAGTTTTTGTACAAACAAAACTAATGCAGACAAGATTAGAAAGGAAGCAATAAACTGGGAAAATATTTTTACAGTCAAAGGTTCTGATAAAGGACTCATTTCCAAAATATAGAGAGAATTGACTCTAATTTATAAGAAATCAAGCCATTCTCCAATTGATAAATGGTCAAAGGATATGAACAGACAATTCTCAGATGAAGAAATTGAAACTATTTCTAGCCATATGAAAAGATGCTCCAAGTCATTATTAATCAGAGAAATGCAAATTAAGACAACTCTGAGATACCACTACCCACCTGTCAGACTGGCTAGAATGACAGGGAAAGATAATGACGAATGTTGGAGGAATTGTGGGAAAACACTGATATATTGTTGGTGGAATTATGAACACATCCAACCATTCTGGAGAGCAATTTGGAACTATGCTCAAAAAGTTATCAAACTGTGCATACCCTCTGATCCAGCAGTGTAACTGCAGGGTTTATATCCCAAAGAGATCTTAAAGAAGGGAAAGGGATCTGTATGTGCCAAAATGTTTGCGGCAGCCCTCTTTGTAGTGGCCAGAAACTGGAAACTGAGTGGATGCCCATCAATTGGAGAATGGTTGAGTAAATTGTGGTATATGAATGTTATGGAATATTATTGTTCTATAAGAAATGACCAACAGGATGATTTCAGAAAGGCCTGGAGAGACTTACATGAACTGATGCTGAGTGAAACAAGCAGGGCCAAGGCATCATTATATACTCCAACAACAATACTATATGATGACCAATTCTGATGGACCTGGCCATCCTCAGCAATGAGATGAACCAAATCAGTTCCAATGGAGCAGTAATGAACTGAACCAGTTATGCCCAGAGAAAGAACTCTGGGAGATGACCAAAAAACATTACACTGAATTCCCAATCCCTATATTTTTGCCCACCTGCATTTTTGATTTCTTTCACAAGCTAATTGTACAATATTTCAGAGTCCGATTCTTTTTGCACAGCAAAATAAGAGTTTGGTCGTGTATACTTATTGTGTATCTAATTTATATTTTAATATATTTAACATCTACTGATCATTCTGCCATCTGGGGGAGGGGATGGGGGAAGGAGGGGAAAAATTGGAACAAGAGGTTTGGCAATTGTCAAAGCTGTAAAGTTACCCATACATATAACCTGAAAATAAAAGGCTATTAAAATGTAAAAAAAAAAAAAAAAATGTTGGTGGAGCTCTCAATTCATCCAACTAATCTTTTAATGCAATATTTTAACACAATATCTAGGGATAGAGCAGAGAAGGTAAAGAAGCACTCACCTAAAGCTCTCCCAAGATTCCCCTCCAAATAACTTAAAAATCAAATTAAACTCTGGAGTGGAAAGCCAACAAAAGATTAGAGTAGAACATTCATCTAGCCCAAGATAACATAGGTATTATCATGTAAGCTAGGTGGTACAGTGGATAGAGTATTAGGCCTAGAATCAAGAAGATTAACCTCCCTTAGTTTAAATATGGCCTCAGACAATTACTATCTGTGTGACCCTGGGCAAGACATTTAACCTTGTTTGCCTCAGAAGAAGTTCTAGGTAGTTAGGTGGGGTTAGAAGAGAAACATCAGAAACGCTGATAGGATTTTAATACTCCCTAGGGCAAGCATTGAAGGTCTCCCTGGAATCTTCTCAGCCTTTAGTGAACCTTTTGTTCCTAAGTAGGTCTTCTGTTCAAATTGACAGCTATTATAATCTCTCCCAGGTGAGGGACTCTAAAAACTTATTTATCCTTTACTTATCCAATCAGAAAGCCAAGATATGTCAACTCCACCCCCCCCCCAGGTTATATTTCCCCTTAGAAAAGATCCATTCATGGTTTAGACTGACTGCTTTGCAAGACTAAGCCAGCTATGAGGTATTCTCTTCCACTTTATAGCATCTTCCCTTTAATAATTTCTTCCTTCTCCTTAATTGTGAGCCAGCGATGGGGTACTCCCTTCTTATGGCATCTTTCTCCTTATTATGGCTAAATCGTTTTTAGGGTAAACCCACCAATCAATCGTGTAATCAAATCTTTCTCTTCCCCTTCTGAGATATAGTCTGCTAAGCTTTTTTGCATATTTCTACTTTTGGGCATTTTCCCTTTAATAATTTCTTTCTCCTGATTCTGAGTTCCACTACGGAACTTGTCTTTCCCCTTGTTAATTGTGCTAATCACGTAATAAAATAGCAAAACCTTAATAACCAGTGACAAATTGATGAGGGAAAGATTCCTTTCTTTGTGACTCCCAACCCCCCTAGTTAATGTAATTACCCTTTGACTCACAAATCCTGGTCCCTCTGAATTCAATAGAAGATCCGGACCTGTTCCAGATCTGAGCCAACTCGGGGCTAAGGCCCTCTAGCAAAATCTCCCATTATAAAAGGGACAAGGGACACGCTGGGACCCCCTCTTTGCCAAGGTCCCAAACATGCTAGCCATGTCAGGACTTTCTGTCCACTGGACCCTCTGTCCGAGTGTCCTTCTTATCTCTACCTTCGCCTATACTTTAAACTTGCTTCCAATCCCAATAATAGACCTCTTATCAATCTAGCTTTTCAGGCAGATACTTGCTTTTATTGGGAACTACTAGACCTCATTTACCGCCGTATCCTTGCACCGAATCCAATGGGGTTGCAGGGGACCTTTGCTTGACTTCCTGTACCATGAACCTGCCACTAGACCTCAACTAAACCCTAATTTCATTTAGGTACCCCATATCTAGACCTCATCAAAATACCTATGACATAATCTTTGTCATGAATTGAATTGCTATTATACTCTTTTTATATAATCTTTTACAATCTATTGCTCTCATGAATCTATTTCATATTATCACTTCTGGTGCCTATTTTATCTCTTATCAGTTTCCTTCATTAGTGATTCATTGAGGAGACTGTGTCCCTCAAAAAAACAAAAGGAGTGAATTACTATTATATTAATAACCAATTATTAATTTGGGATACAAGTTTTCTTTATTTCCTCATTTGTGGCCCAACTCCTCTGAAAAGTCAGACTCTGAAGGACATAGCTGATTGCAATTACCACTAACCTTAAGAACAAGGAATATGCTCTTAGACCTTGGGCTGGACTCCACCCAACTAGAAAACCTTACTTCAATTTAGAATTCAGTCTGGACAAGTTTCTATCCCAAAGAAAACCTGTCCTAGTACCCCTCCATTACAGATTAGAGTAACCCAGATCCTGAAGGAGAAAAAATAACCAAAGTGGTCTGGATGGATATAAATTCCCCTGTCCAGATTTCTGGAGGCAGCTGAGTGTTGGGATCAAGCCACATTCTCAGCAGGAGAACCTGAAGATTTCAAGCCCATCTCATTAAATTGCCAATAAGGATTGATTTTCATTTGTCAGGGGCATTCCCTTTTGCAAAGGTACTTAATACATTCAGTGTCTTCATTGGTTGTCTTTGGTTGATAAGAAAAACCAGTAGGCATCAACTTACTTATTATGAGACTAAATAAGTTGATTATTAATTACCCAGAAAATCTGTCTCTCGGAGTTGTTTTCATTTGTCACAATACCCACTTCTGTTAAATGGTGAAAAGCATTTTCATTCACAGTTCAAGGGTGGAAAGGAGAGAGAATGGAAACCCAAAAAAGCAATATCATTTCCAGCCCAAAGGGATCTGGGACCCTGAGGAATAGTAGTAATTACAATCCCAAGGGGTCCCTTACCGGTTAAAGACCATAGTGCAGATCAAGAAAACAGTGACCACAACTCTCCCCAGATCAGCCCCCAACCCCAAAACTAACTCTGAAAACAGCAGTGTGAAAAAGCCTGAATGGTGAAACAGATAACCCAACACTACCAATACCACCCTAGCCCCCTGGGACCAAAGTCCAACTTTAATATAAAGTTTCAAGTGAAGAAATACAGGAGGAAAAAAGGGCAAATAACAGCAAACATCATCAAACCCTAACTACTAAGCTACTGTGTGGCAAGGAAGATCAAGATATAAAATCATAAGTGGTACAAAGCCTCAAAGAAAAATATGAACATAAGCCCAACAAGAAGTTCTGGAAAAGCTAAAAAATTTATTTTCAAAATCAATAAAAGTAAAAAAGGAAAAATTAGATAAAGAAATGAAAACAAAGGAAGAAAATAATGAAAAGATAACAGCCTTGTAAAAGAAGCACACATACACACACACAATACTGGGGAAGGGGGAGGAAAGATTGCTTAAAAACCAGAATTGGCCAAATGGAAAAAATGTTAAACACACACACACACACACACACAATGATGCCTTAAAATTGAGATTAGGGTGAGTGGGAAACTAATGACTCCATGAGACATCAAGAAACAATAAAACAAAATCAAAAGAATGAAAAAAATAAAAGGAAATATAAAATATCTTATGGGGGAAAAAACTGAGTTGGTAAATAGATATAGCAGAGATAATTTTAAAATCACTGGGTTACTACTAAAAAGCCATGATCAAAAAAAGAGCTTAGACACTATTTCAAGAAAATTATGAAGAAAAATCTAATAATCTAAAACCATAGGTCAAAATAGAAATTGAAAGAATTCATCAATAAGCACCTGAAAGAGATCCCAAAATGAAAATTTTCAGAAATATTGTAGAGAGCCAGGAGGAAATAAGTTTTTAAACAGTAAGAACCCAAATCTTCCTGACTCGGATGCCCATCTCTCCCCACTAAGCCAATTTGTTTCTCTTACGTGTTAATACCCAAATCACTTTAGTGCAAAAATCTGAATTCCTCTATCAGTGTTCAAAATCCCAACATCCTATCCCTCTATGGTTTTAGGTTTCACTTGAAACCAACTTTCTATTAGGGCTATTTCAGGCTTTTGGCTCACCATCCTTTCCAATAAACAATTGTAGAGACAGACCTGTTAAAAAACTTGATAGAGATTGCTTGTGACTGGAACAAAAGATTAACTACTATACAATAAATTAAAGAAATACTTGGTGAACTTAGGACAGGAAAAGGCATACTACAATCCAATGAATCAAAGACTTTCTTGGTAAATTTAGGACAGTAAAGAATCAGACATACTTGAGGTAAATACAATTCTATTGTTATTGGTGAACACCACAACTGTGCTATTTGCAATTCTGTGGACAGGCTTTGATAGTTAAGGTGGATACAGGTATGTCAAAGTATGAATTGTGTATTGACTCTGAAAAGCAAAGGATGCTAGTGACAACAAACTGAAAAGTATAAAACACTGACACTCAGATTAATAAAATAAAGATTGCATAGCATATCTTTTATCTGGTCCTCAGTTATTCATTCATACCCAGGTCAAATAGAAAATACTTTAAAAACCAAGTAAGAAACGAAATATTGTGAAACCAGAGTCAAGAATACCCAAGATTCAGCAGCTACCAGATTAAAGAAGCAGAGAGTTTGGAATATGATATTCCAGAAGGCAAAAGATCTGAGATTACACCCAAGAAAAACCTACTCAGCAAAATGACTAAAATCCTTCCGGGAGAATGGCTATTTAATGAAATAGAGGGCTTTCAGGCATCCTTGATGAAAAGAGTAGAGCTAAATAGAAAATCTGATTTTCAAATATAAGCCTCAAGAGAAGTAGAAAAAGGTAAACATAAAAGAGAAATTGATGCAAACTGTGTCCCCCTGATCTTTGCAAGGGGGGGAGGGAGGAAGAAATGGACCTGGGTTGGAAAAACGCTAAATCACAACCCCTCCCAACCTTTGGGAGTGGCTCAATCCTCCTGTGTTCCTAAGGGAAACTCCCATAATAATCTCCACCTATAATTCAATTGGAGATCTTGGCCTGGGGCATAATTACCATCTATTATTGATTAGTCCCTCAAATTTATCTGGAAATCACTCCCTAACCCAGGCCCATAGAAACCTAATATAATCAAGGGCTGTATCCCAAACCTTTGCTAATTTCCTATAGGATTTGGCCCACTGGGAAGTTGTTTCTCAGTGTAATAAACCCAATTTTTTTGTCAAAACCTCACCTGCAGATTGGGACTGCAAATTCTTTCACAAAAACCTGCGACACCGGCCAGGGGACTCCACTGCTATAAGGGCATCTCTCACCTCCCATTTCTCATACCTCCACAAAATCATAAGGCACTCCATAAAATTAAACTGTGTTCCTTTCTACATGTGATGATGCATTGTGTCTTCCAAGAATTTTTATCATTATTAAGGGAGTTAAAAGGATTCAACATAGAGTGTAGAAGTGAATCAATTATGTTGGGATGATGCTTAAAAAAAAAATGAATAGATCAGAAAGAAGGATGGCCTGGGGAAAAGGGATAAGAGAGAAGAATGAAGAAACTCGGGGTGGAGGGGTGGAGACATGCACTCTGGGCAATGCAGAGGGCAACATTTGAGCCCCACACACATCTAAATTGGTTCAAAGAGGGAAGATATAGATATAGATATATACATACACTCAACTGTAGATAGATATTTTACCCAACAAGATTTATATCTAATTAAGGGGACAAGAGACAAGAACTGGGGAGAGGGAGAAGAGAAGGAAGATGACAAAAGAGAAGGCAGATAAAAGAAGGCAGTGATCAGATGCAAAACATTCTTTAGAGGGGCAGGATAAAGAGAGAGAAGGATATACTGAAGAATAAGGGATGGAGGAAAATTCATTTAGTAATCATATTTGTGAATGTGAATGGGATAAGCTCATCTATAAAACAACAGTAGATGGAAGAATGGTTTAGAAACCAGAATCCAACTATATGCTATTAACAAGCAACACACCTGAACAGACACACACACAGAGTTAAAATAAGAGGCTGAAACAGAATCTACTTCAGCTTTAGCTGAAGCCAAAAAAAAGGGAGGGATAGTATTCATGTTCTCAAACAAAGCAAAAGCAAACACTTTCAGTTGTTTTTCAGTCATGTCCAACTCTTCATAACCTTATATGGGGTTTTCTTGACAAAGATACTTAAGTGATCTGTCATTTCCTTCTCCAACTCATTCATTGTACAATAAGGAAACAGCAAATAGAGTTAAGTGATATGAACTCAGAAAAATGACACTATGCCCAACACTCCATTCACTGTGACTATAAGCTGTCCCCAAAGCAAAAATAAATCCAATTAAAAGGGATAAGCAAGGAACTATATCTTGCTAAAAAAAAAACTGGAGACAAAGAAGCAATATGCATATTATTAACACATGCACTAAACAGCATAGTATCCAAATTCTCAAAGGAGAATTCCTAAAGTTAAATGAATTACAGGAAGAAATAAACAGTAAAACCATATTAGTGGACAACCTCAACTTGTCCCTTTCAGAACTAGATAATTCTAACCAAAAAAAGACAAGAAAAAAAGTTAAGGAAATGAATAAAATTTTAGAAAAATCAGATAAGCTAGACCTCTAGAGAAAACTAAATGAAAACAGAAATGAATACATCTGTTTCCCAGCAGGTTATAGAACATACACAAATGCACCCTTTTCATACAATAATACAATATTATTAGACAAGAGTCTTGGAACACAGATTAAAAACCAAATGGAAATTACATAATCTGATCCTAAAGGATGAATGGATCACAAATCAGAGAAACAATCAATTATTTCATTAAAGAGAATGATTTCATTAAAGAGAAAGAGAATGAGACAATATTCCAAAATTTATGGGATCCAACTAAAGCAATTATTAGAAAATTATATCTCTAACAGAAAGAAAACAATCAGTGAACAGGGCATGCAACTGAAAATTAAAAAAAAAAAAAAAAAAAGACAACCTAGAAAAAGAACAAATTAAAAATCCTAATTAAACACAAAACAGATATACTGAAAATCAAAGGAGATTAATAAAAATTAAAAGTAAAAACAAAAAACACTGAACCAATAAATAAAACTGAAACCTGGTTTTATTTTTTTTAAAAGAACCAACTATGAAACACACTAACCACTAATTAATTTGATTAAAAAGAAAAAAAGAAAAGAAAACATTACTAGTTATCAAATGAAAGGGGAAGAAGCCTAGCAGTTCTAGATTTCAAATTTATTACAGAGGAGTAATCATCAAACAATCTGGATACTAAGTTGTGAATCAGTAGAATAGACACAATACAGAGTGATCAATTGCCATAGTAATCTACGGCTTCATAAACCCAAAGATCCAAACTTTGGGGGGTAAGAATTCATCATTTGACAAAAATTACTAGAAAAACTGGAAAGCTGTTTGACAAAAACAAGGCACAGACCAATATCTCACACTGTATACCAAGATAAGTTCAAAATGGATAAATGATTTAGATATAAAGGATGATATCATAAGTAAATTAGGAGAGCATGAAGAAATGTACCTGTCAAATCTATGACTAAGGGAAGAATTAATGACCAAACAAGGGATAGAGATTACAATAAGTAAAATAGCTAATTTTCATTATACAAAATTACAAAGCTTTTGCACAGACAAAACTAAAGCAACCAAAATTAGAAGGAAAAGAGGAAATAGAGATTTTTGCAAGAAGTTTCTCTGATAAATACCTAATTTCTCAAATGTACAGGGCATTGATCCAAATTTATAAAAATAAGAGCCACTTCCCCGCTGATAAATAGTCTTTAGTCAAAGGATATGAACGTGCAGTTTTCAGAAAAAGAAATCAAAACTATCAATAGTCAAGAAAAAATGCTCAAAATAAACTACTGATTATAGAAATGCAAATTTTAAAAACTCTGAGATACTACCTCTCACATCTATCAAATTGGCTAACAATTTCCTTTTCTGATATAAAAAGGAAAATGACAAATGCTAGGAAAGATTTGGAAAAATTAGAGCACTAAAGCACTGTTGATATTGGAAAATAATTTGGAACTATGCCCAAAGGGCTCTAAAAACTGTGTATATCTTTGATCTGGCAATACCATTATTAGGTCTGCATCTCAAAGAGTTCAAAGGAAAGAAAAAAGGACTTATTCACACAAAAATATTTATAGCAGTCCTTTTTGTGGTGACACAGAATTAGAAATTGAGAGGATGTCCATCAATTAGCGAATGCTCAAACAAGTTGTGGTATATGATTGCAAAGGAATACTATTGTGTTATAATTCTTTCAGAAAAACCTGAAAAGACTTTATATGAACTCATACAAAGTGAAATGAGCAGAACCAGAAAACACTGTACACCATAACAGCAATATTGTAAGGATGAGCTCTTATGTTCAAGACAATATTTCAAGACAATGACCAAGAATCTATGATTAAAAAAAAAAAAAAAAACTCCTGAAAAAGAACTGATGAATTCTGAATGCAGAGTTAAGTATCCTTTTTTTTTTTTTTTTTTTTTTTTTTTTTACTTTTTTGATATGTACTATTTTGTGTTTTCTTTTATAACATGGCTAATATGGGAATATGGTTGGCATGACCTCACATGTATAACTGAAATGGAAGTAGTAGAAAAAGAGAAAATCTGGAACTCAAAATTTCTGAATGTTAAAGTTACATGTTTTTATATATAACTGGAGGATATTTAACAAAATACATAAAAAAATTTTAAATGTAGATTTAAAAAAAGTCCCATTTATACTAAAATATTCATAGCAGCATTTTTTGTGATAACAAAGTAGGTCAGTCAATCACAAAGCATTTATTAAGTATCTACTATGTGCCAGCCATTGGGCTAAGCACTAGGGTTACAAAGAAAAGCAAAAGGCAGGTTCTGCTCCCATAAAGCTCACAATTTAATGGAGGAAACAGCATGCAAACAACTATAAATAAACAAGACAAATAAAGAGATCATTTCAAAGGGAGGGCACTAAGATTAAAAAGAGCTGTGAAAGGCTTCTTGTAGAAGACAGTACTTTAGCTGAGATTTCAAAGAAGCCAGGGAAGCCTATAGGTAGAAATGAAGAGAAAAAGAGTTCCAGGAACCAGGGACAGAGAAAATGTCCAAACTGAGATGATGTGCCATTTGCAAGAAATGTCAAGAAGGCCAGTGTCACTGAATTACAAGGTATACAGAAGGTACACTTACTTATTTAGTAAGTAAGGTATAAGAAATCTGGAAAAACAGGAAGGGGCTAGATTATGAAGAGCCTCAAATGCTAAAAAGGATTGATATATGTGATCCTAAAGAAAAAAGGAAGCCACTTAAGTTTACTGAATAGGAAGGTGATATAGTCAACCCTGTGCTTATGGAAGCAGCTATCAACCTGATAGCTGAGTAAGTGCCAAATAGCTGCATAAAGTGTGGTTTTAAAACGTAATAGAACAATACCATGTAGTACTATTATAGAAAGGTTCATTAAAAGAAGACAAATATAAACAATTCAGGGGAATTCGGAAAGACTATTAAGAACTAAGTGTACACAGTGCAAGGAAAATAGAACCAAGAGAACAACATATAAACGACCACAATAATGTAAAGAAAAACAACAGAGTTAGAATTCAGTTTAATGTAATGACCAAGCTTGATTCCAGAGGGTGGGTAAAATAATTTTCCTCTTTTTAATAGAGAAGTAATAACCAATCAACAAATACTCATTAAACACTCATTATGTGTCAGGCACTGTGCTAGGGCTAGAAATACAAATACAAAGAATGAAAATAATCCCTATTCAGAATGAGTTTATAGTCTAATGAAAAAGAATGTAATTATAAAAATGCAACATAAATATAAATCAATACCAACAAATATGTATAAAGAAGTTAAATACAAGGCAGTTTGGGAGAGAAGGTACTAAAATTTGAGGGATCAGAAAAGGAAAATGGATGTAGAATACTGTTTCTCTATTACAAGGTAGAGGTCTTTGGCAGAAGCAAATTATTACGAAATTACTGTGATGGGAAAAAATAAAGTACCAATTTTAAAAAAAAGTTAACAAAGATTATAAAAGATGGGAAGTCAATAGTGGAAGAGTTTTAAGAAGAGAGAGACACTACAGCATTACTGGGGGATAAAGAAGCCCACTATACTGCATTTCAATTTGGAATTATGCACAAGTAATTAAAACATCCATACCCTTATACCTAGCAAATCCTCTAAATTAGTTAAGTTGTCTGCAATAGAACTACTTCCTACCAGGAGTTTCCTCCTCTCCATCTTCCTTCAGGTTAAGCTAATGAATGGCCAGGAAAATAAAGTGTAGCCCTGTCTTTCTGGATTAATCA
Source organism: Sarcophilus harrisii (assembly GCF_902635505.1). NCBI lineage: Eukaryota > Metazoa > Chordata > Mammalia > Dasyuromorphia > Dasyuridae > Sarcophilus > Sarcophilus harrisii. Next base: position 268,343,579 of record NC_045429.1, on the reverse strand, counting down.
AGTCTTGAAAAAAATTAGCCTGATCCCTTTTGTTGGGGGATAAGGGAACCCTATTGAACTGTAGTTCTACTACATACCTATTTCAATGAAATCAGAGAAACAGGTTATTTGGGTATGTGTCTGCCCTTCAATTGAAGAATGGCTGAAAAACTATGGAATACAAATGCAATGGAATAATACTGCACAAAATGTTTGTAGCAGCTCTCTTTATAGTGGCAAAGAATTGAAAAATGAGTAAATCCCCATCAAATGGGGAATGACTGAATAAGTTATGGTATATGAAAGTAATGGTATATTGTTCTGTAAAAAAAATGATGAACAGGCTGATTTTAGAAAAGGCCTGGAAAAATTTACATGAACTGATGCTGAGTGAAACAAGCAGAATCAGGAAAAGACTATACATAGCAACAGCAAGATTATGCAATGATCAACTATGACAGACTTGGTTCTTCTCGAAGGTTCAGAGGCAATCCCAATAAATGAGATAGAAATCGCCACCCATATGCAGAGAAAAAAACTACACAGATAATGTAAATCAATACATGCTATGTTCCCTTTTTTTTCTTATTTTTATTTCTTCTTCTGGTTTTTCCCTTTTGTTCTGATTTTTCTCTCCCAACATGATTCATAAGGACATGTGCAAAAAAAAAAAAAAAAAAAAAAAAAAAAGAATGTACACGTACAACTCCCCCTTGTTTCTTTACATGTAACTGGGGAAAATAACTTTAAAAAGAACATTATGCACACCTTTAAAAAAGTGACATTTGGAGAAAGAGAAGATTTGTATAAAGATTTGTGATGCAAAATAAAATAAGCAGAATCAAGACAATAAACATGACAACAACATGAATGAAAAGATCACTAAAATAAAATTAAACTGAGTAATAGGGAAGGATGATGAAGGCACAGGAAAAGTATTAAAACAAACTTCCTCCTTCATGGCAGAGGTAGAGGAATATTAAGATAGAGTATTACATACAATCAAATAAGTTTACACAGCAAATATTTTTTGCTTAATTGTTTTTCTATGTCATTCATTGGGGTTCAATCTGTAGAGGGAATACTAAATGATTGTGAGGTAAAAGTAAAAACCATCAATAAAATATTTTTCTTAGGTTTTAAAAAGATATTTTACTGATTTAAATATATTTAATAATAAATTTCCCTTGTATCCTTCTCTTATCACTTCTATAATTAAAAGAAAAGAGGAAAAAAATTCAGCAAAAGGGATCACTATATTGAAAGAAGTCTGACAATATATGCAATATTTTACATGAATAAACTTCCCAAGTCTGCAAAGGAGTTGGGGGAGGTGTCTTCTCAAAATCTCTTCTCTGGAACCAGGCAGAAAGAAGGAAATAAGGAAGGAGGGAGGGAGAGAGGAAAGAAGGGAGGGAAGGAAAAAGGAAGGGAGGAAGATAAGGAAGGAGGAAGAAATGAAAGAAAAGAAAAATTACCTGAAATAGCGTTGACTTAGTGCCCTGCTGGCAAGGTTTAGAAGGCTCCCCCAAGGCCCCATAGAGAAAGCCATAGGGATTCTGGGATGAAATCCTGCAAAAAGAAAATATATATTTGTAAGACAAAGTTTTTACTAATAGCTCATTTGCACTTTGGAAAAGGACTAGGCTTCCTAGCTATGTGACCCTGGGCAAGTCACTTAACTCCAATTGCCTCAGCAAAAAAAAAAAAAAAAAAGAAAAGAAAAGAAAAAGGACTAGGGACACATGTTGAAGATGGACAGATAGACAGCACTTAAAGTACAAGCTTTTATCTACTTAATTGACACAACATACAGTACCTAAAAAAGTTCTGGATTAAAAGATGCTTCCCAGGTTCCAACAATTACCCTACCAACCTAGATTCCCAGAACTTATATTTTAGCTGTAGGGTCAGAGAGACAGGAATGTTCTTTTATTTTGTTTGCCAAGGGCTAAGCAGCTACCAAAGCTCAAAGGAATCTAGCAGGAAACAAGTTCCTGGGTTATTTTCAGTTACACTACTTACAGATAAAAAAACTACTAGATACACCTAGTTAGAGAACATTTCCCAGTTTCTCCATAGAAAGAGATTTTGTAAATACCTTGAGCTCTGAACAGAAGTGTATGTCTTTCTTAGAACTGGACTCTGTGATCAAAAAAAGGGGAAAATACTCATGTGCAAAAATGTTTGTAGCTGCCCTTTCTGTAGTGGTAAAAAATTAGAAACTGAATGGATGCCCGTCAATTGGAGAATGGCTGGATAAATTATGGTTTATGAATGTGATAGAATATTATTGTTCTTCTATAAGAATCAATTATCAAGATGATTTCAGAAAGCTCTGGAAAGACTTAAATGAATTCATGCTAAGTGTAAAGCCAAGAGAACATTAAACATAGCAACAAAAAGATACGACGATTAATTCTGATGGACTTGGTTCTTTTCAAAATTGAAGTGATTCAGGATAATTTCAATACACTTGGGATGGAAAGAGCTATCTGCATCAAGAAAGAGGACTGTGGGGCCTAAAGATGGATAACAACATAGTATTTTTACCTTTTATTTTCTTTTTTGATATGATTTTTCTTGTGTGGCATAGTAAATGTGGAAAAATGTTTAGAAGAATTGCATATGTTTACCCTACCTAAGGGAAGGAGGTGGAAGGAAAAGAGAGAAAAAAATTTGGGACACAAGGTTTTGCAAGGGTGAATGTGGAAAACTATCCTTATATGTATTTTGAAAATAATAAGCCATTATTAAAAATAAATAAATAAATTTGAAATATTTGGGGGGGAAAAAGAACTAGGCTCTGCTAGAAGAATTATCCAGCAATGGTTAAATAATGGCACCAAATAGTATGACCAAACTGATTACTGTCACTTTTTCCCCTAAATGTTTAAGAGGTAGGAATTCTAAGTAGCAGAGGAATGTATAACAGGGACTACTTCAAGGCAGTTATAGTTTTCCTCAGCTAAACCCCAAAGTTAATTCCCCAAAGGGCATTTTTTAACACCTAATTCTCAAAATCGCCAGTTTAATCAGGAACCCTAAAATAGGCAGCTAGACTATCAGAAGGAGACATAATTAGGGTTTTAAAAAAACTTTATTAAGAAATTAAAGAAAACAAAAGGCACAAAGTAAACTTATAAGGCCATTTTTCACTTAGATCCCTCAGAAACTTGAAAAAGCCAGTCTACTCAATTTTTGAACCTGGTCAAGAAAAAGGAACAGAGCTCCTTTTTTCCCCAATGCTATTGCTCATTTCGTAAGAATATGCCAGCAAAAATCTAGGGGTGAGCACATCCTAGTCTGAGTTCTTATTCTGTCATCTATAAGACATGTGACCTTGGGCAAATCATTTAATTTTTCTAAACATTATTTTCCTCATCCAATGAAGATAATTACTCTATTTAGCAGGGAACAAGTTTGTCTTTAGGTCAAAAAGATAGTACATGTGAAAGTACTTTTAAAACTTTGAAGAGCTAATCAAAAACAAGCTATTGTAATTATTTACTTTTTTTTTTTCAGAAAGGAAAAAAATAAGAATTTTAAAAATAAACTAACAAGATAAAGTAAAGGAATTTATATTCTATAATCACTGGCTTCTTCATAGGATGTCCTCTGAAGAAGAAAAATCAAAGCAATTCTTTGTATCATAGGGTAGTCCTAGGAAAACTAGGTGCCAAGAAGCTAATTTTGTTTGCAAAGTCACTGACAAAATAGTGAATACTAGAGACTTAAGATGAACTCTCAAATATGGGCATAACCTGACAAGACCAACCACATTATTAGCATATATTGACTAAGTATGTGCCTTGCACAACATTGGCTAAATAACTTGAAAGAATATTCAGAAAGACAGATAAAATATTTTTAAAAAAGCAAACTATGTACCAGTTCTTTTTGTAGTGATAGCAACTGAAAAATTTTTTCTTTGTTAAAGCTTTTTATTTTTCAAAACATATGCGTGAACAATTCTTCAACATTAGCCCTTGCAAAACCTTGTGTAAGGAAATTGAGTGGATGCCCGACCATCACTTGAGGAATGGCTGAATAAGTTCTGGTATGTGAATGTAATGGAATATTATTGTTCTAGAAGAAATGATGAGCAAACTGATTTCAGAAAAGCCTGGAAAGACCTACATGAATTGATGCTGAGTAAAGTGATCAGAACCAGAAGAACAAAATTCAAGATTATTGTGATGATCAACTATGATGGACTTGGCTCTTCTCAACAATGCAGTGATTCAAGACAATTCCAATAGACTTGGGATGGAAAAAGCCAATCACATACAGAGAGAGAACTGGAGACTTACGTCAAAGCATAGTATTTTCACCTTTTTGTTTATTTCTTTCTTTCTTGTGGGTTTTTTTTTCCTTTTGGTCTGATTTTTTTTGTACCATATGATAAATATATAAATGTGTTTAAAAGTTCTACATATATTTAACCTCTATCAGACTGATTGCTATTTTGGGGAAGGGGAGAGGTAAAGGAGAGAAAGAAAAATTTGGAACATAAAATCTTATGAAAATAAAAGTTGAAAGCTACATTTTTACATGTATTTGGAAATAAAATGCTATTTAAAAAGATCACCTATAGAAATTTAACAACTATAAAAAACAAAAAATAAAAAACAAACGAGAAAAACAAAGATCTCATATATACGAAAATATTTATAGAATTTTTTGAGGTAGCTAAGAATTTGAAACAAAGTAACTGCCTAATGACTAAAGTGGTTAAACTAACAGTAGCACATCAATGTAATGGATTATTATTGTGCCACAAGAAATAATTAATATGAATAACACCAAGAAACATGGAAAATCTTATATAAACTGATACAAAATCAAGTAAGCCACACCAAGAAAAAAATATGTTCAATGATTACAATGTATATGGAAAGAATAACAGCAACAAAATAATTGAAACTGTGCTGCAAAGCTTCAATAATCACAGAAGTGAGTGCAAGGGATAATGTTGTAAAAAAATTAATTACCCTGGCATGGATTCTGTCAATAAAAGGTTACTATAATAATAATAATTTAAAAAAAAAAAAAACTTCAATAATCAAGCCTGACCACAAAGAGGAGATAAGACATTTCATTTCCCCCACTTGAGAAGCAGGGGACCAGAAGTATAAAATTATGCATATAGATTTTATAAATGTTGTATAGTTTTTTAAAGAACTTTTCCTCCCATTTCTTCTTTTTCTGTTATTCATTATGAGGAATGACTCTCTGGGAATGGATGAGAGAAGAAAGTGGAAATGGAGACAAAAAAAATTTTTTAATCTATTTTAAAACGTAAATTGTTTTTACAGAACAGTAAAGGACTTGTGTTTGGTCCCACAGGTTACCAAAAACCTTTAGAAAAAAATAAAAATGGGCAACAAAACAAAATGGCCTTTTCAAAGCTCATGTTCTATACAAACTGATTTGACGATCCCTGGTCCTGTACCCTTAAGAGTCAATCGTGACTTAGCTGCCTCACAGCACTCAATATAGCAATCCTAATCACATGCAGCAATGGTATCTCTTCTTTCTTCCTCACCTAGGTCACAGTTTTAGGGCTGGGATGAAAGGAAATCCCCACCAAGTGTCCAACAAAGGCACAGCCACAGGCCTGCTTTACCACCAGAAAACTGCACCACTGACAAATTTAAAGGATTCAAGCGATTAAACATCCAAGTTTCCACTGCTACAGTATTTACACATAACCTCTTTCTTCCCACAAGTTCAAAGCACTAAAGATAAGTTTTTACTAATATGGGTGAAAAAAAAAAATCACAGCTTACCTCCACAAGAATACCTACCAGAGTACTCATTAAATATTTATTGAGTACTAAATCTCTTCCCCTCCCCAATTCCTAACCCAATTATCTCAGATTCTTTAAGGAAACAGCTTATACAGAACAAAACAAAACAAAAAAAAAAGTCACCTAGTCAATATCCTTGCTCTTCAGATAGCAAAATGAAGCCAAAGAAGTTAAAAATCACACGGATAAGTCCCTTGGGAGCACCAGAATTTCAATCTAGCCACTGGACTCCAAATCCATACCTCTTACCATTCAATTTTTAACCAGAGAAACACCCGAAACAGCCTAAGAATAAGCAGAAATCTTCATTCCAAAAGCAGTGGTAGGAAAATCAAGTGCCACAAAAAAACTCTAGAATTTGAATATCTGACAAAGAATTGGCCACTTCTATAAAAGATTGCCATTTCTCTTAGATTAACTCTCAGAACTATTAGAGCTGTTTAAAATTCAAATATGAATGTTATTCCAACTGTTAAATCATTCATGTTACAGATGCCAAACCAGTTTTCATTCTGACAGCAGACATGCATTTTACTCATGTTTGTACTGTCAGTTAAAATGTAATCTAAAGAGGGAGATCTAGGGAGAATGATCATCCAAAACAACTTTCTTTAAATGTCTATTGTCCAAATTCAGTAATTCAAAGGGTGAGCTCTCTGGCAAGAAGAATTTGAAGCTGCTTTAAACCAAGAAGTATAATTGAAACAAATTATACAAAGTTTCCTCTTAAAAAAAAAAAAAAAAGCAGACCCTCATGAAAACTTAAAAGGAAGTACAGAAAGCAACTACTTAATGTCACCTAAGAAATATTTAGGGTTACTACATCACCATCCACATTCTTCTCTCTAGAGCATTGCAACATTCTCCACCAGTCCAATGCTTCAAATAAAAACTCAAGATATTTACATTTCATTCAAGAACTACAAATGGGCTCTTGGGATTCCCAGAAACTGGATTTAGATCAAACTGGGGGAGACATGATTGAACCCACTATTTTAGACCTTTGCACAAACAAAACTGGGCCTTAAGCCCATAGTCATTTACTACAATCCCACTTTCCTACTTGTTCCTCAAACTTCTCTTCTCAACCTATTTCACATCTATCCAGCTCAAGCCTGTCCTAATACCTCTCATATTACCTTTTCTTCTACTTTAACATTTCCATAAAATTTAGTTTTTAAATATTAAAGTATTACTAATATGTCACCTATTATTAATTTCTTGTATCTTTACTCACAATTAACAAGATATTAACATAATCATCTCATAATTAAAAGCAGGCTCTTAAATGAGTCTGTTGTATATATTGGAAGGAGTGGGAATGCTAGCAAATAATGCCCACCAAATTGTGAATGCATCTAACCATTCTGGAGAGCAATGTGGAACTATGCTCAAAACTGTGCATATCCTTTGATCTAGCAGTGTTACTACTGGGCTTATATCCCAAAGAACTCTTAAAGAAGGGAAAGGGACCTGTATGTCCAAGAATGTTTGTGGCAGCCCTGTTTGTAGTGGCTAGAAGCTGGAAAGTGAGTGGATGCCCATCAATTGGAGAATGGCTGAATAAATTGTGGTATATGAATATTATGGAATATTATTGTTCACTAAGAAATGACCAGCAGGATGATTTCAGAAAGGCCTGGAGAGACTTACATGAACTGATGCTAAGTGAAATGAGAAGGACCAGGAGATCATTATACACTTCAATAACAATACTATATGATGATCAATGGACGTGGCTCTCTTCAACAAATAAAATAAAAACAAAAAAGAAATAAAAAAGTAATGCCCACCAGAATCACAAAAACAAAGATTTAAGAGCTGAAAGGGACCAACTACCACCTAAACCAACTTCTTCATTTTATAGATGGGAAAACTGAGGCTAAGAGAAATTAACAAGACCCATGTTGTAAGATACTTAAAGATACAAGTCAAATTTTATATTGAAATCCTCTGACTCTAGATCCACCTATACCATTCAACCTTCTAGGAAAGAAATCACTATTTCAAGCAACAACCATTGAATTTCATTCAAGAAATGTATGCTATACTTGAGTTTCATTCAATGAAACAAGATCCATTTCTCCAAGTAAAATACCATACAACCAAAGTATCTTTGCATCCATGTCCATATGTTTATATGGACACATATATCTTGTATATTACAAGATTTCCTAAAAAAGTATCTGTGTCATAGTATGTGAATTGGAAGAGAAATGTAGGGTTTTTTCCCCCAAAAGAGATTTCTCCATGAAAAACTGCAACCCTGGGGATTATGAAATTTCTTTAGAATAAAATATTTGAGATATTTGAAAGGTGTTTATGTATTTCTACCAAGCTATTTACTCCCCCCCAAAGCAATTTTTTAAAATGAGAAGTAGGAAGATTTCTACATCAATCTATCTACAATGTCATGAAAGTATAATTCTAAGCATAATACAACTACTCAGTACAAACATTAGTAACTTTAAAACACAAGAACAAAATAAATACATTTCTATCTCAAAAAGCATGGCCATTTTCATAAGAGAAAGAAGAGACTTAAGGGCTTTTTGCTTGAGTACTTCCTCTAAGTGAGGAAGACTACTTTTTTTGAACTAGCAATTTAGGGGAAACATTCCTGCACTTCTAATTAGGCCTCAAAGGACTAGAAGTTGAGAGAAGAGTAGCCACAGTATCTAGTTAATTCCTGGAGAGATTAGGAAATAGAAGCTTAAAATCCTGCTTGCTCAAAGAGCTCAGAACAGATTAAGTGCAAATCTAAAGGTTTTTTTAGAGATGAAGGCTGGAAACTGGCTGTTGAAGAACCATTAAAGAACTGAAAGTATTCAAACAAACATTACATAATATTATATTTACACTTTCCCATAAAAATTCCTACAACATATTTTGGAAGGAGTAGAGAAGGGAAGGGACAATGGAAAAAAGGGACAAAGAATGTTCTCTCATACTTAAAAATATTTTTATTTTTAATTTTAAATCTCTGGTCCATGTGTTTTATAAGTGACCTATGTAGATAAGCATATAGTAATTCACCTAATAAGGTTTTAATAAGATGATAATGAGAGGAATACATTTACAATACCTATTCTGGGTGTGTGTGTGGAAGAAGTATTATCATGGTGGGCTCAATCCAAGATTGAATACTTTTTCTGAAACAAAATTCAACAATGGTCACTTTTTAAGCACCTACTATGTACCCTGGATCTGTGCTAAAATATGACAGAAAGGAAAAATCAGTTTGCCTTCAACAAGTGCACACTACAAAGGGAGAGAAAACAATTATGTACATACAACATACATAAAGAGAGCAAATTAGAGCCAGTCTCAGTGGGAATGCCTTAACATCAAGAGGAACCGGGAAATTCAGGACACAAAAGACACTTAATTGCAAACTCTCATGAAAAGTATAGTCACATGACCAACAAAATAGACTAGACATTTTATCTGATTCCCCTCAATCTCCCTAAAACAGAAAAGTTATATGCCAAATAAAAAGCAAGTTCAGGTATCTCTATAATGTAGTATATCTAGAATCTAAAATAATCAGAGGAAAAAAACCAGGAACTGGCCACTTAACCTGAACTCCTTCAACTTCCCCATAGTAGCTGATTTAAGGACGTAAAAAATGGACTTTCTGTAAAAACCCAATGACCCAATGCACAGGCTTGCAGCAAAACCTAACACCATACTCCTGTCTTCCTCTAAACAAAAACAAAAACTCCCAATGATCTCAGGAAGAAGATTCAAAGACCAGGAACATAAGCAGATAAACCTACAGGGAAAACATTAACAATAAAGGAACATGGTCTTCAGATGATCTAGCTAACAAATTCAGAATCTATGAATAAATACTGAAAAGCAAAGGAAAACAATACAAAACTTAGTGAAACAGAGAACCCTGTGGAACATGAAGAGGACATGAACCACAACATCCTGTTAAGAAGCAGTACCCCCCAAAAAAAAGAAAGAAAAAAATGAAAATTTATGACCTACACAACAAAAAAACACAATCATTTAAAAAAAAAATCTGCAATGGCAAATCTCACCAAAGAAACAAAAAGGAGAACAGATTGTGATTGCAAATACACAGAAGCAAAGGACTATATAAAAAGAAAAGCAAAAAACAATCTAACAAAAAGAAAACATGGTCAATAATCTAGGCTAAACATACTGATCTCAAAGATTGGCTTAGTAGAAACAAGCTAAAGATCAGCATTATATGCTGATAGAAGAATATGACAAGGCAAAAAACCTGAATACCATAATAAAAGTAATAAAAGCATTACCCAGAACTTCAGAACACAGAAAATTAAATAACTGAAATAATAGAAAAAAAAAAAAAAAAGCATTCAAAGTCACAAACTCCCAGACATAAAATAGCTAGATTTAATAAACCAAATAAGAAAACAATAAATTCTGCAAGGAGATCAGGAAAAAGATCTTTAAATAAAAAGGAATTTGACTATAATATTTCTAGGAGTTTTCATATTGGAATCTTTTTCAGGTGATTAGTGGATTCTTTCAATTACCTTTACTCTCTCGTTCTTGGAAATAATGATAGTTTCTTTGATAATTTCTTGAAAGATGCTGCCCAGCCAGCTTTTTTTTTCTGATGATGGCTTTCAGGCAGTGCAATAATATTAAATTATCTCTCCTGGATCCATTTTCCAGGCTGGTTATTTTTCTAATGAGGTTTTTCACATTTTCTTTTTTTTTTCTTTCATTATTTTGATTTTGCTTGCTTGATTCTTAATGTTTCATGGAGTCATTAGCTCCTACTTGCCCAGCTGTAATTTTTGGGAATTATTTTCTTCAGTTAGCTTTTGTCCTTTCTTTTCCATTTTGCCAATTCTATATTTAAAGGAGTTGTTTTCTTCAGTAAATTTTTGTACATCATTTTCCATTTTTTTGGTGCTTCTTTTACTGAGATACTGACTCTTTTCATGATTCTCTTACATAACTCATTCCCCCCCCCCCCCAATTTTTCTTATATCTCTTATTTGATTTTTAAAATATTTTGAGCACTTCCATGAGTTCTTTTGGGACTTGAGACCAATTTATATTTCTCTTGAAGCTTCACATGCAGGCACTATCATTGTTCTCTTCTAAGGTTGTGTTTTGATCTTCTCTGTTGGCATAGTAGCTTTCTATGGTCACAGTTCTTTTTTGTTTTTGCTCATTTTCTACGTGACTTTTAAAATTGAGCTTTGCTCCTGAAATACTGGAGGCATTACTCCAAGCTTCTTGAGCCAGGGGCCTGGCCACTACGCCCTTGGGGTGAGCTTGGACATTCACCTGCTATGTTAGGACCTTCAGTGGCAAGAAAAAAGTCAAGACAACTGCAATGGTTCAGGTTGCAGTAGATGACCTTCAAAGTCTATCAAGTTCTAGGTGCTCCACAGCTCTGATTCAGCCACCTTCATGGTTCCTGAAACAAAATGTTCTCATCCACCCATCATGCTGGGGGAAGTCTTCACATCTTTGAAGTAAGACAATCCCCTAATTCACTAGATTTGAAGCTTATAGATTACCCTCAACCTGGTCTAGATCATCTGCTGAACCAGGGGGAGAGTGCTACACATGCTATATGTTTCTTGAAGCCTCAGATGAAAGTTGGTTGATCAGATGGATACCAAAGGTAAAAAGCAGCCATGAAAAGAACTTGGCAACCTTCATACCAGAGGTACTAGTCTTCCCTGAACACCCATATATGCCTATGTGATGAATACAGAAAAGCATGAGAAGATCTACAGGAACTAATGTAAAGCCAAGAAAAGAACACACAATAACTACAATATAAATGGAAAGAACTACCATATATCATAAAATTAGACGTTAATGTGGCAAAATTATAAAGATCAAGCAGGACTCAAATTAAGTGACATGAGACAAAAATCCCCAACTTAACTCTTCAAAGGGCAGTCGACACATTTCACACATTTCATATATTTTCACACTTTTTAGCTATTTGGGCCAGTTGTGCTGATTTTCCCCCCTCTTTAAAAATATATTTATTAAATGGGATGGCTCTTTTGGAGGGAAATGGAAAGAGGTATTTGGAATAACTATGATGATGCAAGAAACAGAAGATATCAGTAAAACTTGTATTTTAAAAATATATTTTTTGCTCTCAAAATCAAGACTGCTAAACAACTGCCACAGCTCTATAATCTATGATCATTTACCCGATTCTACTTTCCTCTTCCTGGCTGTGTGGTCTTGAGAAGTCACTAAAAAAGTAACACCAATAATGGCTACTATTTTTATAACACTTTAATGTTTAGAAAGAATTTTACATGTTATTTCATGACTCAGTACTATTATACCCATTTTGCAGATGAGAAAATTGAGATACTAAGAGGTTAAGTTACTTGTCCAGGATCAAACAACTATTAAGTATCGGAGGCTGGATTTGAACTTAGAGCTTTCTGTGTCCCAAGTCTAGTACTTAGTAAATCCACCATTCAAACTTGGTAAAGTGCAGAGCAATATACTTGATCTCTTTGGGTTTGTTTTTTATATGCAAAATCAATGGGCAAGAATAGATGACTTCTAATGTCTTTTCCAGCACTAACATTCCAAATCTATGCATACTCAATTGTATAAAATTCCCCAATTCTATAAACTCATTCTAAACAGGAGAGCTGAAAATTAGGTTATACCATTGGAGATTAAAATTGATTCTATAATTACATACCAAGTGACTTGGAAGCAAATTTAAATCACTTCAGACCATCTATATAATATTTTGTTACTCAAAAAAGCGTTTATGAAGAAAGATGAACCAGATGATTTTAAAGAGTCTTAGTAAGAGTTTTTGTATCCCAAAGAGGTCATAAAAAAAGGAAAAGTTACTTTAAATAACTCTTTTTATGGTGGTAAAGAATTGGAAATTGAGGGATGTCCATCAACTGAGGAATGGCCTGTACAAGTTGTAGTAAATGAATGTAATAGAATACTGTAGGCTCTATAATAATGAATACACAGATTTTAGAAAAACCTGGAAAGACTTGCATGAACTGAGACTGAGTGAAGTGTATAGAACTAGAATATTGTACACAGTAACAATGACACTGCAATGATCAACTGTAAATGACTCAACTCTTCCTAGCAATACAAGGATCCAAGACAATTCCTAAAGATACATGATGGAAAATACTCTCCACAACCAAAGAAAGAACTATGAAGTCTATGTGTAGATCAAAATATACTATTTTCACTTTTCTGTGTTATTTTTCTCATGGTTTTTCCCTTTTGTTTTGATCTTTTTTAAAACATGACTAATGTGGAAAGATGTCTAACATGAAAGCACATGTATAATTTCTATCAATTTGCTTTCTATCTTGGAGGGGAGGAGAAAGAGGAAGGGAGAAAAATCTGGAACTCAAAATCTTACAAAAATGAATGTCGAAAACTACCTTTATATGTAATTGGAAAAAAGTAAAATACCATTAATGGGGGGGGGAGGAGGGGGGAGAAGAGAAGGGGGAAGGAAGACTCCTAATAACGTGACTTCTATTCCCAGGGTATTTGTTTAAACCACTTCCTAGTCTATACTAGAATTCTCCTCATAATCCCAAGCACAATGAAATAAATTTATTCAATTAAAAGAATATCTTTTTCATCCTAACTAATTAATGGAAAACTCCTTACTGGTATTTAGGGAACAATAGCAAGTCAAGCGAGTTATTATTAGCCTGTAGTCAAAAGATGACTGATTGTTTCACTAGTTCTCTAACTTCAAGAATTTATCCAGGTTAGATAAAACAACATAAACTGCCTTCACTACTGTTTTTGAGTAAAGATTTTTCTTAAATTCATTATACATACTCTAGAGCCCAAAGGCTCCAGGAATCATTCTAGGTCAAAACAACTAAATCGAGCATGCTATTTTAAATACACTGGCAATGAGAACAGAAAATAGGATATAAGGAATCTGTACCTCTTCTGTTCAATAGAAAACTAGAATAATTACCAGCTCTTTGAAAGCCAACCAGGAAAATTTCCAAAGATATTCCTATGTATGCACAGAAGTGAAACAAACTTCTTTCTATACAATCCACATATAAAGATTTTTACAACCATAGGACTTTTTGGTTTAAAAAAAAAAAAAAAAAAGGTAATATATTAATACGATCTTAGGGTTTTTACTATATCTCCTCAAAAGACTTTTTTCCAACTACTAGGTATCCATAAAATTAATGGGGTCTAAAAAAATAGAGAAGAAAGTTTAAAAAATTCCCAGAGATCAAGATGCTCTATACTTATTTCCCCTTCCTAAGGAAAAGCAATATTAATAGATCCTGCTAGAACCAGAAAGCAACTCCCCAGACTGATCAACAACAATGATGATTTATAGACAGATTATTTTTAACTCAGAATCAAACCCAGCCACTCTTTTAGTGATGACTCAGGTCTTCCCAAAACCTATGGGCAGATCATGAACTAAACCACCTCAAATTAACTTTTTTTTAAAAGGCCAAATACTATGCCAAGTAACAAGGCTTTTTTTCCCACAACCAACAATCCTTTTATGAAATTCTTCTGGATCACAATGGCAAAATGCTGCTTTTGCCACAACCATTTATTTAAACACCAAGACATATAAGTGGCATGAAATAAGAAAATTCATTCTCATTCGTAAACTAGTTCTTTGCAGAACACACATAATCTTATTTGAAGAAAAGCCTCAAGAGAAAAAAGACTCTATGGTTTCCAACACATATTTTTACCATCACTGGCTGCCCTATCCACTATTACAAACTAGCTGGTCAAAAGCTGAAGCTAAAACTGATGGGTCTCTCAATAACTGAACTTTTTTTTTCATAGCATCCATCAGCAAACAAGCCCAATTCTCATTATCTGTAAACAAATTCTTTTATCTTTTTTATCTACTCAACCCCCTAACTGCCCTTTTTTTCCTTCAGTAATGTGAAAAGGAAAGTTATCTCCTCAAATCTATACACACACTGAGGGGAGGAAAAAAAATATGATGAAGAACACAATTTATAGACCCATTGGATTTTGGTTTGAATTCTAGCTCTGAACCACTTGTACAACTCCCCTCACCCCCTTTTTTAAACATTCATTTTTTAAAATCTGAATTCCAAATTCTCTCTCCCTTTTGTCCCTCCCCTATCCATTGAGAAGGCAAGCAATGATATCCATTAAACATGTGAAATCATGCAAAATCAGCCTGTTTCTTCATGTATTAAATGAGAGATTAGACTATATATGACTTCCAAAGTCCATCCTTCCTAACTCTTGATCCTATGACCTACAGTTAGTTAAAATCTTTTTTTTTTTCTCAATGATCCACAAAGGAAAAATGAAATACCTATGGACAAAGTACTGTATTTTCAGAGATCCTTTTCTATAGCTACAGTATCATATATTCCAAACCAAATTCAACAACGGTATAAAAAAGGATATTCCTTTTGTATAAACTCATGAGGTTCATAGATCTGAGAGCTTGAAAAGGCCTTTGAAGTCATCAAGTCCAAATCCACCTTACAAACGAGGCCCAAATAAATGAAGCAATTTAACCAAAATAGTAGGTGGTAGAGCAGAGATTCAAAGTGATAAGGTTTAGGTTTGGGGGTTCCCTTTAGTAGGGAACCAAAGGATGAGGTCTAGATTTATGGAACCAAAAACAGGTTAGGGTTTCTGGTTGTCAGGGAGTTAAAATAAGGTCTAGTGGCAGGTTCGGGGGTTCAAGAAACCAAATGGAGATATTTGGTTCTCCTGCACCTCCTTGGGATTCAGTACAAGGTTAGGGAGTTTGTGCAGATTCTGGAGGACTGATATTCTCTGTAAAGGAATTTACAGACCCAAAAACCTAGATTGATAAGAGATTAATTATAGGAATTGGGAAGTTAGAAATCCTGACAGAGAGGTATAAAGTCTGATTAGGGAAATAGGTGAGGATAAAGAGAGGGTAGCACTGGAAAAGAATATTATCCAGGTTTCCTTGGCATCGCATGGCATAGCCTAGCATGGCATAGCATGGCATGTTTTTGGAACCTCTGCAAAGAGAGGATTTTAGTTTGGCTCTTTTATAACAGGAGCTTTGGCTACAAGCTGAAAGAGGCTCATGGGTGGAGTCCCAAAATGGCTCATCTACTTGCTAGGTTTCAGCTTGAGTTGAAATTTGAATAGAATTCAATGAGTTTCAATAGGATTGGAATTCCTTTTGCTAGATGAATGAAACTGTCTTAGTTTCTCTTGGGCAGGGTCCCTCACTGATGCAGAGTTGAAGATTTTCTCCTTCAAGGAGTTTTAGAGTTTCAGGGTCCCTTCTTCAAAAATAAGGTTCTGTGTCTGCAAATACAGGAGCCTATCCGCAAGCTCCAAAATGAAATACAATGCATTTTCTTGAAGTTAGAAATAAGAAACTGGCTTTGCTGGAATATTTTCTACAATTCTCCCCAATCTCTCCCCTCTGAAATGGTCACCCTCCATGCTTGGAATATCTTACAGAATCTCACTTTCTTTAAGACTATGTTTAAGGCACTTTCTTCTATACTAAGGCTTTCTGGATGGGATTCCCCAACTGCAACTATCCTCTTCCCAAACTACTCTTTATTGAACTAGTTTACATTTATTCCTTATACTCATTTATGTACATGTTCCCCCTAACAGAATCAAAACACCTTAAAAGGGATTATTTCAATCTTTATCTTTATATTCCCACTGCATAGCAAAAAATCTGGGACTTGGTATGCATACAATCCATACTGGATCCTCAGTGAGCCAGAAGGCCCAAAGCATGGCTCTATTATGTTTCTCCTTCTGGCTTTTTGGTTTCCTCCATCAAAAAAAAGGGAAAATAAGTCCCAATACTTTACAAGGCTTGGCTTTCATAACTTCTTTTTTATAATTCCAAAAAACTGAGTATTGAATATAATGAAAAATGATTAGTTGGGGACTGTGAATTTCATTTATCTAAACAATCACAGCCCCATCTCTCAATCCCACGTATTTATCATATCCTAAAACCAAGCTGTACTTACAAATAAGCAAAAAGTTTTGGTGGTCTTTGCAACACAAGCAACCAAAAAATGCTTCAAAGATTTAAAGTGGAGTGTGGAAGCTAATTTATTCAAACATATATTTCTTAAACATTTATCCAAGGCAAAGTACAATGCTAGTGTAAAAAACACAAAATTTGTGAATAAAGTATATAGATAGAAATATAAATAGAAAAGCCCATATTTCACAACATATACATCTGGCTCTCCAAAGTATATATGCCCAAGGCTAAAAAAGGTAGGGAGTTAGTACCTGTGGGAGGAACTAATTAATAACAGCATTTAAAGAAATGGAAAGATCTTAGAGAAGTGTTGGTTGGGGTAGGAGAATAGAAAAGCTGGGGAAGGAAGAGACAGCATTAAATTCTAAATAGGAGATCGGTTTAGGGTTGAGAAAGCTTGAATTTAACTAGAATAAAGCACAGATACCACCACTCCCATAAGATAGCAAACTTCAAACTGGTGTTAAAATGTGGAAAACCCTTCTTAGCCAAAAGTAGCAATACAAAATTAATAGACTGAAAGTTTATTGAAAATGGGAGGTAGGGGTGAGGAAGAAGGGTATTTCCTCCAGAAATGGTGGTTTTAAAATGCTTTACATAGTAGGCATTGAATATTTGTCAAAAACACACAACAGAAAAAGAATTTTCCAAAAATAAAATGAACAAGCTTATTCCCAAAGAGACTTGAGAAGATAGCTCCCCCAAATTCTTTAGAGGAGGAAGAAAGGATTGGGAAACTAGAGGTCGATAAATGCAGAATATTCCACATATTTTGATTTTTTTTTCAATGACTGCTTTTGCTGATTTTTTCAAACTCTTTCTCTTTTTTCATTTTTAAAAGAATTCTATGCTAGTTCTCTGAAAGAAAGTAGAGAAAAAGTTAGTAGAAGAAATTTAGGGCATGTAAAAACAAAAGGTAGTAAATAAATTCATTTAAAAGACAATTTTAATGCTGAATTTACTGACATCCTATCCTACTCACATTCTGTTCTCTTCTTTTGCTTCTGGATCAATACGATGATTGAAATCACTTAAAAATGTTTTTAAGGTTAAGAGGGAGCTAAAAAAGCACTATATTCCCAATCTCCTTAGAGGCCCTTATGATTTTTGAAAAAATTATTCCCTAATCTGAACCTTGTTTCACAAATGAATAATTTACAGTAAGCATGCTATTTGGCAGCTTCCTTAAGAGGGGACTAGAACATTTGACCTACAACTTTTCTTAGTTCTAAATTAGATTCTTTGGCACACTGATTTGTACTTGTTAAACATGCAAAAACAAGCACCAAGAAGAACAAAAACCCAAAACAAGCTACCAACCCTTCTAAGTAGTTCCCTTGGTTTCATCTATCACTTCCACCTAGGTGAATCTGAAATCTGTTATTTGCAGATGATCTGAGTGAATTTTAAAGCCTCCATCTAAAAGTGTCCCAACAGCACTTCAAACTCAAATCTAAAATCAAGATTACATTTCCCCTAAACTTGCTCCTCCACCTAAGCATCAAGACAAAAGAACATCAAGTTTGTATTCAGAAAATCTGGGATAGAATTTCACGATGACCTTGAACAAGTTATTGTCTCTCTGGACCTCATTTTCCTCATCTAAAAAATGAGGAGATTGAATTTAAGATTTCTTTGAGGGTCTCTCAAGCTCTGAATCCTAGCAAACTTTTCTAGTAAGGTACTGTGATATATAAAGAGTCCATCTGGAGTCAGAATACCTAGACTGCAATTCTAGGTCTATTTCTTACCACTATGACATTGGGTAAGTTATATCTTCTCAGAAACTCACTTTCCTCATTTATAAATTGAGAGGACTGAAATAATTTCTATGATCCAGTAATCCTACTTCTATCAGTGTCACCACCATCAATTCAATGAGCATTGTTCAAAACCTCTTTCTTTAATCTATCCAATAAAAATATCCAATAGGTCACAAAAGGCCTGTCCAAATCCACTTGCACAATATTTCTCACATTCCCTCCTTTCTATCCTAACTGCTCCAACCCAGCATAGGCTCACTGCCACCTACCTGATTACTATAAAAACATGATTTTAAGTCTTCCTACCTACAGTCCATCATTCGAATGGCTGCCACACTTCTTTATGCTCCTGGCAAACAGGATCATTCATCATTTCCCACTCTCCCTGCTCCCAACTCTGTATCTTTACTGACACTTCCATACTCCTAGAATGCAAGCTACACCCCCAAAATTCCTGTCTATTCTTTAAAACCCAACTCAAATACCACCTCTTTCACTAAGCTTTTTCTGTCTTTTCCTACTCTACAACTACTAAACAACTTCCACTCTATCCTGTCCTCACAAGAGAGGTACAAAACAAAATGCTCTTATTATAAATTAATGTGGCATTAACTGGATAGCCTCCAATCTCCCCCAGATGCTAGCACAGTGTTCTGCTCTTAGTGAGCATTTAATGAGTTTCTGGAAGTGAAAAATAACTAGAACAACACTCTATGATCAAATTTTAAAATAAAACTTTCCTCCTCCCAAACCTTCAAAAGGATCAAAAATATTTTTGAAAATTGACAAATGCTTGTTGGTAGAGTTGTGAACGAATCCAACCATTCCTGAGAGCAATCTGGAATTATGCCCAAAAAGTTATCAAACTGTGCATACCCTTTGATCTAGCAGTGTTACTACTGGGCCTATACCCCAAAGAGATACTAAAGAAGGGAAAGGGCCCTGTATGTGCCAAAATGTTTGTGCCAGCCCTGTTTGTAGTGGCCAGAAACTGGAAAATGAATGAATGCCCATCAATTGGAGAATGGCTGAATAAATTGTGGTATATGAATGTTATGGAATATTACTGTTCTGTAAGAAATGACCAGATGAATACAGAGAGGCTTGGAGAGACTTATATGAACTGATGGTAAGTGAAATAAGCAGAACCAGGAGATCATTATATACTTCAACAACAATACTGTATGAAGATATATTCTGATGGAAGTGGATTTCTTTGACAAAGAGACCTAATTCAGTTTCAATTGATCGATGATGGACAGAAGCAGCTACACCCAAAGAAAGAACACTGGAAAATGAATATAAACTGTTTGCATTTTTGTTTTTCTTCCCAGGTTATTTTTACCTTCTGAATCCAATTCTCCCTATGCAACAAGAGAACTCTTTGGTTCTGCACACATATATTGTATCTAGGATATACTGCAACATATTCAACATATATAGGACTGCTTGCCATCTAGGGGAGGGAGTGGAGGGAGAGAGGGGAAAAATCGGAACAGAAGTGAGTGCAAGGGATAATGTAAAAAAATTACCCTGGCGTGGGTTCTGTCAATAAAAAGTTATTATAATAAAAAAATAATAATAATAAAACTCTGTATGTAAAAAAAAAAAAAGAAAGAAAATTGGCAAATGCTGATAAGTAGATATAACATCACTCAAAACAAAGAAAGCGTTCTACTAATTCATCTCTGAAGGAGTCTTCTAACCTTAAAGGTCCTAAGCTCCTACAGGGATTGTGATATATTCTGAAACAAAAATCAGTAGATGTAGTTTGACAAAGAATAATCCTTTTTTTCATGTGAAGCTTAATTATAAATACACCTTCATCTCCTGAAATGAGGACTACCCCAGGAAATCTAGAATAAGGTCACTATAGACAAGGCAGCACTGTCTGAACACAAGACTGTTCAGTAGAGTGCCTGAGACAGTCTTGTAACAGAGCTTCAGTATCCATGCCTAGTAAAGGAAAATGAATCTCAACTATATTCTCAGATACCTCTTATGTTGGTCCCTGGTGTTCTGAGAAGGCACTTTTCTTTCTTAATGCTTTCTTTCCTTGGTTTTCCTCCAGGTGTACTGAGCCACTTCTCTAGTTGAAAACATTATGTTATAGGTCATAATAATATTCTCAGAGCAATTTGAGCATTCAATTCTTTACAATATAGGAGTATATTAGTCACATTTAGCAGTTGAGGAACAACATATGTGAGCCTCAGTTTCCTCATCTGTAAAATGGAGATAGCAATATTTGCATTATCAACACATCATAAACCTCAAAGTTTATAAATAAGAAAAACAGCATAGATACAAAATATTTATAATCCAGAAATCAACACATTTTATATTCACAGTGCCTGGCACACAGGAGGCAATTACTAAATGTTTGTTGATCTGCTGATTCACAATTAATATTGCTACATTTTCTTTAAAGAGCTCAGGGTTAGCTGGGTTACACAATGATAAAAAATGCTGCACAAAATACTACAAGATTCTGTACTCAGAAAAATGGAGTCCAGATATAGAGAGAAATTCCTCAACCACAACCTGAAAGATATACTCCTATTTGGAAGCTGAGAAAATAGGCCTAAAGTTAAATGATATGGCCAAGGCAATGCACACACACACACACACACACACATATTACATATATGTGTATACATGTATATATACATTTATACACACAGAGAGAACCAGGATTTAATCTCTATCTCCTGACTCCAAGCTCAGAAATCGTTCCACTATTCCTCATGCTTCCTAATAACCAATATTTTTGACAATGTATCTAAAGAATGTCTCCTATGGGTAACAGACAAAATATTCTTGCTTCTTATCACAACCTACTGATGAAGGGGAAAAAAGGCCAAAACACTGAGATACTGAAATATCACAAATCTCTAAAAGGAAGCAAGCATTTAAAGGGTCAAAGGGACATTGAGGAGACATCATATAGGATGATATATTCATTAGGTTAGAGATCACCTAATCCAACTCCTTCAGTTTTAAGATGTAAAATTAAGGCCCAGTAAGGCAACAGATTTGCCCAACCAAGGTCATACAGTAGCAAACACCAGTGTTAGCATTTGAATACAAATCCTGATTTCTAATCCAGCATTCTTTTTTTCATACCACTGTTTCTTTTAGGGTTTCCTTTTGATTCTGCACTATCAATCACTTAAAGACAAAGATTATTATCAATCTGAAGATGACTTAATGCTGGGATCAGCTAACATATCTAATTGTGATTGAATAAGAAATTAAAAGAAATAAAAAATAAAACGTCTTTAACAGGTTAGAACCTTGGGTTAAATCTAACAAGATAAAATTTAAAGGACAAAAAAGTAAATCTTACATTTGGTTTCCAAAAAAATTTGCTATAAGCTGGAATATTTAATTAGCATAGCCCAGCACTATCTGAAGTAACAAAGGTTACCTGGAAGAGAGAATAGCAGTTACTCTCCGATGCCATTTGACCAGATTTGGGCTGTAGTTTTAATATCTCTAGCCCTTGAACTCAATAAAATGTTCATAACATATTCACAAAGCATGCCATATGGTGACTAAGTATTTTACTGTCTCACTTGTTTTTCACATATATTATTCTCCTCAAAGAAAAAAAAACAAGCTCAGAGTGGTCAGGGCATACAAGCAGTAGGTGGCAAAGATGGGACTAGATCAATTCTGGGGCTCTTTCTATAACTACCCAACATGTTCTAATAAATATTTGTTGAATGAATGTTGACTCCTTATAGAACTTTAAGCCTGAAATTAATTATGGTAATAACAGCATTTATATAGTGTTTTTAGGGTTTGCAATTTTAAAAACTTGAAGCTATTAACATTTTCAAATTATACAAACCAATTACCAATTGTTATGGAAAGTAGTAATTTCATTAGTCCTAAAACTACTTCCATAGAAATTCAAAGGATGGAGTCAGGACAGTTGTGTGGTTCTCTGGATTTGATGAACAAACTGGGACTTTCCAGTCTTTTTCACAGTAACATTCTATTTCAGTCCTTGGCAGATAGATTCTCTATTTCTAGTAAAATGAGAATGCGGAGAAGTAAGCCCAATATAAGGAATTAACGGGTTCATCAAGAGTAATGAATTTATATGCATAGGCAATATATCAATAAGAAAATGGATTAATTTGGGGAAGGATAATAAAATTAGACACGCATTCAAAAAAAAAAAAAAAAGTAATGAATTTAAAGCAAAAGACTGATCCCTATTCCACAAGCACACTGAACAAGAACATAAAGAAGCGATATCACTCCCTCCCCAAAATCAAGAGTTGGGGAGGGAGAGAGAAAAGAGGAGGGGAAAGAAACCACACTGCCTGAAAAGAGAGAGCGCGGCTCCAGAGGGGTCATAGGCTGATGCCGGAAGAACAGAAGAAAAGGCCAGGATCGGCTGCCTCAATACTTGACTACAGCAGGCCCACCTATGCACAAGCATCCTGGGAACGGAACAGTTACTCATTCCTAGGAAGACAGGTGAGTCCTCATCTCCAAACAAGAGTAATGGGGGACACAAGTCTGGAGCAAAAAGTTCTAGGAGCAACTATGGGCTGAGGTCCTTCAGTTCTGTCAGTTCCCCACCATCGGCAGCACCACCATGTCCCAAGGTGGAAGGGCAGAGAAAAAGCCGGGAAGCTACATTAAAGGGATGTAGGTAGGGGGGCGCAGTGGGATAGGACACATCCTACACCCTTTCCTACTTGTGACTTCTCCCCCATCATCCTGCTCCAAGGAGGCCTTCTCTCCGATTTGTCCCCTACTCTTCCTTCTAGAAGCCCTTCCCTAGGTCTTTCCCCCAACCGGGCCTCTCCGTTACCACGCTCCGTCCCTTCACCCCCGCCCCAAAGCCCTCTCCTCTCCGCCGCTCCGCTACCCTCAGCAGGGCCCCTCTGCCCGCCATTCTCCGCTCCCTCGCCCCTAACAAGGTCCCCTTCCCCACCCGCTAGAGCAGAACCCCGGCCTTATTCCCTCTAACAGGACCTAGACATTTACACTACGCCGCGTTCCCTCCCTCCTGGCCTCTATTAGGTAAAGGACCGCAGGAATAAAGGAAAACTTTTAAAAAAAAAAAAAAACACTCTCCCCGCCATTACCGCTCTCACCGCCGAGCTAGAGGAGACCTCGGGTCCCAGAGGTTAAAAGCGCGCCTTACCCCGCCCCCACCTCTCCGGCACTCCGACTCCACAGCACCCCCCCCCCCCACACACACACACACACCCCGCCCCACCGCGTTTAAAGAGCGCTTGCGCAATAGGGTCTCCCGGGCCCCATTCCACGCCTGCGTACCTATGTGCGTGCATTCGCCATGGTGCGTTAAGGGGTGGGCCCCTGACGGTCGGCGGCGACGCTGCCTCGCCCCCTCCAGCTTCCCCCCCCTTCCTCCGCCTTTCCCCCTCTCCCCCCTCCCTAACTTTGCTCTCTCCCCGCCCCTCCTCCTCCTCCTACCCAATCTCTCCCTCCCTCCTCCCGTGTCCCTCCTCCTCTTTCCCTCCTCCCCCAGCCGGGAGCCGCGGCCGCCTCAGGAGCCCGGAGCCCGAGCCGCCCAGCCACATCCCCTCCCCCCGCCCCCGCCCACCCCGGCCCGGAGCCCCGACTCGAGCCTCGGAGCGGGAGCCGAGTCTGCGCCCGAGGGTGAGTAGGCGACCCCTTCCCTCGCCCCCACCCCCCCAATTCCTGAAAATACACCCCAGTCTAAAAACGGGGAATGTAATTATGCGGAGCCCCCCAAAAATTTTTTTCCGACCCCCACCAGAGTTCCAGATGTGCTTCGCACTGTGTCGGACCCCCGCCCGCGGAGTACCCAGGTGTTCGGGGCCCCCACCCCGCCTTTCCCCCCACCTGCCCATTCCACGTGTGTGCCCCCCCATGCACCCTCCGGGGTTCCTTTCCCCTCCCCTGCCCACTCTTTTTTACGGCGATCCAGATGTTGTGGCCTTTCCTCCTCCTCCCACAGATGAGGCTTGAGTTTGGTGGTTCGGGGTTTTTTGTTGCTGTTTGGGGGGATTTGTTGGGGTTTTCCATTTTATTTGTTTGCGGGAAGGAGAAAGGAGGGAAGTGTCGCATGATCTGATAGACTCCGTGGATTTTACCGCCGCCCCCCCAGACACAAACACGCGAGCACGCGCGCGCGCGCACAAACACATACACACACGAGTGGAATCTTTCCCTGCGCTGGGCCCCAGGCTGCGGTATGACTGCTTTGTGCCCCCTGGCCCAGACTGGGGGGACTGAGCCGGGGAGTGGGGGAGGCTGGGGGACCGAGAGGGCCTGGCCGGGGGGGGGGGGGGGGGGGGGGGGGGGTGAGTGTGTGTGTGTGTGTGTGTGTGTGTGTCTCAGCTTTTGCTCGCTCGTGCCCTTCCTACCCGGCACAATGCAGGCTTATTCACGGCGCTAGCCCGGGGCTTGGAGCCGGCAGTGGAGAAAGATCTGGGCTGGCTGCAGCCTGGGAACGAGGGCTTCTCGGGGACCCTCCTTTTCTGGCCGAGCTGGGAATTTAGTCACACTGGGCTGCTGCCCCTTGTCCTGCTCGAAGGCCGGCGGGATGTCAGGGAATGGCGAGAGGGTGGGGGGAGCGCTGGCTGTCCTTGGTGCTGCCACCTGCCTGGGTCGTTGTGGACATAGACTTGGCATCCACGGGGGACGTCTCTCCACAGTTCTGGCTCCTCCAGTAGCAAGGGAGTATGTGTGTGTATGTGTTTTTTGGGGGGAAGCTTCTGCCTACTAGAGAAAGAGTGCTGATGCCAACCAACACTGAGGTACTGGAGTGGGGAGTGTCTGCTCCAGTGCTGAGGCATACTGCCCTCCCTCCCTTGCGTGAAAAGAAAAGGTTGGCAGGGCACCGGGGTGGCATGAGAGTCCAGGTCCTGGCATGCCCAAAGGATTGCATGCTGGGACCTGTAGTTCAGCCTGCTTCCCATGGGTTGAGGGTTCTGTATAGATTGGCATCCCCCTGTCATGTACCCCCGTAGGTTATAGAAACACAGGAGGTCACTCAGTGTTGAAAGAGACTTGTAAGATCATCTAGCCAAACGCTGGTTTTCACACAAGAGAAGACAGATAAAGCAAAGTGACTTGGCCAAGGTCACGCAGCTAATTCGTGGCAGACCTAACACTAGAACCCAGGTCTTGTGGTTCCCAGGCCAGAGCGCTTATCCTTATACCACACTACCTTCTCCTGGTCCTGAGGAGCCCCACCATCACTCAAAGGAAAGAGTAGATCAGGAAATAGCTCTCTGGAGAAGCCTCGAAGGATAGCACAGGAAAGACCCTAAGTCACATTTTCAAAATAAGCTTAGTCATAGCTATCTTTAAGAAGCCCCAAAATAAACCCTGTTGTTTTTGTGTTTCTTGTCATTTTTATTTTTTACCAGCTCCTTCTCCCATTAAACAACCTGACAATAACAAGTCCCTGTTATGCCACAAAGTTTCTCTTAAGAAAGCAAAAGCCAAATTAGAACTAGAAAAAAGATTAGAGATCATTATTCACACACACACACACACACACACACACACATCCCAGGTTAGTAGATGTGAAAAGTGAGATCTAGAAAGTGTTATGTCCTAGGTGACAGCCTCAATTTCCTTAGCTATTAGTCCAGATGCCTTTTTTCTATGAATAATAACTTACAGTAACCTGCATGTTAAACCCAGGGCTTACTGGTGGGAGAAATTTACACTCCAAACCCTGAATCATAAATGTCCACACTTGATATATGTGTGTACCCCCTGGGCTAACCCTGAAGTTCTAGACGATATGGAGAAATTGGAGGTTGAGAAAAGAAATCTACCAGAGGGAGAATTAAATTTTATACCATCACTACCCAGTCCCCAATGCAGCTAATTGGTATAATGTGGATAAAGGATCAGAAAGAGCTAAGTTCAGATTTAATCATACTATATGTGTAACCCTAGACAAGTCACTTCACTTGTAAGATGGGATCCCACTTAGAAAGGTTGTTGTGAGGATCAAGTGAGATGCTATTTGTAAAGCGCAATGTCTGGCACATAATAGATGCTATTTAAAATGCTTAATCCCTTCCCTCACTCCTTTCAAGTTACTTTGATAATAAATTATCTTTTTTATTCTCATATTACTTGTACTTTTCAGGCCCCTTCTCAAAGTTTTGTCTTTACTAGGACATATTTGCAGAAGGCAAAGATGTTAACATCTCTGTGTTATCAACAGAAAGACTGAGCATTAGGGATTTATCCAAGGTCATAGTTACCTAACTAAAACTAGAGCTCTAGTCTCTTATATACCAAGTTAAGCATCCTTTCAATGAATACACTGTCTGACTGTAATTACAAGTCCTAAATTACAATTTCCCTTTTTGTAGTTCTACAATAATAAACTTTAAGCTGTGACCCTCTTCTCTTTACTCATTGTTACCTCACAATAATAAAATCCTGAATTGGGCTAAACATAAACTGTTTTGCAACTTAAATTAAGCATCTCAATAAAACTAGGGAAATTTCTTGATACCACTGGCACCCTCATAAGAGGAGGAAAGTTGCTACCTGTTATAAGAATTCAACTCTTGTCTCTTATAGAAGCATAGGCTGTAATGAAAATTATACTGATTTGGTTATCAGAGGACCAAATTTCCTTGTTTTGCACTATATTAGCTTTTTACTTTGGGCAAGTTATTCTATACCTATTTCTTCTGTGAAATGTGGGTAATAATTTACAAACTTACAAAACCAAGTTTGATTAGAGCTAGATGAGAGGGAATTTGGAAATCATCTTTAGTCCTTGAATTATTGTGAATATCAAATTAAATATTGTATATTAAAGGTCTTTACAAATTATATAGTGTTATATAAGTAAATGAACTATTATATTACTACTCCAATCCTCTTCAAAATCCTAAACTGCATAAAACCTGTTCCTCTGCTTCCTTTAACTCCCACCATAACCTCTGCCATGTTTCTCTTCCTTCTGCTCATTTCTTTTACTTTCATTGATTTTACAACTATAGCTAGACTAACAGTCTAGCAGAGCTCCTTTTCAATTTCAGTTCCATAAACTAGCAAAGCAACTGGCATGACTCTTATCTACTCACCTTGGTTGGGTGGTTAGGTCATGAAAGGTCTCTTGCCCTTCAGGATATGGCGAATGGGTGTGGATGGTGCCACACAAACTGCCAGGCTCCCCTGAAATGGAAGGGAGACTGGAAATTGGAGCTTGAGGGGACTTTGTCTTTGTATCTTGACTTCAGAATACACTGTGGCATAGGAGAAGGGTATTGCAACAAACTCTGGAGTAAAGGGGAATGCTTTCAGGATGAAGAGGGACCTTGAAACAATATTGTACCCCTAACTTAAAAGTAACAGTTTTCTGTATATTTCTGTTTACATACCCAGGTTCATAACACACACAACTACCCAAGTATACAATGTATAGAGACAGAAATGTACACTTTCATGTACCTGAGAGACAGGCCATAATTGACATGTTGCATTTTCACACCAGGACTGACATTACACATCCTCATACACAAAGCAGTTGTTCAGTAATTTAATAATCATTTATTAATTGCCCTTACATGCACAGGGCTTTTACCTAGGCACTAGGAGCCCCCCTCTCCTACTACTACCTATTATTCCCCCCTAGTGTTACCCATTTACATAGATACAAACATCAATCCATGTGGTCTCTGTCAATTGGCTCTCCCTTTTACTTCCCTCCTAAACTTCCCCATATGGTATGGTGAAAAGAATCCTGGTTTTGGAGTTTGAATCTCTGTTCTACTACTAACTACCTGTGTGATCCTACACCAGACTTCTTTACTCTGTACCTTGGTTCATTTCCCTGTAAATTTAGAGAAATTTCAACTATTTGATTTCTAATGATCCTGTGAACTTCAGATCTATTATCATTCCTCTTTTTGCTACAACCTCCAGTTTATTAGATCAGGAAGGTCTCTTGCCCTCCACAAAGAGGCAACCCTTGGGGAATGACAAAGGGTTTGAGTGGGGGAGCAGAGACTCCCACTGAGTCCTGTCTGGGGCAGGTGAGAAGAGGCTGCCTTCTCTCCCAGTTTCCCTGACACGCCCCTGCGCTTGTTGTTTGGCCTCAGGCTTGGCAGTTCCTGTCCCCAGGCCTCTAGCAGTCTCCTCTTCTACTCCCAGAGACCCCTCTTGGGAAGCTAGCAAGTGACTGAGTGTGGGGAGGGAGGAGGGAGAGCAAAGAAGCTGGTACTTTGGCCTCCTTAGAGCTTTCTCCTCTAGCCTGAGGTTGACACCCCACCCCCCACCCCTTATCCCTTTGGGGCCCAGGCTGCCTGCAGCTGCTGCCTCCCATTCCCCAAGCTCTCCTAGAGCCCAGGTGTCTAGGCCACAGATTGGTTGGGCTTTCTCTTGGGATAAGGGTACTATCTGCCCCACCCTAACATACTTCCCAGAGGGAGCTTAAAGAGGTCTATAAATAACAGAGGTGAAGCCAGGCCTGCTGAGTAAAAAAAAAAGAGGGGGGGGGGGGGGGAAGCTGTCATATTATTGTTTCCTCTGAAATTAGCCCCCTCCCACCCTCAGAGGGACTTATTGGAGAGGGTAAACCTGAAGACCTCCTACTCTCCCCTCTGGTCTACCAATGGTGCAACCTAATTGAGGGTGTGGCATTCCCAGATAGCACTGCTCTATGAAAAAAGCTTAGCATTCCGGGAATTGTAGTCTAATATGGGCTACAAGAGGAGAAAACGATGGGAAGAAAAGAATTTCTTTGTAAGATTTAAGAAATAAAAATTTTTATAAGAATAAATATAGGCTAAAATATAGCCTAAAACAGCATTAAGACCATTCTCTTTTTAAAATATATAGCAATATTATATGGGATTTTAAAAGATTGTAAATACCCTGAACATCCGTTGTTGAATGGCTATGTAAACAGTGACACAAAATTTTCATGATATTTAAAAAAAAAAAAAACAGACCTTCCTAACATTTAGATCTGTTGGTAGATAGAATGGGTTGTTTAGGGGTTGTGGGTTCCTCTACTGGTATGGATTGGACTAAGTAGTCACTGAAGTCCCTTGAAACTAATTCTGTGATTTTCTTGGCAGCCCCTACGTAAGAAACAGTTCAGCAAGAGCAGCTTGAGAAAGCTTGGTTGGAAGGAAAGGGAAGAAGAAAGAATAGGTCACAGGACTTAGTATATTACCAGAATCCCTCCATCTCTGTGACCATGCATGGAGATACTCTGGTGAAGCGGATCCAGAAATCCATACTGCCACTTGAAACCTAGACTCCCCTTCTTTCCTTAACAAGGATAGGGGTGAGGGTAGGGAAAAGAAATCTCAAGTAGTATCAAGGTGAGCTAATGATCCGTTTTTGTTGATGCCATTTAAATGTGTCATAGTACCTAATACTCTGTCTTGACTGTAGGTGCTTGCTACATATTTATTGGATAAGTGAATCAATAAGAAATTTTAGAACTAAAAGGGATATTTTCATTCAACCTATCCTTTTTGCATGTGACACCTAGTCTATAATTGATACCCATTTTTCCTGGAGATGGCTACATCTTTCCGCCCTTGCAACTGGAGTAAAATACCTGCATTCTTTAATGGTCTTCTCTAGTTCCATTGGCCAAAAGTATTAATTGGTTAGTGGTCAGCCCTCCAAACAGTGAACCTCTCTTATATAAACATATATACAAGCTATAATTAGACTGCGTTTGAAGCCTTAATAATTTAGCAGGAGGCTCAACAGTTCCAGCTACTTGGTCACAGCCTTCAAACCTAATCACCTCCACACTGTGATGGAGGAATTTAGTATGAACAGGATAGATTGCCTACCCTGACTCTTTTGTATCCTCTTACAGGCAGCCACACTGTGTGGTTTAATCTAAGACCGTCTCCACTTAACATCATCATCCATTCCTCTCACAGATATTCCAAAAGCCCAATTCTGTTCTTTCTTTCCCTGATCTTCAGAAGAGTCTAGGCCTTAGAGGATGGGAGGCAGGAAAGAATTGGAAGGAAAAGGAAATGAGAAATGAAGAGCAAGGAGCTTCAATCCTGTTCTTATTAAGGAAAGATAGAAGGAGGAAAGGACTCTGAAGCAATTCTATGGGGTTTAGGATGGAGCAGGACACATGAGTTAGACCGTACATCTCAGGTTATCCCCTTTCCCTACTTCCCCAACAAATCCATGACTTCCTCAGTCAGATCTTCCCATTCCCAGAGTTCCTCAATCTGTCTTTATCCTTCCCACTGGTTTCTCTGGATGAGAACTAAGGGCACCCCTTTCTTTTCATTCATACTGCTGCTTAAGGCTGGGAGATGAAAGCAGGTGAACCCTACAAACTTCAGCTGACCCTTTTCTTCTCCCCCCCCCTCCCCCACAGGAGGACGATGCAGCAATAGCAGTCACGATGCCCTTTCCGCTGGGCGACTCGACACTCAACAACTCAGAAACCAAGGATTACTGTTACAAAGCCCGGATCAGAAGCACTGTACTCCAAGGGCTGCCTTTTGGGGGGATTCCCACAGTACTTGCACTTGACTTCCTATGCTTTCTTGTGAGTGCTCCCTCCAGTCCCTTCTGTGAAGAAGTCCCTTAGCTCTAATCCCAGAACATCATTGGGAAGAGACATAGTTCCATCACTGCATCCCACAGTCCTTGAATTTCCCCTTGGATGCTACACAGATACCTATTCAAGCTTCAGACCTCCTAACCAAAGCCCCAGCCTTCCTGTTCATACATAACTAAGGGATTCCCCCATGTTCTTTCCCTCTTCTGCTGATGTGCCCAGCTCATATCTTTGGCCTCAAACCCCCATCTTATGTGGACCTCCCACTTACTCTAAACTCCAAGACCCCTAAATTGTCAACATTGTCCTTTTCCATGTGGGGGACATGCAGAACCCCTAGTTTTGCCAATCTCTTCCCTGTATCCTTTGCCCCAGTTGTTGCTGTTCCTGTTCTCTGTTCTGCGCAAGGTGGCCTGGGACTATGGACGACTGGCCTTGGTTACCGATGTTGACAGGTGAGGATGGAGGAGCGGGGAGGGAAGTAGGAAGGGAAGAGACAGACAAGAGTTGCCCCTGTTTTCTAAACCTTTGCCTTTCCCCTTATGAGGTCCCCTCATTTTCTCTTTTCTGAATGAACATGACTATGCTATTCTCCTGTCCCTCCCATATCTATTGGGTTTTTTTTTTTTTTTGGAGAGGGGCATATGCTTTAGGGTCTTGGGGGAAAATACTGCACTAAGAAGTGATCTTCAGTTAGAAGGCGATACTCACCAGGGGGAGGAGGGTCATGGAAGGGGTGCTGCCACCCCCGCCCCTGCAGACCTTAATGCTCTCTATTCTCTGTCCTCAGGCTGCGACGCCAGCAGAGAGACCGAGTGGAGCAGGAATAGTACGTGGGGCATCAGCCCCTCTCCCCTGCAAACCATCTTCCCTTGTTCCCTGGCTTTCTCACTTCTCATCTCTTGCCATTTTGATGTTTTCTTTTGCAGTTTGTCTCTCTGCAGTCTCATGGTGGTTTCGGGATTAACTCGAGCGGTGTGCTTTGCAAAGCAGGGAGTTCCTCAGCTTGTCTCTGGGTTTTACACACACATATACAGACATGCACACACACACATACACACAGGGGACTCGTGACATACACATTCCCAAAATTGAGCACCAGAAGGATTATAAGACTGGAGCTGGGGCAATCTTCTAGATATTTTATTAATAAGAAAGAGGGTCCATGGGACATCGAACCGCTCTTACTTGGACACACTCAAAATCCCCCTCAACTGCAGAGACAAGAAGGAGGTTCCCTGTAGCTTCCTTCCCTCAAATCCCTATTCTTTAGATTCCAGGGTCCCCTCCTTACTTCCTTGGCCTGGTGGCCAGGAAGTGCATCCGCCCCCAGGTGCAGGATCAGAACTGTCCAAGGGGCACCGGCTCCTCCCCTCCTCCCAGCCCCTCTCAGGAACCTGCCCCTCTTGCCTTGGTCTCTGTTTGCAGGATAGAAGCCGCTTTGCTGCTGCTGCTCCTGCTGCTGCTGCTCCTGCTACTACTGGGGGGGAGGGGGAGATGTCTACACACACACACACACACACACACACACACACACACACACACACACACACACACACACACACACACACCCTCTCGCAGCATAGAAACTGGGAACCATCTTTCCCCCTGTCAGACTCGATGCTGGAGTCCTTATACAGCCTGCAGTTTCTCATGAGAGTGGTACCACTGCCCCCTGCTGGGCAGCTCGTCACACTGCAGTGCAGATATTCCAAGGCCTCTTCAGGCCCTTAATTCTAGTCAGGACCAGCCCCTCCTTCCTGCAGCAGCAGAGGTCAGGCAGAAGCTGGCTCAGCTGCCTTCTCCTGTGGACCAATGTCCAGAGTATCCTGTCCACACCCACCACCAGGAAATGCTTGGCAACTCACACTTTATGGTCTTTTAAGCTTTTCACAATTCCCTTGTAAGATGGGTAGTACAAACATTATTATTCCCATTTTGCAGATGTGGAAACTGAGGTTCAGAGATGTTAAATGACTTGGCCATCCTCACACAGCTAGTAAGTGTTAGAGCTGGGATTTGAACACAGGTGTCTCCTAACTCCAGGCCCTAGTACTTTTCCTCTGCTCTCTAGTTTTTTTCACTTCTAACTTCAGTTTCTCCCTTAGAACACAAAACTATGTCTTGCCATTGCATTCCCCATACTCACAGCTTTAATAATCATGTAACTCACATTTATATAGCACTCTCACAAGTTTAAAAAGAACTTTCCTCACATCAGCCCTTGTGAAGTAAGGATAAATATACAGACATTTCTTCTATAATCTCTTAGTAGTGCCAAAGCTAGAAGGGATCTTGGAGCTTATTTAGTCCATTCCTCATTTCTGACAGATGAGGAAAATGGCCTTGCTAAAGAAATATTGCCCCGAAGGAGAGGGGCCACAGCAAAACAGAAAGTAATTTGGGCCTTCAGCCTGGCTCTTTGCCTGACCAGTCTCCTTTTCCAGGCTTCAGAAGGCTTTCGGCACTATCCCACTCAGGCTCCCTCTTAGACTTTGGTTTCCAAGACAACTTCCATTTCTAAGAGCTGGATAAGACTTGAGGGATCACTGACCTCTACCTTCTGCTTTTATGAGTCAGGAAACTAAGATCCAGAGGAATAAAACAATTCAAGTCACAGGGTATTAGAACTCTGGTATCCTCACTCCCAGCACAATAAACTTTGTTTATTCTCAAATGTCTCTCTCTTCATAACATTCCCCTATTCCAGCTTTCCCATTTACTAATTATATGGTGATAGGCAAGTCACTTAACTTTTCTGGGCCTTAGTGTTCTTATCTGTAAAATGGGAGTAGTGATACTTGAAACTTCCTAGTATAGGGTAGTCGTGAAGAAAGTATTTTACCAACACTAAATAGAAAGTCATTACAACTTGGCGGCTAAATGGTACAGTGAATAGAGTGCTGGGCCTGGAGTCAGGAAGACTCATCTTCCCGAGTTCAATCCAACCTCAGAAACATACAAGTTGTATGACTCTGGGCAAGTCACTTAACCCTGTTTGCCTCAGTTTCCTCATCTATAAAATGAGCTGGAAAAAAGGAAATAATGAACCACTCCAGTATCTTTGCTAAGAAAACCCCAAATGGGGTCACAGAGTCAGACACGACTGGAAAATGACTAAACACCACCAGAATTACTACAACTCAGTTTGCTCATTGGATTCCAAATAGATTTATACTCCAGCCCCTGCCTGACCATCTCACCCCCATTATCTTCCCTAAGGATAGCCCCTGCCCTTTTCTTACCACTGCCTGGACTTCTTCCTGCCCTCTTCCTTCTAACTACCCCATTCTCTTCATGCAGCATTGATTGGGTACCTACTGTGTTCACAATCCTGTACTAAGCATCCCCAGGCCTTCTTGAGAAAGAGAAGAGACAGAAATGGGAAAAAGGGAAGAGGAGTCACTCCATCCATCCCTGTCTTTTACTCCCCACCTCCATCCCTGCTTGGCCTTTCTCTGTTGCCCTGTGCCTTCCTTGGCCCACAGAGCTAGTAACATCTTCCCTCCTGTCTCAGGTGGGGGAAAGCATCAAGCATCTCTTCTCTAACCCTTTTCTCCCCCCCTCCCCCAACCCTGATCCCCACCTTTCAGTATGTCCTCAGCAATGCAGGCAGACAGCCATGACCGCTACGAGCGCCTCACTTCTGTCTCCAGCTCCGTGGACTTTGAGCAGAGAGACAATGTAAGTAACCTCCTTTCAACCACCATGAACATTGGTGACCAACAATCTCATCTTTATTTGTAAGGCACAGAAAGGCAAGAATTCAACCCCATTAACGCTTTAAAAACTGTCTAACTTAGCCCTAGGTGGGTGTTTTATGGGAGGGTTTAGGAGCTTTGACTTGATCCTTCCTTGGGTAGGCTTCCCTGAGCTGACCAGTCACTCTCTTCCCCTGCAATGTCAGGGTCCTGATGCTTCTTCCCCAATGGGGGAAAAGAAAACAGGGCAGACAGCCACCAAAGAACATGCCCCAACAGCCAGATGGCATTCTTACTCCTGGTCTGTGACTTCCTCCACACCCTGTAACATCTTTAATTACTCATGGTCCTTGACCAGGAGATGATAGCCAGGGTTCTTTCTTCTGATAAGAATATAGTGTGGCAGTGGCTCACCCAGGGACCAAAAGTCTCATCACCCAACAAATTAACTCAGGATTACCTTACAGTTGACTAATAGAGCAATTCAATTTAACAGACATTTATATGTTAGGTTTTAGAGCTACAAAAACCAAAATGAGACATGTTCCTTCTCTCAAGGAGCTTACTGCCTTTTGGTGTGTGTGAGGGAGCACATAACATGTGCATGTTGATAAATAATAATGCTAATTAAGTATTAAGTGCCAAGGATTTAAGACTACAAAGTGCTGTGAGTAATTCTAGAAGAGAGAGCGGGACCAGTTCCACCTCAGGATAATCAGAAAGAAGTAGGAGGTATCGTCTGAGGAGGACCTTGAGGGAAAGAAAGGATCTCAACAGACTTGGAGATGGAGGAAATCCATCCTAGGTTTTCAGGAGCAAAGGTGAGATGAGACAGATCAGGGAACCTTTAACAATCCAGTTTGGCCGGAGCCTAATATGACAAGAAAATAGTGTTAGGTGAATGAAAATGCAAATAACAGGCCCTTGGTTAGGTGCTGAGGATAAAATACAGATGTGATGCAGTAGCTCTTTTAAAAGAGCTTTCCTTCTAATAAGGGAAGCCTTTCTATACAAAGGAATGATGACCAGAGAAGGTCATCTGTCTGTAAACAAAGGAAGCCAAAGGGCAGTCATTTTCCCAGAGTAATTGGATTACTGATTACTATTTCCAGAGCAAATATCAGAGAGGGAAAGATATCCATGTTATGGCTGGGCAGATGACAAAATGTTTGAAATGGATCTAATCTGTGGCTAGCCAGGGATAGAGACATGATCCAGAAAGCCTACTATTCCAGATGGGAAAGCAGAGTGGTCAATGGCAGGTTAGATGTTAACTAAAGTTGCATAATTGTAAAACATCTTCTAGAGTAATTTTCTTGTCACTTTGGTGAATTTCCACTCATTTGACAGTCAAGTTCAGGTAATATTGGAAAGATAAACTAGTATTAACTGGTGGGAGGCTTTCCATATCAGGCTAAAAAGTTTGTTCTTCATACAGGAAAAGGTAGGAACCCACTGGTCATTTTTTTGAGCAAGGTGATAGAAAAATGTTTTGGGGAATGTTATAAATAGAGAGACATTTGAGAATAAAGAGAGAGACTGGAGATCAGGGCATCATTGTTATAACAGTCTGTCAGAGGGAATGAGTAACTGAACTAGGATGGTGGCAGTGTTATCACAAAGAAAGAAAAGTCAATGAATTTTAGAGAACAAAGCTTGACAATCGGTGGAATTGGAGGTGGGAAGGGAGACAGGAATGTGGGAAAGAAGGAGTCAAAAAATGATTCCAAGATGTTTAGTCTAGATACCTGGGAGAAATAAAGTAGTTTTTAACTTTTTTAAACTTTAAAATAAACCTGAAAAACAAATCCCCTAGTATATGATCCAACAAAACAAATTCCCATGTTAGCTTTGTCCAGGAATGTTTATCTCTTTCTGAATCTTAGGCTCATCACATCTCTTTCAGGAGGTGAATGACATGTTCATCTTCATTCTTTTGCAATCAAAGTTCATCATCATGTGATCAGAATTCTGGTCTTTCAGAGTTATTTTTCTCAATAATGTTATGATCACTATAAATTGTTACCCTAGTTCTGCTCACTCTTCATCTGCTTATAAAGTTCTTCCTAGTTTCCCCTGACATTATCCATTTCATCTTTTTTTTTGTTTTTTGCTCAAGCAGTTGGGGTTAAATGACTTGCCCAGGGTCACACAGTTTGGCTGGTGCTCTATCCACTGTACCAACTAGCTGCCCCCATTTCATCATTTCTTAGGGCACAATAATATTCTACAACATACATATTCTTCAATATGTTTAGCCATTTCCCCAGTATGGCAACACATTCATAGTTTTCCAGAGCTGCTAAAAATATTTTGTATACATGGATCCATTTCCTCTTTCTTTGAGGTACAGGCCTAGTAATAGTATTGCAGAGTCAGAGGATCCTCAAAGATAGATAACTTTCTGGGCTTTGTTCCAAATTGCTTTCTTAAATGGCTGGGCCAAGTCCCAGCTCCTCCAAATACTATACCTGTTTTGTCAAGTCCTTCCATCATTTGTCATTTTCCTCTTTTATCATTCTTGCCAGTTTGATAATTATGAGATGGAACCTCAGAGTTGCTGGAATTTGCATTTCTCTATTTATTAGTGATTTAGAGTATTTTATAAAATATATACGTGTCAGCATTATGGATGTCTTTCAAAACTTCCTTCTGATATCTTTTAATCATTTGTTAGAGAACGGCTCTTAGTCATAAATTTTGAGTTCCATATATTCTTGTAAATGAGACTTTTATCAAAGAAACTTGTTGCAGTGAGTTTTTTCTCCAAGTTACCTATTTCTCTTTTAAATTTTATTATCTTACATATGTTTAAACAAAAACTTTATCAGCTATCTTTTGTCTTTTATGATCCTCCCTATCATTTGTTTAGTCATGATTCTTCCTTATGCTTAAATCCAAAAGGTAATTCTTCCTTGCTTCTCTGATTTGTTTACAATGTAACCTTTTATATCAAGGTCACATCAAATGGAAAGTTACCTTGGTGTGAGATGTTAGCCAAACCTAAATTCCTCCAAAATACGGTCCAGGATTTCTCCCATTTTTTTTTTTTTTTTTTTTTTTTTTTGGCGAAATAGAGAATCCTTCCCCTATTAACTACGGTCTTTGGGTTTATTGAGTACTATGCTACTCCTTTTGCTTCTTTACATTTAATCTATCCCACTGATCAACCTTTTTTTTTTTAACCAATACCAAATCATTCCTGTTATTATTGCTTTGTAGTACAATTTGAAATCTAATTCTGATAGACCCTCTTCCTTTCTGTTTTATTGTTTTTTTCAATATTACCCTTGAGATTCTTGATTTTAAGTTCTTCCATGTGAATTTCATTATTATTTTTAATAGCTCTTTTGGGAATTTGACTAGCACTTAATAAATAAATTAGCATAAGTATTATTGTTGTTCTGTTATAATAATTTGACCTACCTATGTAGTTAATGTCTCTCTAATTATTTAGGTCTGTGTCTATTTCTGCAAAGAGTGTTTTATGTGTTGATTCATGTAGTCTCTGGATGAATCTGAATAGACACTCTCTCAAGTATTTATAACTTCTATAAATGGTTTTGAATGAATTTCTCCTTCTAACTTTTCTTGCTGATTTCTTGTTAATTATATATGGAATGTGAATGATTTGTGTGGATTTTTCTGAATGCCTACAACTTTGTTAAAGTTATTCTTTCATTTAATTTTTTGTTGACTTTAGGAATATGCCATCATATCTACAAAAAGAGATCATTTTTGTTTGTGCTTATTTTCTCAAAAATTTTTTCCATGTCTTACTATTCTTGCTAGCATTTCTAGCAATATATTAAATAGTAGTGGTGATAATGAGTATCTTTGCCTTACCAACTCTATTCACATTGGGAAAACCTCTGACTTTCCTCCATTACATTTAATTTTGAATTTGAAGAAATACTATGTTCTATATTAAAGAAAAGTCCATTTATTCCTATGATTTCTAAAGTTTTTCATAGAAATAAACATTGGATTTTGTTAAAAGCCTTTCAGAATATACTGGTTAATTTTTTTTATTATATTATTAACATAGTTTGTTAAAAAACAAAGTTTTAGATTTTTAAAATTATGTTGAACCAATACTACATTCCTAATATAAACCCAAGCTTGTGATGGTGTATGGTTTTTCTAATATGTTGTTGTAGTCTACTTGCTAATTTTTATTTTAAAAAAACTTGTGACAGTCAATATTCATTGGGCATAACATTCTGTAGTTTTCTACTGTATTACTGATTTAGGCATCAAAACTATGTTTTTCATAGAAAGAGATTGAAAAGGTACATTATTCCATGTTATTGCAAACAGTTTAGTATTAGAATTAATTGTTTTTTTAAATGCTTTAAAGGATTTTGTGAATCCATCTGGTTCTGAAGTTTTTTTCTCTTGAGAATTCATTGTCTTCATTTTCTTTCTTTTTTTTTTTTTGGATAAGGAGTTTTTTTTTTTAAATAGTCTATTCTTTTTGTCTTAATCTGGCCATTATATCTTTTGTAACTATATATTTCCTCAGTGAATCAGGTTTGTTAGCAAATAATTAATTGGATGAAATAGTTTCTAATAATTTCCTTTATTTCCCCTATAAATGGTCTGAATTCTTTTTTCATTTTTGATTTAAACAGTTTGGTTTATCTCTGTTAAAAAAAAATCAGATTAGCTCTTGATTGTATCACTTTTTTAAGACTAGCTTTTAGATTTATTTATCAATCTAATAGCTTTTTTGCTTTTAACTTTATCTTGGAGGTAAGGCAAAGATACTCATTATCACCACTACTATTTAATATATTGCTAGAAATGCTAGCAAGAATAGTAAGACATGGAAAAAATTTTTGAGAAAATAATTTTCAGACTTTCTGTCTTCTTGGTGAACTTTTGTTTGTTTTTGTTCATTTAGAAACTGCATGCTCAATTCATTAATTTCTTCTTTGCCTTGTATGATCATGAAAATGTTTAGAGGTACACAGAATGTTTTTGGCTGCTTCCCTTAAGTTTTGGTATATCATCTCATATTAATTCTTCAGGGATATGTTCTATTATTTTTATAATTTGTTTTTTGAACCATGTGTTCCTTAGAATTATGTTGTTTAGTTCCTTTTAAATTTTTTAAAGACTTTATTGATCATAATTTTATTGTTTTATGATCATTAAATAATGTGTTGACTATTGGGGGGGACATTTTTAGTGGCGTCTTTATGCCCTGTACAGTTAGCTTTTTTGGGTATGTGAATTCCTTTCTATTCCCTTTGAATATTTGCCAGAGACTTATCATCTCTAATGTTTCTAAAGTTCTAGTCATTAACTTAACTTCTTTCTTCTTTATATTTTGTATAGATTTGTTCTAACCAAATCAATTGGAACAAAAGAAGATATATCAAAATAGCCCTTATTAACACCATTATAGTTTTACTATTTCTCCTTTCAATTTTATTTTTTCTTTAAGTGTTTAAATTCACATTATTTATTAGATACATATTATTAAGTATTTATATTGATTTGTTATATATGTCTTTGAACATATTGGCCTAATGTAATAGGGCCATATTCTGCAGAGGATACATTTTTAGGAAAAGGTGATTCCATTTTTTGATATGTATTTATTGACTCACCAAACATTTATTAAGCTATCTTCTACTCTGTGCATATCCTAATGCTTAAGCATTAGGGAAAATAGAACATTTAAATAAACTATTTCTTCCCCTCATAACTGTAATAGCTAGTGTTTACATAGGACTTTTAGGTTTATAAACTGATTTGGAAGCAGGCAAGTGGTTCATTGGATAGAGTACCAGATCTAGAGTCAGGAAGACCTGAGTTCAAACTTGGCCCTAGATACGTATTAGCTTTGTGACCCTGAGCAAGTCACTTAACTTCTGTTTGTCTTAATCCACTGGAGAAGGAAGTAACAAACTACTCTTATAATTTATCTTTGCCAAGAAAACTCCATGGACTATTGTCCACAGGGTCAAGAAGAGTTGAATGCAATTGGACAACAAAGTGGCTTGCATGTTATCCCATTTGATCTTTACTACAACCCTGGGAGGCAGATAGTATTATTATACCTATTTTGTAGATGAGGAAATTAAGGCTGAGAGATATTCAGCTAATTAGCTAAGATTATTCTAGTAGTAAATGTCTAAGGCAGGAATTAAACTTGTCTTCCTAATTCAAGTCTAGCTCTCTATCCATTGTGCCACCTAGCTGTCTCCCTTTATGGAACATAATATTTAATAGAGAGCTAAAACACAAATAAAAATAACTGCAATGCATATATTATATAGGATGTGTATTAGAGGAGCAGAATAATGTACCTTATGGTATTTGGGAGATTTTATCAGAACCACGGAAGGCTTCATGAAGGAGATAACTTTTGAATTAGACTTTGAAGGATAGGGATGAATTCAAAAGGCGAGGAAGAAGTAGGAAAGCATAAGGCATATTTGAAATACAAGGAAGACCCGTTTGACATAGAACATAGAACACACAGAGGAAATTAATACGAAAGAAGACTAGAAAATAGGGTGATGCCAGAGTGTGTAAGGGAGCTTGAAGAAGCTGAGCCACAGGAATAATGTTGTCCCCTGAGGTTTTATCATCTCATAACACATCTTCTTTTCCTCCTTCCCATTCCTGTTTTTCTTCTCTCTGGACCATTCCAGGAAGCAAAAATACAATCTCCCAGTTTTTGTTTTTGTTTTTCATTCTTGCCCACCCCAGAAGTGAGCATACAACATTTTAAAATTTGAATATGAGTCTTTCAGAATCTCAATAAAAATTATGGCATTCATTGGCCAGCATACTGAGTTAAGCGTTCAATTTTCCTACTTCATTCACTCTTCTTCATCTGTTTCTCCTCCGAAAAACAGCTGTATTTAACCTTTTCATCCTTTTATTCTTGGGGTTGATTCCCTGGCCAAAAATTCTCCTTCTCTCCCCCCCCCCCCCCACATCCTTCCCCCCTCTTTCTCTCTCTCCAGCTTCCACTAATACTTTGGAGCTACCCTAAATGTTTATATTTTAATAGCATTCCAGTTTCTTTATATGTCTTAGCTCTCCTGTTGTTATACTGTAAGCAATGGACTATTTGCACTTATGTGTTGTATTCACAACTAGTGTCTAGTACAGTGACTTAGAAAAGATTAAGTACTGCCTAACAATGTATATCTAAAGATTGACCCTGCCTCATTTAGTGAAGAAAATTTAAACTCAGGTTTGCATTAAAAAGTCCTCCATAGCCTGTCATCAGTTCATCCCTCTGGTTTTATATTGTACTTCTTCCCTGCCCAGTGTATGCCCCACTTTACTTGGAAAAATGTATTCTCTTCTCAAAGGGAACACCAGACTGGCTCTATCTCAGGATCTCCCCATTTCACAAAATAAATTTTCTTTAATCCATCTATCTATTCATAGTAGATTTCAACCTCTAACTTAAAGACTTCAGTGTGTTCTTTCCCATCAGTTTCACAAAAGAAAACGCTGAGTCTAGGAACTGAAACGACCACTATTTCAGGGTTAGTAAGAAGCTAACTTGAAATTTGAACACAGAGCCTCTTGATCCCCAATCCAGTGTTATTTCCTCTATGACATGTTGCTTCCCTAATCATCATTCTCCCCAAACTTGGAGATTGGTGCTCTTTTAGTAGTAGAGGTGCTGGGGAAGAGAGAGGAGAAGGTGTAGGCAAGGATTCCAGAGATCCACGAGAGCCTGGTACCAGCAAGAAGGAGAGCAGCAAACAAGTGGCTTATAAGTCAAGTATATGTAGGTCTTAAACCTTAAGACTTCCTGCGTGTGAAAAAGGAGTAAGCCACAAGTA
The DNA here is from genome assembly GCF_902635505.1 of Sarcophilus harrisii. Lineage (NCBI taxonomy): Eukaryota > Metazoa > Chordata > Mammalia > Dasyuromorphia > Dasyuridae > Sarcophilus > Sarcophilus harrisii. Next base: position 268,300,915 of record NC_045429.1, on the reverse strand, counting down.
ACCAGATGGGGCAGAATCAAGCCAAGACTAATGTGAGGCAATTGCATATTATTTCCCATTGTCCTAGTCAACACTGCTGGAGAGTGGAGCTCACTTTCCATCTAATGCAGCAGAGCCTTTTTCTTTCTGCCCTTGCACTAAAGTCTAACAGTAGGGAAAGATTCTGTCCTTAGAATCTTCATCCTATTGTTTCTAGCTACTGCTATGTCAGTAAGGGAGGTGGAAAGGATACTCCTCAAGCTCTTAGTAATAGCTGAAAAACAACCTCTTGACATAATAGAACAACAGATTTCTTTGCAACAGTGTCACACATTTTTGTTAGTGTCAACTATGGGGATCCCAAGAGACATATTTTCTTTTTCCTGTGAAGAAAACTAGAAATTTAACCCAGATTCCCTATGGACTCAGCCCCTTTCCTTTAAATAATTCCCTCTCACTATTCATTATGGAACCCAAACCCACTCAGATCCCCCTTTTTTTTTTCTTCCAGAACCCTAAGAGACATCAGTTGCATCAGAATCTAACTTTGACCACATTCAGTCCCCAAACATGCAAGAAAAGCTCTGTACTAGGTGTCAAGTCAACTACAAATTTAAATAAGATGTGGCCCCTGCTCAAAAGGTGGGGATATCCAGTAGACATCTGACTCATATACAAATAACTTATAAATAATTGAGTACAACAGTTTGAGAGGTACAAACAGCCATGCCATTGGAGATACCACTGCAGGTGGAGGAAAGGAAGGCCTTTTGTAACACATGGCATTTTAATTGAGTCTTAAAGAATGGATAAGGATGCCTGGGGACTTCCAGTCATAGAGACTGATTGGAACAGGTGAAATGGACTTAGAAAACGTCAAAGATACTAATTTGAGTGGAGTATAGATTGAGTGAAGAATGGAAAGATGAATTAGTGCCAGCCTGTACAGAGCAATGCCACCTTGGAGAGTTTAGATTAGATTCAATACACAGTAGGAACCAAAAGTTATTTAACTAAAGAACTGCTGTAATTGCAGCTTTTTTTTTTTTTTTTTTTAATTTTAAAGAAAACTTTAAACGAGTAGGATGGAGTACAGGTGGGGAGAAATGGACAGTGGAAGATTTCATTAGGAATCTTTATAGAATGAACCAGTCAAGTAATCATGAGAGTCTTCACTAAGATTGTGGAAATGGAAAGAAAGGGGCAGACAGAAATGCTAAGGTAGAATTGAGTGAATGTAGTGTAGTGATTAGATGTTGAAGAGCAAAAAAGTAACCTTATTCTTTTGAGCTGGGTAATGGAGTTCCATAAAAGGAAAAACAGGTTTTGGGGAGAAAACATGGGTAAGCTCAGTTTGAGATATGAATTTAAGGTTCTTGAGTATCCAGATATATTGAGATTTAGTTTAATAGATCAGAGGATTATTTATTTAGAGGTATATCTGTGGGATTATATAAAATGGCTAAGAGAAGAAAGGAGAGAGACAAGACCAAGACTTTGGAGAATGGCTGCATTAAAAGAATAAGAGAATAGACAGAAGGTTATATCAAAGAGATTGAAGAACTGAAGGAAGAGATATTCACCTGTATTACAACTACAGAAATATCCAGGAGAATATGAAATGAGAAAAGGCCATTGATTTTATTGATTAGGAATGCAGTATAGAGACTTTTGTGACAAAAGTTTCAACACAATTATAGTAGCAGAAGCCAAATTGTAGAGGAGGAAGTGAGGTTTCCAATATAGCCCATTCTTTATGGCTCAGCAGTGAAGAAGAGAGGTTCATAGGTATGGCAGAACCTAGGGAAGGTGGGGGGGGGGGGGGGGGGGGGGGGGGGGGGGGTTGTGGGAGTTTTTAACAGGGAAATTCTGAATATGTTTGTAGGCATCAGGGATGGAGCTAGTGAAGAGGATGAAAATGATGAAGAACAATGAAACGATCCCAATTGTGGGAAATTGGAGGGAGAAGAATATAGATGGAACATGGGTTTTGAAAATAAATCTCCATTATAGTCCAGTCATTCCTCTATTGAGTCTTTCCAGAAAACAAATACTAGAAAGAATTTTGATTTTTTTTTTTTCTCCATAGTCTTTTTTGCTAGAAGAGCAAAGCTGGAAATTGTGGTATCAGAAAGACTAGGGAATGCCTTAGGTAGAACCTAATTATCTAATGGAAAATCATAAGCAGGGAACCAGCTCCAGGTGACATATCTCTTTTGTTCTGTCCTTTTCCCTCCCCCAAAACAGGGTTTCTGCTCCTGGCTGACAGCAATCTTCAGGATAAAGTAAGTATAATGGAGCCTCAGGTTTCCCAAACCCTCATCTCACAATCCTCAGTCAATGTCCATAATGTCAAAACTAGAGCCTATGAGGACTCTGGCTTGATCCTTCCTAGAACTCACTGGGAACTCATCTAAGATAGGGATTACCTTTATCCCCATTTTCCTGTCTAGTATCATCAGTGTCCCATCCTGTCATCAAGATCTCCCTCCCCACCCACCAGGTCTGGCTGGCCAAAATGGTAGGGCAGTTAAGTAGAACAGTTCCCTATTTATCAACAGGCAGGATGAAGTATACAACTTACCAGAGCAAGTGCCCAGCAGGCAGGATGAAGTATACAACAGGCAAGAGCAAGTGCCCAGCAGGCAGGAACAGCTATCCAGAAACGCAGAGAATCTACCCAACAGGCAGGAGCAGCTATCCAAAAGGCAAGAGCAGCTACCCAGAAACACAAAGGAGCTGCTCAGTAGGCAGCACTTGCCTCTCATCAGGGAGGATCTATTGTCCAGCTGGCATGGGCCAGTGCACAGTAGGGAGAAACTACTGCCCGACTGGCAGGAACTAGTGTGCTGGAAGACACTGTCCCCCCAGCAGAAGGTGGTGTATAACAGGGAGGTGTCAGCACCCAGTTGGCAGGAGTTGCTAACCAATAGTAAGGAGTGACTTCAAGAGGAAGGGGCAAGACACCAGGAGACAGGACCAGTCCTCCTCCTGGTAGAAATAAGCCTTTAGCTGGCTGGAGGAATCCTTCAGCTGGAAGGAGAAAGCCATCAGCTGGCAGCAGCATGCATCCACAAGGCAGACAAACTCAATGACGGAATCAAGGATACAGAGAAAAAAAACAGGCATTCAGGCAATAATGAATGCTTTCTTCTTGAGGTTAGCAGGCTGTTCAACCAATCCCTTAGTCAGAAGGACAGAACCCCTTATCAGAACTCAGCCTTTCTGACACTCCAAGGTACCATTGATCCACCAACACTACCTTCTCTCATTCCTATTTAAATTGTCTTCTTCACTCTGCACTGCTGCCTCCTTCCTTCTTTGTTCCTCCTCTTTGCTTGCCTCTATTTTCTTCCCATTCCACTCTCATTCTCCCTTCTTGCTTCATCTGCCATGTTCAAGCTGTGCCTGGTGGTCATACAGAGGTGATACTCCTTATCAAAAACACACAAGACATGTGTGATAAGCCTGAAATAGAAAACAAAACCAAGTGTTATAGTCTAGGAAAATTTTTTTAATGCTTTCAACTGGAAGGGTCAGGAAAGATTTCACAGGGGAGAAGGGTACCTGAATTCACTTTGAAGGAAAAGAAGAATTATGCAAGTTGGGGACAGAGTGGAGCATATTCAGCCCCTGTGGAAATAGCTGGGAGCCCACTATGGGCTGGAATAGGAAGCACAGAGGGAGAAGTATAATAATATGAAATGAGGCTATATAATATGCAATGTATAAAATATATAATGCCAGTTATTACCTGTACCCAGGTGGTTCCCCAAATATATATATGTGTGTGTGTATATGCAAATAGATATGTAAAGATATATAGATATATATATATATATTGGGATTGGCAAATATATATTTGGGGAACCACCTGGGTACAGTTAATATTAAATTTATGAAAGGTTTTGACATTCCCAAGGGTACAAATGTATAGAGAAAGAAGAGAATAGGGCCCAGCTTTTGAGGACATTCACACCTATATGGTGGGACATGGATGATGATCCAACAAAGGACTCATTCATTTAGCAAATACTGGAAAGAAGAGTCAGACATAAAGAAAGAGAGCCAGAAGGGAGTAGTGTTGTGGCAACCAAAGAAGGAAGGCAGACAGAGCAGATGATTCTTCCCTAGCATTTGTCTGTGACCTTGAGATGACAGAGACTAGAGGAAATGATTTTTTTTTAAAGGGCAGGCTTGCAGAGAAAAGGTAATTAGAGGGCTTGACCATAGCACCAGAGGAGGCTAAACTAAAGGAAAAGAGAAGTGAAAATAGTGACTAGAGAGAGAAAGGTGAGAGATGATTTTGATTTTCTCAGTTATGTAGGAGGCAAGGTTCTCCACTGAGAGGGAAGGAATGGCTTGAAGTTTACAGAAAGAAGCAGTTATTTGAAACAGACATCACAAGCAATATAATTATCAAATAAGAAAGAATTGGCTGTGCAAGAGTGGGGGCCCACATAAACCTCATATGGTAGATCAGAGGAGGCTTCTGTGGTAAAAGGAAACCTAGTATGCACTTTGGCAAGGTGTGAGCAGTGATAGAAAAAAGAGGCAAGGAGAAGAGTATAACTGAAGTGGTCAACTGCAAGGGTCATGAATGAAGAGAGAAAATCGAGACTAGTGGCACTCACTAAATGGGGTTTTCGTAGAGGGACTAGAGGCCTCAATGAGGACAAAACAGTTTTAGCAAGCATGAGATAGGATACAGAAGTGGTATAATTTGAGCAATGACAAGAAGTAAAATCTGATATTTGTGGTTGGTTGAGGTTAAATGAAGAAGATACAGATCATGGGAGTTGCAGGAGTTGATCAACTAGAAGACCAGAGTATTTGAAGTGACATCAACATATACCTCTTTCTTCCCTCATCATTCTCACCTCTTTTTTCTTATTCATCCTTGCTCATTTTCTATTCCCACTTTTTTTCCCCATCCTCCTCTATACTTTTCAATATGCACAAACAAGCTTTCATTCCATTTTGCATCCCTTTGCAGAGAGAAGAGAAGCCAAGGGGATTATATTTCCTTGTTTGGAAGTTGGAAAAATATAGCTGTGAAGGTCAGAAGTTAGGAGAAGGGAATGGCGATTGCCCTTCCCTCCTCCCTTGATTCTGATTCCATGTCCTTTCCCATCTCCTGCTTGCCTATCCTTTCCAATCCTGCTCCCCAGGGATGAGGAGATCTTGGACAAGTGTGGGGCTGATGCAGTTCACTACCTGACATTCCAGCGGCACATCATTGGGCTGCTTGCGGTCGCAGGTGTTCTCTCCGTGGGCATTGTGCTTCCTGTCAACTTCTCAGGGAACCTGCTTGGTCAGTAGGGGGAAGGTGTGCTTCCTATCAATTTCTCAAGGAACCTGCTGGAAGGGGTGGGGGTGGGAGGGTGGAGGAAAAGGGGAGGGAAATGGCTTGAATGACTGAATGAATGAATGGTGACTGAATTAAAAAATGTTTATTAAACTCTTACTGTGTGCTAAGCACTGGGCAGCAGGAGATGGGCCAGTTCCTGATGCTCACAGCCTCCTGTCCCTCTTTTCTCTCTCCCTTTACCCCAAGAAAACAACCCCTACAGCTTTGGGAGAACTACCATTGCCAACCTAGACTCAAGGTAAGGATATGGGAAACAGAAGAAAAGATATACACTAGTGTGGAGCTGGAGGGGGGAAGAGGAAAGGGCAATGTAACATGGAGGATAGAGAAGAAATAAGACAACCATGATCATGGGTAAGAAGGTAAGGAGATGAATGGGTGGGAATCGGACATAATAGAGCAGCAGGAAAAAGTTAGGCTTGCTTAGTAAATAGAAGAGGTTGGGAACAAGAGTGGGGAATGGAGCAAGGGCAGACAGAGACTGTAGGGGGTGTGTGAGAGGATTGTGGGAAGAACCATGGGGAGGCAGAGTCATCTAAGAAGAGGAAATAGCCTTAAACCACATCAGAAAAGGACACTTAACCTGGAATATGTCACCAGCAGGAAGGCTTTGGGCTCTGGAGTGAAGGGAGTTTCCCAGACACAACAAGCCTGTAGGACACATAGTACAAAGATTTTCCCCATTTTTACAAACATAACTGTGATGGAGGTAAGTAAAGGGATTTTGTTCAAGGTCATACAGCCAGTAAGTGGTGAAGTCAAGCCTCTAGCCTCCAAGTTTCTTGATTCCTCACTCTAGGAACCTTTACTACATCAGACTGCTTTTTAGGAGATGTCAGGTGAACAAACATTTATTAAATGCCTGCTGTGTACCAGGCACTCTGCTGAGCACTGGAGATGCAAAGAAAATCAAACAGTCCTTGCTCTCAAGGGATTCACAGTCTACTAAGAGACACAAGATATGGACTGAATAAAACAGAGATAGTCTTGAAAAGGCACTGAAAGGGTTTTGGAAAGACTTCCTGCAGAAGGTAGGATTTAAGTTGAAACCTGAAGGAAACCAGAAAGGAAAAAAATCCAGGTCTAGGGCCAGTCCAGAGAAAATGCTCAGAGCCAGGAGATGGAGTACAATGAGAAAGGTGGCAGGAGGCCAATACACTGACTCATTGAGGGCAGAGGGGAATAACTGGAAAAATAGGAAAGGCTTTAAAGCCAGAGTTTTGTATGTGATCCTGCAGGTGCTCCAGAGGGAATCACTGGAGTTTATTAAATAGGAGAGTAACATGGTCAAACCTGAACTTGAGGAAGTTCATTTTGATAGTGGAGTGAAGGAAGGACCAGAGCAGCAAAACATTTGAGATAGGGAGCCCAGCTAGAAAACCACTGCAATAGACCAGTATAGGGTGATAGACCTTTTAGACAGTGAATTTATAGAATCTAAGATTTGGTTACAGGAGAAAGAGAGTCAATGGGAGGGTCAGAAATGTAGAGATCCCAAAGTGAATTATTTAATGTTAGACCAGGTTAGAGATTAGTGCTATGAAAACAGAGGATTTGCTCCCAGCTAGACATGTTCTCCTTCAAAGCCCTGTTCTTTTGCAGTAACAACCTGCTATGGCTGCACACCTCGTTCGCCTTCCTGTACCTACTACTCACTGTGTATACCATGCGAAGACATACCTCTAAAATGCGCTATAAAGAAGATGACATGGTAAGCAGAAATTATGTCACTTCCATATCAGTTCACCTGATGCTCAGCTCCTGTTCCCTAGTCTCAAATACACACCGTCCATTTCCTTCATTCTTCATCTCTAATCCTACTTCCTCTTTCCTCATCTTCCTTTTTGTCTTTCTCTTTTTCCTATCTTCTTCTCCATCTTTTTCCCCTATGTTCCCCCCTTCATCTTCTGCTTCCTCCCAAATCTGCAGCATCCTCTTCCTCTTTCGTGTTCTTTTTTCTTACCCCCCCCCTTCCTATCTTCTTTCCCCATCTCCACTTCATCCAACAAATGCCATCTCTTCATGACAATCCTTGTGAAATGAGACAGATGAGGCAATGCTATTTCCAATCCAGGTCTATTACTGAATATCCTTAGTCTTCAAAGTCCATCCTCTTTATTATGATCTCCTAGCACCACCTATCCCTACCACCATATGCTGTTCTTTGGGACCTTCTTTGGCCTCAGTCCCCTCCAGACTCTGTGTCCCCCCACTTTGAGTGTTCTGCCACCCTTGGAACTGTTAAGATCTATCGAAGTGAACCATCTTCCTCCATGTCTCTTTTCCCTCTCAGGTTAAGCGCACCCTCTTCATCAATGGCATTTCCAAGTACGCAGAGTCAGAAAATATCAAGAAGCACTTTGAGTGAGTTGGCCCTCCTGTCCTGCCTGCACCAGGTGGGGCCTTGCCTGCCCTCCCTACCTCTGGAGGCCGAGTGCCAGTGTGGGGCAAGGAGGAGGGGGAAAGACATGTTGGGCACATTGGTAGAGGGCTTTGTCCCTCAGAGTTGGTGATGGGGGATTATGTCATAGGGAGGCGTACCCCAACTGCACCGTGCTTGAAGCCCGGCCTTGCTACAATGTCGCAAAATTGATGTCCCTGGAAGATCAGAGGTGAGTGGTTCTGAGGGAGGGTCATAGGATGATTCCATTTTCCTGTCCCTTCTGATGGCAAAACATCTTAGAAGAAAACAAGCTTTGGGGATAGATTGAAGAACTCTGGTTAGATTTTAGGAAGGACTTTGAGAGTTGACACATAGAGAGACAAGGACTGTGATTGTCTCCTTTCTTGGAGGGCTCTACAGAAGAAAACATGTTCTCTTCCTCTCTGTCTGTTTGTGTAATTCTGTTCTGAGGGAGGTACATAGAGAAGAGGACTTCGCATGGTCTCCACCTTCAAAGCCAACTGAACTCTCCCACACATGGACTAGACAAAGGTCCCTTAAGGATGAGAAGTAGTAGCAAAGTGAAAAGTTAGGGTGCTGTCCTCATCTTGCCTCACTATTGATGGGTGATCTTGTCCCCTTCGGTCCCACAGGAAGGAGGCAGAGCGAGGAAGGATATACTTCAGTAATCTGCGGGCCAGAGAAAACGTCCCCACTATGATCAACCCCAAGCCTTGTGGGCACCTTTGCTGCTGTGCTGTTCGAGGCTGTGAAGAGGTAGAGGGAGGACAGGCAGCAGGAAGTGTCTGGGAGCTGGGCAGGGGGCTCCCCAGAGCAGTCCTGAAGGAGAAGAGAAACAGGAGGGTACACTAGATGACACACTGAGAGGCCATATACAAGGACCTATATAGAGGTCTGGACTACTGAAAACCCAGCTTTACAAAAATGCCAAAATATATATAAAATGAGCTGGGAACGTGGGATATAAATGCATGCACGTGTGCACATCCCCTCCCACCCCCCAAGAGAGGCTCATGCCCATTAATGCCAACAGAATACAGACATAACCACCTCTGTGTGCTCCAATCGCTTTCCCTTCCTTGTGGCATCCAAAAGACTCAGCACAGGAGAGGGATAAGAGAGAATGCTGCTTGACATCTCTGAGCCTATTGCCTAATCTGTAAAGTAATTCTACTTGCAGTGCCTGTCATAGAGGGCTATTTTGTGTGAAAAGGGACCTCTCTTTCCCCAAGGTCCCTCCAATCTTCACCCAACTTAGATTAAAAATGTCCATCTTTCCTGGTTTATGCCTATTTTCCCCAAAACCTTGAGCTTCTTCTCTCTCTCAACTCCTTACCTCTTCTCCCTCCTACAGGTGGAGGCCATTCAGTACTATACACAATTGGAACAGAGGCTGAAAGAAGAATATAAGCAGGAGCAGGAGAAGGTGAACCAGAAGCCGCTGGGCATGGCCTTTGTGACCTTCCACAATGAGAGCATTGCTGCCCTGTAAGTCCCGTGGACAGCGTGCCCCTCAAACATCCCTAAACCCTACCACCAGTCCCTCACCCCATCACCTTGCCAGAACTTCTGACTACCAGGTGCATTTTCTAAAGACACCATCCCATATACAAAATATGCATATGTCTCTCTTCCAGTGCCCTCCAACTCTGTCTTGCCTCCCCTATGGTCTTTTCTCTCAGTGACCAGTATCCTTTTTTTCCAGTGTCATCTTCCCTATCCTAAGTCATATATTCTAGCTACCTTTTCCCCTCCGCAGTATCCTAAAGGACTTTAATGCGTGTAATTGGCAAGGCTGTACATGTCAGGGGGAACCCCGAAGCTCATCCTGCAGTGATTCCCTGAACATCACCAACTGGACAGTATCTTTTGCCCCTGATCCTCAGAACATCTACTGGTGAGAGGAGGAAGTTTGGGTGTGTGTATGGGGATTGCTAAAGAGGCAGGGTCAGAGAAAGCTAAGAGGATAAGGAGGGCAGGATATCTGGAATCTATCAAGTCAGACCCCACCTTCACTCCCAATTAAACATGGAATAATAGGGCAAGAAAGCTGAGAGGACTGACTCCAAAGAGGGGAGTGGGTGGTCCTGAAAAGAGTAGACTGGGAGATGACATTCTTTCCCTTCATATCCACTACACATACAGGGAAAATCTCTCCATCCGTGGCTTTACCTGGTGGTTTCGATGCCTGATTATCAACGTGGTGCTCTTCATCCTCCTGTTTTTCCTCACCACTCCTGCCATCATCATCACCACAATGGACAAGTTCAATGTCACCAAGCCTGTGGAATTTCTCAATGTGAGGTTCCTTTTCCCCAACATCAGTCCTTCCTCAGCACACGTAGAAGCTAGCACACAACACTAACTCCCACTTGCTGCCTCTATTCCCCTCTCCATACAATATCTAGACTTGGATTCTTCATCTTTAAAATGAGTGAGTTGCATTAAATGATCTACAAGATGCTTTCCATTTCTAAATCCTAAAGCCCTCTTGTCTAGCTAGAGCATAAATTCTTTGTGAGAAGTCAACTGCATGGTTTTCTTTCTGGAACACCCTCAAAATGTTACACATACTTTCAAAAACAAGCATTTATTAAGTACTTACTATGGACAGTGCTGTGAACCAAGGAAAACAGATTATGTGCTTATTTTCAAAATCTTAACTAGATAAGTTAACTTTTTAAATTAGTAAGCTATTTCTTCCTTCATCCCTACCACGAGACACCTCAGCTCTGCCACCACGGACAGTTTCCATATGAGCCTCTCCAGCTCTCTGTACAATGAAATATTCCCTGCTCAGCTCTGTTTTTGCCATCTGTACCCTCTCTGGTGCCCTTCTTCCTCTTTCTCTCCTATCGCCTAGAGAATATTCTCCTGAGAGCCAACTATGGACATACATGCATTCACTCACCCATGCATGTTCACATACTGGACTGGGGAATTGGCTAGCCTGCATTTTAATCCTAATGTTGCTGCTAATTAGCTGTGTGACCGGGAGCAAGTCACTTTCCTTAAGACCACCGTCTGGATGAAGTAGTCTTCAAGATCCTCTCACATCTTTAGTATTCCATAGGTTCTTTGCTCATACTAGCACGTGATCTTGCATTGGAATTCCCAGAATTCTCCAGAATGGAAAACAGGAGAAGGGTGGATAGAGACAGTGGAACAGGCCAGGATGGGTGACTCCAAGCTTCATGATGGCCTCACCTCTTTCCCTTGTCTTTCCTGCAGAACCCTATCATTACCCAATTCTTCCCCACTTTGCTGCTGTGGTGCTTCTCAGCCCTGCTGCCGACCATTGTCTACTACTCTACCTTCCTAGAGAGTCATTGGACACGGTGAGACACCCAGGATCAGCTCTATCTCATCTCAGCTTGTGCTCCCCTGGGGAGAAGGCCATGTGGCTCAGCTGAGGAGCCCTCCCTGATTTCAGATCCCACATATTCCACTTCTCTTGGACAGCTTAAGCAAATCATTTCCCTTCTTCCTTTTACTTCAATTTACTGCCCATGAGTGAGGGTGCCCTGAGATTTAAAAAAAAATATATATATATATATATATATATATCCTCCAGAAGTTTACATTCTCCTAATAGAGGTGAATGGTAGATGGAGGTGGAGGATGGAGATGGATACAGACATAAATAAATGTAAGATTCTTTGAGAAGAGAGAGAACTAGGACATCAGGGAAGGGCTTGGGAACTGAGAAGGAGAGTGTTTCTAGGTCCTCCCTAATGCTAAGTTTCCAGTTCTTTGAAGAGAAGGGAAAGAAAAGAATGGAGAGGTATTTGGGGAGGAGGGCATTGCTGTCCCAGACTAATGATGATAATGATGACCAAGGTGATAACTTTCTCCTCTCCCACCCCAGCTCTGGAGAAAACAGAACCACCATGCACAAATGCTATACCTTCCTGATCTTCATGGTTCTGCTGCTGCCCTCTCTGGGCCTGACCAGGTAGGATGTGCGGCTCAGTGGGGGGGGTGGGAGAAGCTCCCTCTCCTCACTTTCCCCTCTCTGCTTCTCCCTAATGAGGAGGCAAAGGGAGATTGGGCACCTACTTCCTGGATCTCTTGCCTCCCTGGGGTAGAGCTCTTCTGGAGGGGAAGGGAAGAAGATAGAAAGACTGATCCCTGGGAGTTGTGAAGGAAAGGGAATGGGGAAGTGGTCTGGACTGGCCCTCACCCACATCATTTCCCCCTCATCCTCCCTGCAGTTTGGACTTCTTTTTCCGCTGGCTCTTCGACAAGAAGTTCTTGGCTGAAGGGGCTATTCGGTTTGAGTGAGTGACCAGGGGGACTCACAGGAGTGATGGGGGGACATCTAAGTTACAGCAAATGTGGAGGGGATGACAGAATGACAGCCTCTCATGGGGATAGGGTAGTAGCATCAGCAAGGGGGTAGGCTCTACTGCTTATTGGGGGGTTCCTGGGACACACTTTCTGTGGGTCTTTGTGGCTGATATGTCTGTGGGGATAGACTCTATTGTCTACTTTAGGATGACTAGATCAGAACGGGGGATGGACGAGTCGCTGGTAGTGGTAATGCTGAGATTGCCCTCAAACAGGTACAGGGTATCCCTGCTGACAAGCTCTGGAATTTCTGTAGGAACACGTATTCTAGTAATCCCTATTTAATAGGTTATCTTGGGTTTGAGGGGCCAGTCATGCTCTGTAAGTCTGAGACCCACACTTAAGGTGTCTATCTGTAGAGACACATGCTCTAGAAGACATTTTCACACTGAGAATACATGCACTGGGCAAAAGGTATCTGGTCTAATTAGATTGGGAGTTCATATTCTTGTAGTGTCAGTGAGAGAGATAATCAATAAACATTTATTAAGCGTTAAGCAGAAGGTAGGAGAATATAGGAGAGGCAAACTCCGGCATATGTAGGGGTATCTCTGACAGTCCTTAATCAGGTAGTTTCTATGGGTAGGAGGTCTAGGAACATGCTCTGGTATGTGGGTGTGGTAGTCTCTCTGAGGGTACTTTTTAGGTGTCTGGGGACCTATCCTCTAGTGATCTCGTACTGAGAATCTGAAAGCCACGCTGAGCTGTAGCTGTAGGAACACCTGCTTCAGCAGTGTCTGAGGGCCTTCCTGGGAACCCACTCTCTAAACTGTTGGTGTGGACCATCTGTGGGAAACACTCATGGGAATTTTTTGAGGCCCCCCTGGCTGTCTTGTGGCACCCCTGCCATGGTTATAGGATCACACACTCTGGTGTGTCCATTGTCCACATTCCCTGGTGCTCTCAGTGGGCAAGGTGCTTGTGGGAATGTGCTCAAAGGAACATGTTTTGGGATGTCTGTGGAGTACATTCCATGGAAGTCTCTATGGGTATATTACCCATGGAAACACACTGTCTCCATGCAACAAGCCTTTCTGGGTAGTTTTTATGGTGGGGTGAGAAAGATGACATGCTTTGGGACCATCTTTTGGGACATTGGGGGTTCCTGTGGATGACATGTGCATGAGACTTAGTCATCTGGGATGTACTCTTGGATGTGGGAGAAGCCAAACTGCAGTCTCTGGGGCACTGACTATCCTTGAATTGTTAATTTTCCTTTGGAGCTAGATGGTCTGATGTTAATCAGATCCCCACAGTAGGACTACACAGGTCATCTCTCAGGGTGGACAGGGCCCCATATGGGCTAGAGTACACAGAGGGACACAGTGGGAGGGAGGCCCAGAGAGTGCTCCTGAGGGCTGGGATAGGAAGGGCCAGTGAGTATGTGGATTGGGGGCTGAACCTCGTAGTGCCCTTCGCCATTGGGCATGGTAGTGGAGCACCAATGGTGCCCACAGGTGTGTGTTCCTGCCGGACAACGGCGCCTTCTTTGTCAACTACGTCATTGCCTCGGCTTTCATCGGCAATGCCATGGACCTGCTGCGAATCCCAGGGCTGCTCTTATACATGATCCGCCTCTTCCTCGCTCACTCCGCCGCCGAAAGGCGCAACGTCAAGCGGGTATGGTGAGGGCCTCCCCCATAAATACCTCAGGCCCTGGTCCTGGGTACCTGGTGGGAGAGCAGAGCAGGGGGAAAAGATGTTAGGGGGAGAGGAGGGGCTTAAGGGAGGGCATTGGGAAGGACAGAAACAGACAAGGTTGGGAGTGGGGAAAGGGAACAGAATTGGCAGCCATCTGCTCTTAACCCCACAAGGGGACACTCCATCCTTTTTCTAAGGAGATAAACCTAGGGAGCCTGTTTCTCCTTCTCGTGCTTTTGTCCTCTGACTTCTTCACGCAACTACCCACGCACACACATCCCCAGCTCCTCTGTCCCCTTCTCCCTCTGTCTTCTACTCCAATCATCTATCCTTCCTTCCCTCTACATCCTTTTTCATCTGCCTCATTTCTTCTGCCTTCCATCCTCCTTCATCTTCTGTCACCCTTTCCATTTCCCTTTCCAGTCATTCAATCCTTCCTTCAATCCCTATCACCTTTTCCCTTGTCCATAACATCTTCCTCGCCTCCCTCATTCCTTCCCCTTCCCCTACATTCTTATCTTCCCTACTTCCCTGCTCCATTCATCTTTCTTTACCCTATGTGCGTCATTTCCCCTGCTCTGCTCCTGTCACCCTGGTCTCCCAGCTCTCCATCTCTGTCCTATTTCCCTGCCTCTTGGGTCCCCAGAAGTCTCTGAGCCACCCACTCCCCTACCCCTGCCCCATCTCCCCCCCAGCACCAGGCCTACGAGTTCCAGTTTGGCGCGGCCTATGCCTGGATGATGTGCGTCTTCACGGTGGTCATGACCTACAGCATCACCTGCCCCATCATCGTACCCTTCGGTAGGCAGCGCCGCGCCGGGACTTGGGCCCTGCTGAGGGGGACTTCCCTAGCCAGGGCTACTCCTCAACCTGGGAAACATTATGCTGGGCTATGAGGGTTAGGTCAGGCCTGGCCCGGAGTGGACAGAGCCCTGGGATGGGAGGACAGAGCCCCTGGATCCTCCCACCCGGTCTCTGCCTCAGTCTGGGACCTGGCCTGTGGGTGGGAGGAGAGAACAGCCCAACCCAGGTCTGCCCCTTGCAGGCTCCCGGCAAAAAAGGAGGGAGGAGGGAGGACAATGGGAAAGAAAATCAGAGACTCTGACTGAAGTGCTCAAACCCCTGAATACTTAGGCACGTTCCCAGATGCACTCAGGTTCCATCTATCGGTGCACACAAACACACACTTAGGCACATTTAAAAGAGTCCTCAGGACCAGGAGAGGAACCTTAGAGTTAGTGGGGAAGCACTGGGGGACAGCACCAGAGGAAAGTATGAGTCATGATGCCGAAGTGAAAGCCTCGAGGAAGACTGTGCCTGAGATGTCTGCTATAGGTAGGCTGGGCTAGACAGCCCTTGGGATGAAGCAGGGACTTGGCCACCTCAGAGACAATATTTATGGAGATCTCCTATCCTTGGGATGAATGCATATATTGCTAGCGGCAAAACCCCTCAAGGTACGAGGATATTTTTGCTGATGTCTCCCTAGTATCATGGAGATAAACTAGCAAAGGGCATGTGATTACACTTTGTCACACTTTGCCTAACTTGCACAGACCTCCCTGCTCTGAACTGCCAGACACAGTAGAATAGTCTATGCTCATAATTGGTTTCCTCCTGCCTACTGTCACCCAAAAAAACCTTACCTTGAGCTGTTATGCAAATAGCCCAGCAATGCAGATTTCAGCTTAATCCTTTTCCCAGGGACCCATGGACAAAGCCAACTGAAAAATAATGGTTTGTCTTAATTGGCCTAGCCTTTTAGCCCTCCCGCAGACACCCTTCTCTTTAACCTACCCCAGTCCCTTTTCTGGAGTCTCCCTTCTCCTTAGGCATTGTCCTCCATAGTTCTTCTCCCTTCCTGTCCCTTTACCTAGAACTCCTAGACCTTCAAGGCACGTACTTAATTGTGTTTAGCCAAGGACAAGACCCATAGTCTAAGTTAATTCATACTAAATGTGAATGACTGATCAAGTTAAGGAGTTGGCCAACTACCTTGAAGTCATTTACATTCTAAAGAAGTAGCTCAATTTCCAGATAACTACTTAAAATTTTTTGTGTCATGGACCCCTCTGGTAATCTAATGAAAGCTAATGGGCCCCATTTTCAGAATCAGAACCAATTATATTGAAATACAGTTTTCAGAATATTTCAGCAACAACAGCAAAAAGTTCGCAGACCCCAGGCTAAAAGTCCCTACCCTAAAGGAACTGACCACATGATAGAATTTCAGAGGTGGGAGGAGGGAGGGAGGCAGAAAGGGAGTAATTCCAAATTAATCATTACAAAGTAAACTATGCTCTTATTGGGTCAGTGATTGATAAATTACTGTCCTGTTGGGCTGTGGCTTGCAATGGGGAGGGGAGGGAGGGTTGGTCAGAGGTCAGAGGTCAGGGCACTGGCCTAACTGTCCCCCCCAGGGCTCATGTACATGCTGCTGAAGCACCTGGTGGACAGATACAACCTATACTATGCATACCTGCCGGCCAAACTGGACAAGAAGATCCACGCTGGGGCTGTGACCCAGGTGGTGGCGGCACCCATCCTCTGTCTCTTCTGGCTCCTCTTCTTCTCTATCTTGCGTGCTGGTGAGGGAGGCCTGGGGAGAAATGGGGTGACCAGGGTGGGAACAGAGGTAGGGGGAGGTCTTGAGACATTAAAGTTGGGAAGCTAAGTAATGCCCATGGACTTGTCTAAGCCAGTTGGAAAGAGGAAAGGAAAAAGCCCAGGACCCTTTGGGATTGAAATATACCATAACTCAATTTGCACAGCTTTTCCCAAGTTCTGGGGGAGTCAAGTAATGGGAGAAGAGGATGGAGTGGGATGGGATTGAAAAGGTGGGGAAAACACTGCAGGAAGAGATTAAAGGATATAGAAAGGAGCAAAGGGATGGGGAAATGTGAGGAAAGAAGGCAGAGCTGTTACAGAGAAGCCACATCCCTCCCTACCCCAACCCTGTTCATTTCTCCAAATCCCACAGGGTTCATGGCTCCCACTTCCATGTTTACATTTGTGGTCCTGATCATCACCATTGTCATCTCTCTCTGTCACCTCTGCTTTGGATACTTCAAATATTTCAGTGCTCATAACTACAAGGTGAGATGGGAGAGGATATCCAGGTAAATCCATCGTAGGAACTACAAGTTAAGCCTCAGAGGAATTTGGGGATGGCTGGGGAAGCCAGATGACAATGAAGGCTCTCTGGGCATTGTTGGACAAAGCAACTGGAACTCCCAGGGAGGGGGAGACTAACAAGTCCTGGAGGTCAGTGGTTTCTCCTCATTGTTCACAATTGAACCTTCATCTCCTAGATCGATCACACCGAAACAGGGGATGTCACTGACTCCAGAATCAATGGTAATCGCTCCTCCATCAAATCTGCAGTGAGTATTCCTTCTTCCCACCTCTCATCATGGTCTTCCCTCCTTCCCTTCCCTACCAAGTGCCCACAAGGAGAGAAAAATCAATGTCATGTTGGTAATAGGAGATTCATGGCAGTTTTCCATATTCCTCCCTCCACAAGTCAAGGGAGGAAGGATGCTGCCACTCCGGCTCTCACCAAGGACCACAAAGTTTTTGAGGGAAACACTTTGGGAACCTTAAAAAGATGTACAAATGGCAGGAGTTCTCCAAGGTACTGTAGTGTATTGGCAAGAGCATGAGCTCCTTGAGGGCAGGGTGTGGCTTTGCTTTTGCTTTTTCTTTGTATCTCCAGCACTTAACACAGTGCCTGGCATGTAGTAAATGTTTATTAAACGCTTGTTGTTTTGATTAGAGTTAGAGAACCCGGTTTCAAATTCTGACTCTGTTGTTAGTACTAGTACTGTGTGACCATAGGCGTTACTCCTCAACCAGGCAGCTGTTTTCCTTATCTATTAAGTAGTTGGGTTAGATGATGTCTAAAGTCTCTCTCTGCCTTCACCCCTACTATGGAAATGGGTTCACCCAGAGACCTTTCATCCAATCCCATTGCTTCCACCTTGTCTCCCCTCCCTCCCACAGTTCCATGCTACCTTTCACTCTCTCTCTCTCCCCCCTGCCCCCCACAGAGGTACATTGCACAGGTGCTGCAGGACTCAGAAGAAGATAGGGATTCTGGAGACTCTGCTGGTTCTGGCGGGTCTGGGGGTTCCAGAACCTCTGAAGTCTCTGGGGTCTCTGGGATATCCGGGGCCTCCGTGAATTCCAGATCTATGAAGGAGGAGCCTCCATTATCCTTAGAGCACGATGAGGAGACTTTGATAACCCAGGAGGAGCTCTCAGACACAGATTTCCAATCCTATGTGGAGAGCCTTATAGAGAATGAAATCCACCAGTAAAGGGGGTGGGGGAGGCCCTGGTGGCTCAGCCCCTGCTCCTGACCCTTCTTCCCCCACCCCATCCCCAACGGACACTAAAACGCTAATAATTTATTAGATTTAAAGCCTCTTCCTTCCCCCACTCTGCTTTAAGGTATTTCAACCTTGGGAATATTGCCCACTGCCTCCCTCCTTGGAGGCCAGCCTCTCCCCTGAGAGCCCTCCTCCCCTGCCCAACTGAGAAGAATGGCCCCGAGCTGGCCCCGGGGCAAAGTGGAGGGGGAGGGCAAAGGGGAAGTGTGTCCCCCCCCCCAGGACAAAACCAGTGGCCCTTCTCCTCCCCACCCAGGGCAATGGCCAGAATGGAGTTAATGAGAGCCATGAGGGGCCACTGGATATCTGGTGGGGGTCAGGGTGGACAATGGGACCTATACCCTTTCAGCCCCCGATCCCCCACCAGGCCTGTATGCTTCGGGGACACCTCTATCCTTACCTACCCCATTTGGGGGTTGCATGAGAGGAGAGGGGGGCCAAGTGGGAAGTGGAGCCTATCTGTCCCCCAGATAGTGGGGAAGGAGTCTGGGAGGGGGAGGGGGTTGGGAGAAAGGGGCACAGCTGACACTGGAAAATGGGGTTTTGCACTTTTTTTTCTCCATTAAAATAAAAATGAAAAACTGGTTAGCTTGTATGTCTGGTCTATGGAGATGGTCCCTAAATCCATTCATACCCCTCAGCACTCTCCCCTTCATGCCCACTCCCCATTATCTTTTTCCAGTTGGCTGCCTATGGTTTCCATGTAAAAGAAGGCAAAGGACTAGAGGGGAGGCCACCAGCCTAAGTGGGGCAGACTTCAGTTGGGCTTGAGTGCTTCGGGGGATCTGGGGAGTGGTTGCAGGAATCCCTTGACTGACCCCCTTTGTCCTTTTCTCCGAGGATCCATCAAGTGTTACAGGCCTAATGGATCTTTTCAAATATGGCAGCTACCACTGAGCGCTGTAGCGGAGACTGGCCACCCAGGCTTACATGCCAGCCCTGCCTTTTCCCTTCTCCTCTGCACCTTTACGCCACTTCTCATGATTGAGTCATCACCAGTAATGGGCCACAGCCTCCTTGGGCCCTCCGAGATTGAGTGCCCCATCGTGCCCCTGGGAGACTTCTAGGGTTAAAAAATGAGCCACATTGCTGCAGACGGGCAAGGCAGAATTGACCAACGTAATTTGAGCAACATATGTTCGTTTTCAGTTAAGAAATTTCCCAAGCTCTTCACAAAGGCTACTTTCTGTCCATAGATGCCGGTTATTTTCACGGTTACCCGCCCGTGTGGGCAGCATCTGATAGGCTATCACGCATGTCTAGAAAGCGCGCCCGGTGCTTCCCTGGCGGTGGAGATGCTGATGTCCGGGCAGGTAGCGTCCCGGGCAACCAACTGCGGCAAGACCCGCGGCCAGAGGCAGCTGTGCGCCAGCCGGGCAGTCCTTAGTCTGGCTGGGCGGGAAAGGGCGCGTGTGTCCCGCGCGCAGCCAGCCAACAAACCCGCGGTTCCGGCGCCTCTCCAGACGCAACTTCTCTTAGAGCTATTCCGGGAGAGAGGTGTGTAGAGACGGGCGCAGAGCCGTTCTCCCGGAGCCAGGCCGCCGCCGCCGCCGCCTGACGAAATGGGGCCCTCCGCCCCTCCCTCAGGCCCCCGCCATTTCCCCGAACTTCTGAGAAGAATTGCAGGAGGCCGGGTGCCGACCCCAGTTCCCACCTGGCCTCGGACGCTTTCCCAGGGGGAAGGGCGCTCCCAACCCCAGGGACGGAAACGAGCCCCCAGGCCGCGAGAAACCCGGCCCGGCCGCGACGGGACGAGGCGGGCTGAGGGGAGACCCAGGCAGCTTCCTCCCCTCCCTCCCCCTCCCCAAGCCAGTGAGCAGCACCCGGGCCCCGGCCGGCCGGCTGCTTTTGGAAGATCTGGGCACCTCCCCGAGCATCCCAGGAAAAACCCCTGCGGGCCCCAAGGGACCGGGGAAACCAGGAGCATCCTGAGCCTAGAGCGGTGTGCGAGCGGGCCGCCAGGCGGCGCCAGAGTGCGCGGAGCTCTCAGACCCTTCCCGGCCCGTTTGCCTCAGTTTCCTCGCTACAGAATGAGCGGGAGGAGGACTCGGCGGAAAAGCCCGAGGGGCCCGCGGGGAGCGCGTCATACCTGGACAATGGGCCAGCCGCGCACTGCGGCGAAGGAGGCCTTTCGCGGGGCAGAAAGAAAAACCGAACCGCGCTTGTCAAAAGGAAGGGGGGTCTTGGCTCGCGGGCCGCCGAGACTCTTCCTCCCCCTCCCCCTCTTTCCTGCTTATCCCCATACGTTTCTTTTCCTAATTACATTTTTCTTTCCGAACCACGTTGGGAGAAAAAATCACAACAAAAGGGAAAACCGTGACGGGGAGGGGGGAGAAGAGAGGGAGGGGGGGGGGGAAAGAAAAGGAAAAATGTAGCCTGTGTTGCTCCCGTTCCGTCTCCAGGCTTCCGCATTCTCTCAGCATTTCCCGACTCCGGGCCCAGCGTTCTAGCCACTTGCTGCCCTGATTATCAGACATATTCTCTCTTTTTCAACACTGTTCATAGGAGGCTCTGTATTCCTTTGAATTTCCTTTTTGTTTGTTTGTTTGTTTGTTTCCTTTCGCAATTGGGGTTAAGGGACTTGCCCAGGGTCACACAACCAGGAAGCGTTAAGTGTCTGAGGGCAGATTTGAACTCGCGTCCTCCTGACATCAGGGCTGGTGCTCTCTCCACTGCGCCCCCTAGCTGCCCCTGAACTTCTTATATTCACCATTTCTAATATTACAATCTTTCTTTTTTTTTTTTTTTTTTTTTTTTTTTTAAATTTAATAGCCTTTTATTTACAGGATATATGCATGGGTAACTTTACAGCATTAACAATTGCCAAACCTCTTGTTCCATTTTTTCACCTCTTACTCCCACCCTCCCTAGATGGCAGGATGACCAATAGATGTTAAATATATTAAAATATAACTTAGATACACAATAAGTATACATGACCAAAACGTTATTTTGCTGTACAAAAAGAATCAGACTCTGAATTATTGAATATTACAATCTTTCATAACAGTCATGTCCTGCCGGTTATTTTCGTTTTTAAGGCAATTGAGATTGTGACTTGCTCAAGGTCATACAGCTGATAAGTATCTGAGGTCACAGTTGCACTTGGGTCTTCCCGACTCCCAGGGCCAGTGCTCTACTCACTGCACCATCTTGTCCTTGTCATTTATTCAGCTATTCTCCAAATCCATGGGAATCCTCGTCATTTCCAGATTTTTTTTACTACTACAAAAATAATCACTGTAAATAAATATATATTATGTCTTATACGTACATTGTTATTATATGTTATTATATATAATATTATATATTATAATATATAATATATATTATATGTATATTATATGTACATGTTATTATATGTTAATATATTATATATAATATAATATATATAATTGTATATTATATACAGTTATTATATGTATTATGTTATGTATACATATATACGTTAATGTATATGGGAACCTTCCTATCTTTGATTTTCTTAG
The DNA here is from genome assembly GCF_902635505.1 of Sarcophilus harrisii. Taxonomy (NCBI): domain Eukaryota; kingdom Metazoa; phylum Chordata; class Mammalia; order Dasyuromorphia; family Dasyuridae; genus Sarcophilus; species Sarcophilus harrisii. The sequence goes on along the minus strand of NC_045429.1, from coordinate 268,279,291 downwards.
GCTATTTGGTCATTGGATAAAATTTTTTAGGTCAAAGAATAACTTTTCTTGAATAATTCCAAATTATTTTCTAAGATTATTAAATCTATTTACAACTCTACCAAGAGTATGTCAGTTTGCCTTGTCTTCTCATTGCACCTCTAATATTAACTATTTCTGTTAAATGTTGGCAGGGATGTGGAAAAACTGAGATTCTGATGCATTGTTGGTAGAGTTGTGAAATGATACAACCATTCTGGTGAGCAATTTGGAACTGTCCCAAGGGCTATCAAATTGTGCTTACCCTTTGATGTAGCAGTATCACTCCTGAGTCTATATCTCAAAGAGAGTATAAAAGAGAGGAAAGGATCCTTATGTTTCTGGGTTTGTAAGGTGAAAAATAAAAATGATTTTAATTTAAATTTCCCTTTTAGTATTTTGATGCATTTTTCCCATCCTTGCTTTTTCCAGTGGACACAAACACATAAATGTACTTGCAATGAAGTCTGTGGAATTACTTATCTGGAGGAGGGGATTGCTGAAATGAAGTTTAGGAAGCTAGGTGGCTCAGTGGGCTTGAAGTCAGGAAAACCTCAGTTCAAATCCAGCCTCAGAAACTTCCCAGCATTGTGACCTTAGGCAAATCACTTAACCCTGCCACTGAAGAAGGAAATGGCAAATCACTCCAGTATCTTAGAGGTCCACAGGGTCACAGAGTTGGACATGATTGAACAACAACAATCCCAAGAAGCAATATAGAATATTAGAATTTTAGGTCTGGAAGGGACATTTTTTTTTTATTATTATTTTTTTTTTTTATTTAATAGCCTTTAATTTACAGGATATATACATGGGTAACTTTACAGCATTAACAATTGCCAAACCTCTTGTTCCAATTTTCACCTCTTACCCCCCACCCCTCCCTAAATGGCAGGATGACCAGTAGATGTTAAATATATTAAAATATAACTTAGATACACAATAAGTATACATGACCAAAACATTATTTTGCTGTACAAAAAGAATCAGACTCTGAATTGTACAATTAGCTTGTGAAGGAAATCAAAGATGCAGGTGTGCATAAATATAGGGACTGGGAATTCAATGTAATGGTTTTTAGTCATCTCCCAGAGTTCTTTTTCTGGGTATAGCTAGTTCAGTTCATTACTGCTCCATTAGAAATGATTTGGTTGATCTCGTTGCTGAGGATGGCCTGATCCATCAGGACTGGTCATCATCTAGTATTGTTGTTGAAGTATATAATGATCTCCTGGTCCTGCTCATTTCACTTAGCATCAGTTAGTGTAAGTCTCTCCAGGCCTTTCTGAAATCATCCTGTTGGTCATTTCTTACAGAACAGTAATATTCCATAATTTTCATATACCACAATTTATTCATCCATTCTCCAACTGATGGACATCCATTCAGTTTCCAGTTTCTAGCCACTACAAAAGGGCTGCCACAAACATTCGTGCACATACAGGTCCCTTTCCCTTCTTTATAATCTCTTTGGGATATAATCCCAGTAGTAACACTGCTGGATCAAAGGGTATGCACAGTTTGATAACTTTTGAGCATAGTTCAAACTACTCTCCAAAATGGTTGGATTCGTTCACAACTCCACCAGCAATGAATCAATGTCCCAGTTTTCCCATCCCCTCAACAATCATCATTATTTTTCCTGTCATCTTAGCCAATCTGACAGGTGTGTAGTGAGTATCTTAGAGTTGTCTTAATTTGCATTTCTCTGATTAATAATGACTTGGAGCATCTTTTCATATGACTAGAAATAGTTTCAATTTCTTCATCTGAGAATTGTCTGTTCATATCCTTTGACCATTTTTCAATTGGAGAATGGCTTGATTTTTTATAAATTAGAGTTAATTCTCTATATATTTTGGAAATGAGGCCTTTATCAGAACCTTTGACTGTAAAAATATTTTCCCAGTTTATTGCTTCCCTTCTAATCTTGTCTGCATTAGTTTTGTTTGTACAAAAACTTTTCAGTTTGGTATAATCGAAATTTTCTATTTTGTGATCAGTAATGATCTCTAGTTCTGCTTTGGTCATAAAAACCTTCCCGGAAGGGACATTTTTGGAGACAAATAAGTGAAGCCCAACCCTTTTCTTTGTTCTGTTTATCCCTTCCATTTTTGCACAATGGGGAGCTAACTAATTCAATTATCCTCTCTTCTTCTCTCTCATCCTTTCTCTTTCATCTTCAATCTCTCCTTTTTCCCCACACCTACAAATATGATTAGGTATACCTTCACTTGACAGACTTTTTCAACCGTTGGTTAGTTGCTGAACTAATTTCCACCCCCCTCCCTTTCTTTATTCTTTGTTTAAAAGGATGGTTCCCTAGAAGGTATTGGGGAAGATTACATGTCATGTGAATGAAAAACAAGAATTCATGTAAAAACAAAAGATATCAATTTAAATTTTACTTAAAAATAAAGAGCCTTAATTTAACCTTGCCACATTTTCAGTTTTTATCAAATAAATATGAGAGGAGGCATTAGGGATGCAAAGTGACAGGACAGTTCCTGCCATCTTGGATCTTCCAACCTGATAGGGAAAGGCCACAAAGAAAGAAGAGCTAGAAAGCAGCATAGATAGCTTGGAATGATGCCCAGGAAGTGACGTGGAGGCCTGGTTCCAGGTAAAAATATAATAAAAGAACACTTCTCAGAACTTAACATGCAGAGGGCAGAATCCAAGACTGGGGACAATATGGGGAGGAGGAGAGAGGAGTAGTAAGGCTGATGGAAGGAGTGTAAGCAACATGGTTTGAAAATGGTGAAGGAAGAAAGGAAGGAAGGAAGGAAGGAAGGAAAGGAGAGAGGGAGGATTTATTAAGTATCTATTTTGTGTGAACTACTATACTAAGCATTTTACAAATATCTCATTTAATGAATTCACGATTTAGACAAACTATAAGCAAATTTAGTAGAGCAAGGAATAATGTAACTGTCAGATCTGTAGAGAAGGGAGGAATTTATGCCTAAAGAAAAACTAGAGAATATTATGAAATACAAAATGGATAATTTTGGTTACACTAAATTAAAAATGTTTTACACATGCAAAATCAATACAGCCAAGATTAGAAGGGAAACAGAAATCTGGGAAACAATGTTTACAACCCATGTTTCTGATAAAGCCCTCATTTCTAAAATATATAGAGAATTGATTCAAATCGGTAATAATATAAGTCATTCCCCAACTGATAAATGGGCAAAGGATATGAATAGAATATTTTCAAATGAAGATATTGAAACCATTTCTAGTCATATGAAAAAATGCTCTAAATCACTATTAATTAAAGAAGTAAAAATTAAGACAACTCTGAGATACCGCTTCTCATCTCTCAGATTGGCTAAGATGACAGGAAAAAATAATGTTAAATGTTGAAGGGGATGTGGAAAAACTGAGATACTAATGCATTGTTAGTAGAATTGTGAAATGGAACAACCATTCTCCAGAGCAATTTGGAATTATGTTCCAAGGGCTATCAAATTGTGCATACCCTTTGATCCAGCAGAGTCTCTATAGGGATCATAAAAGAGGTAAAAGAACCCACATGTATAAAAATATTTGTAGCAGTTCTTTTTATAATGACTAGAAACTGGAAATTGAGTAGATGTCTATCAGTGGGAAATGACTGAATAAGTTATGGTATATGAATGTAATGGAATATTATTATTGTGTAAGAAATGGATCAGCAGGATGATTTCAGAAATCATGACTTACATGAACTGATGCTAAGTTAAGTGAGCAGAACCAAGAGAACATTGTGCATAGTAACAACAAGATTATGTAATGATCATAGACAAAACTTCTGAAAACAGATTGTCTACACTGGCTACTCCCTCTTCCTCACCTCCCATTTCCTTCTTAACAACTTCATTACTTGACAGAAACAACTTTCTGAGCTTGCCAACAATTTCCTAACTTATAAATGCAAGGGTCTTTTCTCAGCCCTCATTATCTCTTCCCTTTTGCCCACCCCTGTCCCTGATATTCTTTCCTTCCTTGGCTTATTTGGCTGTTCTCTGTTGGTTTTCCTATCTGATCTCTCTTTCTCAGGTCCTTTGTTACAATTTTTATGCCTCATTCCCCAAAGTTTTCCTGTAGGCGTCTCTTTTCTATATATATTTCTTCTTTCATCTCATAAAATTTAAATCTCATTTCCTCTTATAAAATCAATGATTATCTTTCTATCCAGATGATTCCCAAATTTGTGTATTCAAACCCAATTTCTTTCCCTCAATTCTCTTACTTGTTCTACAACATTAACTACTGAATTGGTCTTTGAGATTTTAATCTTTCCTCTATTCAATCCATCTAAAACATAACTTCCAAAGATAACCTTCTTAAGGAACAAGTTATTCCCTTGTTCAAATATCTTCATAAGCTTCCTATTGACTCTAGGATAAAGTATTAATGAAGCCTGGCTTGGCCTTGAAAGTCTTCCACAATCTGACTTCCACAACCCTACTTTTACAACCTTATTTCATAATGCTTTTACACATACTACTTTCCAGTGAGTGAATTTTAACCCATCTCCATGCCTCACACACGCTCACATCTACCAGCTCTTGGAACTCTGTGGCTGCCTCTTCAGTGAATCCATTCACAATCTCACCTCCACCCCCACTGATAGCTCACTCATCCTCTTTAAATTACTTCCTTTAGAGCAATTTGGAACTGTGCCCAAAGGGCTATCAAACTGTGCCTTTGATCCAGCAGTATCTCTATTGGGTGTGTATACCAAAGAGATCTTAAAGGAGAGAAAGGACCCACATGTGCACAAATGTGCCCTTTGTGTAGTGGCAAGGAATTGGAAACTGAGTGGATGCCCATCAATTGGAGAATGGCTGAATAAGTTATGGTATATGAATGCTATGAAATATTATTGTTCAATAAGACACGATCATCAATATTATTTCAGAAAGACCTGGAGAGACTTACATGAACTGATGCTAAGTGAAGTGAGCAGAACCAAGAGAACAATGTACACAGCAACAACAAGATTATGTGATGATCAACTATGATGAATGTGGCTCTTTTCAACAGTGAGGTGATTCAGACCAATTCCAATAGACTTGTGATGGAGAGAGTCATCTGCATGCAGAGAGAGGGCAATGGGGACTGAGTATGAATCACAATATAGTGTTTTCACCTTTTTTGTTATTATTATTATTTGCTTGCTTGTTTTTTTCTTTTTATTTTTTCCTTTTTGATCTGATTTTTCTTGTGCAGCATTATCAATGTGGGAATATGTTTAGAAGAAATCCACATGTTTAACCTGTATTGGATTATGCATTGTATGGGTGAGGGAATAAAAGGGGAGGGAGGGAGAGAAAATTGGAGCACAAGTTTTTGCAAGGATGAATGTTGAAAACTATCTTTTTGCATGTAGTTTGAAAAATAAAAAGCTATTATTATTTTTAAAAATGCTTCCTATATTTCCATGGGTGTATTCACTGTCCCACCGCAGTAGAATATAAGTCCTTCAGGGGTTGGGGCTATTTCATTTTTTTCTCTGTATCCTCATAATTTAACTTACTGCCTTGCCTAATGCATAGTAGGTGCTTAATAAATGTTTGTTGAATAGGACTGATGTATCTGAAGCCTAACAAGAACAGGTCTAAGCTTGCTGATACCACACTATATCTATATAGATAGATAGATAGATAGATTTTTACCACGATATATCAAAGCAGTTTGAGGATATTCCTAACTCAGGAAGAATCCATGACAAAAAAGAGAAAGTATAATAAAGCTCAGCCCAAGACTTGTGGGAAATGGAAAAGTAGGGCTTCACAAAAAGGTTAGAAAGCCCTAATGGAGTCCTTTCATTTCATAGATAAGAAAACCAAAAAGGTAAATTAACTTGCCCCAAGTCATAGAGTTAATTAGAAGCAGAGCTAGAGCTAAAGTCCAGCTGTCCTGACAGCTCATATTTCTATAATGGCTTAAGGTTTATAAAGTACTGTGAAACCTGTTTTATCCCTGTTTTTACAGATCAAGATACTGAGAAATTAAATGGATTTTTCCTTTAAATGATGAAAAGCATCTACGTAAAAAAAATATTAGCAAATATTATTTATAATGAATATAAACTGAAAACCATCCTCCCAAAAAAATCAGGAGTGAAACAAGGATATTCATTATCACCAGTGTTATTCAATATTGTATTAGAAATACTAGCAATAGCAGTAAGAGAAGGAAAAGAAATTGAAGGAATCATATTGAGCAATGAGGTGTTAAAGCTATTGCTTTTTACTTATAAAAGGATAACATACTTGAAAAATCCTAAAGCAACTGAAAAGGTAGTTGAAACAATATCTGGGAGTATACCTGTCAAGACAAACCCAAGAACTATATGAAGATAATTATAAAACACTTTTTATACAAATAAAGTCAGATTTAAATAATTGGAGAAATATTAATTGTTCATTGGTGAATAAAGCCAATATAATAAAATAAAATAAAAATAAAAGTGATTATTCTACCTAATCGATGCCACCCCAATTAAACTAACAAAAAGAAGTTTATTGAGCTAGGAAAAAATAGCAAAATTCATTTGGAGAACAAAAAGTCAAGAATATCAAAAGAATTGATGAGGAAAATATAAAGAAGGAAATTTAACAGTAGTAGATCTTAAACAATATAAGGCATTAAAACTACCTAGAAATAGAAATGTAGAATAGAGTATACGTACAACACATAATAGCAAATGATTATAGTAATCTTGTATTTCATAGATGTAAAGGTTTAATTTTGAGGGATAAGAATCTACTATTTGGTTTAAAAAAATGATGAAAAAACTAGAAAGCAGTTTGGCAGAAATTGGATCTTGACCTATCTTACATTATTTATACCAAGATAAGGTCAAAATGAATACATAACCTAAATATAAAGGGAGATATCATAAGAAAATTAGAAGAACATGGAACATGTTACCTATAAGTCTTATGAATAAGAAAAGAATTTATGAATAAACAAGAGATAGCATCATGAGATGTAAATCAGATAATTTTGATTATATTCAATTTAAAAGGCTTTGTACAAATAAAACCAATGTAGCCAAAATTAAAATGAAAGGAGATGTGGGAATCAGGAAGGACTATAAGCAGATTCTGCTATAAAAGTCTCATATCTCAAATATATAGAGAGTTTTATCAGATTTGTAAGAATATGAGTTATTTCTCAATTGATAAATTTCCAAAGGCAATGAACAGTTTTTCAATGAAGAAATCAAAACTATATATAATTACATAAAATAAATTCTATAAATCATTACTGATTAGAGAAATACAAATTAAAACAACTTTGAGATCTCATCTTACACCAATCAGATTGGCTAAAATGAGAGAAGGAGAAAATGACAAATTTTGCAAAAGATGTGAGAGAACTGGAGCATTAATACACTGTTGGTAGAGCTGGGACCGAACCAACCATTTTGGAAAGCAATCTAGAATAATGCCCAGAGTTATAAAACTATGTATACCCAGCAATATCACTATTAGGTCTGCTTCCCAAGGTGATCAGGAGGAAAGGGAAAGAGCCTACATATTCCAAAGTATTTGTAGCAGGTCTCTTTGTGGTAATAAAGAACTAAAAATTGAGGGAATGTCCATCAATTAGGAAATGGCTGAAGAAGTTGTGGTATATGATTGTGATGTAATACTATTGTGTTATAGAAAATGATGACCTTGTTGATTTTAGAAAAGCATGGAAAGACTTGCATGAAATAATGAAGAATTAAATAAGCAGAACCAAGATAACATTGTATACAATGACAGCAGTATTGTTAAATAAATAACTAGTGAATGATTAAGTTATTCTGAGTGTAGTAAATACTCAAATCAACTACAAAGGACACACGATGGAAGTATCCATTCCCAAAGATAAATGGAAGTATACATCACATGGTTTTACACGTATATATATATGTATACATAGACATACATATATACATATACACATGTACGCATTGTACACATGTACAATGTTCTTCTGGCTGTGTGACAAAAAAAGATGCAGGATTAAACATTTTCTATGATCCCCATGACCTTCCAAATTTTTCCAAAACAGAAACTATGCACCAAAGATAAAGCAAATTCACTTGTTTTCCATGATCTAGAACATTAGGAACCCAAAAGAAATTTTTTAAACCACTAATATTAACCTGAGCTTAATTAGCACCTCCTACCACAGGGAGAAAAGCCACACTATCCAATCCAAGGAACTAATCCACAATTTTATACCAAATCCCAGCCCCATACCTTGACCCTTCCCCCTTTCTGTCATTCTAGGATCATGGAGATCTGAGCTCTAAGCTCTTACAATTTGCTGAGGCCAAAATATCTTATGCTACAACACCCTATCCTACAAAAGATCTCTGCAGGTAAGTGGAGGGACAGAGGGAAAGGGGCAAGACACGAGTCTGGCTTTTAAATAAAGCTTAACACACCTGCCATGGAGTGATCTCTATGTCATCTGCAAAGATTGATATTGTTTTAGCAGCAAGGAACAATAAAAAAAGAGAATGTACAAGACAAGCTCAACAAAGCAGTGATAGAAAATATCTAGAGGGAAGAGTTTATCATGGATTCCTTGAAAGTTTTGATTCTATAAGGAATACAAAGAACAGAAAGCTATTAGAGACAAATAGAAAAAAATATAAGTATATCTCTCATAACTTTAAATATAAATGGATAAAATAATAAAATGAAAATGATTGACAGCTTGGATAAGAAAGCAAAACCCTATAATCTATTGCTTAAAAGAAACAAAAAACATTCAAAAACCAAAAATAAAACTGAAGGAATAGGAAAAAGGTTATTATATATCATCAAGTGAATACAAGAAAAGCAAGAATTGCAATCATACTATCTAGCAAAGCAAAAACAAACATTCAAAAGATTAAAAAGGTCAACAAGGAAACTACATTATGGTGAAAGGAACCATAGACAAATAACCAACATAAATATGAAACTTTGCTCCAGAAGCAGATTAGTTGTGAGACATAGGAGACCTTAACACAGGGCCTTAGAATATAAATTCCTTCAGAGCAGAGCCTGAAGATTTTTTTTGTCTTTATTATTATATTTTTTGGTTATTATTGGGTCATTTCAGTTGTATCCAACCCAGCTGGAAGTTTTCTTGGTAAAGATTCATAAATCATTTGCCATTTCCTTTTCCAGTTCACTTTTACAGATGAGGAAACTGAGCTAAACAGAATTAAGTGATTTGCCCAGTCACACAGCTAGTTAGTGTGTGAGGCTGAATTTGAACTCAAGAAGATGAATCTTCCTCACTCCAGATCTAGCATTCTATCCATTGTGTCTCTCAGAGCCTTCTCTCCATTACCACTCCCCACAAAAAAAAAAAAAAGAAGAGAGTAGAAAAACAAACAAATAAAATAGTAAACAAACAGGGTGAAATCACAACAAAACAAGAAGAAAGAAAAAGAATAATCGAAGCATGCAATGCACAGTTGCTAACAACTATCAGTTGCTAACAATGCTAACAAACTAAAGAACCACCAAAAAAAAAAAAAAAAAAGAAAGAAAGAAAGAAACTCTTGGTCCTGAAGTATTCACAGGAGGATTTTATTAAACCAACATTTGAGAAATTATCCTCAAAAATTGAGAAAAAAAAGCACCCTACAAAAATCCCTTTATGAAATAAATATGAACCTAATATTTAAGCCAAGGAAAGAAAAAACACAGAAAGAAGACTACAGAATAAAATCATTAATGAGTATTGACTTGAAAATTTTAAACAAAATCCTGTCAAACTACAAAGATTTATCCAAGAAATCATTCATTATGACCAGGTGCAATTTATACCAGGGATACAAAGTTAGGCTGAATATTAGGAAAATAAACAACATAATTAATCATATTAAAAATCAAAACATCCAGGGCAATTAGATGGTGAAGTGGATAGAGCACCAGTCCTGAAGTCAGGAGGATCTGAGTTCAAATGTGATCTCAGACACTTAACACCTCCTAGCTGTGTGACCTTGGGCAAGTCATTTAATTTTAATTACCTCAGCAAAAGAAAAAAAGAAAAAAATCAAAACATCCAAACCCACAAAATCATCTCAACAGAAGCAGAAAAAGCCTTTGAGAAAATATAGCATTTTTAATGCTAAAAAACTGACAAAATATAGCCATAAGGATTTTTTTTTAATATCAAAAAAATTATCTATCTAAAATCAAAAACAAGCAGTATATGAAAAGGGGATATATCAAACCTTCTCTAATAAATAAATGAAGCAAAGATCCCCACACTCCCCAGAATTATTTGATATAGTGTTGCAGTTGCTAGAAATAGCAATAAAACAAGAAAAAGAAAGTTAAAGGAATAAAGATTTGTAAAAGGAAACAAAACCTATTTGCTGACAATATAATGGTTTACTTGGAAAATTCAAGTGAGTCAGCAAAGATACTAATTGAGACAATTTCTATAGTTTTAACAAAGTTGCAGATTGCAAAATATACCTTCAAAAATCAATAGTATTTCTTTATCATACTAATAAACTACACAAAGAAAAATAGAAAGGGAAATTCATTTCAAATAACTACAAAATGCATAAAATATTGGGGATCAAGCTACTGAAGCACACAAAGACTTGAAAAGTTTCAATAACAAAGTGTCCTTTAAAGAAATGGCAAGCAACTTAAATATCTGGAGAAATAGTCAGTCCTCATGGTTATACTAAATAATTAAAATGGCAATACTACTAAAGTAATTCTATACTTTTAATGCTATACCAAATTACCAAGGGGACACTTTCTAGAACTTGTTAAAATGATAATACAATTCAATCAGAAAAACAAAAGACCTAGAATATTAAGAAAAGATGAGAAGAAATAGGGAAGAAGGAGAACTCACACTTCCAGACCTTAAACTATATTATTATAAAACAGTAATCATCAAAATTATGTGGAAGGAAAAAACAAAATCCAGAAACAATTTTTTAAAAAAGTTTATTAAGTCATCTGGCAGAAGGGGAGAACCAAAAAAAGGAGTAGTCTGCTCTTACCAAAGTGTCTGTAAGATACACATTATATAAGATTCAAACAAAGAAGGAGGCTAGTAACTGCCAATTAATAGGTCATTTGAATGGTTGGAGATACTTAGTGGGAGGAAACTCTGCACATCAATCTTTAGTTCTAAAAGGTGTCAGGTGAGCATATCCTGAGTCTTGAGTTAAGCATTAAACAAATCTGGTCTCTAAGAAACCAGTCTGGTTACTCAGCCTTGCTCATTGTTTGAGCTAGAGTTCAAATAATGCAATAATGTTTTCCCACAAAAGCCACCTATTATTGATAAATAAATAAATAGAGAGAGAGTGCAATGGAACAGTTTGCAAGAGCATCAGAGGGGAGGAAATGGAATTCAATATCCCAATATTTGATAAATAAGAAAACATAAATTACCTAGGGAAAAAAAAACAAATCCTTATTTGATCAAAAAAAAAAAAAAAACTGTAGGGAAAACTGGGAAGCAGGCTGGCAGAAATTAGGCTTATTTTCTACCAAATTCCACAATACATTCCAAATGGATTGTAATCTTAATATTAAAGTTAATACTATAAAAAATAGAAAAGAATGGATCTCTCATTGCTATGGGTAGGAGCTGTATCAAACTAGAGATAAAGGGAGTTACAAAAAGGTAAAATAGAAAAATTTTAATTTTGTGAGAAACTTCTGCCCAGACAAATCTAATGCATCCAAAATAAGAAGAAAAGTGGTGAAATGGGAAAAAAAAAACTTTGAATCATATTTCTCTGAAAAGGATTTAATACCCAAAATATAGAAACAATTAGTAATAATATTTCAGATTAATAATCATTCTCCAATAAATAAGTGATCAAAGGACTTGTACAAACAGTTCTCAAGAGGAATTGCAAAGTATTTGTGACCACCTAAAAGAATACTACCAATCAGTAAGAATAAGAAAATGCATATCAAAACTATCCTGAGATTTTATTTCACACCCTACAAATTGGCAAAAATGATGAGAAAAATATAAAATACTCAATATTAAGGGGTTTGTGGAATGATAGGCACAGTAATACATTGTTGGTAAAGTTATAAAAAGTTATACAACCATTTTGGAAAGCAATTTGGCATCATGTAAATAAAGTAACTGAAATATTTATAACCTTTTGAAACAGAGACTCCATTATTGAGCTTACACCCCAAGCTTACACCCATTGATAAGAAAAAAAATCCCCATATGCTCCAAAATATCAATAGCAATACTTTTTGCTATAACAAAGAATTGGAAACAAAGTTGATGTACAATAAATGAGGAATAGCCAAATTATGATCCATAAATGTAGTGGATCACAATCAAAATGATGTGTCATTATTTCATTTGAGCTTCAAAACAAACCTGGGAGGCAATTACTACAGATATTTATGTATTTTACAAATGAGGAAGCCTAGACCCAGAGATTTTATTTGTCCATCACAAAACAATAAAAGTGGGGAGGATTTGAATCCAGGTCTTCCTGACTCCAGATTTAATATTTTCCACTACCATTTACCGCTATTTCTCTAGTAAGTCCACTCAAATGTTATTTAGCAAAATAAGCTTCAGAAACTTCTTGTTACAAATAAAAGATTAGAGGAAAATGACCTAAGGTGACTTTATTTGCTCAAGTTAGATAATATTTAAACTCGAGACCACCTGTCTGAATTCATACTGTTCACCTAGTAGAATTTTTTGGGGGGAAAGCAATCTGTCAGTTCACATGAAAAGTTACAGAAGTAATAATACGTTTGAATCATAATCTGTGGTTGGGAATATACCCTAAAAATATTACCCAAAATTGTCAAAGATTTTCATAGTAGAATATTTGGAAATTATTTTTAAAAAATGGAAGCAACCTAAAGTTTGACAATAGGGAAGTGGTTAAGTACATTGTATTACATTGTTTGATGAAATATTATAATGATATTAAGCCTGACAAATATGAGCAAAATAGAAATATGAATAGGCCTTTATGAAATAATTGAAACTATAAAAAGCAAAACTAGAAAAATGGAATATACTTAATATAAAAAGAATGGACAATTAGAGTCCTGACTGAAATGACTGAAAAGTAATGACATCTGCATTGAAATTCATTATTTAAATGTAAATAGTTGCAAAGAAAGAGGAGGAAATGATATATGTGATAACACAGAGAAGCATGGAAAGGTCTGCACCAATTGATGCTGAGTAAAATAAGCAGAACTATAAGAACATGGTACACAGTAACAATAAGATTATGTAATGATCAGTGTGATGGACTTGGCTTTTCTCAATAATGCAGTGATTTAAGGCAATCACTCAAGGCAATCACTTGGGATAGAAAAAGCCAATCACATCCAGAGAGAGAGTTATGAAGATTGAATATATATCAAAGGATAGTATTTTCACCTTTTTGTTTGTTCTTTCTCAAGGTTTTTTTTTCCTTTTGGTCTGATTTTTCTTGCACAATATGACAAATAGAAAAATATATTTAAAAGGATTGCACATATTTAACCTATATCAGATTGCTTGCTGTCTTGAGCAAGGGAGAGATAAGGGAAAGAGAGAAAAAAATTTGGAATATAAAGTTTTACAAAAATGTTTGTTGAAAACTATCTTTACATGTATTTGGAAAATTAAAATATTAATTTAAAAAACAAAATTCTTTATTCCATAAAAAAGTCATTTGTTATATGAAATGACACTCTGGGAGAGAGAACAGAGACACTTAGGTATCTATGATGATACAAAAAACACTAATAAAACATATTAAAAACATTTTAAAATATCAACATATCTCTGCTTCCCCTCAAAAACCCCAATTTTTCTAAAAAAGTATAAAAGAAAAAAGAGAGGGTTTTTTTGATTGACAAAGATGCAAACATAAATAATTATATAACCTGTTGGTTAATTGGTTCCAAGACCTGATACTGCAGGTTGAGATCCATCTTAAGGGTATATCTCATAAATATCTGTCTTATCATGGAGAATAAATGTAATACCACTAGATGAAGATTAATGTCCTAATTTTCAAAAAAGAGAAGAGAATGGAATCTGCAGTTCACATAGGCCAATAAGCTTGACTTCCATTCCTGGGACAATCCTAGAATGCATTGTTAAAGATGATAAGGGATAAGGAAGTAGTGATTCCCAAGAAGCTAACATGCCTTTGTCAAGAATATTTCAAGCCAACTTTATTGCCTTTTTTTCACAGTTACTAAACTTATGAAAGAGGAGATTGACATAGATTTTACTTATATTTAAGTGTTTAAAAAAATCTTTCACGCTATTTTTGGAGAAAAGATGGCAGGATGGCAATGTTATATATTTGGAACTGGTTGAATAGTCAGTGGCAAAGAGTAATCATTCCTGGTTCCAGGTCTTCTTGAAAGTGGGTTGCCAGGAAAATGTTTTAGGGATTTGTGCTTTGTCCTGTGCTGTTTAACAATGTTAGCAATGATGTAGATAAAGGCAGAGATGGTTCACTCATCACATTTACAAATGACACGGCTAAAAGGGTTAGCTAACCCAAAATCAGGATCCAAAAAAAAACCTGGCAAGCTAAAACATTGAACTAAATCTAACAGGATGATATTTAATAGGGGAAAATATAGCATCAGGTTTGTAAATACACAATAGGAGATGCATGGCTAGGCAGCTCATTTATATGAAAATGATCTGGATTTTAATATTCTGAATGTTTAATCTGAGTTATATTAATATAATAATCTGAGTTATGTTAATATAATAATAATAGGAGTTATATTATTATTATAATAGAGACATTACTGTGTAGCATTTTCTCTGGATTCCCCCTTCAGCCTGAAATGCTCCCTTCTCAACTTTGCTCACTCACTTCTTTGGTTTCCTATAGTTCAATTCAGTTCAATGAAATAAACATTTATTATATTCCCACCATATGTGGGCAACCAGATTGCATAGTGGATACTGGACTCAAGAAAGTTCATTTTCTTGATTTCATATTTAACCTCAGACACTAACTAGCTATGTGATCTTGAGGACTTTACCCTGTTGCCTCAATTTACTCACCTGTAAAATGAGCTGGAGAAAGAAATGGCAAACCATTCTACTGTCTTTGCCAAGAAAAGTCCAAATAGGAACACAAAGAACTGGATATAAATTAACAACAATTTGTATATATCAGTGTATACTATATGTTAAACTTTGGCAGTACACATAGTAGGATCTTAATAAATATTGATTGATTGATTGATTGAATAAGAAATGAATAGTTCTGCCATACTTTGTCCTGGTAATATCACATCCATAATACTATGTTTAATTCTAGACAATATAGTGAGGAAAGATGATGCTAAACTGGAAAGACCTTGAGAAGAATAAGCAGCATGGTGAAAGGAACTTGAGATCATGGCTTAAGAGGAAGGAACATAAGAGAAAGAATAGGATTCTTGGCTGGAAGAAGAGAAGGCTCATCAGGAATGTAATCACTCTCCTCAAGAAGCTGAAGAGCTTGTTCTGTTTTACTTCAGAGGTCAGAATTGGGAGTAATGGATGAAAGTTACCAAAATACAAATTTAGACTTGAATAAAGGAAAAGCTTCCTAATGATTAGAATTATTCATAAGTGGAATAAGCTGTCTCAAGAAGTAGTGAGTGCTTGTTACTGGAGGTCTTTAAATTGAAGCTGAATAGCCTCTTTTCAGGTATATTCTACTGAGAATTTTTTGAGGGAATATGGCTACTACGATCGTTTTCAGCTCTGAAATTCTTCAATAAAAAGGATTTCCTTTGGGCATTGCTAAATATGGTTTGTTTTTCTCCCTAAAGAGTCTGCAGCTTCCACTTAGACTTTCAGGCTAACAAGACATCAAATATTATGCAGGCTCTATTTAGACCAACAAAAACACCAAGTGACTTGTATTTGAGTTATTAATTAGGAAAATTCTTCCTTATGATCTATCCCACCAACCTTGGTTACCTGTAGAGTCACTCTGACTTAATAAGTATAGTACCTCTTTAATATGGAAAACATACTAATATGTCAACAAGTCCAGTAAATAGAGTGTTGGGGCCTGGAGTCAAGAAGACCTAAATTCAAATCAGATCTTAGACAAGTCACTTAACCTCTGTTTCACTTTCCTTATCTGTAAAATTTTACATTTTACATTTTATGCATCATTTTACATGTGCAAAGGGAAATGGCAAATAACTCCAGTATCTTTGTCAGGAAAACCCCAAATAGGGTCACAGAGAGTGGGACACAACTAAAAGAATAACAGCAAAATGAGAGTACGATCCCCTTTTCCCTATTCCCTATTTCCAAAGAAACATGGATGGAGTTGGAGATCTTCACAAAGATAATGTACACATCTTGTTGCTTGCCTGCTTCACCAGATGGGGTTATGGGATGGGATGGAAAGCAAGGGAAATATCTTCTCTGATATTCATATACATGGTCTGTACCCATCTCTCAGCCCTATACTCTTCATAGCACCTCCAGATTACCCTGCTGCCCACATCTCCAGCTGAGCACAGGAATTATTCATCACTCTACTTGAGGCATGCTTGCCTTAAGGAGCCAGTTCTAAATTACAAATCATTTCTGCAGTCATTCAAATGCCTTTTCATGGCTCCTCTTCCCATAAATCCTTTTCTTTTCTGTGTTGCTCATGTACTTTAGTCCCATGGTGTCACATGAAAATCCAGCTCCCTTTGATTCTTTTTAATAGGATATTTAGCTGCCTTTTTGAGCCCTGAAGTCCTTTCCTATTGGCATATGTCCACAACATGGGAAAGAACATGGATGGGAGGATATTGACCATAACTCTTCCTTGTGATAGATACAAAGTCTTAAGTATCAATTTTAATACCTAAGCCCAGGGACATAAAATCTTCCTGCAAATTAAGGTCTAAACATCCTGTCCATCTATCTCTCAGAATTCTCTGCCTTCTAAACTCCCTCTCCAGTGCTGGTTGCTTCTTTACTCATGTCCCTTACACAATGGGATCATAGGGAACTTTTTGTTCTCCACAACTACTTTCATATTCTTCCTTTGCCATCATCACGTATCAATCTCTCTTCCCTTGAGTTTGACTCATTCATTTTTTTAATCATCCATCCAGACCTTTGTTTTCAACATTCCTTTTTGTAAGACTTTGTGTTCCAGATTTTTCTTCCTCTCTCCCTTAACTCCCCCCTCTCCGAGACAGCAAGCAATCTGATATTGGTTAAGTATGTGCAATCGTTTTAAACATATTTTCATATTTGTCATGTTGTGTAAGAAAAATCAGATCAAAAGAGAAAAAAAGAGGAGAGAGGACAC
This sequence comes from Sarcophilus harrisii, assembly GCF_902635505.1. Classification (NCBI taxonomy): domain Eukaryota; kingdom Metazoa; phylum Chordata; class Mammalia; order Dasyuromorphia; family Dasyuridae; genus Sarcophilus; species Sarcophilus harrisii. The sequence continues at coordinate 268,261,962 of NC_045429.1, read as the reverse complement.
AAACAAAAAAAGTAAAAATACTATGCTTCATCTACATTCATTCTCCATAGTTCTCTCTCTGAATGTGGATGGCATTTTCCATCCTGAGTCTATTGGAATTGCCTTGGATCACCACATTGTTGAGAAGAGCCAAGTCCATCACAATTGATCATTATATAATCTTCTTGTCATCCAAACCCTTATTACTAGGATCTACTGGCACTCTTTTTCCTTTCTCAAAGATTTCTGGACTCAGCTCACTATGTTTGTCTCCAATCTTATCCTTGAGGACTCTGTGCCTCCTCTAACATTCTGACCTCTCATTTGTATCTACTTCAGCCATCTATCAGGATGCTCATACCTTACACCTGGACCATAATTACTGCCTCTTTTTCCTGAACTTTGAAATTCCTCTGCTGTCCTCCCCACTCACTCCTCTTAAAATTATTCTTCCTCCTCACTGTAACAGCCTCACCTTCTATTCCTTCCTATTCTCCCTGTTCTCATCTCACTTTCTTTCCACATTCTTAAATCTTTAGTTGACCACATCAACTCTATACCATCCTCCACCCATGACTCACTTTTGGCCCTGCCCTACCATTGTTCATTCATTAAGAATTCTCATTCTTATATTACCCTCTCTTCTAAGAACTTGTATCTCTTCTAGAAGGATCTCTGACCACCTTAGCTCCCCAGACATGATGATTTCTTCCTCCCCATTATTCCTACAGCAAGAGCTGTTTATAATTTCACGAATAATTTCACAAATTTCACTTTCCTGTCCCAAGTACATGCTCTGCCCATAATGTGTCTTCCCAAAATTCCTGTTGAGTACATGAGCCTTTTTGCCTACTGTAGTTTTTCTACTCTTCCATCATCCATTAGTTATAGAAGACAGCAAAGTGCAGCAGAAGGAGTCTTCAATTAGCTGGGGTTCAATAGGTCTGAATTAGAATCAGCTATGTGCGTGTGGGTTAAGTCAACTAACAACCTCTTGCACATCAGTTTCCTTATCTGCAAAATGGGCATCATGTTGCCTCTACTACAGTATCCCATTCACAAAGTATTGGGAAGAAATAACTGTATAAGCTTTAAAGCAACACAGAAATGCAAACTTTAATAATTGTTCTTTTGTTATCAGGCAAGATCCAGAAAATTTAAAAAAAAAAGAAGACATGAGAGAGCAAGAAAATCCATTCATGAAGAGAGGGGAAAAAAAGGAAGAAAGATCAGAACACAAATATCACTTAGGCAGGGACAATTAATATTAGTCTGTAATTATGTTGGGGTGAATAAATAGGAGCAAAAGCCTCTTTTAGGAAGGGTTTGTACAAGAAATTAATAAAAGGGATGGGAGGCTAAACAGTCCCAAGAATCTGACCTCAGGCAGGGCAAATAGAATGTTGACATGTGGAGTCAAGAGCCAGACAAAGGCCAGGCAGAGATTACATCACTAGTGGACATGGGCTGTGGACCCAAAAGGCAACACCAGATTTTGACATAGATGGGTTAGGGACATCCTGGCCCAAGACTCAGCTAATATTTTCCCCTTCTTTTTTGTTTTGTTTTGTTTTGTTTTTATTGAAGTTTTTTATTTTCAAAACATATGCAGGGATAATTTTTCAACATTGACCCTTGAAAAACCTTGTGTTCCCATTTTCCCCTTCTTCCCTACACCCCCTCCCCTAGATGGCACATAATCTAATATATATTAAGCATGGTAAAAATGTGTTAAATCTAATATAAGCATACATACTAATATAATTATCTTGCTGCACAGGAAAAAATCAGATCAAAAAGTTTAAAAAAATGAGAAAGAAAATAAAATTCAAGCAAACTATAACAAAATGCTATGTTGTGATCCACCCTCAGTTTCCACAGTCCTCTCCCTGGGTGTAGATGGTTCTCTTCATCACAAGATCATTGCAACTGGCCTGAATAATCTCATTGTTGAAAAGCACCACATCCATCAGAATTGATCCTTGTATAATCTTGCTGTTGCTGTGTATGATGATCTCCTGGTTCTGCTCATTTCATTCAGCATCAATTTATGTAAGTCTCTCTAGGCTTCTTTGAAATCATTCTGCTGATTGTTTCTTACAGAACAATAATATTCCATAACATTCATACACCATAACTTATTCAGTCATTCTCCAACTATTTGGCATTTACTCAGTCTCCAGTTTTTTTCAGCTAATCTTTTATACAGAGTCAGGAAGGGATAGTAAACCTGGACAAGCCTGAAAGCTGACAGTGATGTGCAAGGTTTCAAGTCTTGAGAGGGCTAGGAAGGCTGACTGGATGGGCTTATTGGGGAAGGAGACAAAGGGTGGCAGGTGAGTCTCAGCATGGATGAGTAAAGGTAGATCATTGATGAGAAAATAATCCAAACTAGATTTTGAAGAAAATGCGTTTAGATTCTGGCATAAAACGCTGGTGTCCCTTCAGTCAGAAGATATTTGCTTAATGTTTTGTACAGACTCAGGAAGAATAGACCTTCTAGAGCTGGGCAGTACTTGATAGAGTCCAATCTCCCCTCTTTAAAAAAAAAAAAAAAAAAAAAAAACAAGTGAGGAAGGTAAAACCCAGCATAGTCACATGATTTCCCTCAGGTCACACAATTAGTAGCATGACTCCAAACTTCAGAGAAAGTTTAGTAACCTTCAAGAAACATAATATAGTGAAAAATTAGCTGGATTTAGAATAAAAGGAACTGGATTTGATTCTGATTTTAGATGATCTTAGGCAAGTTACATTTATTCCAAGTTTAATTTCCTCATATGTAAATGGAGGGGCTTCTCAGGTCCTTCTGATTTTATGATGATCCTATGACCTAAGAATCTGAGACGTTATCTAATCAAATCCCCTAACATTACAGAGAGGTAAACTGAGATCCCTAGGTGACACAGATAAACCAGATCCTCTGACTCTCCAGTCAGCAGCCCTTCCCCTGTATCACAACTGTTTCTTTGCTTCCAGTTCCAAAACCTACCATGCCTGGAACAATAATTTGACACTTTGGAAGAACCACATTTTCTTTTTTTCTTTTTTTTAAAACTATAAGTCACAACAAATTTATTGATCTATTGAATATTGAATATGAAATATATATACAAACATTATAAATATAAATACATATTTATAAATATTAAATATATATGTGTACTTTGTAAATACATATGTATATATAATATTTATTTCATATTATTTTGGGGAAGAACCACATAGGATAGGTGCTCCCCATCCAAAAGCAGATCAATGTCCTTTTGAAAGTTATGGTAAATCTAAAATGAATCATCTAAATAGAGGCGCCTTCTCCACCATCAGCACTGAACCAAGAGACATCTGCACTTCCTTATGAGAGATAGGGATACTACTACTATGGAGGTTCAGAAATTATACTGGAAATAAATCCCATTCGATGCTTCTATTTCTGAAAGGACGTGCCATGTACAGGTCTTGTCACTTTACCTTTCTCAGCTTCAATTTCCCTATGTGTAAAAGAGGGATAATTATAGTATTTCTTTACAGGACTATTGTGAAGATCACATAAAAATTTATGTAGAGCCCTCTGCAAACCCTAAAGTGCTATTCCATAATAATAATATTAGCTGATATTTATATAGCATTTAGTATGTTTGTCAGTGGGCTAAGAACTTTACAATTATGATCTCATTTGATCCTCACAACAACCCTGATAGGTATTATTTATTATTGTCCTCATTTTGCAAATGAGGAAACTGAGGCAGAAGTTAAGTGATTTGCTCGGAATGATATAACTACTGTTATTATTTTCACTAGCATGATTCAGCCTCTGCTTTAAGATTTCTAATCAGGAGAAACCCACTGTCTTTGGAGATAGACTATTCCACTTTTGAATAGTTTGTTCCTCATATTCCAGCCAAAACCTACACCTGTGGCTTCCATCTCCTGTTCTGAGACCAAGCCTGACTACTTCATTTCATATAAAGTTCCTCTTGCTCTACCAACAATATTCGCCTTCTTTGCCCAGGGACTGGCTCCTCCACCAGATTGGGGGAACGAGAAGTAGTAACAGAAGGTGCCCAAGGTGGGTAGGACAAAGAGGGCAAAGAGGCAGCCAATCAGAGGGAGCTGGTCTTTGCCAAGTGTGGCAGATTAGAGAATAAAAAGGGCAGGGCATAGTTGGTTGGGTGTCCTGAGCGGTTACCTTTGTGTCTGCAGCAGAGGACCCAGAAAGGGAGGAGTGAGCCAGAAACTGATTCTTCAGAACTTTACTCAGAGGTGAGGAGGGACCTGGAACAATAGGCAGGGATGAGTGAGGGACTAGGGTCAAAGACTGTATCATATGGCTTAGCATGGGCTATGATCATCAGAGAATTGGACTAATCTGTGAGTTCTCTGAGGGAAGGGACTGGCTTTTGCCTTTATTTGTATCCCCAGGGTTTAGCAGAGTAAACACATAATAAGTTCTTAATAAGGATTGATTAATTGTTTGGATCTGCTACACTTTATATACTTAGGAAGAGCTTCAATTTAAGGTCCATTTATATAAGAATCATTTATTAAGCACACCACTGTGTGCAGACTACTAAGAGCGATTTGTTAAGTACCTACTATGTGAAGAATAGTATGCTGACTATTGAGGGAAATGTAGACAAATAAAATTGGTTTCCTGTCCTCCATGGATTTTATGACTTTGATTGGCAGGAAGATGAGGCACCCACATGAATAACTCTAATACAAAATAGAACACAATATACATATATGAAAAATGGGAACTTTGTACAACCAGAGATTCTAGGAGGAAAGTCTGATTGGGTCATCAGGGAAAGCTCTATGGACAAGGTGACATCTGAACTTGGTCTTAACAAATGGGTAGAACTTAAGGTGGCTAAGATTGTACAGTGGAGGTGAGAAAGACATTCTAGGGACAAAGAACAATTTGACTATAGACAGCAGGAACTCTGGGAATGGTGAGCCTTTGAGGCTGGATGGTGTTCAAGAAGTGAAAGATAAGGTTGGAAAATTAAGTTGAATATACAGATTTTGAGGAGCTTTGAAGGTCAGGCTAAGGAATTTGTTTATAATCCTATAGACAAAAAAGACAACATTTTTTTTTGACCAGGAGAGTAATTTGAAAAGAACTGGATATTAAAAAGATTTCACCTTACACAAGATTTTGCAAGGGTGAATGTTGAAAACTATCTATACATATATTTTGAAAATAAAAAACTTTTAAAAATAAATAAATTAATAAATAAGATAAAAAGATTCCTCTTTCAATGATGTATACACTAGTTTAAAGATGCAGGGTGGGTTTTGGTTTAGGGCATGAGGGAGGGGTCCATGTCACCAGAGACAGAAAATTGGTTTTGGAGATCTGATGCTATACTAGCTGAGGATACTATAGAATTCTCTACTTAATTGTTGAATGATTGAATGGAACTGAATGATTAATTGAATGAATGAAAGGCTTCATGTTATAGTGAAAAACCCACTGAATTTGGAGTCCACAGTTCAGGGTGTGAACTGGCTCTGATATACATGTGCCACTTAACCTCTCTGGGCTTCAGTTTCCTTATTTATAAAATTCAGATGCTGAACTAGCTGGTCTTTGAAGCCCCAATCAACTCTAAATCTAAGATTTTGTGAACTTGAGTCTAATTTGGGTTAATTATGCATTTGATCCTGTAGCCTGAACTCTCCACATCTATCTTTGGTTGTCCCTCTCCCTCATTTTCTGTAGCAGGTATTTTAGGGCTCCTATGCAAGGAGATAGGAACTGTCTGTGTTATAGGAAACAAGAGAAGGAAGAGAAAAAGGATTATGTACCTGCATAAAGTACAGAAATCGTTTCAAACTGAATGGAGAAAATAATATTGGAATTCTCTATTGCAAAAAGTCATTGGTTTTTTATTTTTGGTAATGCGTTATTATTTCTGGTAGTTGTGTTTTGGGGGTTTTTTTGGTTTGGGGTTTGGGGAGATTTAGTATTTTTTTTCCAGGCATATGCAAAGATAGTTTTAACATTCATTTTTAATAAGATTTTGAGTTTCAGATTTTTTTTCTTTTAATCTCCATCCCACCTATCCCCCAAGATGGCAAGAAATCTGATATAAGTGACACATGTGCAATCACGTAAACATATTTCCACATTACTTAGGTTTTCACAAAGTCTTTGGGAGAAAAAAATTTTAAGCCTCAAAAATCAGGAATAATAGTCCAAAAGTATTTTGTTTCGTTGTCTTTCTGCCCACATTCCTCCCTCTCCCTCAACTGTAGAGTAGTTCTCTGGGCCAATCAAAGTCTTGCTGCTCACTTTCTAAACTTCGTATATACTAGTTCTGGGGAGAAAAGTGTCAGAACAGATTAGGTTAATCAGGGAATGCTTACTGAAGGAAAGTATAAAGTAGAGTTTCAAGGTGGAAGGAAATAGGGAGGAAAAACAATGTTTACTGAAAGTGGGTTAGGCACTAGATGTCCTAAGAGGATGGGGGGCTGGGAAGGTGAAAAGAATGACTTTGCTTTATCTCCTCTTTTGTTATTCTGTTCTTTTTTGTATAATAGCATTTTATTTCCTCCCAGATACATTATGAGAAAAATTTTTGCATTCATTTTTGCAATATTTTGAGTTCCAAATTTTTCTCTTTCTCCTCCCCTCTTTCCAAAAAGGTAGGCAATTTGATCTAGTTCATACATGTACTATCATTTCCATATCAGTCATAGTTGTGAAAGAAGAAACAGATTAAAAGGGAAAAAAATACAAGAAGAATCAAATAAGTGAAAAAAAATGCTTTGATCTGCATTTAGAGTTCATCAGTTCTTTATGTGGGATGGATATTATTTTTCATCATTAGTCCTTCAGAGTTGTCTTGGATCATTGAACTACTATACTGTCATGTCATTCATAGCTGATCATCTTACAATATTGTTGTTACTTTGTACATAGTACATTTCATTTTACGTGAGCTCATGGAAGCCTTCCCAGGTTTTCTGAGAGCATTCTGATGACCACTTTTTAAAGCACAATGGTATTCCATCATAAATACATACCATAATTTATTCAGCCCAACTGATGAGTACTCCCTCAATTTCCCATTTTTGCCCCCAGAAAAGAGCTGTTTTTGATATTTTTATAACATATGTTCTTTTCCTCTATGTTTCTAAAATCTGTTTTGGAAAACAGACCCAGCAATGGTATTGCTAAGTCAAAGGGTATATATAGTTTTATATTTCTTTGGGCATAGCTCTACATAGCTCTAGAATGGTCAGATCAGTTCACAACTCCACCAATAGTACATTCATGTCTCATTTTTTTCATATCCCCTTCTTTGCTATCCTATTAGCCAATCTAATAGGAGAGAGAGTCCCTGAGAATTATTTCAATTTGCATTTTTCCAATCATGTTATTCTCTTCTGAGTTTCTGCATATTGAGGCACCAGAGAGGACTAGAATCTCCTCCCCTCCCAGCAGCCTCTAGGGCAAATCTTCAAATCCTACAGAAGTAAAGTACCACTTATTCTTTGACATGCCATTCTGGGAATGAAGGCCCCTTCCACATCCATATCTTCTGTCATTTCTTCAAAATCTTATTTCTTCTGCCATCCACATCCAGAGAAAGAACTATGGAGACTGAATATAGATCAAAAAATACTATATTTACTTCTTTTTTTCTTTTTCACGATTTTTCCCTTTTGTTGCAATCTTTCTTTCACTACATGAGTAATATGGGAATGTGTTTTAAAATGAGTGTTTGCTGTCTTGGGGAGTTGAGGGAAAGACAAGAAGGGAGAAAAATCTGGAACTCAAAATCTTACAAAAATGAATATTGAAAATTATCTTTGCATGTAATTAGAAAAAACAAAACACCATTAAATAAAAAAAAAAAAATCTTATTTCCTTGGTTTATTCTTTGATAGGGCAGCTAGTTGGCCCAGTGGATAAAATACAGGGTCTGGAGTCAGGAAGACTCATCCTTCTGAATTCAAATCTGACATCAGACACTATTAGCTATGTGATACTGGGCAAGTCCCTTAATTCTGTTATCCTCAGTTTTCTTATATACAAAAAGAGTTGGAGAAGGAAATGACAAACTACTCTGGTATCTTTGTCAAGAAAACTCCAAAGGAAGAGTCAGACCTGAATGAGCAACAACAAATTCTCCATCACAAAGGGACACCACCCCCAGCCAGAGTATATTTGTTGATCTAGCAGAGAAGTTTTGTGGAAAAGAAAGGAAGAGATTGAGGAAGAAGCCCTTCTGCTCTACCTTGGGATTAGAGGAATTTTTTGTAGGAATTGATTCATTCTTTCTATTTAAATCCACAAGATTTAGAACTTAGGTTTATAATAAATGACTTTTAATAAATTATGGGATAGACAAGCAAATAGATGCACAAGCACACACATACATACACACATATATTGCTAGAGCAGAGGGATAGACATCTTGCAGCAAGGCTTCCCTATTAACCTCATCCACCCTTTCTTAAGTGTACTATATTCATCCCACCCAAAGTCTAGTTCTAGGCTATAGAATTATGACATCATATTTCTACAATTAGAAGGAATGCCAAAAACAATCTAGGGCAACTTAATTTTTTCAGATTAAAAAACCTCATGAGACTCAGAGAGATTTGGTGCCCAGCCTGAAGTCCCATAAGTAGAATCTGAACTCAGAATTTCCCTTCCAAAACCAGTACTCTTTCCGCTATACTTTTGTTTAAAAAAAAAAAAAATACTACTTTTCATAATGGTGAAGAGATTTTAGGGCAGGAGTCCTTAGCCCGGGGTCTGCTGATTTCCCACACTCCCCCCCCCCCTAAAAAAATGTTTATCCGTGGCTCTTTTCAACAATGAGATGATTCAAACCAGTTCCAATTGTTCAGTGATGAAGAGAACCATCTGTACCCAGAGAAAGGACTGGGGGAACTGAGTATGGATGGCAACATAGTGTTTTCACTCTTTTTGTTGTTTATTTACATTTTGTTTTCTTTCTCATTTTTTTCCTTTTTAATCTGATTTTTCTGTGCAGCATGATAATTGTGGAAATATGTATAGAAGAATTGTACATATTTAACATATATTGGATTACTTGCCATTTAAGGGAAGGAGTGGGGAGAAAAAGAGAAAAAAATCTGTAACATAAGGTTTTGCAAGGAGAATGTTGAAAACTATGCATATATTTTGAAAATAAAAAGCTTTAAAAATAAAAAAAGTGTCCATCAATTTAACTGGGGAAAAAATTACATCTTTATCTTCACTGACTTTTGATTTCCTTTACAATCCTGTATATTTTTTTGCATTTAAAAATATTATTCTTAGAAGAGGTTCCATAAGCTTTGCCATATTGCCAAAGGGAATCCAAAATAACTAGTCTGTATATAGGGCAAACCTTAAGATTTGCAAATAGTTTTCTGTTTTTATCTCATTTAATCCTCACAACAATTCTATGAGGTAGATACTATTATTATCTCCATTTTATAGATGAGGAAAGATGGAGAGATGTTAAGTGACCTTGTCCAGCCAGAAGCAAGATTCAAGCTCTTTCCTAGGATAAGTCCAGCTTTCTATCCTTAGTGCCACCTAATTGCCATTTGTGATACAAAAAGAATTCATAATCTCTGCCCTAGGTGTCCAGCAAAAAGTCATTATTAACTGACTAGAAGGAAAAGTGAAGGATTTTCCATTTTGTAAATCACTGCTAGTTGGCTCAGTGGATGGAGTGCCAGGCCTAGAGTCAGGAAAACCATCTTCTGGAGTTCCCATCTAGCCTCTGCCTCATCTGCAAAATAAGCTGGAGAAGGAAATGGCAAACCAGTACAGTATCTCTGCAAATGGAGAGTCAATAGAACAAACAACAATAAACCAGTGCTAGAGTTCATAACTCAAATATGTAACCCGCAGTCCATCCTGTCTTTAGTCTCTTTTGAAGAAGAATTAAATTATTAAAAAAGAACATGGTATTTAAAACCAGGATTAAAATCTGGACTCTAATAGTAGCTTATAAAAAAATAGAGATATAATATTGGCATCCTTATTTTACAAGGTTGTTGAGAGCAAAGTGCTTTGTAAACCTTAACATTCAATAGATATGGTCTAGGAAGTCTGATTTCATCGTCTTTCTGCTCGTTTTTTTCCCTCTCCCTCATCTGTGAAGTGATTCTCTGGGCCAACCAAACCCTTGCAGCTCTTTCTAGACTGCAAACCTTAGATCCTCAGATTCCTTAGCTAATTATTATTGGTGCCTTGGAGGCTCAGGTTCTTCCATTTGATCATCTTCTAGGCTAATTAGCTATGAAAGAAGGAAAACAATGTTATCTGGTTATGAGAGATATTATTTTTCTCACTCCAGGCAATGATGTCTCAGTGATTTAGCACAAAGGGATGAAAGAATGTGGATAATTCAGCACAATCCATTTCCACCAAAGTAGAAACAAGTCTGGGTAAATGTCCAACTCATTAATTGGGAGGGAGAAAGGGAAAGAGAACATAATTCTTTCATACAGAGCCTCTTTTTTAAAATTAAATTAAATTGTTTTTGCAAAAGTGAATGTTGAAAACTATTTTTGCATGTATTTGGGAAAATTCTATTTTTTTTTAATTTAAATTAAATTAATTTATTTTACATTTTAAGTCCCAAACTGTCTTCTTCCTTCCCTCCCAATTCTGCACTAAGGAAGATTATCATTTGACACAGATTTATAAATATATGTAATATCATATACTTCTGTTTGTCAGTTCTTTCTCTAGAGGTGGATAGCATCTTCCTTCATGGGTCTTTTGTAAGTTATTTAAATTTTTATAATACTAAGAATAACTTAGTCATTCACAATTATTCTTCAAACAGTATTGCTGTTACTTCATGCGGTGTTTTCTTGGTTCTTTTCATTTCATTCTTCATTATTTCATGCAAGTCTTTCCATGGTTTTCTAAAATTAACCAGCCCAACATTTCTTACAGCACAATAGTCTTACATCACAATCACATGCTATAATTTGTTCAGCCATTCCCCATCTGATGGGCATCTCCTCATTTTCCAGTTCTCTGCTGCTGCAAAGATAGCCATTATAAATGAATGGGCAGTTTTTTTTAAAGAAATATATATATATATATATATATATATATATGCAAAAATGTGATTAGATTAAAAACATGCAAATTAAAACAGCTTTGAGATATCATCTCACTTATCAGATTGACTAAAATGATAGAAGAGGAAAATGACAAATGTTGGAGGAGATAAGGAAAAATTAGCACACGAATATACACTGTTGTGGAATTGTAAATTGATCCCACCATTTTGGAGAGCAATTTCAAATTATGCCCAAAGAGTTATAAAATATATGTCCTTTGAATTAACGATACTATTAGGTTCCAAAATGATCAAGATAAAAGCAAAAGAACCCATACAGGGTCTCTTTACAAGCCCTAAACTCATCTAACAATAAATATTTCTTTATATTTGTTTTTCCTTGGGTGCAGAAATATTTGTGTTAATTAGTATTTTTCAAGTACAGAATAACAAAAAAAATTTATAGATAATAAACATTTATTGCATATCTGCTGTGTTTAGGACACTGACTTCTGCAGGAGGATCAGGAAGATGAAAAAAAAAAAAAATGACAAGCCCTTCAAGGTACTTAAAGTCAAATAGAGATTCTTTGTGGGGAAAAATAAAAGAGATATTTTCTGGCATCATTAGGATTTAGAGCTCAGTGGGGAACTTAGAGGTCATTCTTTTACAAATGAGAGAGTCCCAAATAAAGAAGAAAGCTTCTTGGCCAAGGACCATAGGGAAAGACATGAATTAATTAAATCTATGTCCTCTGATTCCCATGTAATTTCCACAATTCTATACAGCCTCTGAGAATATTCAGAGAGCACTGGCTGAAAGATAGAAAGGCCTTTCTCTAGAGCCTGTACTTTGAGATTCTACAAGAATCCTCCAGAGGTCAATCTAACCTTCCTCTCTTTCCACACTCCCTTCAAGCTATAGTTACTCCATTCCCTTAGCTGGCCCAGGCCTGCCTCTTGCCTGTTGTCATTGTTCTGGTATATGATATACTAAAGTTTTCTTATGTAAGCAAGATATACCTGGCCACTCTCTCCTGCCCTTAAACTCCTAAGGTCTTTGTTTTCTGCTCAGTAAAATAATGAGATTGACCTGGATCCATTGATCCCTGTAGGCTGTGTGTGTAAATAAATGCAAAATATTATAATATAATTTTTAAAATAACTTATATTTTTTGTTTTTATGTCACCTTTTCCAAATATACCCTTTCCTCCCCTTCACCCACCTCTTTCTTCCCTAAAGAGTTATTTCTTTTCTTTCTTTCCTTTTTTTTTTTTTTTTTTTTTTTTTAGCCATCTCTTGTAACAAAAAGTAAAGAGGAGAAGGGGAGGGAGAGAAAGAATGCTGCAAAACTAAACTATACATCAGCCTAGTCTGACAGTATAGGTCATGTTCCACACACAGTCCCTTTCTTCTTAGGGGCCATTAGACCAGGGCTTTTTTTTTTTTTTTTTAATTTCACAACACTTAGCTGAGTTTCTTGTTTCCATTTGCAGAGCGTCATTCTAAGCATTGTTTTCTTGGTTCCACTGACTTTTCTAATACGAAGTCATTTTAAGAGAAAGTGCTAATAAATAAGACCAATCAATTAATCAAGAATGAATTAAGCACCTACTATGTGGAGAAAGGAGGGTAGGAAGGACAACTAGATGGCCCAGTAGATGGAATGCCAGTTTAGAGTCAGGAAAACACAATTCCTTAAGTTCAAATCCAGCCCTACTAACTGTGTGACCCTGGTCAAGTCATGGTCAAGTCACTTAACCCACTTTGCTTTCATCTGTAAAATGAGCTAGAAAAAGAAATGGCAAACCATTCCATGTTTGCCAAAAACAAAAAACCTAAATGGGGTCACAAAGAATCAGACATATCTGAAAATGGTTGAACAACAAAATGTGTTAGGTACTGTGTATCTGGAAAAGCCTCAGATAGATTTCAGAAGAAGGATATGAGTTAGTCAGTAGGCATATATTAAGGACTTACTATGTGCCAGACACTATACTAAGAGGCAAAAGATAGTCCTTGTTTTTAAGGAATTCACAGGTCCAATCAAAAGTGAATTCTAAAAATGAAGGAAAATTTATGTAAATATAAATAACTTTGACAGTGGAAATGGACTTCAGACATCATCTAATTCTAACTTTTCATGTGAAAGATGAAGCAGACCAAAACCAGGGATGGGCTGGCTAAACAGTCAGACACTTTCACAGACCTATAGGGTTTAAAGCTAGGAATTACAATCAGGAATCATCTAGTCCAACTTCCTCATTTTAGACTTGAAAAAGCTGGCACCCTAATTTGTATAAAGATGCAAGGAGCTAGGATTTAGTGAGTGTAGCTAGAGCACTGAGCTTGGAGTCAAGTTCGAATTTGGCCCAGATACTTACTAGCTGTGTGAACTTAGTCAAATCATGTAACTTCTGTTTGCCTCTGTTTCTTCAACTGTAAAATGTTATAATAGCATCTGTTTCCCAATGTTGTTGTGAAACTCAAATGAGATAATTTTAGTGAAATGTTCAGTGTCTGGCACCTACTAGGTGCTACATAAATGGTACCCATCCCTTCTCCTTTTGCTCAGTTACCAGTTCACACTAGATTGAACCCTAGAATGAGGCTCACTCACAGCCCACTAAGCTGAATGCAATCAGTTAACTTGTTTGTTATGAATTGAGGAAGAGAGGAAGAAAAATAGGGCTTAACATGTGGAAGAGGAGTAATCAAAATAAGTAAGATAACTATTGGGAGGGAATTATGGTGCCAGGCAAAGGAAAGGTTGAAAGGAATCAGTTCTATGTCCATTCTGTGTGTTGGTGTTAGTGGTATATGTCTACAGTCTGTAACAAACATATAAGCCTCTCTGTGTACCATTCATTCAAGTCGATTAAAATTTGTTAGCAGCCTATGTGTTGGGAAATGGTGCTTTATGCAAAAAAAAAAAAAAAATACAAATAATTGCAAAAAGAAAGGCAGATCCTATCCTCAGGAAGCTTCACTTAACCTCAGTTTGCCTCTGTTTCCTCATCTGTAAAATAAGAATAAAAATAGTTTTACTCCATTTGTTATTTTCTTGGGAGAAATACTTTGCCATATAAAGAACGAGATTATAAATAAATTAGAAGAACATAGCACAATTTACCTCTCAGACTTGTGGAAGAGGAAGATGACCAAAGAAGAACTAGAGATCATTACTGATCACAAAATAGAAAATTTTGATTATATCAAATTAAAAAGCCTTTGTACAAACAAAACTAATGCAAACAAGATTAGAAGAGAAGCAATAAATTGGGAAAACATTTTTACAGTTAAAGTTTCTGATAAAGGCCTCATTTCCAAACTATATAGAGAATTGACTCTAATTTATAAGAAATCAAGCCATTCTCCAATTGATAAATGGTCAAAGGATATAAACAATTTTCAGATGATGAAATTGAAACTATTTCCACTCATATGAAAGAGTGTTCCAAATCACTATTGATCAGAAAAAATGCAAATTAAAACAACTCTGAGACTGACACTACACACGTGTCAGATTGGCTAGGATGACAGGAAAAGAGAATAATGAATGTTGGAGGGGATGCGGGAAAACTGGGACACTGATGCATTATTGGTGGAGTTGTGAACGGATCCAATCATTTTGGAGAGCAATTTGGAATTATGCCCAAAAAGTTATCAAACTGTGCATACCCTTTGATCCAGCAGTGTTACTACTGGGCTTATATCCCAAAGAGATACTAAAGAAGAGAAAGGGACCTGTATGTGCAAGAATGTTTGTGGTAGCCCTCTGGTAGTGCTAGAAACTGGAAAATGAATAGATGCCCATCAATTGGAGAATGGTTGGGTAAATTGTGGTATATAAATGTTAAGGAATATTATTGTTCTGTAAGAAATGACCAACAGGATGATTTCAGAGAGGCTTGGAGAGACTTACATGAATTGATGCTAAGTGAAATGAGCAGAACCAGGACATCATTATATACTTCAACAACAATACTGTATGAGGATATATTCTGATGGAAGTGGATATCCTTGACAACGAGAAGATCCAATTCAGTTCCAATTGATCAGTAATGAACAGAATCAGCTACATCCAGAGAAAGAACACTGGGAAATGAATGTGGACTACTTGCATTTTTGTTTTTCTTCTGAGGTTATTTTTACCTTTCTGAATCTGATTTTTCTTGTGCAACAAGAGTACTGTATGGATCTGTACACATATATTGTATTTAAGATATACTTTAACATATTTAACATGTATGAGACTACCTGCCGTTTAGGGGAGGGACTAGAGGGAGGGAAGGGAAAAGTTGGAACAGAAGTGAGTGCAAGGGACAATGTTGAAAAATTATCCATGTATATGTTCTGTCAATAAAAAGCTATAATTAAAAAAAAGAAAAGAAATACTTTGCCATTTCCTTCTCCAGCTCATTTTACAAGTGAGGAAACTGAGATCAATAGGGTTAAATGACTTGTCCAGGGTCACACAGCTAGTAAGTTTCTGAGACCAGATTTGAACTCACCAGAAGGCAATACATAAAAGAAAGTTGGAAAGAAAGAAAGAGAGGAGAAATCCAGAGATGCAGAATCAGGAGCAGAGTCTATTATAGATTGAAGAAAAAACCTAGCTGATAGTTTCCTTGAAATAGCAGATACAGGAAAAACAAAGCAATCAGCGGGATGAGATGCATTCCTTGAATTATCCAATAGATTGTAGGCATCAACTCCAGCACTGCAGAAAGTAAATAAACAGAATGGTAATAGAGTAAACCTGGGTTCAAATTCTCTCTCTGATATTTATTATCTAGGCAAAGATCGACTAACCTTTCAGTACTTCAGGTAATTATCTGGGATTTTCTACTTAATGTCTAATAGTTTACCTTTCTTCTTCAAAGGAGGAAGCATTACACCAGAGGCTGCCAATTTTAACAGAGAGCCTTCACTATTATGAGCAATGATTGGAGATGCAGAGAACAGGAAAAATCTCACAACGATTAATAATACAAATTGTCATTAGTATAGTACTTACAAGTTTGCAAAATCACTCCTTACAATAATCCTATGAGAGAATAGGATGAGTATTATCACCATTTAGTTTAAAGCCTGATGGGGTTAATATGACAAGTGAGTCAGCTTGACATAGTGACCAGAGCAATATAGACTTGGAGTGGAGGAGATGAGTTCTTAATACTTATTTATTCTCTGACTATGGGCAAGTTTCTCTCCCGTTCAGTTGCTTCAACTGTTGAATTAATATAGAAATTTGGCTTCTGATTTCCTTAGAACTAAGTGAAGAAACTTTCTCCACCAACCTTCCTCTATCAACACTTTACAATTTACAGCAACTTCTTTACAATTTAATAGTCTTAAGAAAATTGCCTAAACAATTCCAATAGACTTGTGATAGAAAGTGCCATCCACATCCAAAGAAAGAACTATGAAGAATGAATGTGGATTAAAGCATAGTATTTTCACTATTTTTGTTGTTGTTTGTTTGCTTGTTTTTTTCTCATGTTTTTTACCCTTTTGATCTGATTTTTCTTGTGCAGCACGATGAACATGAAAAATGTTTAGAAGAAATGCACATATTTAACCTATTTTATATTGCCTGCTGTCTTGGGGAAGGGGGAGGAGAGAGAGAAATTTGGAACACAAGGTTTTGTAAAGGTAAATGTTGAAATGTATTTACATGTATTTGGAAAAATAAAATACTATTAAAATTTTTTAAATCACTAAAAATAAAAAAAGAAAGTTGCCTAGAACTGTGGCCTAAAACTAAAGTAGAAATGGTAGGTGCTAAACTTGATTTAATTGGGCCACATGTTAGTAGCTTAGAAAAACACATTATTTGTATTTAACATCTACTGGTCATCCTGCCATCTAGGGGAGGGGTTGGGGGATAAGAGGTGAAAAATTGGAACAAGAGGTTTGGCAATTGTTCATGCTGTAAAGTTATCCATGCATATAACCTGTAAATAAAAGGCTATTAAATAAAAAAAAAACACATTATTAACATTACCTGAGTTCTCTCTTGTGTTTTTATTTTTGTTGTTGTTAAATATTTTCCAATTACATTTTACTCTGGTTGAGGCAGCAAGCAGAAGTGTCCTCAAGCTACTATGGGGTATATTTGATGCCTCTGACATAGAGCACTTTAAGGTTAAATGGCTTTCTCAAGGCCACACAGATCCATCTGGCCTCTGTAAAAAGAAGATATTCCTCTAAGGGATTATGAGGCTCCAGTGAGATAACCTATGGATAGTACTTTGTAAATCTTAAAACCTAAGTAAATATTAGCTGTTATTTAACTAATCTCTAGAAAAAGGAGGGAGGAAAATGAAATTAGTAGTCTTAAAAATGAAAAGGGAGAACTTTCCACCAATGAAGAGGAAATTAGAGAAATAATAAGGAATTATTTTGCTCAACTTTATGCCAATAAATTTGATAACCTAAGTGAAATGGATGACTACCTCCAAAAATACAGACTTCCCAGACTAACAGAGGAAGAAGTAAATTGCTTGAATAGTCCCATTTCAGAAAAAGAAATAGAACAGGCAATTAAACAACTCCCTAAGAAAAAATCCCCAGGACCAGATGGATTTACATGTGAATTTTACCAAACATTTAAAGAACAATTGGCCCCAATGCTATATAAATTATTTGATAAAATAGGGAATGAAGGAGTCCTACCAAATTCCTTCTATGACACAGACATGGTACTGATACCTAAACCAGGTAGGCTGAAAACAGAGAAAGAAAATTATAGACCAATCTCCCTAATGAATATTGATGCTAAAATCTTAAATAAGATATTAGCAAAAAGACTACAGAAAATCATCTCCAAGATAATACACTATGATCAAGTAGGATTTATACCAGGAATGCAGGGCTGGTTCAATATTAGGAAAACTATCAATATAATTGGCCATGTTAATAACCAAATTAACAAAAACCATATGATCATCTCAATAGATGCAGAAAAAGCATTTGATAAAATCCAACATCCATTCCTATTAAAAACACTTGAGAGTATAGGAATAAATGGACTTTTCCTTAAAATAATCAGCAGCATCTATTTAAAACCATCAGTAAGCATCATATGTAATGGAGACAAACTGCAACCATTCCCAATAAGATCTGGAGTGAAACAAGGTTGCCCACTATCACCGTTACTATTTAATATTGTATTAGAAACGCTAGCTATAGCAATAAGAGCTGAGAAAGAGATTAAAGGAATAAGAATAGGCAAATGAGGAAGCCAAATTATCACTCTTTGCCGATGACATGATGGTATACTTAGAGAACCCCAGAGATTCTGCTAAAAAGTTATTAGAAATAATCCACAACTTTAGCAAAGTTGCTGGTTATATTTAACTAATCTCCAAGATAATGACATACACTAGAGAGATCCAGGATAGTTACCTAGAAAAAGTCTGTTGAGGAGTAAAAGTTCCTGGGAGAACCAATGCACATTTATGGAGTACTTACCATAGCACTATCTCAGACTCTCCCTCTGTTCTTTTTCACTGGGGGATCTGATAATCTCCCATGGATTCAAATATCATCTTTAGGAATCTACTTATCCAGTCCTAACCTTTCTGTTGATCTCTAATTTTGCATTTCTAACTTCCTACTAGAGAATTCAAATGGGAAATCTTAAACTCTATACATCCAAAATTGTACTCATCTCTTCCCCAAAATCCTCCATACTCCTATTATTATTGATAACATCCTCCAAATCCCCAAGGCTTGAAACTCAGTTGTCATGCTCAACTTCTCAATATCTCTCGCATCCCTTATCCAATCTGTTGTCAAGGTCTGTTGATTTCACTTTTGCAATACCTCTCCAATATCCCCATTTATTTCCTCTGACACAACAACCATCCTAATGCAGGCTCTTATCTCCTCATGGTGGACTGTTGCAATAGCCTACTTAGATTGGTCTGCAAGCCACTAGTTTCTTTCCATTTTAGTCCATCAACTACCAAAGTGATTTTCCTAAAGTTAAGCTCTATGTTACTCTCTGTCCCTTTCCCCTAACCCATTTAATAAATTTAATTTGTTTAATACATTCCAATGGGTCTCTATTACCTCTAGGATCAAATATAAAATTCCCTGATATTCAAAGCCCTTTATAATCTAGCTTCACCCTCCCCTCACTCCTGCTACTTTTTCAGTGGTCTTATACCTTATTCTTCAATTCAGTATCACTTACTTCTTTGCTACACCTTGAACAAAATATTCCATCTCTTAGCTTTGGTTATTTTCACTGGCTCTCCCCTATTCCTGGAATGTTCTACCACTTCATCTCTGCCTCCTGGCTTCCTTTAAGTTCCAAATAAAATCTCACCTTCTATAGGAAAACTTTTCTAAACTCTCCAATTCCAATGCCTTCTCTTTGCTGATTATTTATCCTGTATACTACTTGTTTTTACATAGTTGTTTGCATGTCTGTCCTATTAGAAAGCGAGCTTTTGAGGACAGAGGCCATCTTTTGCCTTTCTTTGCGAACCCCAATGCTAATGTGCTTGGCACATGGTAGGCCTTTGATTAATTCTCATTGACTGACCATTAACATGTGTTAGGGTCTACATACTTAAGACCTAGTTGACTAGTCCAAGAATAGCCTAAATAGGGGTAGTATGTCACTGCTTTAACTCAGACCCATTATGTAGAGGATTATGACCATCCTCACGAGCAAATGTGTTCCTTCAAGGTAACCACTCTCCCAGTCAGCTGAGAATTTGGGGAATTTACATTTGGTTTGTCTTGGGGCCCACAGGGGTGTGTATGTGTTTAAAAGAAAAAGTGAGAGAGGATGGGGGGGGGGAGACAGAAACAGAGAGAAAGGGAGACAAAGAGACAGTGAGAGAGAGAGAAAGATAAATAGAGACAGGCAAGCAGAATCAGAAAGAAAGGGAGAGGGAAAAGGAGAGAGAGAGAGAGAGAGAGAGAGAGAGAGAGAGAGAGAGAGAAGGAGAAGGAAAGGAGAGGGACAGGGACAGGGACAGAGAGACTCAGGACTATGATTTCTCCCTGACTTGTTTTATCATTAACTTTTTATATCTTGTGCTGAGTGAAATGAGCAGAACCAGGAGATCATTATATACATCTACAACGATACTGTATGAGGATATATCCTGATGGAAGTGGATATCTTCGACAAAGAGAAGATCTAATTCAGTTCCAATTGATCAATGATGGACAGAATCAGCTACACCCAGAGAAAGAACACTGGGAAATGAGTGTGAACTGTTTGCATTTGTGTTTTTCTTCCCGGGTTATTTTTACCTTCTGAATCCAATTCTTCCTGTGCAACAAGAGAACTGTTCGGTTCTGCACACACATATTGTATTTAGGATATATTGTGACATATTTAACATATATAAGACTGCCTGCCATGTAGGGGAGGGGGTGGAGGGAGAGAAGGGAAAAGTTGGAACAGAAGTGAGCGGAAGGGATAATGTTGTAAAAAAGTAATCATGCATATGTAATGTCAATAAAAAGTTATAATTAAAAAATTGTTTTCATATCTTGTACATATACTACACCTATATGGATAGAATATGAGCTTGGAAGACTAAGTCCAAAGTCAACCTCAAATACTAGCAGTGTGAACGTGGACAAGTAACTTTACCACTGTAACTTGTGGTAAATGAGGATTACAAAGTATCTGCCTCCCAGGGCTATGAGGATGAAATAGATAATATTTCTAAAGTGCTTTGTGAACCTTAAAGTATTTTATAAATGTTAGTAATTATTATTATTACCTGAGGTCAGTGGGGAGCAAGCATTCTAGTTAGACAACAGATACAGAGAAACATGGAAAGATCTATGTGAACTGGTGTAGAATAAAGAAAACAGAGATAAGAAAACAAGATACAAAAAGCTACAAAAATGAAAGTGGGAAGAACAAGCACACACCAAAAACTTAAAAGCAAATATCACAAAAATTTAGAAGTCAAGCATGACTTGAGTGAAGAGATATGAAAGGACACCTCAAAGAAAAATACTGGAGATAACTATGATGATTAATGATTAATAAAATTAAATAAATTCTAAAATTCATTCGAACTTTATTTATCAGGTTATTTATTTGTTTTTAATTTAAATAAGCTAAATAAAAAACTAATTTATTTATTTAAAACTTAATTTAAAATTTAAAAATTAATAAAAATGATTAATAAAAACAAAATTAAAAAATCACATTTAGACTCAGTTGGAGCTGTAAAAACCTACCTTCTAATGTAGATTTCATCCTTTTCTAGCTGAAAGACAAAGACCACTGAATTTGAGTTCAAATCCTAAGTTACTTTATGAGTTTGTATGGCTTTAGTCTCCCTAGAGGACAACTAGGTGGCATAGTGAATAGAGTAGTGGGTTTGAAATTGGGAAATCCTGAGTTCAAATCCAGCCCCAGACACTTATTAGTTTTGTGACTAAGTCACTTAACTCTGCCTCAGTTTCCTTATCTGTAAAATGACAGGAGAGGAGATGGAAATGACAAACACTCCACTACTTTTGCCAAGAAAATCACAAATAGGGGCATGAAGAGTCCAACTTCAATAATCTCTGTAGACCTCATTTTTCACATTTATAAAAAGAGGGTGGGGCAGGAATTTTTTTTTAACTAGATGAACTATTAAGATCCTTTTCAACTCTATATCCTATGAGTCTATGATAAGACCAACTTGGCTTGGCTTGATTTAGGTGCTTATGTGTACCAAAGGTAGATTTCTGTATTATTTAAGGTATTACAAAGAGTGGGCAGTTAGTTCCACCTATTTTGACCTTTGTAGAACTGGGTGCTGATATGGAAAGTGATCATTGTAGCTTCACAATAACTATAAGATTGACTCAAATTTTTCTGTATTTCTTCATCTCATGATCTCTGTCATCTTCTCTATTTTTAAGCCATTTAGGTGACTTAGAGCACTGGGACTGGAGTCAGGAAGATCTCAGTTCAAATTCAGCCTCAGACACTAACTGAAAATTTGTTTACCTCTGTTTCCTCATCTGTACGATGGGGATAATAATAGCAGCTGCTTCCCAGGATTGTTGTCAGGATCAGATAAGATCATCTTTGTAAAAGCGCTTGGAACAGTGTCTGACACATAATAGATATAGTGCTCTTTCCCTTTCCCTTTTCCTTGCTTCTCAATATTTCCCTTGTTTCTCCCTCTTTCTATTTTACACAAAACCCTTTTCCTGTGCTTACTGACTTTCTTTTTCCCAGCAGTCAGGGCCTTTGGTTTTGCCACCAAAGATATCTTTTGGTGGGATGGCAGCTCGTCTCCAAAGGGACAGACTTCAGAATGAAGGTTTTAGGGAGCTATGACAAAGCTATTCCATATTTAAACCAGGATTATGAAGAGATTAAGGTACAGTGCCTGCAGAATGGGCAGTTGTTCACAGACTCATACTTTCCTGCTGGTCCAGGAGTACTTAGTTATAAAGATTTGGGGTCCTACTCTGATAAAATTCAAGACATTGGAAGAAACTTCAGGTGAGCAGTTGTCCTATTCTTGTCATTTCTCCTGCTCCCAGTACTTCTGAAAACCTCTGGTCCTATCAGTTCAGTTCTACTTCTTGATTTCTCTA
Source organism: Sarcophilus harrisii (assembly GCF_902635505.1). NCBI lineage: Eukaryota > Metazoa > Chordata > Mammalia > Dasyuromorphia > Dasyuridae > Sarcophilus > Sarcophilus harrisii. The sequence continues at coordinate 268,239,334 of NC_045429.1, read as the reverse complement.
TTTGGCCAAACCAACCATACTCTCAGTATGATTCTACTTTGTTCTCCCCTTTGAAATGAAACCTTAATGGCATCCCATTTTAGAGTCCTAACAAGGGAATAGCTCCTTGAATGGAGAATGGAGGAGTCTTGAGTCATGTTTTGGGATCCTGACCTCCATCATTCCACAGGAAATTGTAAATGATCCTCAATTCATTTTGGATGATATTTGCTAGGGATTTCTGGGTAAGTAGGAGGACGTAAAATGGGAGGTAGGCAGATTTGGGAATAAACGGCTTTACATGGAGAGAGTATTTCAATATTTCCCCAAAGCTAAAGAAACCCTATTATCCAATCCCAAATTGCCTCCTCTCTCCTGTTTTGTCCTCTCCTTTCCTATAAAAATCCATAGCTTTTTCCAGGAACTTTCCAAAAGTTTTGTATGATTATCTTAGAGCCTTTGTCTTTAGTTTGAGAATTCATCAGGCACATTGAGGAAAATCTGTCAATCCCCTGGGTAGGGAAGGAGGAAGTCCTGAGATATGTATATAATGGGTGAGGATGTAAAGTAGGAGTTTAGGTGAAGAAGGTATCTCAGAACAGGAAATAGGAATGGTTTTGACTGAATCACCTTTGGCTCTACTGACTCCTGGCACTGGGGTCAAAGATCATAGAAGGGCAAGGAATAAGAGTTCATATTCTTCTTCTCATTCCCATCCCCATAAGGATTCACAAGAGCCCATACTCTAAATCTATTAGACGTTATCGAAGAGATACTGATCTGTATTGGTGAGTGAAGTTTTTGCACTGGGAGATATCTGTGCCAATGAAGTCATAGTTCTAAAAATAGAAAACAAAAATGAATGTGTTTATGCATGAGTGACAGGCTTAGTGATATTGGGGTTAGTAAGACTTCTGTTATATGACTATGGGCAAGAGCCATTCCTTGCTCCCCCCTCTGACTTTCAGGACTGGTCCTAATCCATACATTTCCCTTATCCAACCTACAGTATATCCCAGGAAATAAGGATAAACTAGTATTCCCCAATCCTCAATCCAGTTAGCTTCTCAGCCTTTCTTCCTTATGCCTGCTGCCTCTCTTGAGCCCTTCATTCCCAGATCTTGCTTCCCTTCAGCAGACATATTTCAAGTAATGAATAAACTCTGATGTCTTCTAGTGAGGAAGTAGGAAGAAAGCATTTGGGTGGGTGAGTAAGCAAGACAGTTTCTTTTAACCTGATAAAGTTCATTAAAACAGAAGTGTGAGATTGTAGCCCCTCTCTCCATTTCCCCCCAAAACCTCCCTCCCTCCAAACCTCAGCTGAGTTTCCATTCATTGTCATGGGAGAGGGAAAGGGATTCTTTTTCTTATAGAGTTGACCTGCCCAAGAAATCTTGCTTCTGAATTTCTCTGACTGAAGATACTGAGAAGTTAAAGGATAGGGAGAGGGCCTATATCAGACATCTGCAATCTAGATCCAAACCTTGAATATCTCTGGTTCTTTATGCCACCTCCATTCCTACTCTTTTAGGAGTTGGGAAGAAGAAATTCTCCTCTGCTTCTTGTTCTTTTTTCTTCCTTTCAAGCATTTCATAGCTGGTTATATGGCTAAAATAATTATTAATGATAATAAGAGAAGGAAAGTATATAGTTTCCCTCTTGGTGTCTACTTAGCAATACACATTTCTGCCCAACTCCTTGGAAAACATTTACTTCCCTCCAAGATACAGAAGAGACTAAAAGCCAGGAGAAATGGCTTTGACTTCACCTTTTCCACACCACAGAACTGTTAGGCCAATCTCATTATTCCTTTTTTGTAGCTATATCCCCTAAGAACTCAGCCATAAAGAGACACAGGACTTTGGATACCTATCAATGAACCAAGCAGGACCCTCAAATCTAAGGGTTTGGACTTTGGACTCTCAAGATAAATATGATCTAGCTTTGATTTAGAATTATTATTTTTAAAAAATTTTATTTTAATAGGTTTTTTATTTTTCCAAATATAGTTTAAAGATAATTTTGTAAAGATAGTTTTCAACATTCACCTTTGCAAAACCTTGTATTCCAAATTTTTCTCCCTCCCTCTCTCACACCCCCTCCTGTAGAACCAAATAATCAATATAGGTTAAATATGTGGAAAGATTGGAGCCTGGGAGGAGACTATGTCATCAAAGGACATTGTGTCTGAGTTAGAGAAACTCCATCCATAGGTTGGTTGCAGGATAATGAATTTTTCAGTCAAGCCATTTTAAGGCCATCTACTAAATTAGAGAGGTGTTTCATTCTTCATTGGGAAAGAGAACAGGAACTGAATAAATCTCTTCTTTCTTTTTTGTAGCTATATTGGCCTAAGCTTTGTTGTTATCATCATCATCATCATTATTATTATTATTATTTCTGAGACTACAATAGTGTCCATATCTATTTTTACCATTTCATTAATAGGAGTTTGTCACACAAGTCTGAAAGAGAAATGGCAAAGCACCAGAGAATCCCTATGGACTTTTCTAAAGGATGGAGTCATTTTATGATGGGGTTGAAGGGGAGATGGGGCAGGAGTTTTCCTTCAGAAGTTTCATTTAAGCCTAATAGTACCAAGAGGGTTTGGACTTTTCCCCCTGCCTATTTCTAGAAGAAGGCTGGGCAAAGTAGAAAGTAATGTCTGGCCATGGAGAGGGTCCTCCTATGGTCTCTCTTAAGGAAAAGTAGGGGTTTTCAACCAGATTGAGTGAAGAAAGCTTCTTCTAGGTCCAATAGTAATAACCATGAGGGCTTTGTTTCCCCACCCCATTTTCATCCCCCATAACCTCCTTTTCCTCGAGAAAAATTGGGGGAGGGAGTAGGATGATCTTATATGGTGCCTGGCCCACTACTAGTGGGGTCCAAACCGCTTCAGAATTTCTGAAACATTATAATATGTTAGAAGGTATAAAGAACTCAAACAGATTGTTTCTTTAACTCAACTGCTTGAACTCAAACAAATGTTTCTTCCAGAATCATTATTCATTCTGGTCCTGTGGAGAGAAAATTAGGGCAAGTTTCTGAGATAAGAGATTGACATCCCCATTTCTGACTCTTAGCAATTTTGGTCTAGGAAAAATTGGAAGAATAGGGTTGTCAAAAGACTGTCTTGGAGCCTTGAGTTTATTTGGGGAGAAGAAATCTAACACAGGAAAAATATTCAAGACAATACATGCCCCAAGGACATTTGTGCTATGTAAACTGAACTCTCTATGATTTCACAAAGAACAGAGAGACCTGACTTCAGGCAGGAAAGGGAGAAAAGGCTTCCCTTGATTTGTTCTCCCTCTGGGCAATTTAAAGGTCTGGCTGTCTTGAATCTGACAGGCTGCCAGAGAAAATGAAACAAGGTCAATGACCTTCTTAGAAAAAGCATGGAAGAGATACCATCAAAGCCACTTCTTCAGCTTGCCACAGATTCTACTGAGATACGGGACCTCAAATGGATGGATGGGTGGATGGATGGATGGATGGATGAAGGGAGGGATGGAGGTGGGAAGGGCCTGAGCAATCAGGGCTAAACCAAGTCACCAAAGTCAATAATACCTCAAGGGTGTAAGAACAAAGGACAGCTATATGGATGAATTAATCATTAATTTATGAAATTATGAAATGAAGCAGGCACCTCTGGATCTTTGAGTACTTTGGGAAAGACCATGATGGTAGCAGGGAATGGAGCTGCAATCACATTTAATAAAACACAGGAAGTGTGAGGGCAATCAGCACAGCTGGTTCAGAGATAAGCAGACAAAAGGGGTACAGAGATAAACAGCATGGGGACAGGGAATGAGGTGGTGAAAGAAGGTAGGCAAGGTGACATAAGAAGATGGGAAGAGAATGAGTCATTTAAGTAACCATGGATTGGAGTTGAGAGTCCTTGAGTACCATGGACCTTGAGAAGATGGAAATGTTCTGGGGACAGAAATTTTAGTTCTCATTTTTATGGAGTCTGGGACAAGGGAAACAGACTAAATCTTATTTGTGCCACCAGTTCCTTAATATATCCAAATCATTTCAAAGTTGTCAGTAAGATTTTAAAGTTAAACATGTCCACATCATTTCAAAGTGATCATCATCATTTGGTGATCTGTTGGTCTCTACTGTGGAGGTCTGGAATTTATCTGAGATTCACATAACATAGAACAAAAAGCCCTGACAGCAATGCCTAGATGGCTTCCCCTGATTCAGCACATATTACCACAATGTGATTTTTGGTTAATATATAATTCAGTTTGTAAATTATGCCTCCTTGATCTTTTGTACGGTTTGTATATGATTTCCAGATCCCCTTTGCTTTACTTCTTGCTGGCTTTATACTGACTACCTTCAAATATATTATACTAACTAGAGGGTGAGGGTGGACAGAGGATTTTCAACTGAAAGGGGTGGGGAGGATATGGAATAGTGGTCAGGGGAACAAGAAGATGACACAGTTTTAACACAATGAGCTAAAGCAGATAGTTCCCAGAAATCCTGGGGAGCTATGGTGGTCCTGAAGAGCCCAAGAGCCTGGCTGGCCCTGAGAGATATTCCAGTGGGCAAACTCACACATCCTTGAAATATAGGAAAAGAACTTAGGGATTTAGGATCATCTGTTCTAGGAGTTCTTAATCAGGAGTCCATGAATTTGTTTATTAATGTTTTCATAACTATATTTAAACTATTGATTTCTTTTGTAATCCTATGCATTTCTTCTTCTCCTTCTACTTCTTTTTCTTCTTCTCCTCTTCCTTCTCTTCTTCCTCCATCTCCTATGTCCTCTACTACTTCTACTACTATTATGATTATAAATACTATTACTACTTCTTTTAGTACTAGTATTCCTCCTCCTTTTACTTCTTCTTCTTTTATTACTACTACTACTACCATAACTACTACCACTTCTTATTTTACTACTATTACTACTTCCTCTTCTTTTATAACTACTATTACTTCCTTTTCTTCTACTAGTTACTACTACTTTTTCTATTATTACAACTCCTCCTCTTCCTCCTCTTCTTCTTCCTCCTCCTCCTCCTCTTCCTCCTCTTTCTTCTTCTTCTTTTTCTTTTTCCTCTTCTTAACAATTGGGGTTAAGTGGTTTGCCCAGGGTCACTCTAGTAGATATCTGAAGCCAAATTTGAACTCAAATCCTCCTGGCTCAAGGGCCAGTGTTCTATCCACTGTGTCACTTAGCTGCCCCAATCTTATGCATATAAGTATATTATTTTGAGAAAGGGTCCAAATTGTCAAAGGAGTCCATGACACAAAAGGCTTTAAGAACCCATAATCTAATCGTACCCTCTTTCTTTACAGATGAGAAAACTGAGGTCTCATAATTTGCCCAAGGACACATATTGAATTCGTGAAGAAGTTGTGACTAATATTCTGGTCTCCTGTTTGTCAGTTGTCAGGAGGTTGGTAGAGTGGTCAACAAAGATGACATTAAAGGTAGCTGAATGGAAATCAACCACTAGGAGGACCCCTGATTCTAGACTCTTAAACAGGCAGAGACTTAGGTCCCATGACTGATACCCATCTCTGTACCCACAGATCTGGCAGTTTGGGGAGTGTTTAGATGTGGTGGTAGATGATCTACTGCCTACGAAAAAAATTGTCTAGTGTTTGTGCATTCAGCTAAGAGGAACGAATTTTTAAGTGCTCAGCTGGAGAAGGCTTATGCTAAGTGAGTCTTCAGTTTGAGGAACCCTCAATGACGCATTGCTCCCCTGGCTCTCTCAACTCCTCCAATCACCCACCTTCTTTCACTGTTTCTCTGGTACTCAGGTTCCAGATCTTCCACTGGAGTGTCTCTTTCTTCTATTCTTCAAACTTCCAAGTATCTCTGGCACTGTGCTAGCAGTCAGAGACCATATTTTGTATCCCCGGTGTTTAATACAATGTCTAGCCTACAGTAGTTACGTAATAAATGCTTGTTGACTGACTAACTGTACCCTTCACACCCATAGGTTCAGATGGAGTATTTGCTGGAGATATCTCATCTGAAGGCTTTGAAGACTTTACAGGAAGTGTGGCTGAAACATATGATCTTAAAAGATCTCCCCAAATCCTACCTACCATCATCCAGAATGCGTTACAGCAAGGCTCTCTAGTTGGCTGTAGTATTGAGGTAAGAGATATATTCTCTGCCTTTGAGGCTACCCAACTGTCCCCAATACTGATTAACTTGAATGTTTATACATTTAAGTTTTTCTTCAGTTAATGAAATCCTTCCTTCACTCATTTACTTTCCCTATCCATTGAAAAAAGAAAAAATACAAACTTTGAAACAAATATACATAGTCAAGCAAAACATATTCCTGCATTGGTTATGTCCAAAATTAGATACCTATTATGTAGCTTGAGTCCATCACCTTTTTGTCAGCAAGGAGGCAGATAATGTACTTTACTAGAAGTCCTCTGAAGTCATAGCTGGTCATTGTGTTGATCAAAGTTTATAAGTCCTTCAAAATTGAGCAAAAAGTTTTTAAATGCCATAAAAGGTGAATTGCTCGTGGTAGACCAAGCTAATATAAACACTTTATAGATGCAGGATAATGTGTTGGTCTTGGTTTTAAAGGACCATGTCCTTCTCATTGACATCTGGAATGTATGTGGAAGGAAGGGATAGAGAAGATTGGCTTTCTTTTTTAGCCTTGCCTTTGAGAAGTCATTTAACCATGCAGAACCAAGATGGCAGAGTAGTAGGAAGTAGTGTGGCTGAGCTTCCCTCCAGAAAATTCCTTCAAACAGATCTGGAAAATGTCCCAGACTATATCCTGAAGAGGAAATACAGAAAAAGTCATAGTGAGTCATTTGACTAGCCCACTTCAGCATAAAGAGAAAGATATAGAGGTCTGCAGACACTGGGGACAGAGTCAGACCAAGAGCACACTTTTCACAGATCACATTTTTACCCAGGGCAAGAAGAGGTCCCAGACCCTACCAATACACTCTTACCAGGACAAGTGCCAACTGGTACTATGCAGCTCTCGGTCAGGAATCCAGGGCGGACTAAGAAAGAGACCTGAGCAAGGGGGAGATATTTCTGGGTAGGCAGGCCCTGGGTCATGTACCGAGTGTATTTTTTTTTAAATGAGGCTCCAGAGAAAATAGTAGCAGGATAGTTCAGACTCTAGCAACAGAGCCAGATCTTACTTCCATCATTTAGCCTAGTCTGCAAAGAAATAATCAGGACAGGAATCCCAGACCAAAGGGGAGCCTACAATTCTATTACTCTGAACCAACAGAGCTTTTCAGCTGGCCTAAAGGGCTGAGATCCAGCAGAAATATACTATTGTTCAGACTAAAATTCAGATCAGGAATTTGCAGAGTTCAGACCAGGAGGGCAGCAAACAAACTTTTCCCTGGATTAGATTGCTTTGGGAATACTAAAAGCTTGCAGGTCCCCAACCTATCCTAAAAATCTAAAATAACAGCGTACTCAAACTGAAGAAAGCATCAACAAGACCAATCCAGACCTTCTCCCTAGAAGTGCCATAGATCCAGCCTTAATATCAAGTATAAATTTAGGAAGCAAACTGGAAGAATGAACAAAAAGAAAGCAAGAACCCCACCATAAAAAGTTACAGTCACAGGAATGCTCAAGACACAAATTCAGAAGAAAAGAAGGATTCCAAACTATCTTCAAGAAAAGTCTCAGAATAAAACACAACTTGTGCATAAACTCAATCAGAATTCTTGAAAGAGATGAAACAAGAGTTTAAAAAATTCTAAGAGGAATAAGAGTGCGTGCAGAAAAAATTGAAAAAGAAGTAAGAATTATAGAAAGAGGAATTGAAAAGGGAGTTACCAGCTTGATACAAAAGGTATATATATATATTTTTTTTTTTATTTTATTTTTTTTTTTTATTTTTTTTGCTGAGGCACTTGGGATTAAGTGACTTGCCCAGGGTCACCCAGCAAGGAAGTGTTAAGTGTCTGAGGTCTGATTTGAACTCAGGTCCTCCTGACTTCAGGGCTGGTGTTCTATCCACTGTACCACTTAGCTGGCCCAAGGTATAAAATCTTAACCAAGCAGCAAATCCCCTGAAAATTAGACCATTCAAATCAATTATGTTTGTATTATATATAAAAATAGAAGCCAATAACTCCATAAAACAGGAAGAAATATTAAAAATATGGAAGAAAATGTAAGGTATGTCATAGCAAAATTTGATCTGAAAAATAGGTTGAGGAGAAAAAAATTTAAATCATTGGATTATCTAAACAACATGACCTAGAAATTCTATTTCAAGAAATCTTAGAAGAATAATGCCCAGATGACTTAGAAACAGAGAGCAAAGGGGGAATAAGAAGAATCCACTGGTTCATCAATTGAAAGAAACCCCAAAATTAAAGGTCCCAAAATTATTGCAGCAAAAATCCAGAGCTTATGGTCAAAGAAAAATTTCTGCAAGTAACCAAAAAAATAGAACTCAAGTGCTGAGGAGCCACACGACTTAATAGCCACCATTATAAAGCAGTGAAGAACTTGGAATACAGTATTACAGAAATGAAAGCATATGGGCTCACAACCAACAATGACTTCACCAGTAAATTGAGTATAATTTTACAGGAGAAAAAACTGAATGTCAATGAAATAAAAGAAGTATTCCTGATGAAAAGAATAAAGCTGCATAGACACTTTGAAGTTCAAACACAGGAAGGTAAAGAAATCTTAAAAGGTAAACTTGAATAAACAGTAATAAAGGACTAAACAAGGAGAACTGATTACAGGTAAATATGTGGTGATGATACATGTGTTTGATCCCTATCATCTTCCAGGGTCATAGAAGAAATCCAATTAGATAAAGCTTGGGAGTGCTTGTATTATAATTTGATGATCTTAAAAGAAGAATGGAAAGAGATGGGGAAAGGAATACACTGGAGTGCATAGGAAAGAGAAGAAAATAAAGGTTAGAAAAATCATTTCATATAATCAGTGTAGAAATAGACAAATATACAAACAAAAAGGAAGGAGGATAGGAGTAGCAACTGACACCAGCTTCTTTCTCATCTGAACTGTTCAAAGAAAGGGCGAGAAAGAGAAATTAATACAAAAGGAGAGGAGAGAAGGGAAATTAGGAGGAAGGTAGAATAAGGAAGACTAAGTTCTAAGTAAAACAAATTCCAAGGATGTTAGAAAAACATATTTAGGAGTTTTTTAGGTGTCAAAGAAGAGGAATCTGAATGAAATAAATTGCCCATAAATTAAGAAATGGATGAACAAGTTCTGGTATCATAATGTAGGGATTGTTGTGCTGTAAAAAAAATGATGAAGAAAGTTTGAAAGAAACCTAGGAAGATTTCTATGAACAGGTGCATAAATAAGGTGAACAGAAACAAGATCAAAATGGGTACAGTTAAAACAATATAGAAAAGACAAAAAGTTTTATAAGAGAAACTACCAACAATGATTCCATAGAACTGCTAATCAAACATGCCACTCATTTCCTAATAGAAGAAAGACTTAGATTGCAATATGAGACAAATTTGGGGGAATATAGCCAATATAGACATTTGTTTTGATTTTGACGGATGATACATGTCTATAATGAGTTTTGTTTTTCTTTTATTCTTAAGTTTTTGGAGGTGGGAGTGGAATGAGAGGATAAGAAGGTGGATTTTTGTTAACTGAAATAACACACACACTTTATATATACTATATATAAAACATAAATACACACCCTTACAAATAAATATACATAAAATAAATGCATGTGTGTACATGTACATGTACACGTGTATGTGTACATATGAGGATCTATCGATATAGTAGGTACATATGGATATATATGTATACTCATACAAACTTTGTTTTTTTGAGTCATTTCAATCATGTACAACTCAATGTGATCTCATTTGAGTTTTTCTTAATAAAGAGACTAAAGTGGATTTCTATTTCCTTCTCCATCTCAATTTATAGATGAAGAAACTGATGCGAAAAAAGGTTAAGTGATTTGCTCAGGATCACACAGCTACTAAGTGTCTGAGGTCAGATTTGAATTTGTCAAGATGAGTCTTCCTGATTCCAAGTCCATTGCATATGTATGTGTGTCTATGAATTTATACACATGTACATATGTGTGTATCTATATATGTATATGTATGTGTGTTTATATATTTATACATGTATAAATACATATATACATGCACATATTCTCTGTCTCTCTGCACATATACATATTATATATATACAGCACATATGTGTGTGTATATACAGAGAGACAGAGAGTGTGTGTAAAGCTGTCTGACCATGGCCTTGGTCCTAAAGCGGGACAGCCTACTAATTCCTTCAACATAATGTTTTCTGACATCTTATATGATGAATAAAATAATGTTTATTAAGTTCCTGCTTACATGCAATGAGGGCAGCAATCGTATTCAGTCAATAATCAATATTGATTGTGCCTATCGTGTGCTAAGACACTGTTAGACACTGGAGACCCAACTACAAAAATGAGACAATTCCTGCCCTCTAGGAGCTTACTTAAAGAACATATTTAGGAAATGCACATTGCATTTTACATAATTCACTCTTTTGTAGAAGCAACTATAATATAGAATGTACAGTGAAAACTATATTGGCTATGGAGTCAAAGGACCTGTATTCAAATCACTTAATATCAAAACACTTAACAAGGTCTTAATTACCTTATTTATAAATGGGAGAGGAGGGTTTGGAACAGATGGTTTCTGAGGTTCTTTTGAGCTCTGTTATTCTATGACCTATGAACCACTATTACCTGTTAAGTTAGATATCGAATGAAGAACTATGACAGGGCCAAGCATAAAAGTCATTACCTCCTGGGAAGAAAAAGGCTCTTTTTGGTGGCTGATTCACAAGAGTGGTACGAATTCCACCCTTTAGACATTGATTTCATGGTCCTAGGGAGAGAATCAAGACTCTGGTAAATCTACAAAGAGGACCATCTTCCCTCACTCTCACCTAAGACATAGAAAAGACTGTCCACCCCCTTAGGACAGAGATGTCCTTGACTTTCCTATGTGGGAAGGAAGTTATTGTCCAAACTGGGGCCAAAAACTAGGCTCTCCTCCATCCTCGAGGCCACTAGGCAGGGCTTCTCTTGTACCAGGTACTTAAGATGACACAGAAGAAGAAGAGAATGTGAAGAAAACTGTGATCCCAGCACATTCTCTCCCCAGTCCCAATTCCCTCAGCCTCACCTTAAGAAATCCTAATTTGAAAGCACTGAGTTTAGCATCTTCTCTTCTCTCTAGGTTTCAAGGAACAAGATAGAGGCTGTGACTTACATGAAACTGGTGCAGGGTCATGCTTATTCAGTGATTAGACTTGAGGAGGTGAGTGCTGATCCCATGATCAATCAATCCCTAAGTATTTATAAAGTTCTACTATATCTCAGTCATTGAACTAAGTGCTGACAATACAGTTGCAAAGAATGAATAGCCCCTACTCAAAAGGAGCTCCTATTTTAATGAGGGAAAACAAGCATACGTAGAAATGTGAAAATTAAACATAAAGAGAATAAATACAAAGCAGTTTAATGCAAGACAGTTTGGGAGAGTGAGTATGAGAAGTTGAAAGGATTGGGAAAGTCTTCATGCAAAAATTGGTGCCTGGGTTGCATCTCAAAGAGAGAGAGAGAGACCATGGGGCAGAGATAAGGAGGGAGAACATTCCATGATTTCCTCTGACTCTTGAAAATATCCCTTCATGACACCAAAAATCCCTTACCAAGAGATCAGCTACCAGGGAATTAGAGAGAATTCAATCCGTATCCAAAATGCTTGAGGTCAGGTGGAATGGAAAGGAGCCTGGAGTGATGACTAAGTCACACACACACACACACACACACACACACACACACAATCCCCCCCCCCCTCCTCTTTCCCTACTTACCATATTCACTCATTTTTTTTAAAGATAACATCTTACATTTCTTTATCTTCTTTTTTTCCCTCAATGCAAGTGAATTTTGGGTTTAAGTGAGGGAGAGCTATGCAAGATCATCTGCCTTACTTTCCCCTCCAAAGCTATCTGGGTCCAGTGGGCAAGATAACTAGAGATGGACCTCGATAAAACTAGTATTTTATTTTTCCAAATACGTGTAAAGATAGTTTTCAATATTCATTTTCTGTAAGAATTTATGTTCTTGGGCAGCTAGGTGGCGCAATGCCCTGAAGTCAGGAGGACCTGAGTTCAAATGTGGCCTCAGACACTTAACACTTCCTAACTGTCTGACCCTTGGCAAGTCACTTAACCCCAATTGTCTCAGGGGAAAAAAAGAATTTATGTTCCAAAGGACTATTAAATTGTGCATGCCCTTTGATCCAGCAATGTCTCTATATCCCAAAAAGATCATAAAACAGGGGAAAGGACACCCATGTGCAAAAATGTTTGTAGCAGTTCTTTTTGTAGTGACAAGGAACTGAAAACTGAGTGGATGCCCATCAATTGGGAAATGGCTGAATAAATTGTGGTATATGAATGTTATGGAATATTATTGTTCTGTAAGAAATGACCAACAGAATGATTTCAGAAAGGCCTGGAGACACATGAACTGATGCTAAATAAAGTGAACAGAACCAAGAGAACATTATACACAGCAACAAGATTATGTGAAGGTCAACTGTGATGGACTTGATTCTTCAACAATGAGATGATTAAAGGCAATCACAATAGACTTGGGATAGAAAAATGTCATCTGCATTCCAGAAAGAGAACTATGGAGACTGAATATGGATCAAAGCACAGTATTTTCACCTTTTTAGTTTGTTTCTCTCTTTCTCATGATTTGGTCTGATTTTTCTTGCACAACATGGCAAATATGGAAATACGTTTTAAAAGATTATTTGATTACTTGCTGTCTTGGGAAAGAAAGAGGGAGAAAAATTTGGAATGGTCCTTTTTTTTAGAATAGTATTTTATTTTTTCCAAATACATATAAAGACAGTTTTCAACATTCATTTTTGTAAGACTTTGTGTCCCAAATTTTTCTCCCTCCCTCCCTTACTTCCTCACCCAAATCAGCAATCTGATATATATATATATATATATTAAATTTGTACAATCCTTTTAAACATATTCCCATATTTGTCATATTATATAAAAAAAAATCAGACCAAAATGGAGAAAATCATGAGAAAGAAAAAGCAACAAACAAATAAAAAATGAAAATAATTATATTTTGATACACTCAGTCCCCATAGTTCTTTCTCTGAATTCAGATGGCATTTCCCCTACATTCACTCTTAATAGCTATGAGTGAGGGACCAGAGGGCCTACTCAGCACTTAGTATCTAGGCTGAAGTGTAGAATTCTCTGGGTAGTGTCACTGATAAGGCTATACCCTGAACCTCCCATTGAGTAATAAATCTTCCTCCTTCAGATGTCCCAACTTGTTCCTCTGGAGGATGCAACATACAGACAGAAGTACCAGTAGAGGACCCAAGGAACTACTAACCTCACCATGGACTAGAACAAGAGAAGGGAAAAACTGACTAAGCATTAGGATGTTGGGATCAGGATGACAGATGTATCCTCTCATCTATCTCTGGTGCTACTAGTACCTGAATGGAATTCAGCCACTGGTATGAGATGGGATAAGAGGAGGATGTGGAGAAGCCAGGGATGCTGGAACATTCCCTTGTCTTCCAAGAACTGGAGAGACAAAGAGAGAGATAGACAGGGAAGAAGGGAAAAAGAGAGGCAGAGATAGAAACAAAGAGTTAGAGAGAGACAGAAAGAGAAACAGGAAAGGGGGGAGGTGAAGAAAGAGAGGGAGGAAGAAAGCAAAAAAAAAAAAAAAAAAAGGAAATGATCCATCCACATGTACAAAAATATTTAAGGCAGCTTATTCTACAGTGACAAAGAATAGGGAACTGAGGAAGTACCCATCAATTGGGGTATGGCTGAACAAGTTATGGCATATGAATGTGATGGAATATTGTTGTGCCGTAAGAAATGATGATGAGCTGCTCCCAGAGAGAGGATTGTGGGGACTGCGTGTGGATCATAACATAGTATTTTCACCTTTTTTGTTGTAGTTTACTTGGCTTTTTGTTTTCTTTCTCATTTTTTCCCCTTTTGATCTGATTTTTCATGTTCAGCATAGTAATTGTGGATATATATTTAAAAAAAAGAAATGATGATGAGGGAAATGGCTAAAATAAAACCTGGGGAAATTTTGCATGAGCTGAAGCAAAGTGAACAGAATCAGAAGAGCACTTTATACGGTAACAGCAATATGGTAAAGATAATCAGCTTTGAAGAACTTAGGAACTCTGATCAACACAATTACCAGCAACAATTCCAAAAATCCATGATGCGACATATTACCTACCTCCTAAGAGAGAGTGGATAGATTCAGAGAAAAATTGAAGCATATCTTTTTTTCTTTCTTTTTCTGTTTGAGCCTGGCTGATGTGGGGATTTGTTTTGTATGACTATACATATTTGTAATGGGTTTTGCTTTTCTTGTCTTCTCAATGGGTAGAAGAGGGGACGGGAGAGAATTCAAAACTAAAAATAATATAACATTGAACTTTTTTTTAAAGTCTATTTGGGACAGTAAAGCCAAGAGAGTATTCTTATTTTAAATTGTATTTGATTTTATTTTCAGTTCTGAATTCTTTGCTTGTTATCCCTCCCTTTATCCTCCAAAGAGAAAGCAAGAAAAACAAAATCTGTTACAAATATATTAGTCAAGCAAAACAAATTCGCTCCCATGTTAAATGTTAACCATTAACCATTAAAATTAAGCAATGATAAATATGTGTTTGTGCGTATATATATATATATATATGTGTGTGTGTACATATATATATATACATATATATGTATATATATATACATATGTCTCAATCTGTAATCTGAATCCATCAGTCAACCCATTCTCCAAATGATGTGTGTCCCCTCAATGTCCAATTCTTCAACACCATAAAAAGAATTGCTATAAACATTTTTGCACATATTGGTCCTTTCCCGGCACAAAACTAGTAATAATATTGCTAAGTCAAAAGGTTTGCACAAATTAATAGCTTTTTAGGCATAGTTCCAAAATTGCTTAGCAGAAAATTCTACAATAGTGAAGTAACATATTCATTTTCACACAGGCTCTTCCTTTGTCATTTCCTTTTTTGGTCATCTTTGCAACTTATGGGTATGAAGTGGTACCTCAGAATTGCTTTAATTTGCATTTCTCCATTAGTGACTTAGAGCATTTTATCATATGACTATTGCTCATTTGGATTTCTTTCTCTGAAAACTGTCTCTTCATATTCTTTAATCACATATCAATTGGGGAATTGCTCTTATTTGTATATAGATATAGATATAGATATAGATATAGGCTGAGGCAATTAAGGTTAAGTGACTTGCCCAGGGTCATACAGCTAGGAAGTGTTAAATGTCTAAGACCACATTTGAATTCTGGTCCTCCCAACTTCAGGGCTGGTGTTCTATCCATTGTACCACCTAGCTGTCCCTATTCTTATAAATTTGAGTCAACTCCCTATGTGTCTTAGAAATTAAACATTTATCACAGGAACTTACAAAGATTTTTTCTTAATTCCTTGCTTTTTTTCTTTTTTAAATTGCATTGGTTTTGTACAAAATTTTTAAAATTCCATGTAATCAAAATGATCCATTTTTATCTCTTGTAATTTCTCTATTACCTGTTTGATCATGAGCTCTTCCTCTATTCATCAATCTGACAAATAATTTTTTTCATGTCTCTTTAATTTACTTATGATGTCACCCTTTATGTCTAAGTCCTATATCTATTTGGAGCTTTTCTTGGAATACATGTTGATCTATATCTAGCTTTTGTTCTTCTTTTCATTTTTCCTAATGGTTTTTATTGAATAGTGAGTCCTTGCCCCAATAGCTGAGGTCTCTGGATTTATCAAATACTAAACTATGGTGCTCATTTGCTTCTGTATTATCTATTACATGAATAAACTTCTCTATTTCTTACTCAATACTAAGTTATTGCCATGATTACAGCTTTGTAATATAGTTTGAAACATTGTTCTGCTAGGCCCCTCCTTCTCTTTCCATTTTTTTCCTGTTAATTTCCTTGAAATTCTTGATCTTTTATTCCCCAGACAAATAATTTTATTAATTTTTCTAGTTTTACAAAGTAATCCTTTGGTAGTTTGATTTGTATGGCACTGAATAAGCAACATAATCTAGATATTGCCATTTTTTTATTATTTTGGCTTGTCCTATCCATGAACAATTAATATTCCCCCAGTTATTTAGCTCTGTCTATATTTGTGTATCGAGTACCAAACTGATGGTTGAAAATTTCAGGTTCCAGCCCCAACTTTGAGATATCCAATTGCTTGGCTCTCTACATAACACAGAATCTTAAATTTAGAGCTAGAAGAGACTTTTAAAACCAGTTAGTACAATCCCCTCCTTTCATGGATGAAAAAATTGAGATTTGGAGAAGTTAAGTGATTTGTTCCAAGATCACACAGGTAGTAACTGAAAGAGGCAGAATTTGAACCGAATCAAAGATTCCTATCCTTTGCCAGGCTTCAAGTGTTGATCTGACCATTCACCTTTCTATTCTTAGTTCCCAGGAGTGGTATGAAGTAGACCAACAAGTGCATGAACAATTGCTACTCAGGTTGGAAGATGGGGAATTCTGGTCAGTATAGCTACATGGGGTATCTATCCCCTTTTCCTTGTCCCCTAACTACCACCCATTTTTAATATTTATTTTCTGATCTTTTTTTCATCTTCTCCCAGCTTTTCATGAGAGGGGAGGAGGAAGGAAAAACCTACTCTTTGTGGGGTAAGAAGAGAACCTTGGGACTGGTATTGCCTACTTTCTTTGCTTCTATACTTATTTCTCCCACCCAAACTCAGTATGTCCTTCTTGGATTTCTTGCAATAATTCACATGCCTGGAAATCTATAACTTGACCCCTGGTGCCCTCAGCAAGGACAATCTGAGCCAAAGGCATAGCACACTCTACAGGGGCAGTTGGCACAGAGGCCGCACCACAGGAGGTTGCAATAATTATCCTTGTAAGTAGGAGAGTCTGAGAGGAGAGGGCATGGGGAACCTAACCTGTCTGAGAATAGTGAATAGACAATGAAGAATCAAGGATCATGGGCTGGGGTTTGTATGGTCATGGCAGATTGAAAAGCATGACCAGAAGAATAAAAACCATTTCCTAGTGAGGAAAAGAAACCCAGCAGACTGATTTGGAGCTCCCATAAAACTTTATTTCTGCCCTTACTCTCTCTGTTTTACTCCTTCTTTCTTTGTTGGAATTGGGGGTGGGTATCTTCTTTTCCTCTGACAATGATGGGATTAAGCATCCAATCTACCTGTGAATATGGAATTCAGGACTCAAACATTAAGGCAAACTTCACTCAGAATGGTTTCACAGACTTTAAAACAAGTCCAACTTCATCTTTTACAAAGAAAAAACAGAAGCAGCTATGAAATTCTCTTTTCCTTCACATCTGGGAAGTTTTTTTCTTAAATAAATTTTTATTAACATCTTTTGATCTATTGATAATAACATCTATTGACATTGTCTAAATTTCCTCATGCATACATGCTGATAAATGTTTAACTGACTCTTCAAGGGGGAAAAAAGTCTGCATGGTGTACTTTTAAGTTTGATTCACCTCATTACATTTTCTCCGTTCTTTTCTTAAGTCCAGACAATTAATAAAACAAGAAATTGAGATCTTATTTGATTCATTTGCTGATTGTGCAAATACTCACACTTAAAATTTAACCATATACTTTCTCAGACAATTACTGTTGCATATATCTCTCCCCCTTACTCTTCCCAGAAAACTACTTCACTTTTTAAAAATGAAAGAAAGAGAAGAAGAGAAGAGACAAGGAGAAGAGGGAGGTAGAAAATCAGCAAAACCTATCAAAACATCAACAAAACTGACTATAAATAATGTTCTACAGCTTTTAACCCTTACCCTCCAACCTCTGCAAAGAAGTTAAGGAAGATGTATTCTCTTAACTCTTCTTTGGGGCCAAGTTTGTTCCTTGTAATTTAGTAACATTCATTTCCTATTGTTTTATGGTTGTTCTTTCCATTTACACTGTTATAATCCTCATGTTTATTATTTTCTTGACTCTGTTTACTCCCAGTTTTCAGTTCATGAAAGTCTTTCCATGTTTCTCTGTAGTCATTGCATTCTTTGTTCCTTACAGCACCATAACATTAATCTATCATATTTTGTTTAGAGTCTTTTGTTTGTTAGTTTGTTTTTGTTTTGATTTTAAGAACTGAGAAATTGACAAATAAAACAAGCATTGTCATAACAATGGAATGGAAACTACAGATCTGTTACATACAACCTTCTATTCCTTTTAAATACAAACTAACTTATTATGTAACTTTCCCTCCACCCTAGAGATGGCTACCACTAGATACCAATATATACATATGTGTATGTGTGTCTACACACACACACACACACACACATATATATATATATATATATATATATATATATATATGTCTATATATGCACTCTTCATTATTTCATGCAGGTCTTTGCATGTTTTTTTCCAAAATCACTGAGTTTTCATTTTTTGTAGCAAAATAATATTCCATCACAAATATTTACAACAATTTGTTGAGACACTCCTCTATTGATAGGCATCCCCACAATTTCTAGTTAGTTTCTGCCACCAAAGAAGCTGCTAAAAATATTTTAGAACATATAGGTTCCTTTCCTTTTTCCCCTAACCTTCTTGGGAAACAGACCAAATTGTGGTATTGCTGGATCAAAGGGTATAGGAGTCTAAAAACTTTTGGGATATAATTCCATCTCTCTCTCCAAAATGGTTGGATCAGATCACAGATCCACCAACAATGAACTAGAGTTTTTCCACATCCCCTCCAACATTTGTCACTTTCTCTTTCTATCATTTAAGCCAATCTGATAGATATAAAATGATATCCCCAAATTGTTTTAATTTGCATTTTTCTAATGAATAACGATTTAGAGAATTTTTTTCACATGACTATAGATTGTTTTGATTTCTTCATCAGAAAATTGCCTGTTCATATTATTTGACCATTTATTCATTGGGGAATAGAGTTTACAAATTTCTTTATATATAATGAGATATGAGACATTTAATGTTCCTACTTTTCTTCTTTCCTTCTGCTCTTGACTATAGTATTTTAACTTATACAAAAATTTTAATTTAATGTAATCAAAGTTATCCATTTTACATCTCACAATGCTCTCTATCTCTTGTTTGTTCATAAATTGTTCATCTCTCCATAAGTCTGATAAAGTAATATGTTTCATGTTCTTCAAATTTTCTTGTAATATCTCCCTTTATATCTAAGTCATGTATCTATTTTGACTTTATTTTGGTAAATTGTGTAAGAGACTGGACTATGCCCAATTTCTGCCGGAATGATTTTCAGCTTTTTCAACGTTTTCCAAATAATGAATTGTTGTCCTAAGTCTGTACACTTATCAAACACTAAGTTACCATATTCATTTACTGCTGTAAATTGTGTCTATTCTATTCCACTGATCTACCTTTCTATTTCTTATCAAGTATGAGATAGTCTTGATAATTATTGTCTTATAATACAGTTTAAGATCTGATACTGCTAAACCCCTTCCTTTATACTTTTTTTCCCATCAGTTCCTTTGATATTCTTGGACTTTTTTTTTCTTCCAAATGAATTTTATTATTTTTTCTAGCTCAGTAAAATAAATTTTTGGTAATTTAATTGGAATAGCTTTGAATATATAGATTAATTTTGGTAAAGTTGTCATTTTTATTATTTTGGCTCTACTTACCCATGAACAATTAATATTTTTTCATTTACTTAAATCTGATTTTATTTGTAGATCTGTATTTTTTAATGATTTTGTTCATATAGTTCCTGGATTTGTTTGGCAGGTATACTTTCTGGAGTTTTTTTTTAAATGAGGTATCTCTGGTTATCTCTTCCTGCAGGGTCCTGTTGATGAGATATAGGACTGTTTGCATTTTTGTTTTTCTCCCTGGGTTATTTTTACCTTCAGAATCTAACTCTTCCTGTACAACAAGAAAACTGTTCGGTTCTGCACACATATATTGTATCTAGGATATACTGTGACATTTAACATGTATAGGACTGCAAACTGGGGAAGGGGGTAGAGGGAGGGAGGGATAAAGTTGGAACAGAAGTGAGTGCAAGGGATAATGTTGTAAAGAAATTTTTTTCAAAATAAAAAAAATAAAAATAAAAATAAATAAAAGATGAAATACAGGAATGCTGATGAATTATGTGGATTTACTTTATATTCTGAACTACTTTGCTGAAATTATTGTTTCAATTACCTTTTCAGTTCCCCCTCTGCCCATCACCAACTTACTTTCTCCTTCTCCAGACAAAGACCTGAACATTGATGATTTCTGCATGGAATCCTGCCAAAACATGATGAACCTCATGGATATATCCACCCCATGCACTGTTCCCTATATATAAAATGCAAGTCAGCCTGCCCTCCTCATCCCCTCCAGCACAGGGACTAGTCCCTAGTCCCATTTTCTCACTTGGTCTTAGGAAAATAAAGTCCCCTGACTCTTTGTCCTGCCTATCTCCTCAAAGCATCTAAACACTATATCTTACACACAGGAACTACTCCATACACTAGTTTAAGCCAAACTGGTGAAGGAGCTGGACAAGGTGACCTTATCTCAGGTGAACCCCTGCTCTAAATCTATGGTCTTCTATTAGCTTTTTATTAGCTTGGTGGAAACAATGTTTCCACCAAGTAAATTTTGCTCCTTGGTGCTATGCATTCCTTACTCCAAGCTTCTCAAGCAGAATTGGGTTCTGGTATCCATAAAGGAAAAAATGCCTTAAAGGGCAGGCAAATAATGTGATGTTATCAACAGGCATTTATTAAGCTACTACTATATGCCAGACCTTGTGTAAGATGCTGTGGATATAAAGGAGAAAAAAGATTGCATTCTATCAGGAGAGAAAACAGTAAACTGAAAAGAGCACTAAATCTGGAATCAGAGTCAGGATTGAATTCTGGCTCTCTTATTTAACTTGTTATGAGAACTGGGTCAAATCAATTTCCCTCAATGGATCCTACTTTCCTCCACTGTGACTCTATTCCCCCATTTCTTTTATTTCCTTGCTTTCTATCCCCTTCTCAGTACTACCCTTTTCACTCTCAATGTATCCTAACCCATCTCTTCCACCCTGTTACTATCCATCTCTCTGTCCCACCAAGTCATCTTCCATGAATATGATCTGGATAGGTCTGGTACCATGAACTCCCATGAGATGCACCTAGCATCTGGTGAAGGGGGCAGCCGAGGGGCAGAAGGAGGGAGACCAACTCTGCTTTGGTTGGAGGAGGATGTTGCAGGATTGTTTCTATGCAGGGATGAGGTTGGGGGGGGGGGGGGGGGGGGGGGGGGGGGGGGGGGGGGGGGGGGGGGGGGGGGGGGGGAGGTTTCTTCCTGAGAGATCTGAGTAATGGAGCAGGATTTAACTTCCCCTTCTCTCCCCAACATTTCTCCTTCACTGAGCATCAAGCTAAACAGCCAGTTGCTGCAGGTGCTAGTGTCCCATTATTCAGATGAGAACATGAAAATAAATTTTAATTTGTCTGCTGCCTTGTCAAGCTGGAGGCCATATGAGTCACTGAATTCTTATCCTTACCATCATATATGCAATTCCCACCCTGAGTCTGCCACAGTAGTTTCCATTCCCTGGCCTGGCCCTCATTCTCAAAACATGACCTTCCTCAGCCTATTCTCTACCTACACCTGTCCCACTCCCAAGCTCAGAAATTGCTCCCTTTCGTTCCATCACACAGAACATCTAAGGAGGCTCCCCCAGGCTTGACCCTAGCTAACACGGGTCGGATGGAAAGGAGGAAGGAACCAGGATTCCTGCTAGTTGTTAGACCCACATCTTAACCTCTTATGGGTTCCCAGTTAAATCCCATACATTCAACTTTCCTATTCCTCCCTCCAGGATTTTTCACTGATATGGATGCTGAAAATAATTGTCAAGCTGTCATGGACCTTCCCTAGGTATTGTGTTGGGAAGAAGGTGGTGGGGAGGAACTCCTTCCTTCCCTTTATTCTGCAACTTTAGGGTTTTATTCCCAATTGGCCACATTTCTCCATATAGTGGATGGTATTAACCATATCTAGATAGAGGAGTCCCCAGAACCTACCTTCTGACCCCCAGAATTCCAGCTGGACATCCAACCATTCTGGAGAGCAATTTGGAACTATGCTCAAAAAGTTATCAAACTGTGCATACCCTTTGATCCAGCAGTGTTACTACTGGGCTTATATCCCAAAGAGATCTTAAAGAAGGAAAAAAGACCTGTATGTGCATGAATGTTTGTGGCAGCCTTCTTTGTAGTGGCCAGAAACTGGAACTGAGTGGATGCCCATCAGTTGGAGAATGGCTGAATACATTGTGGTATATGAATGCTATGGAATATTATTGTTCTGTAAGAAATGACCAGCAGGATGATTTCAGAGAGATCTGGAGAGACTTACACGAACTGATGCTGAGTGAAATGAGCAGGACCAGGAGATCATTATATACTTCAACAACAATACTGTATGATAATCAACTCTGATGGATGTGGCCCTCTTCAACAATGAGATGAACCAAATCAGCTCCAATAGAGCAGTAATGAATTGAACCAGCTACACCCAGCGAAAGAACTCTGGGAGATGACTATGAACCATTACATTGAATTCCCAATCCCTATATTTTTGTCCGCCTGCATTTTTGATTTCTTTCACAGGCTAATTGTACACTATTTCAAAGTCCGACTCTTTATATACAGCAAAATAACTGTATGGACATGTACACATATATTGTATTTAACTTATACTTTTAACATATTTAACATGTATTGGTCAACCTGCCATCTGGGGGAGGGGGTGGGGAGAAGGAAGGGAAAAATTGGAACAAAAGGTTTTGCAATTGTCAATGCTGAAAAATTACCCATGCATATAACTTGTAAATAAAAAGCTATAATTAAAAAAATAAATAAAAAAGAATTCCAGCTGGAACTGGAAAGACAACTGCCCTCTTGCTACCCTCATTCCTTCTACCTGTACAAGTTGGACATGGAACTGATTTGAGGAAGGGTGTCAGATGGATGTTTGGAGCATCCAGGAGCTAGGAGCTTCCTGGGATAGAGATCTGGACCTCCAGCTTTATTCTGCTCTCTTATATTTCTCCCTTATCTTCCCCTGACTTGAACCTTTTGGACCCTATATGCCACAGAATCCTCCTACTTCCCCAAGAAGATGGTTTTCTTCTGTATATCTATATTCTAGATAAGATTATTTTAGGAAATAAAAGTAGGGCCCTAATGACTTCTCTGTAGCTTCCCTGTCTCACATACTGCCCTTCCTCTACCCCCTTTTCCCCAGTAAATTCTGTTTTTGGTGGTAGAGGTCCCCATTCCTCTCCATGTTTTGGAAGGAGAAAATTCTATGGATTATAAAGGGCAGCTTGGGTTTCCCCATCTTCACACCCAGAAGAAATAATCATTTCTGAGACTGGCCTCTATCTCCTTCTAGATCAATTACCTTCAAACAAGTGCACGAAGGGGGAAGAGAAGATTTCCCTTCTCATTTTTCAGCCTAACCCCTATTCTTGAAGTTATTAGTGACGAGGGTAGGTAGGGCTTATACCTTCCAAGGATCCATCACTATCTTGCCTCATTGTCCCAGTACCAATGTTAAGGTCAATCTGTCAAAGTCTGGAGGAAGACTCTTTGGATCACCTTTTTATTTTTGGTCTGATCTCTTTTTCTCCTTCTCTTCCTTCCTAGCTGGTCCCTGGAGGAGGGGGCAGGAAAGGAGTGAGAGGGACTAAGTCTTGAGGACACAGTTTGGTAAGAAATAGGAGTTGATCATCCTATGACCATCACAACTTTGGGGCAACTTCCTGAAGACTCAGGAAACTATTCCCAAAAGTGGTTAGAACAGTTCAGAAAGATGAGAGAAATGGTATATTCCCTTCTCCCAACACATATGCATTGCACTGACTGATTTGACCACTAAATAATCCTTTATGCACAATGTGTTCCTCTAACTGCCCCCATCCACATTCTTATCTTCTTGTTACAATAAATATTTCTAATATACCAGAAGAACCAATTCTTATCTCTGAATTTGGGGAGAGGGGAGGACTCTCTCTGGTAATGTATTTATTTCAATAAATTACTTGAATCCCTTGGGATATTCTTTTTTTTAGAAATTGATACCTTTTGTTATCACCTTCATTTCTAAATAGGCAACTGAGTAGCACACTAGCATTCCGAAGACCTTGATTCTACTCTGGGCTTGGACATTCATTAATTAGTGCTTAATCTCTCCCTACTTTAATTTTCTCATCTGTAAAATGAGGATAGTAATAGCAACTACCTTCCAGGGCTGTAAGGGAAAAAAATGAAATTGTGTTTTTAAATAATATTTTATTTTTTCCACAATTATGTGTAAAAAAACAACTTTAACATCTTTTTAAAGTTTTGAGATCCACATTCTATTTCTTCCCACTCCTTGAGATATTAATTAATCTAATATAAGTTATCCATGTGTAATCATGTAAAACATATTTCCATAATAATCATTTTATGGAAGAAAACAAGAAAGAAGGAAGGAAGGAAGGAAGACAATATACTTCAGTCTGCAATGAGATACTATCAGTTCTTTTTCTAGAGGCAATTTCAATGAGACTATATTTGTAAACCATTTTGCAAACCTTAATGAGTTATAGTAAATGCTGGGTATCAAACCCATATCATCATTATCCTTCCATCTTTCTTCTTCCAAAGAACAATTCCTGTGAAAAAAAGAAAGAAAAAAGAAAAGTTCAGCTTCTACTCATCAATATATAATTGAATATGTAATGTTCTGCACCCATAGTCATTCTCACCACATCTGCAAAGAAAAAGGAAGAAGCTCATGAGGAGATGGTGTAGGTGACCATTTCTTCCAATCGTCATAACACAGATGAATTCCAATCGTTCTGGTAGCTCCAAAAATCTATCATCTAGTGGCAAATTTGAGAATGATTTTCCCCCAATTTAACTAAACTGGTCCTTCCTTGGTTATCAGATATAACCTCAACAAGCAGGTCCATACTTGACACCTTTTGAACTTAATAAATCCTCCCAAACCCATAATTGAGCATAGGAGCAAAAAGGTCTTGAGTAATGAAGCTTTATTGATTACATTGCTATCCACTGGTATAAGAATCTGACTTGGGGGCAGAATAGAGCCTCTTTCCCCCGAGGGCACTGGGTTCTATTGTCTATTTATGTTTACAGTGTCTAGTCCAGACAGATCTATGCTCTCCACTGAATCTTCCTTTCAATGGCTTCTAGCATAGATTGTTTTTTTAGTTTAGTTTTGTTTTTTTAAATACTGACTGTGGGTTCAGATCTCACCTCCATTGTTTACTGTCCCTGTCTTTTCAGTTTGTTCAGCAGCTTTTTCAGTCATGTCTGACTCTTCATGACCGCATTTGGGGTTTTCTTGGCAGAGATACTAAAGTGGTTTGCCATTTTCTTCTCCAGCTCATTTTATTTTATTTTTTTATAGCTTTTTATTTACAAGTTATATGCATGGGTAATTTTACAGCATTGACAATTGCCAAACCTTTTGCTCCAATTTTCCCCCTCCTTCCCCATCCCCTCCCCCAGATGGCAGGTTGGCCAATACATGTTAAACCTGTTAAAGTATAAATTGAATACAATATAAATATACATGTCCAAACAGTTATTTTGCTGTATAAAAAGAATCGGACTTTGAAATAGTGTACAATTAGCCTGTGAAGGAAATAAAAAATACAGGCAGACAAAAATAGAGGGATTGGGAATTCTATGTAGTGTTCATAGTCATTTCCCAGAGTTCCAGCTCATTTTAAGATGAGGAAACCAAGGAAATGGGGTGAAGTGATTTGCCCAGAGTGACATAGCTAGCAATTATCTGAGGTCAGAGTTGAACTCAGAAGGA
The DNA here is from genome assembly GCF_902635505.1 of Sarcophilus harrisii. Taxonomy (NCBI): domain Eukaryota; kingdom Metazoa; phylum Chordata; class Mammalia; order Dasyuromorphia; family Dasyuridae; genus Sarcophilus; species Sarcophilus harrisii. The sequence goes on along the minus strand of NC_045429.1, from coordinate 268,213,338 downwards.
TGGGTCTTCCTGATTCCCAGATCAGTGCTCTAATATCCATTTAATTGCCCAAGGGCTGCAGTTTGTTCATCTATAAAATAAGAGAGTTGAACTAGATGACCATTCTTCTCTGGTTCTTTCTTAACTCTAGAACTATGATGTTATGCTCTCCCAAGGTAACCAAGGCAAGGCTAACCTACCTTCCTTTTGTTGGGGGAAATGGAACTGTTGTTGTTTGTCCTTCATTCTCAAAGAGGACCGTGACATCGGGGATATGATGCAAGACATGCAATGAATTGGATTTAAGTGAGGGAGGTCTGAATGGAGCAGTAATGGCAAAAACATTCTTCCTTAGTATTCATTTCCTGAGGAGGGACCAAACCTGGGAACAACTGTATTATGATTCACGGCTTAAAGTATCACCCAAAAGAATGTGGATCACCCCCACTCTGACCACCATCCCTTTCCTAGGAATGCCTCTCTGACATTAACCTCATGGCCAACCAGCTCACCCCTTGCTTTCCTCCATAAACCATTATTCTATGAATGTGTTAAGATCCTTCCTTTTTCTGCCCTCAGCTTCTGGAAATAAATGTACCGTCCAGTACCACTCCCACCTTACACTTGGGGGTGAAGTAGAAAAAGTGGATTCAACTCAGATGTTTCTTACTTGTATGACTTTGGACAAATCACTTCTCTCTCTGAGTCTCATTCTCTCATCTGTAAAATGAGAGGATGGGAATATATTTCTATAATCAGTTTCAATCATAAATCTTCTAATCCTATGATTCTAAATTCTTGAAATTCAAGGTTTTAGGAATTAGAGATGGGGCTCTAGTCAAAGTGTCCATTCACTTTATGCATTAAAGATTTTGATCGTATCCTAATTCAGCCTTGGTTATAAAAACAGTCCTTCTTCCTACACTGGGCTAATAATGATTTCCTTCCTCCCTCCAGTTTATTTCCCTTGCACCACAGAAGCCAATAAACACAGGGCAGTCATTTAATAAATATTTGCTAAATGATTGAACAAGATATTTAGGCTTAGCCAAGTGCTTCATCTTAGGTCAAGGCTATGCTCTGTCTCTAGAAGAGGAAATCAGACTAATGGCCGTGGATCCCACCCCCTTTCTCATCCTGTCCCTTCTGCCTTTATTTGGCCCTGGCTGAGTATCCCTTGCCACACCCTCTGAAGTTCATACAGTCTTGGACATTTTTTCCCTTTCTCCATGGTCATCCATGTTGATCAGTGGGATCCAAATTCTACTGAGGATCAAAGTGCAAGAAATACAATTTGCAAAATCATCTCTAAATTGTGCTTCTCTCAAAAGCTCCCTTTGGGCATTTGCAGATTTTTTTTTTGATAAATAATATTTTACTTTTTCAAATTTCACATAAAGATTTTTTGTAAGATTTTGAGTTCCAAGTTTTTCTCCTTCCCCTCCCTTTCCTTTCTATCCTCCCCAAGAGGGCAAGCAATCTGATTTACAATGTGCAATCATGTTAAACATATTTCCACATTAGTCATGTTGTGAGAGAAGAAACACACACACACAGAATGAAAATAGTATATTTCTATCTGCCTTCAGACTCCATAATTCTTTCTCTGAATGTGGGTAGCATTTTCCATCATGAGTCTTTTGGAACTATGTTAGATTATTACATTGCTGAGAAGAACAATCTATCAAATTGATCATCACACAATGATATTGTTATTGTGTACAATGTTCTCTTGATTCTGCTCACTTCACTCAGTATCAGTTCATATAAATCTTACCAGGTTTTTCTGAAATCTACCTGCTCATCATTTCTTATAACACAATAATATTCCATTTCATTCATATGCCACAACTTGTTCAGCCGTTCCCCAACTGATGGGCATCCCTCAATTTCCAATTCTTTGCCACCACAAAGAAAGGTGCTATAAACATTTTTGTGCATATGGATCCTTTCTCCTTTTTTAATGATCTTTTTGGGATATAGACCTAGTATTTGTAGAGATTTAAAGGGAATTGCTAGGGAAAGCTTTGCAAATCTTTCTCTCCCTCAAATCTGTACCAATAGATGTGAAATGAGTCCTGTCATCTGGTAACACAAGCTATCTCAGTCTGGAGACAGAGAAATCACTGAGGTTGATTTGAGTTATTTCTCATGGTGTGTTGCACACTGAATAGAGCCCTGGGCTTGGAGTCAGGAAGATCTGCATTTGTAATCCTCCAACCTCAGACATTAACTAGCTATGTGACCCTGGACAAATCACTTAATTTCTGTATGCCTCAGTTTTCTCATCTATTTAGAGTATAATAGCATCTATCTCCAGAGTTGCTGTGAGAATTTGCAATGAAATAATCATTGTAAAGTGCTTAGCACGATATAAAATGTTAATTATTATTATTATTACTTGTAAGTTCTTTCAATACTGAAAAGATCTGAAATTTTGTCTTTTGTATGGGTACCTTTTCCCTTGAACTCAGATTGCTACCCCTCTCTAATTTAGTGAATGGCCTTTGAAAGTTGCTTTGTTTAAAGACTCATGCTGGAAAATGCTATCCATATCCAGAAAAGGAACTGGCAGTGTCTGAATGCAGATCAAAGCATTCTATTTTCACTTTTTTTTCATGTTTTTTTCCTTTTGTTCTGTTTTTTCTTTCACAATAGGATTAATGTGGAAATGTTTCACATGATTTCATATGTATAATCTACATCACATTGCTTGCCATCTTAGCGAGGAGGAAGGAGAGGGAGAAGGAAAAATTTGGAAATCAAAATCTTTTAAAAATTGAATGTTAAAAAATGTCTTTACATGTAATTAAATTCTATTAAATAGATAAAATAAAATAAATTTGTAAAAAGAAGGTGGCTATGCTTGAACCCTTGAAACCATTTTGGAAACCAATTTATAAAAAGGCTAGAAAATGACCAAAGCATCCATAAGCCCAGAAGTTTCACTGCCAAGCACGATGAATTTGGAGAAAGGATTAAGAGAGAGTGAGAGAGAAGGCAAGGAGGGAGGATGAGAATGAGAGAGAGAGAACAGAAAGGAAAAGAAACAAAAAAATTTCAAAGATACCCCAAAGTCTTATAGCTATACTACTCCCACTCCTTTTTTGAGACTAGGTTTCCAACCTGTTTTTGTTAGTCGTACCTTAGGCAGACCAGAACCCTGCCATATTGTAATCTTAGTCCCCAAACCCATTGATAAAGGACTCTCTCCTTATGCGTGAAGATCAATATCCCATGTTAGTGTAAGGGATGGGGTGGATTTATTGAGATGGGGGAGGATTTCAGTTTTGTCTGAATTCTCTTCAAGTCTCTTAGTTGCATCTGATTTCCAGCTTTGGGAGAGAAGTTAGAAAATGTGAACCTCAAAAGTTCAGGAAGAAATCAACATAAGAAGAGATAGTAGTTACCATCATGTCCCTATCCCTAGCTTACTGCACTAGAGATTTGGGGGAAATTGCCTTGGGTAAAATCTAGAACTTCCTCTGTTACTCCCTTACTCTCTTACTCCTCAAAAGAAAAAGCTCCTCATGTATATGTACTTTCTCTGATTTCTACTTTGCTCCAATTTTGATAAATAACTTTCTTGGTTTAAATGCTATATGTGTCCATTGTGAAACCTGGTTTTGGTGATGAGGTAGCCAAGCCTAGGACATAAAACCAGGGATCCTCCTCTTCCCCTACTAATGAACTGCAATCAGAAGCTATCTTGAACCTGAAAAATCACATTTCCAAATCAACAAGATTTAAGGGAACAGATAGTAATTCTAGCCTGATTTCCCTTCTCTCTGAGGAGAGCAAAATGGCAACCTCTGACCTTAACTTCTTACTTTTTCTTCCTAGCAGGAATTAAAGTGTCCCTTGGTGAAGGAGAGGGGCAGGGAGAAGAAGTTGGAGATAGCTATTCTACTTTCCTTTGAGCAGAGTATGATATCCCTCATGCTTCAGATGGGGGACAGCCCTCAAAATACACAAACTTCACCACACCATATAGGAGACAGATTTCATGCAGGCCCCATCTATTAGCCTGTTAAAGTTCAGAATTCCAACCTCAAGCAATCCAACAATCCCAGCAGGACTTTCTGTGGTAACAAAGAACAGGGAACAAAGTAGATATTTATTGATTGGAGATGGTTAAACAAATTGTGTTACATGAATATGATGGAATATTACTGTGCTATAAGAAATGCTGGCATAAACAATATCTAGAAACCTCATTAACTGAGTGAAATCAATAGAATGAAGAAAAATACATAATAATTTCAACAATGTAAATAGAAAAACAGATCAAAAAATGACACAGGACATTATATTTATGACTGATATTGTCCATTAGGAAAAAATGAGAAAATGAACTTAACCCCCTCCTTTTACAGAGGTGGGAGACAACAGGAAAGGAGGGAGGGGAGGAGTTAGCATTTATATAACACCTACGATGTGCTGGGCTAGGCAGCTAAGCCATGTAGTTGCTAAAGTGCTAGGCTCAGAATCAGAAAGAGATTTTTAAATTCAAATCCAGCCTTAGGCTGGATTTCACACTTAGTAGCTGTGTGACCTTGGACAAGTCACTTTACCCCTGTTTGCCTTAGTTTCCTCATCTGTAAAGTGAGCTAGAAAAGAACATTACAATCAACTTCAATATCTTTGCCAAGAAAACTCCAAATGGGGTTACAAAAAGTGGGCAGGTCTAAACAACAATAACCATAAGTTTTCCAGGTTAACCACTTTTTACAAGTATTTCATTTGATCCTCACAACAACCCTGGGAAGTAGGTACTATTATTATTATTATTTTACAGATGAGGAAACTGAGGCAGAGGTTAATGACTTGGCCAGGGTCGCGCAGTAAATAAGTACCTGAGTTCATATTAGAATTCAGGTCTTCCTGACTCCAGGCTCAGCACTCTGTCCCACAGCACTATCTACCTCTATGGGTATACAATATTGTATCTATTCTTTTTTTTATTTTTAATTTTTTAATAGCTTTTTATTTATAAGTTATATGTATGGGTAATTTTACAGCATTGACAATTGCCAAACTTTTTGTTCCAATTTTTCCCCTCCTTCCCCTCACCCTCTCCCCCAGATGGCAGGTTGACCAATTGTTTCTATTCTTTGGAAATGTTTGTATCCCCAGCACTTAGTATGGCACCTGGCATATAGTATGTACTTAATAAACACTTAAGATTTTTGTTGAGAATGACACAACATTGCATAGATAAAGAAACCTGAGACACTGAAACACCCTGATCATTGTAGAGAAGGAGTAATGGAACAAAACACTAATAAGAAAAACAAGCATTTACGTGGTACCAACTATGTGCCAGGCACTACACTAAGCATTTTACTCTATCCACTGCAGCCCCTAGCTGTTCAATCACCTCCTGACAGAAAGGAATTAGATATTAAATATACACAGAATGAAATATACATTTTCAAATATAAGCAATGTATGCTTACTAGAGACAGGAAAGATTTACTTTTGTTTTTAATAAAGGGGAGAAGCAGAGTATGTGTCAAGTACAGAATAATTTTTTTTTAATTATTTAACAAAAGCAAATCCTACAATCTCTATGAAACCACTCAACCAAAAAACTTTTTTAAAGCCCCTCCTATGCGTCAGGTGTTTTGTTAAGCAATAATTAGAGAGAGGAATGTAGAAATACAAAAATAAAACTGTGTCAACTATCTAGTACGTGACATTTTATGATCTTCTCCAGGAAATCTGATTATAACAGTGAGAAAAGTGGGAAGTGTGGAGTATTTTTAAAATATAGTGAGTCCCCAAAAGTCTTACTGTCATTTTAAGCTTTAAGATACATCTTTTTTAATGTGCATACATATTTATAGTTATCTGGTTGCGCAAGAAAAATCAGATCAAGAAGGAAGAGAAAGAAAACAAATTACAAGCAAATAACAACAGAGAGAATGAAAATGCTATGTTTTGGTCCACCCTCTGTTCCCATGGCTCTTTCTCTGGGTGTAGATGGATCTCTTCATCACTGCACAAGTGGAACTGGTTTGAATCACAAGATATATCTTATTGTAAAAAGATTAAAGCAATAATATGGTTTGGGGAGACACTCTGTTTTATCAAGTACTGCTGATAACATCTGGTTGATTTCTGCCAAAAAAATTTGTTTCATTTTGGTTTTGGGTTTTTTTTAAGTCTTTATTACAAGGAAAGTCTCAATGGATAGTGGTGTAGCTCTACATAGAAATGAATATGATGTCATGACAAAAGATATCAATCAAATAAACAAATGGATAGGTAGATAGGTAGATAAAGACTATAGGGCACCTAGATGGTCCAATGGATAGAACTCTAGGCTCATAGTTTGGAAGAGTTGAGTTTAATTCTACTTTGAGATACTTAATAGCTGTGTGATCTTGGGGACAAGTAATTTAACTTCTGTTTGTCTCAATTTCCTTATCTGTAAAATGGGGGTAATAATTGCAGCTAGCTACTAATAATTATGAAGCATTTAGCGCAGTGCCTATATAGATGTTGGTTATTGTTGTTTAGACCATTTTTATGCAGGTTTTTATTTTTCTAACATAACCAGTGTTGGTCATTTTAGTTGCATCCAACTCTTCCTAAGTTCATTTGGGGTTTTCTTGGCAAAGATACTTGGTATGGTTTGCCATTTCCTTTTCCAGTTCATTGTTCAGAAGAGAAAATTAAGGCAAAAAGGGTAAAGTGACTTGCTCAGATCACACAACTAGCAAGTATCTAAGGCCAGCTTTGAACTCGGACTTTCCTGGCACTTTATCTACTTGTCCTTTCATAGGGAACCCGTAAAGGGGAAATGCCTTCCACCACTGAAGGGCAGCACCCAAACAGCCATTTACCATCTGGGAGAGTTTTCTAGCCTTTCCAGGATCACATCACCAGGATATATCAGAAGCAGAGCTCTAGACTTTTCAAGTCAGCTTTCTTCTCCCCTACTCCATACTGCCTCACTTAGGCACTTATCACGTCCTGCTGTGTACTACAGGTTACTAGTCCTTCTGCTTTCTCTTCCTAACTTGATCAAGTTACCTGAGGACAGGCAGGGGCACCTCCCTCAGTCCCCCAGTAGGATAGGGAGAAGGATTGGTCTGTGATTTCATTGGTATAGGGAGTTCCCAGGCGAGAAAATTCTCTCCTGGGTTTATACATAGCATTTGAAAGTTTTGTAAAATCCTTTACAGCTGTTAGATCATTTGATCCTCACAACAAGCAACAACAAGGAAGTAGGTACTAGAATTATGCCTGTTTTTCTGAAACGGAGGCTGAGAGAGGGTAAGTGACTTGTCAGGGGGGAAAACTGCATAAATAATGATAATGAAAATAATAATCTATATAGGCACTGTGCTACGTGCTTTACAATTCACCCATGAAGTACCTGAGGCTGGATTTGAATTCAGGTCTTCCTGACTCTCCTTTGCCCTTCCTAGACCAGTGCTGGTGCAACTTTTAATTTTAGGGTGGTTGCCTTGCCTCAAGACCTCTGGGTCAGTGTGAGTCAGATCTTGTGTATGTCAAAAGGCACTCCCATTCTTTATGGGACACAGTTTCCAGAATCTTCGCCATGACCTAGATTTTTCCACCAAAACAAGGGAGGGTGAGGGGCTGGAATGTCAGAGCAGAGAAGGCCCTTCTGAGAGGACAGCAAACAACTGAGAGGCTCTAGTAGGCACTGCCCAGCTCTTCTTGGCTCTGACCGAAGGAGACGCCACATGGGACTAATGGTCATGGAGCCACACCCAAATAAACAGGAACCCCCAGCTCTCTATCTGCTTCCCTCACCAACGTTCCCTGACGCCAACATTATCTCAGTTGGTTTCCTAATCCTACATCTCCCTGATTTCCCATCCCCCTCTCAAGCCCTGACGCGTGCCCAGGGGAGAGGAGAGAGGGGATTTAGGCAGCTTGGCAACCACTCAGCCCCCTCCAAGGAGAACCTAGAACCGAGGCTGGGCCCAGAGAGCCCAGAGCTCAGGAGTCCCACAGCCCAGCACGGTGCTCAGCTCTCCAGTCTTCCCTGGGGAGACTTGCAAGTATGGAAAAAGCAGCTGGTGGAACCCCAAAGAGAAGCAGGGACAAGAACTAGGAAGATGTTTATAGATTTTAAGAGGAAGAACACAGACTCTGGAGTCAAGTGGACCCAAGTTAAATCCAGCCTCTAATTGTATGATCTTGAGAAAATCATTTTATCTCCATGATCTCAGTTTCCTCATTTGTGAAAAGAAGGCATTGGACCAGATGGCCTCTTGGATACCTTCCAGCTTTAGATCTAAGATGTTGTGATGTTATAAATTATGGAGATGACAATGTAAATAAGTTTTGCATAACTTCACATGTGATTTTTTTAATTGGGGGTGGGGAGAAGGGAGAGATCCTAGAACTCAAAAGTTTTAAAAAACAAATGTAAAAAAAATCATTTAAAGTGAAACTGGGGGATAATATTAGATAAATAAATTAAAGAGACAATGTAAATGAAAAGATCACCAAAAGAAAGTCTGACTACTTGAGTAATTGGCGGGAAAACAATGTTTCAAAGAATAAGTAATAGAACACACCCTTCCTACAGCAGAGAAGTTGAGGACCACAAAGGAAAGATTAATGTTTACATTGGTAAGTGAGAGCACTCCATTATAGATTTTTTGCTTAATTGTTATTCTTTGTGCTAAGGGATAGTTCAATCTAGAGAAAATACTAATGTAAAAAAATCAATAAAATATTAAAACGAATTATACATATAGTGATATTAAATTCCATCACTTTTTAAAAAATCAATCTCTCACATCATCAATCACTCTCTAGCCTTTCTAGCTTTGAGGGTCTAGTTGTTTAGCTCTCGGCAAGTCCACTTCCCCAAAGGGTTGCTAGAGGAACGGAAAATTCATTTGAAGCCCAGAACTACTTGGCCCACTATCTCTAGTTCCTCCAGGCTTGATCTAGACATAATTATCTATCTCCAGCCTGAATACCTTAGCCTTCACATGCCCCACTTATCACCTTTTGCCCATCTTAGAGATTTTCAGTCTGTTAACTGAAATAGAAAGACAGGCTGAGTGGGCTGAGAGTTTGCTCTCATATGTCTTTCCCTCCTCCAAGGGACAGCTGTCCAGAAAGGACAATGGCAGGAATTCAATCCAGAAGCCAACTGTCCATTCAACTCCCCACAAGTGTTCTCATTGAGGGTGGGGACTTTGAAATATGTGTGTGTTACCCTGGGGAGCAACTCTCTCCACCTGTCTTTCTTTCTCTCCTATTCAGTCTTTCTTTCCCTTGTCTTGACCCCCCTCAACCAAATGGGAAGGGGAAAGGAAAGGAATAGGCAAGAATATTGCACCTACCATGTGCCAAGCACTGTGCTAAATGCTTTACAAATATTTCATTTAATCCCAGAATGACAGATGGAGAGTTTGCTACTTGGAAGACCTGATTTCAAACCCTACAGCCACACTTGCTAGCAAGTCACTAACAGCTCTACGACTCAGGACCTGAAGATCTGTTGTTTTTCTCCCGTTTCTAAAAGGACCAGTGACATCACTGGATAAGGTCTTGACTGGAGTAAATTAGATTTAAATGAGACAGAGTTGCATCAAGTCCTTAGCCTTCCAGGTGGTGGAGTAAGGTCCCTATACTGAGGAAATCCTGGGAGTATTGCTACTCTGCTAATTTACTCACTCAGTATCTGTCTAACTGGTATTTTGTCCCCTAGGTATCTATGATCTGAGACTGGTGATCCCTCAGTGGGGTGTGGAATATGGCACAGAAGGAAGAGATGTGAAAGGGGCAGCGAGATGATTTAATAAAGAGAGGACCTGATTTGGGGTAGCTACACTTACTAGCTGCTTGTATCATTCTCTTCATCAGTTTAAAAAAAAAAGAATATAATAACTCCTACCTCCAGAGTTGTTAAGAGGATCAAATGAGATAATTATAAAGCACTTAGTACAGTGGCTGGCATACAAGAGAAATGTTAGCTATATAAACATAGCTATATATTTATATAGCCAGCTGTATAAATGTTAGTTATTATTTTACTTTGGCCGCTGACTGACCTAGAGACACAGATCTTTACAGCTCCTCTTAGGTGACTGGGACCATTTTCAGTCTCTCTGGAACATTTGTTCCAGCCTCTTATTTTCCCTATGGGTGGGGAAACCTGTTTCTCAGGAATACGAATTTCTTTTGGTATTTATTGCCTGTGTGATGGGGAACTCACCCCCCTCCCAAAAAAAAATCATGTTCTCATAACTCCCTGTTCCTGCAACTCTGGGACTTTTTGCCTTTACATGAGGATTCATATTTTTATTGCATTTCAAAGTGTGAAAATATTTTCCTCACAATAGCTCATGAGGTCAGTGACATCTCATAGTCCTCATTTTATAGGACAGAAAACTGAGGCTCTGAAAGGTTTGTAATTTGCCTATCATCTCCTCCACCTAGTTAAGGGTCCATAGGAGGAGTTGAATTCCAGGTCCTTGATTCACAGCCCCACATATTCCTAGTCCCACACACCCAGCTTTTCAGTATTCCAGATAGCTCACAGAGGCAGAGACAAGCCTTGTTGTGGATTCCAGGTTTGAACTTCAGGCACAGAATAGCAAATTCTGGTCAAATGGTGTTTGGAATTTAAATCAGGACAAGGAGAGAAAACTGCACATGATGAATGGATCAATTTTAGTCAGAGAAGACACACCTCAGGCTAAACAGTACAAAAGTGCTATGTTCAGGTCCTTTAATTATCAGAGAAATTAGAAGCAATCTATAGGAGTAAATAGGGAAACTGTTTATATACAAGGTCAGGAAAACTTGAATTCCCCCTCTGACCCAGGTTGGCTGTGGCATCTTGGTCAAGTCACTTAATGTCTCAGCACCCCAGACTACTCTTTAAGTAGAGCAAGTACAGTTGTAAATTGGTAGGAGTTTCCTTGCTGGACATCCTTATACCAGTGAAATCACAGGTCCAATCAAAATGAAAAATCTGGCTTCAGACACTTCATGGAAGTGAGACCCTGGACAAATCATTTAACTTCTGCCAGCCTTAATTTCCTCACTCTCGAAATGAGAATAATAATAGCACCTACATCCCAGAATTGAGAAGATCAAATGAGATAATATTTGTAAATAGTACAGGTACTATGTGTCTTGCACAAATAGATGCTTAATAAATGCATCTTTCCTTCCTTTTCTTTCTTCCTTTCCTTCCTCCCATCTTCCTTCATTCCTTCCTCCCTCCTTTCCTTTCTTTTCTTTATTCCTTCCTTCTTTCCTTTCTTTTTTCCTTCCTTCTTTTTTTCCCTAGGTTAAGGACCTGAAAGAAGGGAGCATACCTGTTCATCCCAGAAGAATGAACAGGAGAGGAGATCTTGGGCACTTCCTTGAGGAATAAGTGGGGATAAAAGTCTGCCTTTCCAGGACTTCATTAATATACCATCTCCAAAGTTCTGGCCTCAGCTGCTAGGGATATTCTTTCATTCCTACAGCTGGACCCCTAGGTTCTGAAAACAGCCCCAGCTGTTGTTGACACCCCCAAAATAATAGCAATAAAAACAGCTGACACACAAAGCTTTTGTAAGGTTTGTGAAGCACTTTGCATTAGCAATCTCATGTGTTCCTGTAAACAATCATGTGAGGTGGGTGCTATTATTATCTACATTTGAGGAAACTGAGTTTGAGAGAGATTAGGTGTTAGGTAAAGTTAGGTGTTTTACTCAGGGTCACAATACTAGTAAGTGTCTGAGGTGAAACTGGAACGGAATTGTTCCTGATTCCAACTCTAGCATCTTATCTATTGCCATTTCAAGTACCCCTTCCTATCTTGCATTCCCTCTGCTTTTCCTGCCTTGGCAGAAGGCAGAGCTTCCTGGAATAGGAAGACATTCTTCGAGAAGATAGGGGATCAGACACTGTCTAGTTCTATCCTAGCCTTTTCACCCAGTCTGGTCTCATTTCTAAGGTTTTATAAGTATGTGTGTATTACTTCTGCATATGCATTAGCAAAAAATGATAATAATAGCTGTCATTTATGCAGGTTTTAAAGCCTGCAAAATATTTTGCAAATATTATCTCATTTAATTCTTAAATAACTTGTAAGTGCTACAGGAATCCATTTTACAATTGAGAAAACTGAGGTAAGCAGGACCAGGAGATCATTATATACTTCAACAACAATACTAGATGATGACCAGTTCTGATGGATCAGGCCATCCTCAGCAACGAGATCAACCAAATCATTTCTAATGGAGCAGTAATGAACTGAACTAGCTATGCCCAGAAAAATAACTCTGGGAGATGACTAAAAACCATTACATTAAATTCCCAATCCCTATATTTATGCACACATGCATTTTTGATTTCCTTCACAAGCTAATTGTACAATAATTCAGAGCCTGATTCTTTTTGTACAGCAAAATAATGTTTTGGTCATGTATACTTATTGTGTATCTAAGTTCTATTTTAATATATTTAACATCTACTGGTCATCCTGCCATCTAGGGGAGGGGGTGGGGGGGTTAAGAGGTGAAAAATTGGAACAAGAGGTTTGGCAATTGTTAATGCTGTAAAGTTACCCATGTATATATCCTGTAAATAAAAGCCTATTAAATTAAAAAAAAAAAAAAAAAAAGAGAGAGAAAACTGAGGTAGATGAGGTTATATAAGTTGTTCAGGACCACATAGCAACTAAGGGTCTGAAGTTAGATTTGAACTCAGTCTTTCTGATGCCAGACTAAGAGCTCTGTTCACTGTGTCACCTAGCTGATGATACCCATTCACAGTATACGGCATGTGCATGTCATGTGTCTTCTCTGCATGTGTTAATAGGATGTGTTCATATCTGAATGTGCCCGTGTTACCTTAATCATCCAGATGTCTCGAACATGAGTATAGTGGAAACCGTGCTGGATATGGAGCAGAGGGATTAGATTCAAATCCCAAATCTGACACTTGCCACACTCCCTGTGAGACTTTGCCCCAAATCATTTTGTTTCTCTGAGAATCACTTTCTTCAGATGTAAAAATGAGGGGATTTAATAAGGTGCCTTTCAGATCTAGATCTATGATTCTCCTCTCTCCAGCCAAAAATGACTTGACCATCCACAAATAGAATTCTCTAACTCCATGCCTTTGTTTGGACAATTCCCCATATCTTGAATGTATCAACCTCCAAACTTCTACTTCAAATGCAGGAAGAGTTCAGGTCAGGGCAAGGAGAGAGCCTGTTCATGATAAATAGGGTCCGTTTTAGTCAGAAAGAATGCACCTCAGGCTAAACAGTACAAAGGAAATCTTTACTTTCAGACCCTTTAATTAACAAAGAAATTAGAAGCAGTCCGAAGTAGTAAATAGGAGATCCAATTCAATGGTAGGAAAACCTGGGTTAATAATCCCACCTCTGACACAGGCTGGCTGTGTGACCCCGGACAAGTTTCTTAATTACTCTGTATCCCCAGGTCACTCTCTAAGACTTTAGTTGTAGGATAAATTCAGATCTAAATTGGTAAAGGGAGTTTCCTGCCTGGGTATTCCTTATATCAGTGAAATAACGGGTCCAGTCAAAAATAGTAACATGGAAAGACTTTATGAACTGACGCATGGTGAAGTGAGCAGAACTAACAAAACCATATGTGCAAAGATTACAACAATGTAAACAAAAAGAACAATAAGACAAAGCTGAACAACTATCACTATAATGATGATTATTGTTCTTGAGAAGAAATGAGGAACTGTATGTGGCTCCTTTCTTTGGAGAGATTAAGGACTATGGTCAGTCAATCAACAAGCATTTATTAAGCACTTACTATACTTTCTTTTTAGGGCAGTAAGGTGGCAGAGTAGATAAAGTGCCAGACCTAGAGTCAGGAAGACTCATGGTCCTGAGCTCAAATCTGGCCTCAGACACTAGCTATGTGACCCCGGACAAATCATGTCACCTTGTTTGCCTCAATTTCCTCATCTGTAAAATGAGTTAGAGAAGGAAATGACAAACCACTCCAACCCTAAATGAGGTCCAAAATGACTGAACCTCAACAAACAATGCTTTTTTTTAAAAAATTATTTATTCTGAATCTAAACTCCAAAAAAGTAGCATTTTCATACACACAGTAGAACACAGAGAGAGGATTCTCTACAAAATGATGAATCTCTATTTCATGCCACTTATTTTTTAAAAATTATTTAATATATTGTACACATCACTTTATAAGTCTTTATACTAAAATGAATATACACAATAGCCATGTTCAATAATGTATCTTTGTACCTTGTGTCTATCCCCTGTTTTGTCAGGAGTGGATATACTGCATCACAGGTCCTCAGGAGACATGATTGACCATTGTATATTCATCAGAGCTCTGAATTCTTTCAAAACCAGTTTCCTTAAAACATTACTACCCTTATGGAAATTGTCCTCCTAGCTTTGCTCACTTACTCTGTCTTTTGACATTTCTTATGGTATAACATTCCATTATATTCTTATACCACAATTTATTTGGTCATTCCTAATTCATCTAAGAGGCAATTCAAAACAAACCCTTAGATTCTTCTGGTTCTTTTCTTTTTCTCTCCTTAAATTCCTTTTCTGGATTAGGATTTGAATTTATTTTGTTTGCAGATCTTTCCTCTTCAGTTTTATGTTGTTTTTTTCTTAATCCCTCACCCTCCCTATTTCTGATTTTTTTTCTTGGTTCTTTTTTGAATGACTTTTGAAATATTTATAGCAGCACTTTTTGTGGTAGCAAAGAACTTGGGGGAAAAGAAATGCCCATCAATTGGGAAATGGCCAAAAGAATTGTGATATATGAATGGAATGTTAATGTGCCAGAAAAACAGAAAGGCTATTTACATAAATTGAGGTAATCAGAGTTAAGAAAAGAATATACACAACAATATATGCAACAAAGTAAATGAAAGAACAATAACTACAAAACGATTAAAAAATGAATGTTGCAAAACTACTAAGAACAAGTTTGGCCCCCAAAAAAGAGATTAAAGGATACTTACCCTAAAGTCTACACAAAGATAATAGGGGTCCAAAGATGTGGAATATTATATATGTTGTTAGGTGTTTTTTCTTTTAATAGTCTGATTGGTTTTGATGATTTTTTTTTCTTTTTATAAGAAATGGCTGTCTGAGAGGAATAAGGGATTAGAATACATGAGGATTTTAGGAGATATCAAAAAAAAAGAAAATCTAATATATAATTGATGTCTTTGGGGGAGTAATTTTAGTTGAATGATGAGATCAGAAGACAAACTGCAGAGGGTTTAGGAAAGGGAAGAGGATAGGAAATGGAATCATCAGCTGTGTAGACAGCTTTTTCTAAGAATTTAGATGAGAGGAAGAGTAAAAGAAGACAATAGCTAGCTGAGATGATGGAATCAAGGAAGAATTTTATTTTGTTTCTTTTTTTCCTTAAGGATGAGGGAGACATGCTAGTGATTATAGGAAGAGGAGAAGGACCAGTAAGAGAATAGGAATGATAGTGAAGCAAATCTGTTGCAGAATATAGAAGGGGATAGGCACAAGGGTGTTCCAAAAGGGGGTGATTTTGGGGAAAAGAGAGTGGGAGAAGATTTCTGAGTAGTGTGCAAGGGGAAAGAGAAAGGGGAGCTTACAGGAAAGCCTTTAATTTTTTCAGTGAGGACTGCATGTGTTGTGAGACTTTTTGGTATATTAATTTTATTGATCTGCTTTTTCCCTCCACATTCTTCTTCTTTGTAATAAGAAATAGTTTTACTGATGCTAAATGAAATGAGCAGAACCAGATTTTTTAAAATTGCTTTTTATTTACAAGTTATATGCATGGGTAATTTTTCAGCATTGACAATTGCCAAACCTTTTGTTCCAACTTTTTCCCCCGTTCCCCCCATCCCCTCCTCCCATGGCAGGTTGACTAATACATGTTAAATATGTTAAAGTATAAATTAAATACACTATAAGTATACATAGAACCAGATCTTTAGACACAGCAACAAGATTATACTGTGATCAATTTTTATGGACATGACTCTTTTCCAACAATGAGATGATTGAAGCCAATTCCATTGATTTGTGACGAAGAGAGCCATCTACACCCAGAGGGCTGTGGGAACTGAATGTGGACCACAACATAACATTCTAACTCTTTTTGTTGTAGTTTGCTTACATTTTGTTTTCTTTCTCATTTTTTCCCTTTTGATCTTATTTTTCTTGTGCAGCATGATAATAGTATTAATATACATATATTGGATTTAATATACATTTTAACATGTTTAACATATATTGGATTATTTGCCATCTAGGGGAGGAGTGGGAAAGAAGGGAAATTTAGAGCACAAGGTTTTGCAGGGATCAATGTTGAAAATTATCCATGCATATGTTTTGAAAATGAAAACCTTTAATAGAAGAAAGAAACAAAAATATATCAATAACGCACCAAAAATACATTAAAATAATAAATTCAGAGAATCATCAGGTAAGTATATATATCTAACTAAATGCTGACAGGCAGAATACAACTGGAGATAAAAAAAATACCACTGGACTCTTAAACTAGAGATTCAGGCTCTTCTCTTGAAGAACCAATATTTCTGAATGCTGAGACCTGAGAATAATTTTCTAATCTAAAACTCTGTTTCTTCATCTATAAAATAAAAGGTTGGACTAGATGATATCCAAATTCCTTCTCACACCTATGTGATAGATTAAATCCTGTCAGAAATGTATACCAAATAATTAAATAAATACCAAATAATTAAATTGAATAGATTATTTTTAAAGTTAGATGTTATTGTTGATTTTTGTTTTCTATCTGTTTCAACCCTACCCAAAAGGAATCCCCATTATTTAAGACTCAACATGTGGACATCCAGCCTCTATTTAACTAACTACAGTGAGGGGTACCTTCTCAAGAGAATCTATTCTACTTTAGTATAGATGGTTCTCTGTTGGGAATTTTTTTTTCTAACATTAATCTAAATTTGCTTCTTTGAGATTTCCTCCCACTTTTCTTGATTTTGTCATCTGGGGCCAAACAAACAAAAATAGGATCAAAATTTCACCTGGAAAAGAATCTTAGCAGCCACCTACTCTAGCCACTTCAAAACTCGATTAAGGGACTTGTTCAGTGTCTCATAGCTAGTATTATTCTTAGTTGGGATTTGAATCCAGGTCTTTTTGAACACAGATCTTTCTGACTTCAACTTTCACACGATAGTTATCTCTTTAAAATCTAATTCTTCTTCCACTTGAAGATAGTTATCATGTCTTCAATCCCTATTCCTGTCTCTCTTCATCAGGCAAAACATGACCAATTCATTCAATTGAACCTCATAGGTCACGGACTCCAGGACCTTCATATATATGTACATATAACATATTCCACTAATTCATATATAATAATTTATAATGACTAGCTTTTACATAGTGTTTTATGGTTTGCAGAGCACTTTATAAATATTATCACAACAACCTTGGAGGTAGGTACTATTATTATTCTTATTTTACAGATGAGGAAACTGAGGCAAACAGTATTAAATGATTTGCTCAGAATCACACAACTACTAAGTATCTAAGGCTAGATATTAATTCAGAGAATTGAACTTTCCTGACTCTAGGCTCAGCACACTATCCCCTGAATTGCCCAGTTGCCTTACCCCCTAACTACCCTGTGAGACTGTAAATTACTTGAGACCAGGGACATCCTTTTTATATCTCTATCTCTAGCACTAAGTACTCTGTATACAAGTGCTTAGTAAATATTTGAACTGGCTTGACTACTCAGAGTATGAGGTGGATGACAGGAAGGACAGGAGATAATCATCTCTCCTCCAAGATTCTGCTCTCTCTGGTCTTTGTCTCCAGAACTTCCATGGTCAGCCCTGAAATAGAACAAAAATCTAACGTCCAATTTATCAGCTGGTTGGCCCATAGTCACTAACCTCAAAAGAGAGAAATTTCCAGTCTAGCCAACAGTTTTGTAGCCATGTTAAGAATTAGCTCTGAAGAAACAGGAAAATCAAAGAATCTCAGAAGCTCTCTCATACAATCTCTTCTTTTTTGTAAAGATAAATAAATAAGAAAATGGAAGCCCAGGAAGATTGTGACCTTACCCTAGATCTTCCATGTAATAGGTATCTGAGATAGTATCTAAATTTCAGTTCTCTTACTCTAGAGCCTATAATCTTTCCATTGAACTATATAGCCTTCTACCTTTTCTCTTAAATTTGGCTGCAGGACCAGGTGGGCCCCAAAATCCAAGAGACCTTTAGGATAATAGATTTTTAATTTAGGAGTGTAGAAAAGAATAAGAACTTCTGACTTTGAATATGCTTTCTTCCTGGCTATCTCAGAGGTGGCCCAGAGGTAGAGTAGGCAGCCATCAGCTCCTAGTGAAAAACATTGAAGCCAGGTTATAGTGAATAGCTGAGCAAATTATAATACATGGATATAATGAAGTATTATTGTGCCATAAGAAATGATAAAGGAAAGAGTGAAATGAGCAGAGCTAGAAGAACAATTTATACAATAACCACAAAATTGTAAAGATAAATAACTTTGAAAAATTTAAGAACTTTGATTGAATATAATAACCATGACTTACAGGGGTCTGATGAGGAAGCATATGACCCATCTCTTAACAGAGGAGTGATGGACTCTCAGTGCAGGATAAGACATACATTTTTGAGCATGGCCACTGTGTAAATTTTCTTGCTTAACTAACAGTTTTCTTTTGCAACTAAAAGAGGTGGAAAGGAGAGAAAACAGATTTTTATTCACTGAACAAGTAAAATTCATTGTGGCATCTGATAGTAATGGAATACTATTGTACCAGAGAAATGATGAACAGGATACTTTCAGAAAAACCTAAAAAGACTTACATAAACTGATACCAAATTAAATGAGCAGAAACGTTATACATAGTAATAATAGCAATATTATACAATGATCAACTGTGAATGACTTAGCTATTCTCAGTAATACAATGGTCCAAGATAATTCCAAAAAACTCATAATGACAAATGCTATCCATTTCCAGAGAAAAGAATTGATGAAGTTTGAATACAGATGGAAATATACTTTTTAAAAACTTTATTTTTCTTGATATTTGTTTTTTTGTTTGTTTGTTTTTTGTCTATTCTCTTTCACAACATATCTAATATGGAAACATATTTTGCAAGACTGCACATGTATAACCCAAGGGGGTGGGAGGGAGGGAGAGAATTTAGAACTCAAAATAAAAAAAAAATGCTAAAAATTATTTTTACATGTAATTGGGGGAAAATAAAATAATAATTTTTTTAAAAAAGAAAAAGTAAAATTCAATGAACTTAATAGGCGCCAAAGTGATCTTTGTTACAACAGGAAACCGAGTTGATGGACTGCCAGCCAGGGAGTCAGGAACCAGCTTATATGTGGGGTAGGAGACTGACTCTAACCAGCTTAGTTATTTACCAGCACTGATTGAGCCTGTCGCCCACTGCCAACCAGAGCCCAACTCATTAGTATGTGCCCAGGCGCGCACACACACACACACACACACACTCGGAAGGAGAAGGGAGGAGTCCCCATATTAAATCTCAATTTCTAATCTGAAAATTTGGGAAGGAAAAACAATTGCAGTGCAGTTGCCAAGGGACAACTATTATCTTGGGTGGAAAAGGAGGAAACCCATGGGCTTAGTTGCCAGGTTTATGCTCTGAACATCATGTAAGCCTAGAAAAGGGAAGACTGGTAAAGGTTTGATTTAGGTATGCTAAGAGTGGGTTGACTCTGTTAGCTCCAGCCACTGTATCTCCAAAAAACATTAGAATTTCATTGCAATCATAAGCCACCACAAATTTTACTTTTTCAATAAACAAAAATCCATTTTCTCTCCTTCCCACCTCCTTTTGTTTGAGGAGAGGAAGGACGTGAGGGGAAGGCAGCAGGAAGAAAAATACAAGCAGAACAAACTTACACAGTGTCCATGTTCTAAAATGTGTATCTTATTCTGCACTATGTGTCCATCACTTCTCTTTAGGAGGTGTGCTCCCTCATCAGGCCCCTATAAATAAATCATAGTTGGTCATTATAGTCAATTGACTTTCTGAAGTCTCTCAAAGTTATTTATCTTTATAGTGTTGTGGTTACTGTATAAATTGTGCTCCTACCTCTCCTGGCCCTGACCGGCTCCAACCTCCCTTACCTAGGACCTTCTCTTTAATCCTTTTCTTGGATATAGACTTCAAATCTACCCTCCTTCCCTCTATTGTTCCCAGGGCAACATCCTGTTTCCTCTCTTTCCATTAATAATTCTAGATCCCTTAGGGCAGGGGTATTTAACCTTTCAAAGTTTCCTTGAACTCTTTGGCAGTCTGTTGAAGCCTATGGATCCCTTCTGAGAATAATATTTGTTATTATAGCTTTTTATTTACAAGTTACATGCATGGGTAATTTTTCAGCATTGACAATTGCAAAACCTTTTGTTCTAATTTTTTCCCTCCTTCCCCCATCCCTTCCCCCAGATGGCAGGTAGATCAATGCATGTTAAATACAATATATGTATACATGTCCAAACAATTATTTTGCTGTACAAAAAGAATCGGACTCTGAAATATTGTACAATTAACCTGTGAAGGAGATCAAAAATGCAGGCGGATAAAAATAGAGGGATTGGGAATTCAATGTAATGGTTTTTAGTCATCTCCCAGAGTTCTTTCGCAGGGCGTAGCTGATTCAGTTCATTACTGATCTTTTGGAACTGATTTGGTTCATCTCATTGCTGAGGATGGCCAAGTCCATCAGAACTGGTCATCATATAGTATTGTTGTTGAAGTATATAATGATCTCCTGGTCCTGCTCATTTCACTCAGCATCAGTTCGTGTAAGTCTCTCCAGCCCTTTCTGAAATCATCCTGTTGGTCATTTCTTACTGAACAATAATATTCCATAACATTCATATACCACAATTTATTCAGCCATTCTCCAATTGATGGGCATCTATTCAGTTTCCAGTTTCTGGCCACTACAAAGAGGACTGCCACAAACATTCTTGCAGAGAATAACATTTTTTAAATAATTGAAATCCATGCTGAATTTCACTTAGAAATTAATGGAAACACAATTGCAATTTCTTCATCTAAGCTCACACCTTAGACCCCCCTGATTAAAAATCTCTCTCTCTACACATTAGGCATAAATTAGTCCTAAGCAAGGCCTTGATCTCTAACTTTGCCCTCCCCCCAATTCACAGGCTTTTGTTCATTCTCTCCATATTTCAGCTGTGTCCATACCCATCAGTCTCTGTACCATTTCTGAGTACTAACTTTTAATGATAATAATGTGTTGGAATGGGAATTTCCTGAAACCTCATGATAGAGTGGAAAGGGCAAATGTCCTGCCTTTGACACTTAACCTTCCTAAGCCTAGATTTCCTCTGCTATAAAAAAGAAGAGGAAGGACTAGGGAGTTGGATCAGTATCCTGGCTTGAATCAGGGATGCAGTCAGGTCTGGGACAGAGATAGATTCAGAAGCTCCTGGCATTAGCAACTTTTGAGAAGCAGATCAGCTGTTGAAATAAAAAGAAGACAAACTTTTTTTTCTCATTGCAAGTCCTTGATCCCAATTAACAAAGATTTCTGGTCCTTGATCCCTGAAAGGAGGTCTCTGACATGTAGCTCCTTCCCTTAATTCTTCTACTACAGGGAAAGAAAAGCAGAAAAAACAGCAGGAGATTTCCGTTGCTGGAAATAGAAAGAGCTTTTTAAAGCTCCTTTAAAGTTCTTTGTCCTGAAGTCCTGAAGCAATAAAGTGTATGGATCATTGGGTAGATGCTCATGTAATAAGAATAAATGCAATATGAATATGGTATAACATTACTATGTGGGAAGAAATAATAAATGGAATGAATGCAGAAAACTTGGTAAGATTTATATGATTTTACACAGAAATAAGCAAAACCAAATATATACATATATATATATATATATATATATATATATATATATATATACACACACATATACCCACATAAATTTTATGTAATTTACACACTAACATATATACATACAAAAGATACTATATGTATATGTATGCATATGTATACATATATACTAACATAAATACATACTAAAACAATGTAAACAAGATTGAGAGAAAGTTTTAACTATGAGCATTGAAGGTACTGGAGAAGATATAATGAAATATACTTTCTCCCAGTAAGCAACAAGATGGAGAAATGGCTACTAGGACAGAATTGTATATTTTTAGATGTGGTCTCCATATCTGATATTTTTGTTTAACAGTTTTTCTTTATCATAAGAGAAACTAAGTTGGGAGGGTGTTGAAATAACTATGCCATAAGGATAAAACTTAATAAGATTTTTAAAAATAACATAGATAACATCATTAATGAATAGTTTTTTTTTTTAATTTTAAACAAAAATCTATTAGACTATAGCAATTCATCCATAAAGTCATTTATTATGAACAAGTTGAATTTATATCAGGGAAGCAAAGAAGGTTCAATATTAGGAAAATAATCAACATAATTAATAATTTTTTAAAAACCTAAACCAAATGATTTTCTTAACAGATACATAAAAAACCTTTGACAGCGTCCAATACTCATTTATTCTTTAAGAACAAAGAGAGAGAGAGAGAGAGAGAGAGAGAGAGAGAAAAGAGAAACCTTTAAAGTTGGGAACATTTTTTTAAATCATAAAAAGTATGTATCTAAAACCAAAACCAATCATATTCTCATATGCAATGAGAATACACTGGAAGCTTTCCAAATAAATACAAGAGTACAGCAAGGTTGCCTATTCTCCCCTCTCCCCACTATTATTTGATATAGTAATGGAACTGCTAGTAATAGCAATATGACCAGAAAAAGAAATTAAAGATATAAATATAGGTGACAAGGAGATAAAACTATTTCTTGTTTGCTGATGACACAATAATTTACTTGGGAAATAACAAAGACACTAACTGAAACAAAAACTTCAGCAGAATAAATAAATAAATCCTCAAAAATCAACAGTATATCAAAGTAACAATAACAAAATCCAAGTGTCAATAACAAAAGAGAAAAGAACACTAAAAATAACTACAACATGCATAAATTATCTAGGAATCAATTTTCAGAAACACAAAATACTCGTATAGATTCCATTATAAAATGTACTTTAAAAATATGGAAAAAATTCAATAACTGGAGGAATATTCAGTACTCGTGGCTCAGCTGTCAGTATAATAAAAATAACAATCCTACAGTTTCAATGTTATGCCAAGAACTTGATAAAACAATAACCAATTTCATTTGAAGAAAATAAAAGAAAGAAAATAATGAAGGGAATAAGGGAAGGTAGAGAAGAAGCTATTTTACAAAGAAGCAATATTCAAAATCATCTTGTATTATTTAAAAACTGAGAAATAGAACAATGGAACAGACTAGACATGGGAGAATCAGAAAAAAAGTGGAACTCAATAACCCAGTGATAAACTGGAAAATATAAATTACTTGTGAAATTTTTTGATTAAAAATGAAAAAAAACTTTTGGGAAAACTGAAGAGGTCTGGAAGAAATTAGGCTTAGACTGATACCTTACACTATATATTCTATACCTGTAATGGGCTGAGGTTTGAGCTGATGCACTGAGGTCCCAAGTACATGAGGCTAGATAGTAATTGGGCTATACTCTATTAATATACATGATTGGATTAAGAATGGTCCCTGCCCACTCTCCTTGCAAGTCCTGATGTGTTGTATAGGAAATGACGATTTTGGTGGGTGGAGGCAGAGAGGGAAGAAGACAAGCTGGGAGAGATTGGGCTGAGTTCGAGACTCCGAGCTGCTGGTTGTGTGGCTGCTGGTCGAGCTAGCTTCTTGACTCAGCTGCACACATTGCTATCGCCGATTCTCTTCCACCTCCGATCCTTCTTCACTGAGAATAAAGACTGACGATTTTCCCCTAACCTGAATTCCTGTCTCGTGCTGATCTTAAAATACACGATCTTAACATATACCCTATTCCAAATGAATTTGTGATTTTAATAATAAAGATCACACCATTTAAAATACTAGAATGAAAGTAGATTATATATCTCTCACAATTATGGATTGGTGAAACAGTCTTAACCACATAAAGGATAGATGGATTTGATTATATGAAGTAGAAGAGTTCCTGCATAAATAAAATTAGAATAAGAAGGAAAATAGTTGAGTGAGAAAAAAACATTGTGTCAAATTTCTCTGATAAGGATTTGGTATTCAAGATATTTGTATTTTTCATTTTTAAAGAGGATTAGTGACATTTTGGGTGAGTGAATTGGATTTAAGTGAGGCAGAGTTGCATATTGTCTTCAGCCTCATTCTCTCTTCCAGAGAGAATCAAAATTCAGTGGCAAGATAAGTCAAGGGGTTTGATGATGACTCTGGATCCAGATAATCTCCTCATCTTCAATGTCTAATCCAGCTTTAAATGCTTCACAGCAACTTCTTCAGCCTTTCTCATAGCCTTTGGAACAAAGTGTCCTCATCTGTCTATTCCACCAAGGGAAGTAGGGGAATACACCCCCTAACTCACCTATGGGTCTGAGTTCCATAAATTACCCTGAAATTAGTTTAGTCTGTCTGCCAAGATGATTTACTGGAGAGTGCTACAGCTTCTGGGATCCACAGGTGAGAGTGGAAGGCTAGCTGGACACCAGAGGTGGATGAGCAGTCCCCAAAAGGGCTTGACCAGCCCTCACACCAGAGGTGATCATCCTCCTTGAACATCCCATATATCCCCATGGATATTCTATTATATGATTGGGAGCTGCTCCTTTCCATTGACTATAGTCAGAAACTGGCTGCATCTATAAAACTATACTCTTGGAGCAATTCTGGTTTCTCTTTCTTGTGCTGTGAACAAAGGAACGAAGCCCTGGTTCACTCACAGTAGATGGCACCATGTATGAACCTGAGTATCACAGGACATGACCTGAGTATCACCTGTCAGGTGTCACCTGAATATCACCCTGAAGAAAGATCCCAGGATGAGATCAATCTTCTCTGTGAAATGCAAACATCTCTAGGCTAGCTCCACAGAAACAGCAATCAGGGAACCCCGGGACTGGCTGGGTTCAGCTGAAGTTTTTGCCAAACTGAAAACTTTCACCTCCCTGACAGAGCGGGGAATGGAGGAGTCTGAGTCCAGGAAGAATGAGGGAACCTCTGCTGATTAGGAACATCAGCCCAGCTGTGCTGCTGAGACATGGTCCTGAGCAAGAAGCAGCCAGCACATTGTAAGTGCAGAGGCACTTAGAATTATATAGAATTTCATCCACCGTAAAAGATCACAGGTCCTGGAATAATACATACTGGCAATCAAAAGAATCAGGTCAGCAACCAAAAATATCACATTCAGATAAAATTATCCATATTATCTGTAATATTAAACAAACAATATTCAACAAAAAATGGACATTCAACAAACTTGCAGGTTTTCAAGACTTTTTCCCAACCAAACTCTGAACATAATAGAAAATTTAACATATAAGAGCCAATATCACAGATTAATTTCAAGGAATTCAACATAGACAAATTTATGTTTCTTACACAGAAATGTACATCATATGTTTAAGACTGACATCAGTAATTAGGTACCTCAAAAGAAAGATTGGAGCATATATATAATGAAGGGTATAGCACCCTCCAAAAATCAATAAACAAATCAGGGAGGTGGGAATAGGATAAGGTAAGGAATAAAAAGGTGTGTAGAGTTAAGGTAATGGGACAAGGTCTGTAGATTAATAGGGAAAGGATAAAAGTGAAGGGGAAAGTGGAGTTTAGAATGGTGTTTAGATTAATAGGAGTGGGATAAAGTGTATAAATTGATGGAAATGGGATAAAGAGGGAAGGAAAGGCCTAAAGGAGAGATCCATGGGTAGGGGGAAGGTTAGGTAATAGCAAGGCAATTTAAGGAGCAGAATTAAAGTAGAAGAGTTAGCAAGTAAGAGATATACACAAACACTACAACAAGGATCAGAATTAGAATTTATTAGAAAAAAAAGAAGGTCCTTGTAATCATCTTTGACAAAGTCAAATTTAAAGATTCAGTCAAGAAAGAAATCTACATTATATGTCAGCCATATTAATATTGTTTTAGATGCATGTTTACATATGGATAAATGTAGATGTGTATATATATATATGTGTGTGTGTGTGTGTGTGTGTGTGTGTATGTGTGTGTGTATGTGTGTATGAGTGCCTGAGTATATGTGGATATGTATGCATGTAGGCATATATATATGTATACAAACCTGTGTATATTGTGGATTGGTGTAAATATGCATATATATACATATATATGTATATATAAATATATCTATGCTTAATTGTAGCCTACTTAAGGGAAGGAAGAGGGATGAAAAAGAAAAAAAAGAATAAAATAAAAAGTGCACAGCAGAGAATAAAAGAATAACCTACAAGGAAGCAAAAAAAAAAAAAAGATGGACACTCATGAATATTATTTCTTCTATTATTATATATGTTTTCTTGGGAAACAAATGGAAATTTATTGTTATATATTTTGAATCCTCCCTGGTGTTCTGCTGGACACATGACAATATTTGGGGGGGTGGTCTATTTTCCTTTGTTTTCTTTTTTTTCTTTCAAGTTCAAAATAAAATTTTAAAAGATTTTTAAAATAAAGTAAAGTAAAATAAAGTAGTTTATTGGTCCTTGAACCAGTAAAATTGGGAGAATACAATTGATAGAGGGTCTAGTTAATGTTAGAAAAGAACTTCCCAAGTAAGACTACTAGAGAACTCTAAGTCAGGGGTGAAATATAATAAACTTGGCACTCAGAAAGTGGGGTCAGAGTTCATCCATTTGTATATTCACAGTGTATGTATATGTAATTTTTTCCTGAGTTGAAATAAAAATGGATATTGAATACTTTAAGATTTGCAGAGCTTTATGTGTATTGTCTCATCTGATCCTCTGTATAGTATGCTATTATTACCCTCATTTTACAGATGAAACTGAACCCAAAAGAATTTAAATGACTAATTTCCTTTTTAAAAATATTTTAATAATAGCTTTTTTATTTTCAAAATACATGCAAAGATAGTTTTCAACATTCAGCCTTGCAAAATCTTGTGTTCCAAAAAAGTGGCTAATTTCCTAGGGTCACACAATTAGTAAACCTATCTGAGGCAAGATTTGAACTCAGGCCTTCTCAAGTCTGATATTCTGTGTGCTCGGACACTTACTTGACAGTTGAAACCCAGGTTCAGACCTGTGGGACCCCAAGCAAATCACCATCCTTAAGTGGGAATCATTTTTCTAATCTGTAAACTCCTTGAAAATAGGGATAGTTTTATTTTAGTACAGTCAAATCAAGAAGTATCTATTATGTGCCAAGCACTGAAGTAAGGACTGGGAATACAACCATAAGCAGAAAGAAAGGCAATCCCTCTCTTTCCAACAATGAGATGATTGAGGCTAGTTTCAATGATCTTGTGATGAAGGACTGTGGGAACTGAATGTGGATCACAATATAACATTCTTACTCTTTTTGTTGTTGTTTGTTTGCATTTTGTTTTCTTACTCATTTTCTTTCCTTTTTGACCTGATTTTTCTTGTGCAGCAAGAGAATTGTATAAATATATTTACATATATAAGATTTAACATATATTTTAACATGTATAACATATATTGGATTGCTTGGACATTCAATGTTTAAGATTGACATCAATAATTAGGCCATCTAGGAAAGGGGGTGGGAGGGAGAAGGGGATAATTTGGAACACAAAGCTATGCAAAGGTCATTGTTGAAAAATTATCTGTGCATATGTTTTGAAAATAAAAAGCTTTAATAAAAATGTAAAAAAAAAAGAAAATTGCTTTAATAAACTAAGTACAGATATTTTATTTAGTACCTACTATGTACAAGGCACTGGAATTATAGAACAACAAAAAAAAAACCAACCTGAAGTTGAAACATATATCAGAAATAATCTAAGTCAGTGTCAAATCTGTCCTCTACAATATCCTACATAGGTGGTCATTTAGACTTTTCCTTGAAGAACTCTAGTAACAGGAAATTCACTATCCATCTCACCAAACTGCTTAATTTATGGACATCTCCAACAGTTAGTCAATAAACATTTATCAAGTGCCTTCTAAAAAGATAAAAAAAAAAAAAAAAAAAAGCTTACATTTTAACTAAGAAGACAACACAGAAAAAGGATATTAAAAAGAGGGAGAAGATATTTCAGCATGAGAGGACAGTAGAGAAAGTCTGGTGGAGTTAAGTTAGCAGGGCTGTGTTACTCCAGTACAGAACATAGTGTTTGGCACTAGTATGTCACTAGTAACTGTTTGTTGATTGGTCAATTGTCTTTCGAAGAAGAGAGTAATGAATTTGATGACCTCTAAGATTCCCTCCTACTTCTTTTTTTAATTATTATTATTTTCTGATTATACATGTCTATTAATTTTTTAATACTTTTTTTCATGAATCATAGTGGGAGAGAAAAATCAAAACAAAAGGGAAAAACCATGAAAGGAAAAAAATACAAAAAAAAGTGAACATAGCATGTGCTGATTTACATTCAGTCTCCATAATTCTCTTTCTGGATGCAGATGGCATTTTCTATCATAAAGTTAATTGGTTCCCTCCTACTGCTAAAACTTATTCTACATTAGTGTATTCAGAATTCCACCTGAGAGCATGGGAATAGCTCACCCACATCTTATCTTGGTCATTCAATTGGGCAATTCCTAAAGGAGCAAGTAAGCTGATTCCCAGATAGTACTAAAAATGGATCAGCTCAAAAGTTTCCTGCACTGTTTTCCTGACATACTAGGTCAAAATGATTTCTCTTCACATAGGTCTTTCAGGGCCCCTTTATTATACTAATAGTCTAATCTATTCACTATATTCTGTGTTGTGATTTGTGGCTGCTGAGTCATTTCAGTTATGTCCAACTCTTCCTGACCATTTGGATTTTTCTTGGCAAAGATACTGGAGGGGTTTGCCATTTGCATCTCCAGCTCATTTGCCAGGTGAAGAAACTGATGAAAATAGGATTGAGTGACTTGCCCAGGATCACACAGCTAGTATCTGAAGCCAGATCTGAACCTGGGGAAATGAGGGCTGATATTCCAGTTATTTCTCCACTTATCTTGTCCCTATTTTGTGATATAATTACTTTATCATCCTTCCTAAATGCATCCCTTTCTATTCATTCCAAAGTGGGCAATTAATAAGTAATTGTGAAATTAATTGCTGCACTTCGGATCCTTCCTTTCAAGCTCCTTGATGAGTTTCCAGTTTTTCTTCAAGGATGCCTTAACATGATCTTACCTGCATAAAAATGAGAGAGGTGGAAGGAACACTGTGTGATTTGCCCTGAAATCAGCACTCCCCTGGAAGCGGCCCTAATACCATATGTGGAGATGCTGTATACCCTATCCCTAGGTAAAGTACATGTAGCTCCCCATGATATTAGATGTTGGAAAGGACCTTAGAGAGAGCAGCTGACAGGACTGACTATATATTCCTTCTGTGCTTGTCTAGGCAAACCAAATCCTCTAAGTAGGGTACAGAAATATCTGTAGGCTAGGAAACTGGGATGCAGAGAAAAGAGATAAACAAGTGTAATAAGTTTCATTTTCTGGATTAAGGCCCAGGGACTTCTAGCAAGTATAGAAATATAAGAACTGGCAAGGACCTCAGACAAAGCCCATTGATTCCAACTCTCCTCATGTTATAGTTAATGAATTGGAGGCCCCGAGACTTAAGTGACTTTATCCAGTACCACACAATTAGTAAATGTCTGGGGCAGGATTCAAACATCAATGTTTCAGACTAAAAGTCTAGCTCTCTAATCACTAAATCTTGCCAAGTTTCAAGTCTCTTCAAATATAAAAAAGTATCTGCTTGGTGGGGCAGGGAAGACAATCTCTAAAGTAGCATCCATCTCTAAATACTTTGATCTTAGGGTTTTGTCCAAGGTCATAAAATCTGTGTGATTCCAGAGTCAGTATTTTTCCTCCCACATCCATGGCTTCTTCAATGAATACCTGCATGCCAACTATTAGTAAAATACATTCCCATAAAGAAAAGAATGTTATATACATATATATGGAAAGTAAGTAGATATGAACTTGTGACTAGCACCCATGTTTCTTGATTATCCTGTCTTTCTAAAATAAATATTTTATTGAAGTACCTTTTTTAGTTTTTTATAGAAATGTGTCCAATATTTTTTCTTTTGCCTATCCTTTTTGTCCCTTAGTTTTTTAAAGTTTTAATATATTTTTTCAATCACACGTAAAATCAATTTTTAATACTCATTTTTTGAAATTCTGGATTACAAACATGCTCCTCCCCTTCCTCCCTCCTCTTCTCCCTGCTTAAGAAAACAAGTAAAATGATATACATTATTGCAGTCATGCAAAACATTTTTCCATATTGTTTTATATATATATATATATATATATATTTTTTTTTTTTTTTTTTTTTGGTGTGGCAGTTAAGGTTAAGTGATTTGCTCACAACAGCTAGTAAGTGTTAAGTGTCTGAGGCTGGATTTGAACTCAGGTCCCCTTGACTCAAGAGCCAGTGCTTTATCTACTGGATCATCTATTTGCCCCTTGTTTTTCATTTTCAAAAAGGATTAGTGACATTACAGGTGACAACTTGGGTGAACTGGATTTAAGTGAGGCAGATTTGCACAAAATTGTCAGCTCATTCTCTCAGAATCAGGACAGTGGCAGGATGAAAGTCAAAATGATGGCCCAGGATGCAGTGATTGACCTTGGTGTCTTCCATGTCTAGCCAAAGTCCAAACTTTATTAACCATTGAAAGAAAACACAGATGGGAGGTCTAGCTAGATGGTGCAGTGGATAGAGTACAGACCTGGACACTTAATACTTCCTAGTATTAACTCTGGGCAAGTCACTTAACCCCAGTTGCCTGAGCAAAAACAAACAAACAAACAACAACAACAAAAACAAAAACAGATTAAAAAAAGAAATGTAAAAAGTTATGTTTTGATTTTCATTCAGATTCTATCAGTTCTTTTTCTGGAGACAGATGATATTTTTCATCATAAGTCCCTTGGAGTTGTCTTGGCTCCTTGTACTGCTGGGAATCGCTGTCATTCACAATTGATCATTGCATAATATTGCTGTTACTATATACAGTGTTCTCCTGATTTTGCTCATTTCATTTTGCATCAGTTCACATAAGTCTATTGAAGTTCTTTTAAAAAATCTATCATTTTCCAATGAAGATTCTGTCACTATCATAAAATCCTTCTTTGATATAAAGGACAGTTAAACAAAACAGTTCAAGACATTGGTCATATAGACAAGGAATGTCTCATTCTATGCATATATCCTCCACCACAACTTGTGTAAATAGCAAGCATCCTTTACATTAGTCCTCCAGAGTCGGAGTTAGTCATTGCTTAAATCAAAATGCTATTGTGATCGTGAAGTCAATTGCTTCCTTGATTCTGCTTACTTTACTCTGTGCCAGTTGGTACAAGTTCTTACATTTCCCTGAATTCATATTTGTCATAAGATTCCATTACATTCATATCTTGCTTGCAGCTTGTTTAGCCACTCTACCCACTTCATTCCCTGCTTTTTGTTAAAACAGGAAGGGTGGCCATAAACATTTGGGGTATATATTATACCTTTCCTCTGTCTTTGATCTTCTCAGAGTATATTAATCAATAGTGGTATTGATGGGGTCAGAGGGTAAATATTCAGTGTTTTCTTTCTGCTACAACCAAGTTCAAGCTGTATTTTAGAAAATTCATGTTTTTCTTCACTTGTCTTTCCTTTGAAAAATGATGATTGTCCTGTCTAGGTCCCTAAGAGACTTTAAGAGAATATTTACTTAGTCTCTACTTAAACCCCCAAGGCATTCTTTCTAAGGGCCCGGCAGAATAGGTAGGAAGTAGAGGAAATTGAAGATGAGCAAAATCCCTCTGGACTGAAGAACAGTGTGCAACAGCATCCAGCTGGACCTCCTTTCCTTGTAATGCCAGCTGCTACCTCAGTTGTGCCTCCCTGCCACTCCCCACTTTCCCCAGCTGTCTCCCCTCCATTAGTCCCCTCCCTATCAAGTTTGTCCCAGCTGTTGTGGGTGGGGCAAGGCTGGTTGGTGTTTCCTCTGCATCCATCTTCCATCCCCTAAATAGAAATTATTTTCTGCCAAGAAGAGAGCAACAAGATCTAGATAGAAGACCCTTCATTTTTTCAGAGGAAAGACAAGCACAGAAATACATGAACTTTGTGAAATACAGCTCAACTTGGTGTAGTGGAAAGAATATCGAATACTTATTTTTTGACCCCGATCAATACCACTACTAGACAGGTGAGAACCTGCCCTGATTTGCTGGGGATGGAAAGGGTTGGAAAGGGTCGATTCTTTGAGATGGGGAGGGCAAGGACCAAAATGAGGGGCAGTTATGGAAGACTCTTCTGTCTTGATAAACCCAATGCACAGAAAATATGGTTCAACAAGAGAAGAGGAACTAGGGAGGAAGCTAAAATGTGTTTAAAGAGGGAAGGTGGGGCTAACTGATAATTGGGGAGGTTTAGTAGAAGGAAGCCTGGGTTGAGAAGATGGAAAAGGCCTAGGGTTTTGTCCTTTTTAAAACTATTTCCTGATGCCAGGCAAGTAATTGAGAAATCTTTGGATCACAATTTTCTCCTCTGTGCAATTAGGAGAAAACTGCATGTCCTTTCTCCCTCAAGAAAAACCAAAGAAGGGAACTGAAGGAAAGTGTTTTGAAAGTATATGGGGGAAAAAAAAAAAAGAGCAATTTCTAGAATTGGACATTACCAGAAGGAGTATGGGTGACAAGATTCTCCTTTCCTCCCCCAAAAACAAACCAAAAAAGGCTCCCTTTCTGTAAAATAGAGGTGTTAGAAATTGAGCCATAATGGGCCTGAGAGGAGTGATCTAGGTCATCCTACCCTTTCCCATTCCACAGTGCTGTGTCCAGCTGGGCCTGCTACCATGCCTGTCCCATTGCTCCCACTGCTGCTCAGAACTCTGCTGTCCCGCCTGCTGCTGCCCACTGCCCGCCTGGCTCGCAAGCACCTCGTGCCCCTGCTCCGACGCCTGGCCCAACGCCTGGGCTCTCAGGAGACTCGCCAAGCTCTCCTGGGCTGTCTTCTTTATGTTCTCAGCGTCCGGAACCAGCCGGATACAGAGGGAAATAAAGTAGAGACCAAGGGAGGCTAGATTTGGGGTGGGGACCCCCAAGACTGAAAAGCCCAAAGGGAAGCTCTCTTCTATCCCTGGGCTAAGAAGGAAGGGAGGAGGAGGAGGAGGAGGAGGAGGAGGAGGAGGAGAGGAGGAGGAGGAGGAGGAGGAGGAGGAGGAGGAGGAGGAGGAGGAGGAGGAGGAGGAGGAGGAGGAGGAAGAAAAAGACCTTTCCAGGAAAGGGACCTTGGAGTCTTCAGATTGTCTTTTTTCTTGAGGTGAGGGTGGGGTGGGAAGGATGCACAGAAAGGCTCCCAACAACACTGGCAATTCTGGACTCCAGCTGTCCCCCCCACTCCCCCGCAGAAATCACTAAACTCTGGTCTCCACTCTTACTCTGCTCAGTGGGGGTGTCGCCAAGAACTGGATTGTCCTGCTTTATCTGGTCTGATTGATTGATGAAGAGGCGAGATTACATTAAAGATTAGAAAGGTGTCTTAATTGGGGGTTTCCCACACCCCGACTTTAGTTTTCAGATAATCCCTTCCCCCAGTTCCCTCTGGCAAAGGCATGTTGGTGGGCTGAGTATGTGCCTGGTCCCAGTGCAACCTGTCTGGTTCTGAGTGCTTGCTGCCTTATCTGTCCAGTGGAAAATGAAAAACAGCTAATTAATTCTGAATCACCCGTGCCTCTTTGTTCTCAAGCCTTCTTTCGCATTCTTTTTCCCCCTTTCTGGATATACTCCCTTATGAAGGCTGAAGGAAGAATTCAAAGTCTAGATTCAGAATATAACCAGGAGGGAGGTCTGGGATTAGAACTCAGGGCACCCACCTTTGTCCTTGTCCCCAGATCCAAGGGAAACAATCTCTTAATTCTGCTCAGACAAATGGCAAGGAAGGGGCTGCTTCCACATTCTATCCACCACCATCCATCCTTGCCAGGACTTTCTTCATTGTGTCTAACCTTATTTGTTCTGCTTTTCTGTGAATCTATTGCCTCAGACTGAGAGTTGATCAGCCTAATTGGGAGATCACTGACCTAATCCTTCATCCTAAATTTTCACTCAGAGGAAAGTGGATTCAAAGAGAGTAGAGTCAAAAATAATCTGCTTTGAGTGAGGGGATGGGTGTCTTTCCAATGAACTTGTAGGGAATCAAAGATAAGACTCCGAGTGACTCTCAGCAACTCCTGGGAAGGTCTCAGATTTGCCAGACTGGAAGACCAGTAAGATTTGGAAGACAAAGAGGATTTTCCCAAGGAGAAAGAGAGGCCACAATTTCCTTTCCTAAAAATAAGAGAAGTAAAAAACAAAGTCAGCAAACATTTAAATTATTAAGGATTTACAGTATTCCAGGTACAGTGATAAGCATTGGAGATAAAGACAAAAACAGGAGACTCTGCTCTAAAGGAGTCCCGCATTCTAACGGAGGGGAATAATGTGCAAAACAACTCTGTACATACAAGAATATATACACCCTAAATGTGAGATAATCAGAGGGAAAGCACTGATTGAGATTTAAGGGTGAGGTGTTGAAATGGAACAGATTAAGCTTTTGAGCCTTTGAAGGAAGCCAAAAGTGGAAGTGATTAGGGAAAGCATTCTAGGTAGGGGAGACAACCTGTGATGAAAAGGCAAAGTCTGGTCCTTAAAGAAGTGAGGAAGCTAGGCCAGGCTGAGCCAAGGACTTTGGATGGATCGAGGAACAATGGGAGGAGAAGAGGAGGAAGGAGGAGGGGGAAAAGAAGAAGAGGAGGAGGGAGGAGGAGAAAGAAGAGGAGGAGGAGGAGGGAGGAGGAAGAGGAGGAAGAGGCTGAGGAGGGAAGAGGAGGAAGAATCTAACTTTTCTGGGAATAGGGATCCTGGATTTTTGACACAAGGCTCCCATAGAGGATACAGGCTTGGGGATATAGGTAAGGACAGATATCCACAAGTATGAAACTGATATCAAGACGTAAAAACAAGATTGATTTCCACATAAATTTCAATAATTTGCTTAGTGTAGAATTCAAAACTCTTCCCCCAGTTTGCTACAAGGAATTGTCACCGAGCTGGAGTCCCAGCTACTTTGTGTAGCAGATACCACCCCAGGAGCCCAAAGCTTCTTCTCTAGGGGACAACTTCTGCCCCTCAGGCCCCGCAAGGGCCGAGGAGGGTCACGGCGGGAGAGGCGTCTCCCTAACTTCCTCCAAGGGAGCGCTTCCCCAGCGTTGCCAGCCCCCGGGCACTGCGGGCCTCGGGGCACAGCGGGGAGTGCCAGCTCTCCCTCAGGGAGCGTTCCCGGGGCCGGCTGACCCCTCTTACTCCGGGAATCATTCTCGCCTGCTAGAACCTCAGAGAACCCGAGCCTGGACCCCTTTCGCTTTGGGCCCCCGCGCCCAGCTCCGTCCCGACGATGGGAGCGCCCGGTTAGACTGACAGACTGGCTCCTCTGCCGGCGCCCAAGGCCAGCTGCGCACCGCGAGCCGCGGCCTTCCTCCCTCCAACCCGGAGCGCGGGGGCGAGGGCGGGGAGGTGAGTGAGAACCCCCGCCGCCGCAGCCCCGGACTGGCCCGGGACGCCCCTTCCTCCCCGGCCCGGCAGCGGCCATGGCGGCCGTGCTGGCTGCGCGGGGGGCAGCTCCGAGCCTGCGAAGGGGCTGAGAAGAGCCGGTTCCCTCCCGGCTGCGGCCGGGGTCGCGGGGGAGGGGGGGAGGTGTTGGCTGGACGCCGGGCGGGGCTGGCTGGCCGCTGGGGACCAGCTTGGAGCCCAGGAGGCGCGACTGCCAGCAAGGAGATGGAGATGGAGATGCAAGTGTCTGGGGGAACAAAAGGAGAGGTTATCTGGGGAATGCAAACCCAGGTAACCTGGGGGGAGATTCGAGGGGCTTTTGGAATGTGTATGAGAAAGGCCCTCCCGAAAAAGTCGGGGCGGGGCAAATGTGGGGGCTTCGGGAACATCGGGGCCAAGGAATCTAGGGGGCCTGCCTGGCCCTTTAGGAAGAGGAGGGGAAATAGGAGTATTTATGCAGGCTTGGAGTCAGGGGAGGAGGCCAAGAGCACAGAAAAGGGACTCCTTCCGCATCAATGTGCGCCCCCCGTCCCCGCCCCTTTTCCAGTGGTCCAGAGGTTGGGGCTGAGGGAGTGGTCAATGGTCTGAGAAAAAAAAAAAAGGGTAGGGCTGCACACCTAAGGAAAGTGGGAAGGTGGGAGAGGGGGAGGGAGGTGAGAGAGCAGTAGGACAGCAAAAAGAAAAAAAAAAAATCACCTCCCCCAGACCCCTGTCTGCACATACTTATTCACACTATGAAAATCGCACGGACATCCAAGAATAGTCTCCAGGCTGGCACCCTCAACACAAACAGGACAGACACAGTCTTCACGGACTTGCCTGGGGTGTGCAACAGCACACGCAGAGCCTGTGACTTACAGGCAGGGTCACTTAAGTCACACATTCCCGAGCTTGGTAACTTGGTCACCTGCACAGAAAGGTTTATAGGCATTGAAGGGGAAAGGTGCCCGGGAAGGACAAAGAAAGATCTGGAGATAATCTCAATCTATCAGGGATGGGAATCAAAGGCTTTAGGGCCAGATTAGGGACGTTGGAGATAATCTATAGCCCCTCCCTTGCCCATCTTCAAGATAAACTGATTTACCCAGTGCCTCCTGATAGGTATTCTTCCCTGCCTCCAACCTCCACAAAACCCACTGCCAATCACCTAAGAGGGAACCTATAGTGAGATGGCGAGATCAGTATTGATTACTGTGAGGTCCAAAGGCATGTGCTTCTTAAGTGTGGTGGACACGGGCTAGCATAGCAACAGAGGGTTTCCACTTGGGACAGCCTCGGGCCTCCCGGGGCTGCCCACCAGGGGGCACCTGTGTCCAAAAACCACCTCTGCAGAAGGCCAGTTTCCTGGGGAGGGGCTGCGGGGGGAGGAATTGCTGGCTGGGTGCCTAGGTAGTAGAGCTGGGTTAGTGCCCAGGTTGGGCGGGATGATGGGCAGCCCTCCAGTAATAACAGCCAGGGCGGTTGACAACCACCCAGCCCTAGGAGAAGGGGGGCTGGTTTACAAAAGAATAAGCCTCCTCCACTCTGACCCAAGACAGTGACCACTTCCCTCTCCTTCCCTTCCCACGCCGGGCCCTCTTTAGACACAACAGCACTGCTCACTGGCCACACCTATTTGCACGGAGGTCTAAGGAGGGGGTCCACGCCTATGAGTCTCCTAGAAAGACAGGATTGTTCTTTCCCTGGGGCTTCCCACACAGGCTGAAGCCAGAGCAGATGACCTTTTAAAGTCAAGGACGTGGGGACCTTGGTGCTATATTATGGAGAATCCGGAGTATTTGTGAATCTATATCTATGCAAGTTTGCTGGGCCTCTGTATCAGAGAAAACATTTGGCACAAAAGATTGAGTGAATAGAATTCCTCCTTCCTTTCTTCCATTAAGGGTGCTTATGTTAGAGAAGTTTATCTCCCTATCTTGGGCTGATTATCTCTGAGGAATTCTTGGTGGTAATTATTATTGTTAATTAGCTTTATCTTACCTCCCTAAAGAGCTGGCGCTTGAATGAAGGCAGCGGGACAATGGTACTGAAGTAAGCTCTAAACATCTTCCATCTCTAATAAAAATAATAGCTCTCATTTATATAATGCTTTAATGTTTGTGAGGCAATTCAAACACATTATTTTATTTGATTTCCCCACCAACAACTTTCTGGAGCAGGTACGATTATTACCCTTTTTGTAGGTGCAGAGAGTGAGGCTGCTCCTCACTCGTTCCTGATAAATACTGAAGGCAGGATTTGAGTTCAGGCCTTCCTGATTCTATACTTTATTATAAACTATATCCCTCTTCCTAAGCTCTTGTCAAGAAGTTGGGGGATTGTTTTCTCAGAAACTTCCCTTATGATCCCATTATCCCCAGTAGGACTCTTACTGTCTGCTGGCTAAATCTAGTTTAATTGATTACTCATTAGCACTGAGATTGGGGCCAACAGAGGGCCTTGGATTTTTAGGACCTCTAGGACCTCCAAAAGACATCCCAATCTTTTTTCACCCTCATTCTCAGTGTGTCTCATCATGGAAGCTAATATGGGATAAAGTGTGAGTCCAGAGCAGCAGCGGGCTGTAATCTAGAAACTCACTGTGACATTCGCCCAACCCGTGTAAAAGTGTGGAGAAAGAATGTGAACAAAGATAATGGGATGTGGTTGAGGGAGTCCCATGTGCATAGAGAACCAAAATGGTATGAAAAGAGTGATCCTGCTCAGGAAAGGATATAGTTACGGGAAATATAAATAAGGGAGTTCAGCTTTGAGGGTCGAAGAGGATGGGGGAAGAGAAAATAAAGCTGGGGAAAAGACGGGAGCTTAGAAAGGAAAACGGTGAGTGCTGGGGACGCCTTAGTGTCTATGGGAGCAAAAGGGGTTGAATCTGGAGAATAAGGGTAACGGAGGGGAGAGAGCAAGTCAGTTAGATCGTGCTCTAACATGCCTACTATGTGCCAAGCCCGGTGCTGAGGGTGGGGGGTGCACAAAAGGCTCCTCCATCCCCCGAAAGGGACAGCTCTCCAGGCTGGCTGACTTTCCTTCCGAAAGTGGCGAACCTGCCAGAGGCGAGACAACATTTAGGGTTTTAGGGCTTGGGGGTTTCGGAGGAAGGCTGGAGGGAGGCTCTGCGGCTCAGGAGGGGGGCACGACAGCAGAAGAGGGGTCTCCATAGAATGGGGTTTCCGAGCGCCCCAGACCGTGCAGACGGAACATTTTCGTGGCGGGAGCATCGGGGAGGTGAGGGGGGCACAGTGCGCATGAAGGAGAGGCGGGGGAAGGACAGTCCCGGAGTTCTGGAGAGGGGGTATCGGGTGTCGCGAGGAGGGGGATGGGGCTGGCTTCCCGGGCTTTGGGAAGGGGGCTGGGGCTGAGCTTGGGGGGAGGAGGCGGCGGAGGGAGAGGGCCGGCCGTGTGGGGCGGAGTTTCTCGCAGTGGGCGGGACTTGGGGAAGAGCTGCTTTGAAGGGGGCCGGGGGTGCGGGAGAGAGGCGCGGGCATCGCGCGGAGCCGCAGCGGAGCTTTGCAGGAGCCGGACCCGGCAGGTGGGTTCCCGGCGCGCACGCGGGGAGGGGCAGGCGGGGCACTCTGGAGAGCGGGGGCCCGGCACCCCCTGAGCGGCCCGCGAGCCCCGGCCCCGCCGCGCGGCGGGCCGGGGGGCTGCCGGGGGGCTGCCGGGGGGCGCGCGCGGGGATTTCCGCCCCGGGGCGTTTCCTGCGGCCCCCCGCCACCCCCTGGGGCAGCCGAGCACGTGGCGGGCGGGGGGGCATCGGAGCCCGGGGCACCGCGCGGCGCCCCGGAGGGCCCGGGCTTACGGCGGGCTCCGGGTTCGCCCCGCACCCGGCCGGGC
This sequence comes from Sarcophilus harrisii, assembly GCF_902635505.1. Classification (NCBI taxonomy): domain Eukaryota; kingdom Metazoa; phylum Chordata; class Mammalia; order Dasyuromorphia; family Dasyuridae; genus Sarcophilus; species Sarcophilus harrisii. The sequence goes on along the minus strand of NC_045429.1, from coordinate 268,173,795 downwards.
AAAAGGCGGGGGGAAGCCGGCGGGCGGCGGGTTGGCTGCTGCGCCCGGCGGGTTGGTGAGAGGGGCCCGAGCCTCGCGTTCCGGGACGGTCTGGGACAGTTCCCGTGCGGCTTGGGCAGTGCCCCTCCGCGCCGGCCGGGTCCGCGAGGCAGAACCGGCTCTGCCCAGAGCTTTATCGATCAGCAAGGGCCAGGGATGCCCTTTGGCCCCAGTTATAAAGTGGAAGAGGCCGGAATCGAACTCTGCTTTCGGTGCCCTTTTCTGCCGCCCCCCCTTCGCATCCCCCCTGCCCCGGCGGCCCCTCCTCGCGATCCAGGCGCAGGTGCGTCTGCTCCCGGGGGTCTGGGTCCGGGTCTGCCCCCGCCGCCAAGCCTCGCCGACAAAAACCGCTTTTCCCTGACCCCTCCGGCGAGAGCGAGGGCTCGGCCTCAACCCCAGCCCAGCCAACTCGCGGACGGCCCCCGTCCCTTAAGCCCGGCGTTGCTTGCCAGGCTCTCCTTTCTCCCCTTCCGCCTTACCCTCAGCATGCTTACCCCCGCCCGCCCCGCTTCTGGAGAGGAGGAAATGAGTCTCTGCTTCTTTTATCTCCAGACGCTCGGGCCGGCCACCTTGTCTCCACATGCTATCTCATCTTTATCTGAGCCAACACGTTTTTATCTAGGCTCCTCGATATTCTTAGATGCTTCGCCTAATTGTCTGAAATCTTCCACTAGATGCCCTTTGAAACCCTGGCCGTTTTCTCCTTCGTGTACTCCAGCGTTACTAAGCGGGGCTCTCTTACATTCTGTCTCCCAGCCCCGAGCACAGGGCTCCAGGAAGAAGGGGCCAGGGCAGAGCGCAGCCCCCCTCTTCCCTTCCCTGGCTCCCCCAAAGAAAGCCCCTCCCCAAGATCTCCTTATCGCAGGTCAGTAGTGCGGCGCTGCTTTACCGTTCCCCCGGCCCTAATCCTTGTTTTCACAAACCCTCTCACCTACCACTAACCCGTCTCTTCCCCGTTTCTGCTAATTCCTAGATCAGCACTTCCCACCCAGTCAGCACTCCCCGGTTAAGTTCCAAATCCTGCCCTGTCTCCGTGTTCGCATTCGCCAGCCCAGGTGTAGGTACCCCTGTGTGTTTTCTGAAAGGTTTCCTCGGCCTCTCAGCTCCTTCGGAATTGGGAAGCCGGTGTTCTCATGGCCTTCCCACCTGCTTCGTGTCATTGGGAAGTTTGTAGGAGTCACGGGGAACTACTGGGAGGGGGGGGCATCTTTCTGGGCACGCTGGAGCGGACTCAGAATGCAGGGACAGAGGGACTTGGGGAGGAGGAGTCTGCCCTGTCAGAGGCTGACTCCATGCAACATCTCCCCTCTGTCAAGTCTCAGGCTGAGGGAGCCCAGATGCTCCTGGCAGCATCTGCTCTGTTTTTGCTGTCCTCTCCCTCCCACCCTGGCCTGCTTGGCTGCTGGTGGTAGGGGCGGATAAAGATACAAACAGTTCCTGGGACTTAGATAAAAGCAAGGAAGAAGAGGCTAGGGCAACTGGAGCTAATAGATGATACTGAGAAGCGTGGCAGGATCGGGCTACTAGGCCTGAATTTTTTGGCTATTTGTAATGTGGAAGAGAAAAGGAGGGGAGTCCAAAATATATGCTCCCTTCCACACTTCATCCTTTCCAAAGACAACTCGGCTCTGCCTGTAAATCTCCCCTCCTTCTTTCTGCCATTGTGGGTGGGGTGCAGGGATTCTTGACTGAACCTTGCCTCAGGTGGAACTGGTGGAGCCAAAAGATTCTCCCTTTCTGCCATGTGATGGGAAAATCTGACATTCAAGCTAGCCTCTCCAGAGCAGCGACCCTTCCCTCTTAAACCTGCTCTAGTTTGGCTAAATCTCTTCCTTCTGTAAGAAGGACTCAAGTGTCTCAGATTTGATTCTTCTACCTATTCCGGGAATAATTCTAATTTTAATAGTTAACATTAATAGAGCTGAGCACATTATAATTATTATGTCATTTAATCCTTACAACAGTCCTCTGAGGGAAGTAGTATTATTTTCTCCATTTTGCATATGAGGAAATTGAGGCAGAAGGGAAGTGACTTGACTAAGGTCATATAGCTAAGGCCAAATTGAAGCTTGGGCATCCTTGACTTCAGGCCCAGTGTACTACCTAGCTGCTAAACCAAGACCACTTCATCGAGCTTCCCAAGATGCAGTGGGAGGGATCTTGACACCTTGGACAAGAATATTTAATAAACGTTTACTATGTGTCCAGACACTGTGCTAAGTGTTAAAGATACATAGAAAGTCAAAAATCAGTTCTTGTTCTTTAGTAGCAAACAATCTGGGAAAGGAGAAGGGAGAAGATGCAAACAATTATGCATAAACAAGAGTGTACAGCTTACATTGGAAATAATCTCAGAGAGAAGGTATGAGCCTTCGGGGGACTAGGAAAGGCCTTTGCCCTAACATTTAGCCAGTGGGCAGACATGAGGGGAGAGAGCATTCTAGGCATTCCAGGAGTCCAGTTAAAAAAAAAATTGTTTGAAGATGGACAACAAGGAAACCAATATTATTGTATCACTGAATAGAGGGGGAAAGTAGTAGGAGAAAACAAGAAATCCAGAAAGTATTCTAGTTGTAAAATGCTTTAATGCCAAACTGCACTTTATAGTTGATCCGAGAGGTAATAGGGAGCTACTGGCCTTGGTTAAATAGGGAAGTAATGTGTTCTTATCTGCAATTAAGAAAGATGACTTTGGCAAACCATGAGAGAGAATGAATTGGAGCAGGAAGAGACTTGAGGCAGGAAAGCCAGCCAGCAGGCTATTGCAGTAATTAATCCTGGTGTGAAGGTGAAGAGGCCGTTTGTTGCCTCATCCTTTTCCACAATAATAGCTGACATTTATATAGGGATTTACGCTTTGCAAGACACTTTATGTTTGTCGTCTCCTCCGTCTGTGAGGAAGGAATGATTATTTGCATGAGACTTGCATATGGTTATTGGGATTTCCCTAGTGTTGCGGTATTCTTGGCCATTTAAGGGAAATAGTTAGCCTTATGGAAGCAGTGAGGTCGTACGGTGGATAGAACACTGGTCTGATCCAGAAAAACTTACCTTCCTGGGTCCCAGTCTGGCTTCAGATGCTTATTAGCTATGTGGCCTTGGACAAGCCACTTACCTCTGTTTGCTTCAGTCCCTCGTCTGTAAAATGAGCTGGAGAAAGAAATGCCAACCGCTCCATTATCTTTCAAGAAGATCTCAAATGGAGTCACAAAGAGTACTTTATAGACCGAGAAGTTTAAGCCACAAGGTTGTGAAAACTCAAATTTAGAGGGGACCTCAAAAGTGTAGGTGAGGAGTGAGAGCCAGTTGAACATCTAGTCCACACTAGACCTGAGCAGGAATCCCCTCTAAAACTTCTTCAACAAATAGTCATTTTGCGTTAGCTTTAGATCTCCAGAGAAGCAGCCCATTTTACTAGTATATGACTCCCTGAAACTTTTCCTTATCTCAAGCCTAAAAATGTGTTTCTTTCTAATTTTACAATCATTGTTCCTGGTTCTGATCTCTGGGAGTCAGAAAGAACAAATCCATTCCCTTTTTTTTTTTTTTTTTTTTTAGTGTTAAAATTATTTATTTTTATTTTATTAGGATTTATTAAGATTAAAAATGATACAAAATTGGTTTTTTTATTTCATTCCTTAAATTTACTGTACATATTTTCTTCCCTTTTTTCCTTTCTTTCTTTTTTAGGTAATAGGGTTTAAATAATTTGCCCAGGATCACACAGCTAGTAAGTATCTGAGACTGGATTTAAATTTAGGTACTTCTGATTCCACGGCTGGTGCTCTATTCATTGCACCATCTAGCTGCCCCCTTGTATATTTTCCAGGCAACAAAAAGGACCTTTTTTTTCCCTATGGGTGATGAATATAGTCTAAAGCTCCGTTGCAGTTCAGAGAACACACAAGTACAAATCTGTTCATTCCCTCTTCTATATAAGAGCCCTAAGTCTTCTTTTTTTCTGGTTAAAATATTCCTGTTTCCTTCAGTTAGTGACTGACATGTCCCGGGAGCCCTTCATCATCCTCATTGGCCTCCCTCTTATTCTTGTAAATTGTATAAACTTCATAAATGCTTATGAAATGGAATCTTATAGATGAGGAAACTGACTGGCCAGGATGTATGGGGGGTGGTTCAGGGAAATTAGCAGGAGGTCCAGGGGAAGAAGCTAAGCAACAGTACACATTTTTAGTGCTTGAGTTTGCAAAAAGCACTTTTCTAACCACAGGCCCTGTTTGACAGGTGGTACAAGGGTTATCTTCATTTTCCTGATCAGTCAGTGAGCCCTTTATTAAAACACCTGTTTATGCACCAGGCATGTATTAAACCCTGGCATGAGCTCAAGGCTTTTCTAATTGTCTAATTGTCCTTCTCTGAGCGCTGGCCAGTTTCTCCACAGCCTAAAATAGGATAACGGGGCAGCTAGATGGCACAGTGGGTAGAGTGCTGCACTTGGACTTAGGCAATGCAGATCTGGCCTCAGATACCAGCTGTACTGATCCTGTGTACCTCAGTTTCCTCATCTGCAAAATGAGCTGGAGAAGGAAATGGCAAATCACTGCAGAATTTCTGCCAAGAAAACCTGAAATAGGGCCAGGCACAACTGAAAAGACCCAATATTAACAAAAAAAAAATTGCAATATGATGATAATGACCAAGCTCTTCAAGCCCTGATCTGAAGGACTTTATAGTCTACAGGTCCTGGGCCAGTGTTTCTCATGTCTCACAACTGATAATTGATAATGAGTTCTTCAGAGACAGAGAAAGTGCTGTGCTCTATAAGAAAAGCAGCATTGAAACAGGAAATGTTCACATTTAGACCTCCCCGTCCCAAATATTTGTATGGATTCCTTGTGCCTGACCACAATGGTGGAGATTTATGACCTCACATTGGTCTGGTGGCCACAGTTGGACACAGCATACATTATTTTTTTTTTTATTTAATAGCCTTTTATTTACAGGTTATATGCATGGGTAACTTTACAGCATTAACAACTGCCAAACCTCTTGTTCCAATTTTTCACCTCTTACCCCCCACCCCCTCCCCCAGATGGCAGGATGACCAGTAGATGTTAAATATATTAAAATATAAATTAGATACACAATAAGTATACATGACCAAACTGTTATTTTGCTGTATAAAAAGAATCAGACTCTGAAATATTGTACAATTAGCTTGGGAAGGAAATCAAAAATGCAGGTGGGCATAAATATAGGGATTGGGAATTCAATGTAATGGTTTTTAGTTATCTCCCAGAGTTCTTTTTCTGGGCATAGCTAGTTCAGTTCATTACTGCTCCATTAGAAATGATTTGGTTGATCTCGTTGCTGAGGATGGCCTGGTCCATCACAACTGGTCATCATATAGTATTGTTGTTGAAGTATATAATGATCTCCTGGTCCTGCTCATTTCACTCAGCATCAGTTCGTGTAAGTCTCTCCAGGCCTTTCTGAAATCATCCTGTTGGTCATTTCTTACAGAACAGTAATATTCCATAATATTCATATACCCCAATTTATTCAGCCATTCTCCAACTGATGGACATCCACTCAGTTTCCAGTTTTTAGCCACTACAAAAAGGGCTGCCACAAACATTCGTGCACATACAGGTGCCTTTCCCTTCTTTATAATCTCTTTGGGATATAATCCCAGTAGTAACACTGCTGGATCAAAGGGTATGCACAGTTTGATAACTTTTTGAGCATAGTTCCAAACTACTCTCCAAAATGGTTGGATTCGTTCACAACTCCACCAACAATGAATCAATGTCCCAGTTTTCCCACATCCCCTCCAACAATCATCATTGTTTTTTCCTGTCATCTTAGCCAATCTGACAGGTGTGTAGTGGTATCTTAGAGTGGACACACCATACATTAACCTGGATATAGTGATGTCATTTTGGTCCCCTCTGAGTATGAAGGACAACAGTCAACTAATCCTAAGAGTGGGGAGATGGGGAGAAGAGGCAAAGACTATGGACAAATTTCATATATAGAGAATATGTACAGAAATAACTACAAAGTAATTTGGAAAGGGACAGAGGCATTAGGCATCAGAGAGATCAGAAAGGTTTGGTATAGAAGAAATGCTCAAGTTTCAGAGGAAATTAAATGCTCTGAGAAATGAGCAGGGGCTGCATACCAGGTGTGGGAGACAGCTAGTGCAAAGGTAAGGAGGCAAAAGATAGAAGAACCAGAAAGTACTGGAGAGTGTATGGGGAGTGAGTAATGGGGAGTATACTGGAGAGGTAACAAGGGACCAAGTTATGAAGAGCTTCAAATGCCAGGGAGAAAGGAATTTATATTTGATTCTTGAGGTATCTCAGTGGATAGAGCCCTGGGTCTGGAGTCGGGAGAACCAGAATTCAAATTCAGCCTCAGCTATGTGAACATGGGCTACTCAATCCACTAGAGAAGGAAATCCCAAACCACTACAGTAACTTTGTGGACATTCTAGTCCATATGGTCACCAAGAATCAGACACAGCTGAACAACAGCAGCTTGAGGTAATGGGGAGCCACTGGAGTTTAGGGACATCTGGTTATATGGGCAGATGTGAAGTACAAGTTTTAAGTGATTTATTACATGGAGTTGTACAACCAAAAACTGCCAGGAGGTGGGATACAATGTCAGATTATCTAATTCCAAACTCAAGATCCGTCGCTACCCACTTTCCATGCAACAGTTCCTAGTATATAATAAGTCCTTAATGATTATTGGCTAACTGAATGTAAGTCGTTTGAAGAAAAGGTTTGGCTGTTGTTTCTTGACACCCTATTTGTGTTGCTGCAAAAGTCCTTATCTCTCCTGAGGAGAACCAAAGAGTATTTGTTCCATTATCTCTTCTGCACACCTAGTCTTCCAAGAAAGGGGCCTCTAACTTGTTTCTCCTTCCCTTTCCCATATTAGGCTAAGAGTCTGCACTGACCCAGCTGAGAAAGCCTTTCTTTGGACACAGATACCTTGTGTTCGGGCTCGTCTAGAAGGGAGAAGAAGGCTGCTGGATCCCAGGCTCCGACCCCAGGTGTGTACCCAGCCTGGGGCTGTGTTGGGGTGGGGGTGGAAGAGGAGGTAGGATTCTTTCCCCCAGGACAAGCTGATCCAGACCTCGGAACCTGACCTCATGATTGGGACAGGCCTTTGCATGCATGGCCAAGCACTGTGTTTCCCTCGTTTCTCCAGCAGCCGACGAATGGGTCCATGCCCCCTGCTGCCACCTGTTCATCCCGGGTCCATTCCAAGTTGGGGGAGGGAAAGGCGAGCTCTAAAGCAGAGAGAGACCTTTTAGGATCTAGAAAGCTGTGACAGTTCCCCTTTCCCCACTTGCTACTCTTCTTCCCCTTCACCTCTTAGGGCCATGGTAGAAAGAGGAAGGGGAGAGGGGCCTGACTCAGTAAGGAACTGAGAGAGCAGCTCTGGCCAGGTGGGGGTGGGGAAAGTCTGTTTTTTTTTAAAGGCTTTCTGAGGGCAGGTCAGCGAGATAAAATAAAAATTTGGAGGCCAAGATAATCCTGAGATGTGTGAAATGTATTCAAGTATTTGAATTTGGAGGAAATTTCTGGAATGGGGAGAAACAAAACCCTGAGGGTGGGGGAGAGAACAGAACAGTGTTAGAAAATTAGGCTAGGAATCACAGAAATTTAACTGGGAACTGAGTGAGAAGGACAGGGGCTAATGGAAGCCTCAGTCTAGAAGTAAGACCCTCTTAGCACCCCCTCCCTCCCAGGCCCAGGAGATAGGATCTTTGGGGGTGGGGGCCAAGTCCCTCTGAGAAGAGAATTGTGTGGCTGTTGTCTTTTCGACCTTCTTTGTCCTTTAGCTTCTCGGTCTGTTTTGTAGCTTCCTTCTGACTCCTTCCCTCCCATGTTATCTCTCCATTGGGTCTTCTTTATCTTGCTTTCTCCCCACCTCCTCCCCACGAGATAGGGACCTATCTCCCTGGTCTCTTGTCCTTCCAGCCTCCTTTCTCGCCTGTCGCTTCTTTCTCTTTCCCTTCCAATTACCCCCTCCCTTCTGCTTCCTCCCCTCCCGTTTCCCGGCTACAGACTGCTCCAGAGCTGGATAAAAATAGCGGAGGCAGTGGCGGGGAACCAGGTATTGCCACAGCTTGGGGAGGAGGTGGGGGGGCGAGCTCCCGCGACTGTTTCCTTCGGTGGCTGGCTCAGCTGTTCCCAGGACAGGGTTCCTTTTGAAGGGGAAGTAGGTCGGGCAAACTAGGGACCCTTTGGGAAGTGGGGAAGGGGTCAGACAGGGACAACTCCGACAAAAAACAGTGAAGTTGGGAGTCAATCTAGTGCTTGGTCTCTGTGGGAGAAGGAAGGGTCTGGAGTGGCGGGGATTTACGCCTGTTCTGTCCCTCCAAGGACCCTCAGACTGACAGAGCTGGAAGCCGCGTGAATCCAAGGGCTGCACTGCCATGACGACCGCTCACAAGCCACAGGACAAGTATGGGGGACTCCTGAGAAGGTTTCCGATGGGGGTGGGGGCGGGGGCAGGGAGAGCTGGAGAAGGGCTGGTGACGGGGCTCCCAGGGCCCCCGCTGTCCACGGGCTCTTCCTGCTGGACACCTGTGAGTCATTTGAGCCCAGACCAGCGGACGAGGAAGAAATCCACCATCTGAGCTGTTTACTGGGCGTTTGGGCAGTGGGTGACAGGCATGTGGAATGGCCTGGGCCTCTCCCCATTCCGTCACAGTTTCCAGCCTGCTGCTGGCTCCCCTCAGCCAGCCTCCCTTGGCTTTCGGCCTCCCCCAGTGGGGAAGGATATTTGGCAGCTCCCATTTCTCCCCCTGCCAGCACATCTGGAAAACTTTCTCACTGCTACCACCACCACCACCACCCTTCGTGACTCTCTGGGACCTCTTTCTTAGATAACCTCCCTCCCAGTTGTTTGTCTTCCCTCTTTCCTCTTTCTGGATTCTCGTTCCCCTTCCCTCTATCTTTATTCACTCTTTCCTTTATCGCCATTTCTTATTGCCTCCCTGCCTTATCTCTAGACTTCCTAATCAAATTTCCTACCCCACTTTATCCCCCTGCCCCTTTTATGCCTGTGCCCCCTGCTCCATCTCTGGTCATTCTCTGCTCACCCTTTGGGGGATCCCTCTTTCCTCTGGCATCCCATGGATCATCGGGGACCCATCATTCTTTCTCACCCCATCATCCTGCTTGGCCCTCTTGGTTTCCAAGTCCAGCCTCCCTGCCTTTTGGTTAGGAAACAACTCAGACTTTTTCCTCTTGGAGTTCTAGCCATGATCCCAACCCTACCCCTGTGGTTCAGCCTGTCCCAGACAGTGGTTGATATGGGGGTGGGAGTATTGCAGCCCTAATGTGAGTTGGAGAATAGCCCTTTCCTCCACAGACCAGGAAAACCTTGACTGTTAACCATATTTAACCTGGTAACATCCTATTGCCCAACTCCCTGGTCCCCCCGGACAGTCTGACCAACAGAGCTGGTTCTGGGTGGAACAGAAGGCAAACCCACACCCTGACCTCCCGAACTCATTTCTCCCACCCACCCTTTCCTGCAAAGTCTAGGCAGAAGCACCAGGGAGCTTGGTTTCCCTAATTTTACATCTTTTGTAGGGAACCGTAGATATTCCCCTTCCCTCCTACCCCCCATAGGCAGCAGCATAATCATTTCCAGCTGAAAGAGGAAGGAGGGTTATTTGCTGTGTATTTTGTTTTCTTGCTCCTCTCTCCCCCATCCTCCTCCTTTTCTTTTTCTGTCGAACTGTATGGGATAGAACTGGAGTTCCCAGCCTTTAAGGTCCCTATGGGCCAGTGGGGGCTGGGAACCAAGGCCCAGATATAGTGTCAGCCTGTGTCGGTCCCTTGGATGAAACTTGTCTTTCCCTGGATTTAATACGTTATCTCCCAGCTTTCTGTAACCAGGCAGAGAGAATCTGGGCAGGCAAGAAGTACAGGTGATAGGCTGAGTACATTTAGGTGTTTACCTTCCTGAAAATACCGAGATCAAGTGCTCTGTTTTCCCATTGGACTCCTCACAAAAGCTCCGAGCACTTTTCCAACCATTATCTCTGTCTTTATTCCCCTCTAAGGGAACCAGGAAGGCTTCCCTCGTTATCTCTCTTTATCTCTCTCCTTGTCCATGGGGGGTGGGAAAGGCTCAGTCTTTATTTCTCTTTCATGTTTATCCCAATCCACAGAAGACAGGAAGGGCTTTCCACATGGCCCCTTTCCTTGGGAAGGGATCATCTGGAGAGGAGACAAAGCCAAGGGAAGAGTCTGATCACTCTCAATAGACTGGAGGGAGCTGAGGGTAAAATGAGGACGGGGTAGGGTCCAGAGACATCCCTCTCAGCCATCCCATCTCTTTTTTCTTCCTCCAGGTACAAAGCCGTATGGCTTATCTTCTTCATGCTGGGCCTGGGCACCCTACTGCCATGGAATTTCTTTATGACTGCCACCATGGTGAGACATAGGAGAGGGGAAAGCTGGGGCAGGGGACAAGGGGGTGGGCACCTTCTCCAGGGGCACCATGGGAAGTCAGTGTTCAGTAAGGCACTTGGAGGAGGTGATTTGAGGATGTGGCTGGGTAACATGGCCATCCTGGAAGAAGGAGGGTGCTCCTATCCACTGGGATAGGAGAAGGAAGAGGCAGTGTTGCTGAGCAGTAGAAATTACCCTGGACACAGAAATGTGGCAATTTGAGTTCTAGTCTTTTTTTTTTAATAGCTTTTATTTTTACAAATACATTCGAAGATAGTTTTCAACATTCACCTATGCAAAACCTTGTATTCCAAATTTTTTTCTCTCCTTCCTACCCCTCCCATAGACAGCAAACAATGTTTGTTTTACAATTATTCTAATGAGTTCTAGTCTTGACTTGAGCAATATCTCAGAGACTTGGTTTCCTTCTCTGAAAATTAGTGAATTAAACTAGATCAGAGATTCCTTGGGGGGAGGGAGGGAATGGGCAGGGGAAACAGTTAAGATTAAGTGACTTGCCTAGGATCCCACAGCTAAGTGTCTGAGGTCATATTTGAACTCAGGTTCTCCTGATTCCAGGACTGGAATTACCTAGCTACCCCTTGGATCAGAGTTTCTTAACCTGGGTTCTTTGCATTTATTTAAATAAATGCTATTTAATTAAATAAATACTGATATATATATATATATATATATATCAGTAACTGTTTCAATACTTTTTTTTTTTTTTTTTTTTTTTGCAATCCTATGTATTTAAATGCATTTTATGCATTTAAAAAACAAAACAAAACAAACAAACAAACAAAAAACATTGTCCCAAGAAGATAGGATAGAATTCACTGATTGCCATCGGGTCCTTAACAGGTAAAAAATTAAGAGCTTCTGGCCTAGATGATCTCTTTAAGGTGTTTTCCATGTCATATTTCTGTGATTGAGGAAGTAAGTTTATGTGTAGCCATCATTAAGACCTCTGAAATTCATGCTGATGTGGTGACCCCTAGTTTCTTGCAACTCCGACATGCTCTAGTGACTTGGAAAAAGCTGATTTGAGTTCAATCCAGGTGATGAAGTGGACTTTTTGTCCAGTGACCAGCTCACCTCCCCCACCAGAAGGCTCATTACCAGCTACATTAGCTACAGCCAAAGACCAAATAGAATATTAGTTTTGAAGTCTGGAAGACAAATTTGAATCCCACTTCTTTCTGACCTGGGGCAAGTCTCCTCATCTAAAAATGTGACTAATTCCAGTTCTCTCTTTCTCTGCAGCAAATAAAAAAAAATACAACAGGGCTTCATGTGGCCTTGTTTCTGCCTCTGGAGAGATTAGGAGAGGAGATGTTCAGTTTTATAATTTCTGTACAATTTTTTTTTAACTCCACCCGTGATTCATTGGTTATAGGAACCTCCCTTGCTGATCCAGTAACTCATTTATAAGGAGCTGGCTAGGAGCTTGGAAGTCACTTACCCCCAGGTTACACAGCCTCTGTGTCAGAGGGTGGGACTGGAATCCAAGTCCTCCTGACTCAGCTTCTTGCTCTATAAATCACCTCACTATCTGTCTAGACTGCTAGATTTGTTAAATTGTGCTCTTTGTTTGTTTGTTTGTTTGGCAACATAGCTAATATGGAAATAGGTTTTGCATGGGGGGAAAAAAGCAAAAAACCAAATGTCAACTCTTGGTACCCTATATTTGTGGGATCTCTGCTCAAAGCTCACTAAAAGGAGAAATGAACTAGACTTCCATGTTAACCAGGAGGAAGGCCTCCCCTGCCTGTTGGGTGGATCATCTAAGAAGGATTTCTGGGAAGGCAGGAACCAGAACCAAAAAGACAGGGGTGGATTATAATCTGTACTTGTGAAAGAAATAACAATGCAGGTGAATGAAGACATATCCAGGGAATCATACATAATTCAAGCAGTCTCTCCATTTTAGACGTGAGGAAGCTGAGGCTCACAGAGGACGTGATTAGGGGTCACCTAGCTAGGAAGTGGTAGACCCAGGATTTTGTGTCTGGGTCTTCTTCTGATTCCAAATCTAATACTCTTTCTACTAATAGTTTCCTTCTTCTTTTATAACTTAGTAGTTTTCAAAAGGGCCTTGGGACCAAAGTAGCTTTTTTTTCCTTTAAAAATTAATAAACCAACATGACTTTCATGGTAATGTTTTGCATAGCTTCACATGTGCCTTCTTAAAGAGAGGTGAGGATAAGAAGGAAGGGAAAGAACAAATGTAAGAAATTGTTTTATATGTAACTGGGCAAATAAAAATATTACATATTTTTAAAAGAGCTAGCAAAAAAATTAGTGGAGTTACTTTTTTTTTTTTTTAACATATTTTTGCAAATCTTACTATTGTCTAGCTTACTACAAGATAGCCTAATTCTCATCTGCTTCTGCTTTCAGTCACTTGTGAATAGGCTTAGGTTTGCTATTGAGTCTATGTGCATGTGAATCCTCTAATACCTGTTGAATATTCTTCACTGTCCACCTCTCTCCTCAGTACTTCAAAAGCCGCTTGGGCCCACCCCAGAATAATTCAGTTTCTTTGTTGGAGGAAAACGGGAACCTCCTGGGTAGCACATCTCCACCCCCACAGGCATCTAGTTTCCTGGATTCCATTTTCAACAATGTCATGACCTTATGTGCTATGCTTCCCCTCCTGGTCTTCACCTGTCTCAACTCCTTCCTGCATCAGAGGTAATTGAACCCTTCTATGATTCATTGCCTTTCCCTCTGCCCTAACTCCTTGCTTCAGAAGTGGAAAAGCACCCGCTCAAGCTCACCAACGTCAAAGAGCAGCTCTGAGATTTTGGTCCAGGCCTTCCTTCTGACAGCCATCATCACCTTTTTGGTTTTCTGTGGGATGGCAAAGAGGTGGGAAACTTCTAGGGCAAAATGATGTGTTTTTTCTCCCATGTGTTGGATGTTTTTGCTCAGTTGTTTCATTTTATAGCAAGAGAAGATTCAGTCTCAGAAGGGGCTTAGAAAATTTTTCTTCTCAGAAATGATTATGAAATAAAGACAAATTACAGTTATATCTTCCACATCATGACTTTCCCCCATTAATTTATTTTGACTTGACATCAACAATTAAATGGGAATTTGTTGGGAGTATCTCGGAAGCCTCAGAGAACACGCAAAGGCCAACAAATGACCAAAAAAGTTTAGAAATTCAAATGCATGTGTAGTATTGGATACTACATTTAATCTAATAAATGGGGGGATAGTATCATTTAATAATATAATAATTCAGGCTTCTTCTCTGGTATGAAAGGAAAGCCAAAAATTTTTACACAGATTTTCCAGATCTCTGGGGCATTGTGCCCTTAACCCCCAAGATGTGGAAGGAATGACTGTATATCAATAATTTTTTTTCTAAGTAAAATGAGGGAATTGGAATCATTTCCCTTTGATAATGGTTTAAGGTTTACAGTGTCCTGCCTACATTATCTCATTTCATCTTTATAAGAACCCTATGATATAAGTTACTTTATTCCTATTTTCAGTAAGGGGGAAATCAAGAATCAAACATTGTAGATATTTTTGACCTGCTTAGTGATTTCCAAGTGGTCCCTTTAGTTTGAAATCCTTTGAATTTATTTCTTGCCCACTCTCCACCACACATTTCTTTCCTGCTTATCTTGAATTCTTTTCATCCCCTTCTTCCCTGCTCAATACCCCCCCCCCACCACCACCACCACCACCATGTGACCCTGAGGACCTATAATTTCCCATCTCAGCTTTAGAGAGAGGAAACGTTGATCCTCCTTTTTCCTTCTGCAGGATCCCCCAGGCCCTGCGGATCTTGGGCAGTCTGGTGGCCATCTTGCTGATGTTTGCCTTGACAGCTATTCTGGTAAAAGTAAACCTTGATCCCCTGCCCTTCTTCGTTCTCACCATGATCAAGATTGTTATCATCAACTGTGAGTTCTCTGGGTGGGGAGGGTTTGGGGAGAAGAGAGCAGGCTGGGGAACCTAGGGAGTTGACAGAGAGCCAATGGACACTTTCTTAGCTTAGTTTTTCCTCCCTACCTCATTGGTTAATATTTCTTCCCTATCCATTTGCTATTCCATATAGAGATAAGCATTGTAGAACATTTATAAAGGGATTACAACGCTAAGCCCTGGGAATATAATCTTATCTAGCAAAAGAGTTTCTGCCCTCAAAGGAGCTTATATTCTAATGTAAAAAGATACACAAAAGGGGAGCTGGAGAGGGTTTGGTGGGAAGTGCACTGTGTGGAGGTGCACTTATAATACTTAATACTTCTTATTAGAAGTGGTATGGAAACTTGGGTCCATGCAAGATGAAGTAAAAACTCCCTGGAATCTCTAGACCTGAATCCACAGCACTTCTCTTTGCAAAGTGGATCTTGGGAAAAGGAGCCATTTTTTCCTTAGTCCTTACTATTTGTTATTGAGTTGTTTCACACCCCATTTGGGATTTTCTTGGTAAAGATAGTGAAGTGGTTTGCTATGTTCTTTTCCAGCTCATTTTATAGGAATGAGGAAATGTAGCAAACCACATTAAGTGACTGGTTTAGGGTCACACTACTAGTACGTGTCTGAAGGCAGATTTGAACTCTATTATCTTTCTAACTTTGGGCTGGGCCTTCCATTCATCCACCCACATATCTGCCCTTCCCACAGTATATCTTCATTTTCCCAATTATTTGAATTGATGCCGCCTTAGATTTCCAGACTCTGAGAAGCAGTCAGTAATCATTTATTGTTTACTGTGTATTGTCCTAAGTGCTGGCTTTGCAAATATGTGCAAAAAAAAAAAAAGACAAGGTTTTACATTTTATAAGGAAAGACTGGAGAAGACTGTATTCAAAAAGAATATTGAAGGACCATAGTAGGAAAGGCAGGATTCCGGGTTCTCAAGACATGATGGAGATTACAGGGAGTGCTGCCTGGTGGGAAAGGGAGAAATGTTTGCTTGGGTTTCCTCCTGGAGAGAATAGTTATGGGGTGACCAGGGGCTTTCTCTGTATCCTCCACAGAATAGTTATGGGGTCACCAGGGGCTTTCTTTGTGTCCTCCACAGAATAGTTATGGGGTGATAGGGGCTTTCTCTGTGTCCTCCACAGAATAGTTATGGGGTGACCAGTGGCTTTCTTTGTGTTTCCACAGAATAGTTATGGGGTCACCAGGGGCTTTCTCTGTGTCCTTCAGTCTTTCACTACCCTTTGTGACCCCCTTCTGAATTTATTTGCCTTTCCCTGGTCCCCTCTCCACTATTCAGTTCAATTCATCAAATATTTACTAGGTCGTCACTGTCTGCTAGGCTCTATGCTAACACTGGGAAAAGAAAGGCTGTCCCTGCCCTCAGAGAGCTTGCAGTCTTCCTCTTATCTCATCAGAGGGACTTCTTTCCATGCCTTTCCCTGCCTTTCTTGTGTTCTCCTTAGCATTTGGAGCCATTCTCCAGGGCAGCATGTTTGGCCTGGCTGGCCTGCTGCCCGCCAGCTACACAGCTCCCATCATGAGTGGCCAAGGCCTGGCTGGAACCTTTGCTGCGCTGGCCATGATCTGCGCCATTGCCAGTAAGTTCTTTCCACCTCTTTGTGACTCCCTAGAAGTGAAGGGGAGGGGAAGTGGGTTTAGGGGACGGGTTGGGGGTGGAGGCTCCGCAGGGATCATTTTTCTCTTTTTTACTCTACCTCCCTAGGTGGTTCACAACTGGAGGAAAGTGCTTTTGGATACTTCATTACTGCCTGTGGAGTCATTGTCCTTTCTATCTTGTGCTACTTGCTCCTGCCTCGCCTGGTAAGATAAAGGGAAGGAGTCAGTCCTTTGGGGGATCCTAAACAATAGTGACAGTGTGGTTTGGAAGCTGGGTTTGGTATCTGGCCACCTAGGTTTGAAATACTGACTCTGCCACTTAAATCAATCACTTCTCTCTGTGTGTATCAGTTTCTTGATTTGTAGTAGTAAGTAGTATAACAATAAAAATAAATAGCTAACTTCTATGTAGTATTTTTAAGGCTTTCAAATATTATCTTCACAATAACTCTGGGAGATAGGTATTACTATTATCCCCATTTTACAGATGGGGAAAATGAGGCAAATAGAAGTTAAGTAACTTGCTTAGCATCACACAGCCACTAAGAATATGAGCCTTGATTTAAACTCAGATTATCCCGACTTCAGACCCAATGCTGGCTATAAAATATGGGGATAGAGCTGCCTACGCTCCCTATTTCTTCTAAGAACTGTACTTCTCCTCCTCCCCTGAAAAAAAACCCTATATACAATCCTCCCCCTTTAGTACCATTCTGCTTCTAAACCAGTGATAATCAAACTTAAATAGAAAGAAGACCTGTATTAGCTGCACAATCCTGGCTTAGAAAGCCACAAATTAATATTATCTATATTGATTATTTATTTCATTAAACATTTTTCAGTTATATTTTCTTCTAGTTTGGGCTGTGAGTTTGACACCTCTGCACTATGTCCTTCCTCTCAAAGTAATCAGCTGCCCTAAGGGAATGTCTGCCAGCAGACAAATGATCCCAAAGACCTTTCCCTACCTTGGTATTTTCGGAAAAGAACAGTATGTTTGTCCTCCTTCCACCACTGCCCCTGGGGTACAAGGACACTTATGGTGATGCTGCCCTCTCCTGTGTATTACTATTCCAGCTCCTCCAAACTTTGGAAAGGACAGAGTGCATGTTGGTCAGTCATTTCTCAGTGCTCTTACATGTAAAAACAAACAAACAAACAAACTTATTCCCTTCTTTCCCTAGAAACATAAAACAAAATAAGGGGGTTGTATTAGAGCACAGTCCTAGATCTGTAATCCTAAAAGTAGATGATTGGAGAGTTAGAAATTGGGGAGAAAAATCTCAGTCTGAGGTCTCCTTCTCTTTCTCCCTGCCAGAAATTCTACCAATATTACCAGCAAGCGAAGATGGGGCTTCATGGGGAGCGAGAAACCAAAATGGATTTGATACGAAGAGGTACCTGGGTCCCAGAGGAGTGGGAGGGAGGATACTCTGAGAGAATACATACCCAAAGGAGAAAAAAGGGATTTTTTTATTTGCTAGGTGCTGTGAATGATACAGAAAAAAAAATATATAGTCTCTGGGCTAGGTGATCACAGAAGAAATACAAAATATGGCTGTATTCTCTGCTCCCAGAAGAGACTGAAGCAGCTAGATTAGCTTGAATACTGAGCGACAACAGGGCAAAAGCCAGTCTGTGTCTGCCATAAATGCTCTACCAATATGGCAAGCCCTTAGGGAGTGTGCAGAGTGTGGTGGTGGGAAATTGTCCCAAGAGAGAACAAATCAGACCATGTCTGAAACAGCAGCACACAGCAGGTGAGTCAGGCCTGTGAGTGGCTGCTAAACCTATAGTTAGGGAGGCCCAAGCTTAAAAACAAAGGAAGAATTAAAAAAACTCAAGAGATGGTTTCTGGGCTAGGTGCTATGAGGAAAATGTATGACATGATCCCTGCCCTTGAGAAACTTATCATACCTGGGAATACATTTATGCAAAATAACTTGGGGGAAAAACAGTTATATGTTGAAAATTGCAAGATTCTGACTGTCCATACAAGGAGTCTTTAGAAAAAAGGTCTAGAAAAAAACCATCTTGTAAGGCTCAAACTTGGATGCTTTTTCCTACAAAAGTCTTCCTTGGATTAAAGTATTCTCCTTACTCAGAAACTCACGCAGCTCTCTCTAGTGTGGGCTCATCACATAAAAGTGTGTGGGACAGTGCTTTGCGTACATGTGCTAGACTGTAATCTTCATCAGGGCAGGGATCTTGTGTTGTCTAAATTCTGCGCATGCCCTGGTTCTCCCTTAGCAGGGCTCTCTTTGTAAATGAAACTTTTTAAAGAAAGAAAATGGGACTCCTCACAGATGTTTGTGGTTGTATTGTCTAAGGCCTCTGGGAATAGGTTGAACTTGAAAGATTGGTAGGGTTTATTTGGAGGAAGGAAGGAAGGAGGGAGGGAGGGAGGGAGGGAGGGAGGCATGAGCTAAAGAAATTGAATGAGGAGAGGCATAAATTATAAATAATACTTATGTAGTATTTTATTTATTTTTCTATTTTATTGAAAAACCCTGAGTAATAGGGATGGGCAGACAGATATGGGGACTGTGAATGAGTGAGGACTTAAGGGCCCAGAGAGGGGAATTCAGAGCTATAAAAGCTGAGACTTGAGTCACATATGGCAGCAGACAGTTAAAGCAGGGATCAGGTGGAGGGAAAGCTGTAGAACACTGACTGAGGGGAACACCAAAGGAGGAGCAGGAAAGACTTGAGTAGATCTGGAGCTGGGTCCTAGGTGGGGGGATCATCTTTGACTATCCCTGCCTCCCACAGGACCTTGGTTTGAAAGTAAGTTTTAGGCTCAGGGCAATAAGGGTAGGTATACTAGAATATTGATGGGGAACTAGAATTAGAAAGGTAGAATAGAATAAGGCAGAATATGAAGAATACAAATCTCAGGTGGGGAGAGAATATGAAAATCTGAGAACTGCTTCTGAGGGAGGGGGGGAAAGCAGCAGAAGGACCTGGGTGTTGCTTACAGGATGGCATCAGTCCCAGGATTGGAGAATTCAGTTATCAGAAAGTACAAAACATGAATAAAGCCCTAGAAATCAGCCTGGTCAGTGTTGGCCAGGATTTGGCAACTGGGAGGTTGCTACCTCAAAGAGAAGTGCAGTCTCCAGCCTCGATAGGTACTATGCCGATCACTCCGTGGATAGTCCCCCTAGGGTCCAGAGTCCATATGCTTCCCTGAGTGTTTAGTGAGGAGCCCTTTGCACATGGCTCCCATCTCTTGGGACATGTGTAGGTAAGTGACATCTTGTTTGTATGGCTTGAAACATCAAACGGAGGCCATCCCACCAGCATCTCCTGCAGGACTCCAAAAGACCACTAGTTCACCTACTTCCGTGATAATCTCAGGGACAACATAGTCTGAGGTCCCACAGAAGGTCCAGATCGTGTTTCTGGAGTTGATGATGTTCTTGTCCATCCAAAAAAACAAATCCATGATCTTGATGTATCCATCTGTGTCCAGCATCACATTATTCAGCATCAGGTGCCCGTAGGTGATGTCCTGGTTGGGCAGGAAGACAAGACCAATGGCAGCTTCCCTCAATAGGACCTGCCCAGCTGCTGAATATGGTATATGAAGTCCCTGTAAAACCTGTCCAACTGCTGAACCCACATTCAGCAGGAGTGAATGAGATCCAGGTAGGATTTGCCAGCTGCTGAAATGTGGAACAGGAGCTCCTCGCCCATCCATCACAGACTCCCTTACAAAGTGTAGACCTCAAAGGTAGAAGAGAATATAGTCCCCGTGGAGCAACCCCCCAAGGCCAGGATGGGCTTCTTTACCCGATGCCTGCACAATCACACCCTTCTTTAGGATCTCTTCAGATCTCGGATGTCTCCTCAGCTAGCATCTCTTGTCAAAGCTATCTGTGATGAGAACCATAATCATAGTGGAGTTGGAGATGGCTGAAAGGGGCCAAAGAAGCATCCATTGGAATCATGGGGTTGGGGGAGGGACCCAGACATACTCGATGCCACAATGTGTAGCATTTTAAAGTTCAGAAGGATGATTTCCTCACACCACAGTGAAAAGTAGGTAAGATTTTTTTTTTTTAACTGAAGCTATGATTCCAACGGTTTTCCTGGTGAGGAATTTCCTCTACCAAAAGCAAATCCATTCTTGCTTTGAAAATTACTGTCTTAGTGATGATTCACTTGAGGCATGAAGAGAATAAAGGAACTTGCCAAACATCATACAGCTTTTATAGAGCAGATGTAAATAGGTCTTCTTAACTTCAGTGAAAGTTGGCCCTTTATCTGCTAAGGACTAATGGAGTCAACTCAGATAGAAACCTGATCATTCACTTAAGAGAAATTACCAATTAACATTATCTGTTTTGTATTGTATTTTTTCATTTTATTGTGTTAAAATATTTATCAGTTACATTTTCATCTGGTTCTGGCTCATTCAGGAATTTTGCTGAGGTCCTGAAAGTTTGACACCTCTGCACTAAGTAACACTTCCTCTTGAGTAGTGCTACTGTCTTTGATTTACTTCTGGAGGGAAACAGAAGCTCAGAAAGAAGGGATTTCCCCAAATTCACAAAAGCAAGGAACTCAAGAATTAGCAGGGACCTCAATCGGTAGTTAATCCAGCTCCTCCACTTTTTACCCTGTTCTCACATCTGAAAATTGAGCACTAGATAGATGACCTAAGAAATCCTCATCTACCGAATGGTCCTGAGTCTCCCATTTCATTTTCGAATAGCTCAGATTATCAGGAGGCTTTTCCTGACATCAGATTCAAAACTGACTTTGTGTGACTTCTTCCATCCATTGCTTTTAGTTCCTGCCCTTCGAGTTCAAACAGAACAAGTCTAGCTCTTTGCATCCTTGGATATAGCTCTCTTCTGTCATCTGTCATCTTGGTTGATTAATCTCTCAAAAATATGTTATTTCCTCTCAACCATCTTCTCCTGGATACATTCTACCTTTTCTTATCTTTCTTAAAATACATTGCCTGGAATCGAACTTGGTACTCTAGAGATGGACTGGCCAAAGGAAGAAAATTGTCATCTTCATCTCTTTGTTTTGGACATTGGACTGTGAACCCTGAAATGACAGGAGTTGGTTCTTGGGCTTTCTTTGTGTCTCTGTCTTCCTCCCCAATTCCATGATGAGAACCACGATGACGATGGTAAAGTTGGAGATGGCTCAAAGGGTGATTTCCCTTCCAGATCCTTTTGGCTACTTCAAGTCTCAATCAAAATCCTACCTTTTCCAAAAAAGAAGCCTTTTGAAAACTTTAGACAGCCCTTGGTGCCTTGCCTGTGTGATTATCTCCAATTATATCCAGTTTATGTTATCTGTAGCTGATTTTTAGATAATTACTTGCATGTTAACTCCCATTTGATTAGGAACTTCTCAAGGGCAGAAATTGAGGTGGGGGAATGGGGAGTCTTTATATCCTTAAGGCTTTGCATAGTGCCATAGTAGGCATTTAAATGTTTGTTTACTTGATTTGGATATCATGCATCTTTTAGTGCTTTCAGTATTATCAATCAATAATCATTTATTATCATTATGCTTTATTATGACCTTTTTGTTATGTCACCAGTTATGTCACATATCAAAGACTTTAGAGCTTGAAGGGATGTAGAAGGTGATAATTTGTTTGGAGTTACACAGCTAGTAATAGCTGAGGTGGGATTTGAATTCTGGTCTTTGTGAGTCCATTTAAACTCTGTTCTTTGTGGGTCCAAGTTCAGCATTCTCTCCAATAGACCATAGAGTCCTTTGACTCCAAGTCCTATTCTCTTTCCTCTTTCCCAAAGAGGAGTAGAAGTATAGTATATTTGTAGGACACTAAAGAGACTTCTGACTAGAGTAGAGGGGGAAGGAATAAGGGGAGGTTGAGTAAAATACTCTGGTACTCTAGTTTTACTTCACACGTGTATATGAAGGGCATTTGGTGGTAGAAGGTCTAGGCCTGCAATTTCATGTCATTTTAATAGGAAAATTCCTTATTGAGGAACTTCCCTTTGCTAATTAAGATCAATAACTATACTACAATGACTATAATCTTAGAGGACTGGCCTAGAGGATAAGTGATTAACCCATAGCCAAAGCCAGTATTTGTCACAGGGAAGATCTCAGACTTCTTGACCTAGGCCCTGCTATCTCTTCACCATAGTGAGCTCCCTCTCCAAGTGTTTTATAGGGAAATATCTCTAGTAGGAAATTAAAGAGGGGAGCCTAGAGGAAGCAAGAGGTAATTTCAGTGTCTTAAGTGATGGTTGGTAGCTGAGGTTCTAGGGAATAGCTGAGAACATGGAGGTTAGTATCAAGTGGGACGATGAATTGGTTGTCTTTTAGGGACCATCTCAGGTTCTCTCTACCCAATGACCTGAAATCTTGCTGATGGCACAGGGTAGGGGTAAGGTCTGAGAAGTAGGCTCCACTTGGGAGATCATTCCAGACAGTGGAAAGAACACTTGGCTGGAGTCGCATGATGAGTTCAAATTCCACTTAATATCTGTGTTACTTTGGGAAAGATTCCTGAGCTTCAGTTTCCTAATTTATAAAATGAGTGGGTTGGGGGGCTGGGAATTGGACTAGAGGGCCTCAGAATTCCCTTCCAGCTCTAAATCTATGATTATATAACACTATAAAAGAGAATAAGTTTATTTTTCTCCTAATTCAGGACCTTATATTTATCTTATCTTTTTCCCAGGAGAGAACTCTACCAAGACTGCAGGAGGGATATCAAAGCCCAGCCCACAGACTACTTCCTATGAGAAAACTTCCATCATAGCTATCCTCAAAAAGGTAGACAGGGATCCAAGGCCTGGGTCTTCTGCCTCCGTAGCCTATCCTTCCCTATCCCCACTATCCCCTTGGCCTTGACTCTTTTCTTCTCTCCCCCTCATTTTCAATCTATGACTTTCCCCATTTTTGACCTTTTGTAATTGATGACTGGGTCCAGAAGAGAGATTTCCATTCATTTCTCTTCCCCTTGTCCTCATCACTCCAGCCCCATCCCCCTCCTTGCCCACCACACGTCCAAAAATGAGACTGAACCACCAGCCCTCCATCCATCCCTTCACCTGCCCCAGTGCCCTCTGGACGAAATCATCCCCTTTTCTTCCGATTCCCAGATCTGGGTTCTGGCATTGTCTGTCTGCTTTGTCTTCACCATCACCATCGGCGTGTTCCCTTCTGTGACCGCTGAGGTCCAGTCCACCATTGCAGGGACCAGTGACTGGAGTGAGAGCTGGAGGGCAGGGTGGGGAGGGAAGGACTGGGTGTGGAATTGGAGGGGGAGGAAATGGAATCCCAGAAGGAGGTTTAAAAAAATAAAAAAGCTTTCACTAGGATTTGGGAATCTTTTGAAAAAATAGGGAACTGGGAAACCTGCTTGTTTTGGTTAATGACTTGGGGTGGGGTGGGTCAGGAGGGTATCCCTAACCCTTAGCTCCCTGTTCCCATCTTTTTATTCTCCTATCAGCTCCCTAAAAGTAAGAAGCAGGGAGTATTGTACAGATGGTGAAACAGTGAGCTTAGGACAGTGCAGAGATCGACAGAGTCAAGACTAGAACTTGTGTCCTGCCTCTTTATCCCACCCCTCCCTGCTTTGGGTCTCCTACCCTGTACTTTTCCCTAATTTCAAACTTTTTCACCATCTCGCTTCCAGACAAGTATTTCATTCCTGTCTCCTGCTTCTTCATTTTCAATGTCTTTGACTGGGCTGGCCGGAGCCTCACGACAGTATACATGTGGGTAAGTAGGGCTTGTGGGGGTGGAGATGTTGTAGAGTAGGATTTTGTTTGAGGATGGAACAGTAAATAAAACATGTAGCTATTTATGGGAAGGGGATCTAAAGCTGCCCCCTCCTGCTTCAAAACTGGCCAGCCAGGAATGTGTGGTGGGTGGGGCGAGGGTTTGGGGTTTCTGGTCCAACTTCCTGGACTAGAAGCTTATGGCCCAGAATAGTGTGTGTGTGTGTGAGAGAGAGAGAGAGAGAGAGTGTGTGATCTGTACACACATGTGATCACTTGTCCTTGCCGGTGGGTGGTTAGTAAGCCAGGGACCACTTTATGGCATATGCTATATGGCATATGGCATATGCTCCTCATATCTGGACTATTCCCCTGCTTCATCTCTGACATTTAGAAGCCTTAGTTTCCTTCAAGGCTCAGCTCAGCTGCTTTCTCCTGCAGCAAGCCTGCCCTAATTCCTCAATTCTATTTCTGCTTAGTGCCCCATTCCCCCACTTATTCCATATTTGCTCATTAGGTCTGTGTTATTTTCACCTCAATAGAAAGTCAGCTTTTAGAGGGCAGGAATAGTTTTATCTTTTCGCCTCCAACCTAGGAACTTAATGTTCATAAATGTGGAATAAATGAATGAGTGAGTGGTAAATGCAGGGTCCCTGAGTTGGGGACCCTCCCTTGGGAGAGGACTCCCCTCTCCTGGGCAGGCAGCAAGACTTAAGGGCCTTCCTCCACAGCCGAAACAAGAGAGCCAATGGAAGGTTCCTGCCCTGGTGGTGGCGAGAGTCGTGTTTGTGCCCCTAATGATGCTGTGCAACGTTCAGCCGAGGAATAACCTGCCCGTCATCTTCCACCATGACGCCTGGTTTATTGTCTTCATGATATTCTTCGCCTTCTCCAACGGCTACCTCGCCAGCCTCTGCATGTGCTTCGGCCCCAAGTGAGTGGGCAGGCCCGGGAAGGTGCGAGGGAGGGCAGGCTCTGGCCGCTGGATCCGGGAGGCCCGCTGGCCAGTGGGTCTTCACAAGTCGCTGTCCTCCACACCCTGCCCATGGGAGTTCTGAGTCGGGCAGGATGGAGGCGGGGACAAAAGCAGAGAAAAAGGAGAGCCCCTTCTCATTGGAGGGAGATGGCCTCCTCCGCCTAGGATTAGCTGTATCTAGGGCCAAGGTCAAAATAGAGGGAGATAAGGAGGAACAAAGTCTGAGCCTGGGAAGTGCCGCCAGTGGCCATCAGCCTCTGCCAGTGGGAGTGCCCGGCTCCATCCTGCCCTCTGGCCCACCGGCATCCTCAGCATTCATTTTCCTAGACTGTCAGCTGTTCTGGTTGCTAAAGGCAGGAAGTAACCCGACTTCCAGCTCGGGATTCTGGGAAGGGTAGTTTATTTGCTGTGATGTTCAGGGTGCAGTTTCAGGTGAGTGGGGTATCCCGCGCCCTGCGTACAGCCTGGGCTTAGAGAAGAAGACTGGGGGTGGTAGAATCTCTAGGAGAAGGTTTCCCAGGGAAGAGGGAAGAACAATGGAGACTAGAGCAGCAGAGGCCGCAGGGGATGCTGGGGCTGGGTTGGAGGGGAGAAGTTCTATGAGCCAGAGCTAGCTGGGGACCAAGTTGGGAGGGGTGTGTGTGTGTGTATGCTGGAGTAAAAGGGGTTACTCTGAGGAAGAGCTATGGGAAGAGTGCTCTAAGCTAAGGGGGCCAGGACACAATCATCCTGAATCTGGGAGAGACCATGAATTTTTGGAAAACTGGATTTGCAGTTCCAAGGACCTCTACTCAGATCTCACCTCTGATAATTACCATGGGCAAGTTGCTTTTTATTCCTCTGGGCCATGGTTCTCTCTTCTGATAAAGGAAGATTAAACTAGATGGGCCTTTCCAATTCTAAATTGAGAAATTTAAAAAATGAGTCAATCAAAATAAGTATCAGAGGTTTGAAAGCTGGATGACATGAAGCCTTGGGGGGGGTGGGTTACAGAATTTTTCTGGGGCAGGGGAGGAGGTCCTGGAGGCAGGTGCAGGAGTCTTGAGATGACCTTGCCTTTTGTCCCATCTACCCCCAGGAAAGTGAGCCCTTCAGAGGCGGAGACTGCAGGTGCAATCATGGCCTTCTTCCTCTCCCTGGGCCTGGCCCTGGGTGCCTTATTGTCCTTCGTGTTCCGGGCTATAGTGTGACCACTTAGAATCTTCCAGCCACCCTCCCTGCCCACCTGACCCACTGCTGAGCTCTCTTTTCTCACTCCCTGTGCTGGAGGCAGAAGAGCAGAACTCCTTTGGACACTGGGAGCCAAATAGCTAGAGCTCTCTTGTCCTGGAGAAGGGATCTCAGAGGACAGCACAGAGAGATCATTAGCTTTCTGCAGTATTTGACTGACTGACCGGCCGATGGAACCCATCTATGGACAAAACAGTGTTTATCCCCCTGCAGCTCTGTGTGTGTGTCTGTCCATCCCCATGTCCATCCCTCTGTATGTCTATATCCAGTGTCAGGGTCCAGTGGATGAGATGAAGCATTGCTTTAGGGTCATTTTTTCTGACCATGTTTTTCCATCCATCCAACCCCAGCACTTTCTTTATCCTCAGCCTTTCACATAATGTCTTGTGTACAGTGCCATTTATTGCCTTTTTTTTTATACTCAAGACAGAAACCAGGTGCCCTTGAAGGCATCCAATAAATCATTCAGGATTTTTTTTTGCTCAGTGTTTATCAACTCCATTCTATGGGAGGTGGGTGGGGGAAAGGGAGAGGACTGGGTGGGCCTGTTGTCATTTAGGTGAGCATGGGAGGAAAAGGTGTTCCTAGATGATCATGGTGGGGAGGGGGACAATAGAGGAGTACTA
Source organism: Sarcophilus harrisii (assembly GCF_902635505.1). Lineage (NCBI taxonomy): Eukaryota > Metazoa > Chordata > Mammalia > Dasyuromorphia > Dasyuridae > Sarcophilus > Sarcophilus harrisii. The sequence goes on along the minus strand of NC_045429.1, from coordinate 268,147,178 downwards.
AAGGGAGAACAGGAAATCCAGTGTAGTGTGTTATATTTTAGTCTGGACTTAAAGCTATAGACCTGCCTTCTCTTTCCTCTGAATTCTCCTCTGTTAAATGACAGGGACAGACGGAGTTGGTCTCCCCTCCTAGCACTGTAATTGAAGTGTTCCCAGATGGTACAAGCAGGGGAAGGACAGACTTAAAGCACCAGGCTCTCCTCTGTTTTTACTCTAGGCTAGATATTTCCAGGCTTTAGACTGCCCATTCCCTTCAGGGAATCTTGGAGAGATAGCAAGGCCATAGCATCTAGCTCTGAGGACAGCTGGGTGGTGCAGTGGGTACAGGGCCCAGGCCTGGAGTCACAAAGGCTCATCTTGCTGTGTTCAAATCTCAAACATTAGTATGCTGTGTAACACTGGTCAAGTCACTTTGCTCTGCTTCAATTTCCTTTTTTAAAATGTGCTGAGAAGGAAATGGCAAATCACTCCAATATCTCTGCCAAGAAAACCCCAAATGGGGTCACAAGGAGTTAGACATGACTGAAAAACAACAATAATGACACAACTCTGGAACCAGAAGGAATCTTAAATACCGTTGAGTTTCCAAGTCCCTCCTTTTACAGATGAGGAAACTTGAGGGACATGAAAATGGAAGTGATTTGCCAAGGTCACACAATAAGATTCTGAGGTGAGATTTGAACACGTCTTTTCAGTCCAATGCCCTATTCCTGCCACAAGCCATGCTGCCTCTAAAAAAGTATAAAGAACCTCCTTTTGCCTTTTTCAGTGATACCTTAATTCCTTCTAATCTCAAGTCCAGAATATTTCTTTTATCTGCCTGTCAGATGAGCTCTGACATTTTTCTATGAGAAATATCGTCATCTGAAATATCTGTCTACAAAACTCAGAGGAATACCTCTTATTTTTCCCTCCTTCTCTATCATCATCCCCCACCCAGTGCCCCAGAGGTGAACGAACTCCAGGCAGGCTCCCAGACCCCCCAGCTCCTGGCTGAACTCCTACGATTCCTGTACTGAAGGAGTCAGAGGCTGGGCTCAGGCCTCCAAAAGTTTGGCATCCATCCTTGGCACCTCAGCTCACACTTCTGCTGCACTTCCTGGAGAACAAGGGGGCCTGTGTCTCCCCAGAATGAGGGGGCTAGCCAGCTTGGCGCCCTAGGGTCCAGCCTTGGACCCTTTCCCATACCCCAACAGGCTTGTGTTGGGAAGGAAGAGTTGGGGCGGGGGCGAAGATTTAGGTATCAGAGGAGTGACTGTAGATGGACAACCTGGGGGGCTCAAGTCTCTTGAGTTTCCTTGAACTTAGTCCCTTTTCTTCCCCTCCACAAAAGGGGAATGAAAAGGTCCTGGCAAAGTTCAGCAAAGTATTGCCATCCATCTTCCAAAGTTTCTGTATCACAGAGAGTGAGTGGCAGAGGGACACAGGCAGGCCCTGCCCTTGGGTGGGCTCCCAGACACACTGCAGACACAAATATACAGGTCATACACACACAGTGGGGAAAAAATACCTAAGACGGAAATATTTTTGCTGGCCCTAATTTCAAAGTTCAGGGAATGACTCAAGGAGATTGTGCCTCTCCCCTCTGTTCTGAGCATAGCCATCCTGATGGTTTATTTATCTAACTGAAGGCTCCTGTTGCATTTGCATAGGACTTGACCACTTAAAATCCATTTTTCTCTGCGATTGCCTTTTAAAATGTAGAATGAGTGCTATGCGGCAGATCCTGGATCCCTAGAGTTAATTATAGTCAGACAGGGGAGATTAAAGAAGAAAGCCATCATTTATTTCTTCTTACCAGTTCTAAAAAGTTTCTTGAAGTTGAGATTTGAAAAGCGACTTAAGGGATTTGGGATAATAGAAAGGTAGAGAAGAAATCTGGAATACCAGATGAACTCTGGCTGCAGTCATCTTCAATGCCCAAACTCCACTTCCTCAGAAATACAAGCCCCAGCCCCAGAAGAAAACCATAATGGCCACCATATCCTAACTTCCTTAGCTGCTTTTCTATTTATTCCCTTAGGATCCACCTAGCTGAGCTCTTGTATTTTCTTGTCTAGGCCCTTGATAGTCAGAAGATAGGAGTTATTATTCCAGCCCTAAAACAGCCACATTTTTTTCTTTTAATTTTGATGGATTTTTTTTTCTTCTTTTCCCTTTAATATTACATTCATTTCTGAATGGACCTTTCCCCAGTGCCCAATTTTGTCATGCCATCCCTTAGAACTAAATGAAATGTAGCTGGTCATGCCATCCCTTAGAATAGAAAAAGGAAAAAAAGAGCAATTAATAAAAAATAATCAATTCCACATCTGACAGTATATGCAATATTCTATGCCCACACTACCCTACCTTGATGGTATAGGTAAGAGAGATTCTTGTTCTCAGCTTTTCTCTGGAGGACTTCAGTTTGCAGTCTTTATGTTCTTTTTTCATAGTGATCCTTATGTATATTGTTTTCCTGGTTTTTCTTTTATCACTCTTATCAGTTGTCTTGCCTGTGTTTCTTAGAATTCTCTATAGTCCCTATTTCTTTAGTTCTGAATATCTTTGGCATTTATATTATATTCATTATTCATTTCTAAATCCATACTTGGATTCTCCCCTTCTCCCCAGAGAAGCATTCTTCTTTAGGAAAAAGAATTTAAAAAAGAAATAAAAGAATGGAAGATAATTCAGCAAAATTAAAAACAGTCTGGTGGTGTATAAAGAATTCCATATCCATAGTTCCCCATCTCTGTTTTCTTATCTCTGGGGCCAAGATTGGTCATCGTAATTACATTTGGTGATTGTGTTGTGGTTCATTCACTCTGCAGTTATTGTTAATGTAATTTTCCTGGTTCTGCTGACTTTAACCTACATCAGTTCACCTAAGTCTTTCAAAGCTTCTCCGAATTGTAAGTGTTCTTACGGAGATGTAATATTCTGTTCTACCCAGGCGCTACCATAGCTTGCCTAGCCATTCGCCTGTTGAGATTCATCTACTTTGTTCCTAGTTCCTTGCTTCTACAAAATATGCTACTGTAAATATGTTGCTGTGTAGGACTTTTTCTTTCTTTGACTTCCTTGGGATATACACTTAGCAGGGGGATTTCTGGATTTGGAACTGGATAATCTAAAGCTACCCTTTAGGCTAATTGCAAATTTCTGCAACACTAATTCAGTGTGTCCTTTAGTAAAGGCTTCAAGAACCTCACTTTCCTCTTCTGGAAAGTTTTTTTTTTCCCTAGAAATATTTAAATATTTTATTTTTTCCAATCACACAGAAAGATAATTTTCAACGTTTATTTTTTGAGAAAGGTTTTGAATTCCAGTTTTTTCTCCCTCTCTCTCCTCCCCACGACAGCAAGGAATCTGACATGTATGATCTGACATATATACACATTCTGGGTGCTATCCTTTGGCTGCCAAGATGCGGCTGTAGTTTATGGGCACTAGAGGGCACCATGCAGATACCCTGGAGTTAAGACTAGCTAATTATAATCTATAACTAACATTTATCTGGCATTTACTATGTGCCGGGCACTGTGCTAAGTGCATTTGGCAATAACCCTGGGACTGGAGACCTGTGTTCTATTTTATGTGTTATCTGTTAGCTCACAGAACCTGCCTCTTCATCTCAAATTTTAATGGTTGTGATGAGACTCAGTTTTCATGAAAAACAGATTAATTAACAAATCCAATAAACATTAGTTAAGTGCCAGCTATTTGCTGATCTAGTGGCTAGAGTACCATTAGGAAGATTCATCTTTCTGAGAGAATTCAAATCAGGCCTCAGACACTTAGGAACTGTGACGTCCTGAACAAGTCACTCACCCTGTTTGCTCCAGTTCCTCATCTATCAAATGGGCTGAAGAAGGAAATGGCAAACCACACCCGTCTCTTTACCTAGAAAACCCAAATAGGGTCACAAAGAATCAAACACGTCTGAAAAAAGATTAAACAACCACAGTGATGTAGTCTGTGACTGACATGAATGAAAACTGAAAGTCTTCTTTCAAAGAAATTATAATCTTAATCGAATAGGGGCTCTTAATCTTTTTTATACCTTGGACCTTTTTGGCAGTCTGATAAAGTCAATAGAACTCTTTTCAGAATTATGTTTTATTTTTATTTACATATATTATGTAATTGTATTATTCCATATTACTAATAATTATATATTATGATAATACAATATTGTTATTTAAATTTAAATCTTAAAGGGACCCACATGTGCAAAAATGTTTGTGCCAGCCCATTTTGTAGTGGCAAGAAATGTAAACTGAGTAGATGCCCATTAGTTGGAGAAAGGCTGAATAAGTTATGGTGTAAGGATGCTCTATTAAAAAACATCAGCAGGATGATTTCAGAGAGGCCTGGAGAGACTTACATGAATTGATGCTAAATTAAGTAAGCAGAACCAGGAAATTATTGTACATGGCAACAACAAAATTATACAATGATCAATTCTGATGAACATGGCTCTTTTCAACAGTGAGGTCATTCAGGCCAGTTCCAATGATCTTGTGATGAAGAAAGCCATCAATACCCAGAGGGAAGACTATGGATCACAACACAGCATTTTCACTCTTTTGGTGGTTGTTTGTATTTTATTTTCTTTCTCATTTTTTTCTTTTTGATTTGATTTTTCCTGTGCAGCAAGATAATTGTATAAATATGTATGCATATGTTGGATTTAACATTTTTTTTAACCATGTTTAACATATATTGGATTACTTGCCATCTAGGAAAGGAGATGGGGGGAAGGTAGGGAAAAATTGGAACATAAGGTTTTGCAAGGGTTAATGCTGAAAAAATTATCCATGCATATGTTTTGAAAATTAAAAAGCTTTAATAAAATTAATATTAAAATTTTTTAAAACCCTCCTGCATCACAGGAACATAGATTTAGAGCCAGAAGGTATGTTGCAGGCTATGTCAGAGATGAAAAAAATCAAAGCACAGGGAAGTTGTGCTTTGTAAGATCACAAAGTTAGGAAATGTCAGTGCCAGCATTTAAATTCTTTCCATTGCTCCAAAATTAAATAACAAAACAAAGGTAAGATGTGATTGGGAGGGAGGACAAATCTCTATGGTAGCTGTCCATCCAGGCCCTATAATGTAAGTGATATCCTTAGGACAAAATATTATGTAAATGGAACTACCTAGGAGAAGGGTATGGGCATAAGGGAGGAGACTCATGGCTGCCTATTCTTTAGACTTCAGTGAGATTACACTGAGATTACCAGGAATGTTCTCAACTTTATAATCTGTTTATTCAGTTATTGTTTTTATTTGGGAGTTGTAGCACGTTAGGATGTGCCCGACAGAAAAGTGATATATTTTTCCTACATTTACTCTTGTTCTCCAGGTGAACCTTCAGAGTTGTCATCTTTTTAAAAGGAACCAACATTTTTTTTCAATTAGTCACAGTTAGTAAGCATTTAATTTTTAATACTTTGTTTTTTCCCCAATAACATGTAAAAACAATTTTAACCTTCGTTTTTTACAATTTTGAGTTTCAAATTCTCTCTCACACCTTCCCTCACCTCTCCCATCACTGAGAAGGCAAGCAAACTTGATAAAAGTTACACATGTGCAGTCATACAAAACATTTCCATAATAAACATTTATTAAGCACCTACTATGTATTAAGCTCTAGGGATAAAAAAAAAAAAAAAAAAAAAAAAAAAGATGCAAAAGACAGCCCCTGCCCTCCTAATGAGGAAGTCAACAGGCAAATAAATGTGTATAAACAAGCTATAGCCAGGATAAATAGGAAATCCTTAACAAAGGGAAGGCTTCTTGTGGAAGGTGGGATTATAGACAAGACTTGAGGGAAGTTAGAAAGTAGACATGAGAATGGGGAGGATTCCAGACATAGGGTCAGTCAGAACTGAGAGGACGATGTGTCTTGTCCAGTAGTAAGGAGGCCAGGGCCTCTGGAGCAGTGGGAGGGAGTGGGGCTTGATGACAGAAGGCTTCAAATGCCAAAAAGGAATGTATATTTGATCTAGGAGGTGATAAGGAAGCATTAAGGTTTACTGAATAAGGGGGTGCTTTCGCCAAAGCTCAATTTAGGGAAATCACTTTGACAGTTGAATAGAAGATGGATAGGAGGGGAGACATGTGGTGGGCAGATCTAGCTACTGGTTACTGCAGAAGTCCAAGGATGAAATGGTAAGGGTCCTGTATCACAGGACTGGCAGAGAAGAGCAGGTAAGTAGCCAAGAGATGCTGTAAAGGTGAAACTGGAATCCCAAATAGGGGAGGTCATTTTCAATTATCGATAAGCAGTTATCGATAAGCCAATAAAAATGTATTAAGCATCTGCTATATGCCGGGACTAATCTAGATGCTGGAACTACATAAATTAATAAGAAACACCTTTTTTCATGGAATAGCTAGATGATTCAGTGGATAGTAGGGGAGTCAGGAAGATCTGAGTTCAAATGTAGCCTTAGATATTCACCAACTCTGTGACCATGAGCAAGTCACAACTGTTTGCCTCAATTTCTTCACCTGTTAAGTGAGCAAAGAAGAAAATGGCAAACCATTTGTGTCTTTGCCAAGAAAAGCTAAAGCAGGTCATAAAGAGTCAGACTCACCCAACCAAGCCTTCAGTTTTCCCTTTATATTGCTCTGCTCAGATTAGAGAGAGGAGAGAATAGAGTCACAAATAACCCCCAGAGATAATGCCCCAAATTCTTATTTAATTCCAGAATTGCATCCTCTACCCACCCTAAACAGTCCCCCCCCCCCCCCATTCTGTCCGGTTCTGGCTGGTGTCATAGCTCTGCCTTCCCTGGGGCCTGACAGACTGGGGCAGGTGGCACAAATGTGTGTGTGTGTTCTGTAGAAGCTCCCAGAAGTGCCCTAGTCTGGGATGACTCACAAAGCAGAGAATAATAGAATTGGCTCTCTCTTATCTATGAGGAGCTTGGAAGGAAAGAGGGAGAGAAAACAGGAGACTTGGCCAAAGAGCTGAGAGGGACATAAAATCATAGATTTAGAGCTAAGAAGGGGTTCTTACAGGTGGGTCATCTAGGCCTCCCCACCCCCTGTATTTTTACAGAAGAGGAAACTGAAGACTAGAGAAAGTAACTTTTCCAAGATCTCACAGAACAGAATTTGAATGGTAGTCCTTTGACTCCAAATCCAGCCCTCTAGCCTGGGAGTTTTTAAGCCAGAAATCCACAGACCGGGCCCAGAATACGTGGCACTGACAGGTTTCAGGGAGTCTATGAACTCAAAAGGAGAAGGGAATCTGAGCTTCCATTAACTCTTGTTTTCCTCTGTAATCTTTTATTCTATTATATGCATTTAAGTATATTATTCTGAGAAAAGTCCCTAGGCTTAACTAGACTGCAAAGGGTTTCCAGGACAAAAAAGATAAAGAGCCCTATTCGTAGTCTAACTCCTGAATTTTAAAAGAATGTCATTAATGTTGTTTGTTCTTACGTCAGTTTTTGGAAACGACCCTGTTCCCCTTTTCCTGGTTACAAAACACAGTTGAGCAAAAACACTCAAAGGGATTGGGGCCAACAGGAGAAGTGACTTGTTCTCTAGAACCAATGCTAAGCCTCAGCTCTCCTGATAGATTTATTCCCGTCCTTTTCCTTTGCTGCCTGTGCTCCGTCCTGGTTCAGGGGAGAAGATGTTAGCCCTGTGCACTAACCCAACCTGGAGAGACTCCTTTCTGGTACCCCGCATGACGCAAAGCAAGAGGCCCGGGATGAAGGACAAGTTCAGGCTGAGCAAAAGGAGCCAGAGAGAGAAAGGAGCGCCAAGCCTTCACAGAGCTCCTGGGCTCATGGGGGGAACTACAGACAGCCGCATTCGGCTTCTGTCTCCCCCCCCGCCCGAATAGAGGATAACCTCAGAGGGAAAGCGCGGCATCCCGGTTGCTTGCGGGAGGGACTGGAGCTGGGAGATGGAAGCAGCCGCGGAACTGAGGAGGGAGCCATGAGGAGGGAGCGCATCCTAGGCCTGCGAGCCGCCAAGAGGCGGGGTCTAGTTTGAGGCAGAGCATGGAGATCGCTAGGAGTAAAGCGGCCGGATCAGAAAGGCGTCACAGAAAGGGGCCTTCAGGGCAGAGACCCGGGGGCGGGCAGAGACCCGGGGGCGGGCAGAGACCCGGGGGCGGGCAGAGACCCGGGGGCGGGCAGAGACCCGGGGGCGGGCAGAGACCCGGGGGCGGGCAGAGACCCGGGGGCGGCGCCCGGTCCGACGGGGGCGACCCCAGAGTTGGAGGCAGGCTCCTTCACAACGTCTGATCCTGCTTTCCCCGCCCGCCCGCCCGCGTCTCGGTTCCGCCGCTGCCCGGGGGCGCGGCCCTCCGCGCGCCTCCGCTTCCGCGTCTGCGACCTTGCCGCTCCGATAGGCTGAGACGCGGGCTTATTTGTGCCGACGCCCTCCGGGAGGCAGCGGCTCCCGGCGGTAGCCGCGCTCCGGGCCCCGCCCCCCACTGCAGGGGCCGGGCGGCTTGGCCCGTGCAGAGGACCCGGGCACGGACCCTCTCGGCCTCCCCCGCGCCTGCGCCCCTGCAGCCCTTCCCCGGTCACGGACGCACCTTCCCGGCCTGTGCCCGCGCCGTGCCCCTCAAACTCCCAGAACTTTGTGTCCTGCCACTGTCCTTGAGAGGGAGGGACGGCCCGCGTCCCTGTCCTCATTTCGCGGCGGGGGAAGAGGGAGGAGCTCCGAGGCGCCCTCCCCTGGAACCCTTCTTTCCTCTGACATCAGCCTTGGACTAGCTCACAAAGGTCCTGAGGCTCCCCCTGGAGGACGCTGGGCCTCCCTGCAGCGAGCTAAATGGGTCACTGCGATCCCTCGGGCTACTTTAGGGCAGGCTGGTTTCGTTTCCTCAGGCTAGCTCCCAAGCAGGAAAAAGGAACCAAGGGACAAAGATGTCTCCGCTTCCCTTCCTCTGGGCGCCCGCCTTCTGGCATGCGCAGTCGCCTCTCTCACGGTCCACGTCCGTAGAGGCTGGCTGCGAGCTGTCTGTCCATTCATTCATTCATTCATCTCGTGACTACAGTAGCCTCTTACCACCCACTCTCCGGGTATCAGGTACAGGGAGATGAGAGTGAGCTTCTTAAGACCTGAGCAGGTCTTGCTCAGTCGGGCTCAGTGTGGGTTTGCGGAATCGGTTCTCATCTCCTTTTAAAACTCTTCCTATTTTTCCTTAGGGATCCATCAGTAATACTCCCTTATAACTGTACCAAAACATTGCATTCATGTGCCTTCATTCGTTTAGCCATCTCCAAGTCAGTGGACATCTACTTTATTGTTAGTTGTTTTTGAAATTGTGTATAGTAACAAGAAACAAATTTTGCAACAGCACCAGGAATATTTTTACATAATTCACTCTTTACTATCCTGATGCTAGTGATTTTTTTCAATTTAATTTTATTACAAACATCCACTAATAGGCCTTTTCATGCATATCCATGAAATCGTCCATTGTCACAGAAGAACAGAAGCAAAACTTCCCTCCAAAAGACCACACTGCCAAAATCTGACCGGAAATAATAGAAGGGTAGAAGGTGGGACAATGTCATTCTTCGTGCAAAAACGGTATGATAATAAAAAGGAGTATACTTTTCTCTTAGCTGTATATGCCACAATTATAGAAAGATGAGGGGCACTCCTCTGGACAAAACTGACAATAAAAAAGAGTATGGTATTCTCTCAACTGTATGTACATGGCACCTTGTCAAAAATTAACCAGAAAAAATAGACAAAAGGGTGAGGCGGGTTGGGGTGGAGGAATGCTGTGGCAAAATCACTTCTCAAAACAAATTTGGAATTGTAGTGTAATCCTCTCTCATGCCTGAATTAATTAGCCTAAAGAATGCTTCTCCCCTCTTCTCCCCTTCTGAGAATAAAATAATAATAATAATAATAATAGCTCACACTTTATGTAGCATTCCGCTTTTTTTGAGTGGAAATTCAAGTGCAAACTTTTCAAACCTCAGGTTGCTTTATAAGTATGAGTGATTGTTATTATTACCCTGGAGAGATGAGTCTACAGGCTTTTCAGCAGCATCATATATTTCAGTGTTTTCACACAGCTAACAGAAAAGTCCTTACTGATAAAACTGCGTCCCTCCTGCTTTATCACTACATATACTCACATAGACCGCACTGATTGCCTCTTGCTTAGTATGATGATGTGGGTACAAGATGTGACAAAGACTTGCCATATCTGGTTGTAAGAGAGGGGTGATGACAACACTTCAGCCACTCCTGCCCAAACACTCTGACAAGCCGATAGGAATGCACCTGACTAGATAGGGAAGAGATGGGAAATAGAGAAGGTTTTGGTTTGGGGGCTCTTTTACCTCTTCTTTTCTTCCTGTCTCACCCCACTAGGTGCCTCCCCAATGTTCTAATTACAACTGGGAACTTTGATCTGAGCTAGTTAGAAACTAATCCATGCTAAAAATGGTCATTGAAATGTAACTTCTCTTCAGCAGGTATTTTTATTTGAATGGGGGGCTTCGTTGTTCAGATCATTTCAGCCTTGTCTGATCTGTTACTCTATTTGGGGTTTTCTTGGTAAAGACAATGGAGTAGTTTGCTATTTCCTTCTCCAACTCTTTTTCCAAATGAGGAAACTGAGGTAAACAGGGTGACATGATTCATCCAGGATCACACAGTTATCATCCAAGATTGTATCTGAATTCTGGAAGATGAGTCCAGATGCTCGATCCACTACACCACTTTCAGGAACAAAGAAAAGCTTTTTAAAAAATGAATGGAGGCAGCTAGGTGGCACAGTGGATAGAATACCAGCCCTGAAGTCAAGAAGACCTGAGTTTACATGTGACCTCAGATATTTAACACTTCCTAGCTGTGTGACCCTGGGAAGGAAAGTCACTTAACTCCAATTGCCTCAGCAAAAAATAAACAAACAAACAAATAAAAATAATGAATGTCTAGGGATGAAAATGAAAATCTAATAGGAGAGACATAGAGGGGAGGAGGGAGAAGAAGGAAGTCTCTCTAGAATTCCTCAAATCAGACCCTTTGCATTCTTTTTCAAAACCTTCAATAGCTAGCTCCTCATTACCTATATAAAAAAAAAATAATTTCTTACCTTGCCATTTAAGGTCTTTCATTATATCTGTCTTTCTAGACATATTCCATACTGCCCTTCTTCACAAATTTTATCTTCAAATCAAACTGGATTGCTAGATGTTTCCCAAACTGGACATTATGCCTCCAGCCTCTTACCATGATATTCTCCCATAGCTAGAGTATATTACTCTCAAATCCCCTGGGAAACTTTCCCTGACTTCCAATCCCAACCTCAAATTATCTAGTATATACTTAAATCTGCATAGCTATAACCAGGAGAAGTAACTTTATTTCAGTGTAGGAGTATTTTTCTTTTAACTTAAAAGTTTTTTTTTAACATACTTTTATCTTCTCCTCCTCCTCCTCCTCCCCCACCTCCTTCTCTTCCTCCTCCTTCTCCTCTACTACTAAATTAGAATTTAACTACTAAATCACAGTTATAGATTGCTATTTATGATGCAGGGAGTATCTATCTGGTGTACCAGGTTCCCTAGCTGATGAAATTACTGATCCTGCAATCATTCCTATATTACATATAACAGAGGCAAAACTTCTCTCCATAAGACCATACTGCCAAAATCTGACCAGAAATAATAGAAGGGTAGAAGGTGGGACAATGTCATTCTTCTTCAAATCAGACTTGTTGGTAACAACTGTGGTAGAACCATTCAAAAGTAAATAAAGAGCGAATTGTATCCCATTTTTGTAATTGTCAGATTAGGAGTTCTGAACTGCTGTGGGCTAAGTCAATCAAGTATCCACACTAAGCTGTCTTAGGAGAAAGAAAGAAAGGAAAGGAGGAGGGAAGAGAGGGAAGGAGGGAGGAAAGAAGGAAGGAAAGAGGGAGGGAGGGAGGGAGGAAGGAAGAAAAGGAAGGAAGGAGAGAAGGAGGGAAGGAGGGAGGGATGGAAGGAATGAAGGAGGGAAGAAGGGAAGGAGGGAGGGAGGGGAAGAAGGAAAGGAAAGAGGGAGGAAGGGAGGGAGGGAGCGAAGGAAGAAAGGAAGGAATTAAAGAAGGAAGAGTAAAGAGCATGGTGTTAAGATAACTCTTGGAGTAGTTAAGATAGCACATAATAAGCAATATATGTTATATATCATCATGGCTGGGATTGTTTTGTTCATAATTATACACCAACATCTGGTACTATGCCTTACACAATAATAAAAGAATATTATATGAACTAATAAAAAGTGAAATAGGCAGAATCAGGAAAATGTTTTCCATAATCATAGTAAGTAGAATTAACAATAAAAGGAAACTGAATACTAGAAAATTATAATGACCAAGTTTGACCCCAGAGAAGAGAAAAATGTATCTTGTGCTGAGGAGGTGAAATTTATGTTTGTGAAATTTGCTGTTTGAAATCTGATTAGTTTTATTGATTTTTTTTAAAAAAATCTATGTCACTAGAAGGTTCTCTGGATAGAAAATGGGGGCAAAGATATATTTGGAAATCAATGTTATTTTAAAAATAGATAATGTGAAGTACTTTGCCAACTTTAAACAACTATATTGCACCAGTTATTTTTATTACTGTTGTTATGTTTGCTAAGTTTGATGTCTTTGAGCTAAACAAATGGTTTTCCTGACCTCTGTCTCATAAATAACCTCATCTTATATAAGAGCTTTGATTCATCCTCAAGCAATATTAAGTCCTTGCACACTTTTTGGTCTGAAGATCCTTTTACAATCTTAAAAATTGCTAAGTTCCTTCTAAAGAGCTAATCCTAAAGAGTGGATTTACCTATCAGTATTTACCATATTAAAAATTAAAATGTCTTGGAATAATTATAAAAATATTTTAACCACACAGACCCCCTAAAAACATCTTGAAGACTCCTGCAGGTCCCTGAACCACACTTTGAGAACCAGGGCTACAATTTGCTTTATGATAGTAACAGCTAGCATTTATATAGTACTTTACATTTTGCAGAGCACTTTACAAATATTATCTCATTTGGTTCTTACAACAGCCTTGGTAGATAGGTGCTATCATTATCCCTATTTTATAGACAAGGAAATGATTTTCCCAGTTAGAAAATGTCTAAAGCCAAATCTGAATTCAGGTCTTCCAGAGCCGTCAGATCTAGTGCTTTATCACACTGAATCAATTAGCTGAGAATGTATGGATTCATTTAGCCTTCACAGTGCCAGTGAAATATTTTGGAGAGCAAGAAAGATCTATTAAGTAAGTCATCCTCTTTTTAGTATGCTCTCTCCTAGCCTTTAATCTCTCACTAGAATAACCTGGATTTGAAACTTTGATACGGCAATTAAATAACATGGTGAATTGTGGCCCTTACTTAGAGTTGGAAAGACCTGAGTTCAAATTCTATTCATTCATGTAACAATGGGAGAAAACAAAATAAAACACAAAACACCACCACCACCACCACCATCAAAACCTCTCTCAGACTAGTTTCTCCATTCGTAAAATGGAGAAAATAATAGCACCTACCTTTCATGGATGTCAGGAGGATCAAATGAGATAATATATGTAAGATGCTTTACAAATCTTTAAATTGCTAAATAAATGTTTTTTTTTAATCACCATCATGATAATTATTATTATTTTTCCTACAGGGACTTTTAATATGTCTAAAAGTGTTCCATTTTCATGTTCAAAACTTTAAAAAAAAAAGTCCTTTATCTGATCTGTGTTTTGTTATTCTATCTTTGGAAGAACCTGACAACCCCTAACATTGTTTTTTGTCTTCACTTTGATCTTTAGTTCCTCCCCATCTTGGTTCATTGCCAGGTTAGTTCCCTTGTACTGGCTATACTTTCTTCCCTTCCTTATCTTGATCCCTTGGTGAATCAGTTTAACTCTATACTCAAGTCCCTTGTCCTATCCATGATCCCACCTTACCAAACTTGTTTTCAATTAATCATTCATACCCATTGGTCTTCTTTACTTCTATTTATTTGCAACTATTCTCTCTTTTTCTCTCTTCCTTTCACTTTTTCTATTTCTCCTCTTCCTCTTTTCTTCCTTTTCTCTCTTTTTTTCTATCCCTTTCTCCCTCTTTTTCTCTCTCTTTTTTGGTTTCTCTTTTTTTGTTTTTATCCTTTCCTCTTTCTCTCTCTCTCTCTCTCTCTCTCTCTCTCTCTCTCTCTCTCTCTCTCTCTCTCTCCTTCTTTCCTGCTGCTTAAGTCTCCTCCATCCTTATAAAAATCTTTACTTGATCTTGCCATCCCTGCTAGCTATCCCTCGGGGGAAGAAATCCAAACCATGTATACACTCATTGCTTCCCCTTTCATTTCCTCTCCTCTCACTTCCATCTAAACCCTTAGCAGTAAGACTGTCTCACAGTATTTAATGCTATTGATCATTTTTACTTCCTAGATATTCAACCTTCTCTGGGATTTTTTTTTTTACCTGTTTTCTTGGTTCTTTTCTTAATTACTCCTCAGCAGCCCTTTCTGTTTTTTTCTATGCCTATGGTGCCCACATATTGGGGGGACTCTGTCTCAGGCCTTCTTCTCTCTCATCACCTTCCATGGGTTCAACAATCATTTCCACAAAGAGGAGATTCTGAAAGCTGTATACCCAGACCTAGTTTCTCTCCTGAGTTCCAGTCTCATATCTACAACTGCCTTTTTAAAATCTTGAGCGACGGTCCCATAAGAATCTGAAACTCAAAATGCTAAAAAATGAACTTATTCATGCCTAATCCTGAAACCTTCTCTTCCAAATTTTATTATTACTGTAGAGGATGCCACCAATTTTCCAATCACTCAGACTCTTGTTCTCATATAATCCATTGCCAAATCTTATCATTTCTACCTTCATAACTCTTATATATGTCATGTTTTCTCCACTCACAGAGCCATTGTCTTATGGGTATCAGGCCTGAGTCTGGAAAACCTGAGCGGCCAAATCTTGCACAGATACTTTTTTGTATAATCCTATAACTTCTCACTTGGATTATTGTAGCAATATAACTATAATAGCCAAAGCAAATTTTTCTGAAGTGATTTGACCATGTCACCTCCCTACTCAATAAACTCTATTAGGATTTTTCCAGGAAGCCTCCAAGATCCTTAAGTTCCTGGATCAAGATACCTCCAGGATCAAATATAAAGTACTTTTATATTTAAAGCTCCTTATATACTGACCACTTCCTACCCTCTCAGTCTTGTTACACTTTACTCCCTTCCACAATTATCCAGCAACACTGGCTTTCTTGCTGTTCCTCTCTCACACAGGAAATTGTTGTTCAGTCATTTAAGTTACTTCTGACTCTTTGTGATCTCACTTGGGGTTTTCTTGGCAAAGATACTGGAGTAGCTTGCTGTTTCCTCCTCCTGTTCATTTTATTTTTTTCTCTTTTTTAATAATAGCTTTTTATTTTCAAAATATATGCAAAGATAGTTTTTAACATCCATCCTTGCAAATCCTTGTGTTCCAAATTTTTCTCCCTTCTCTAGCAGCAAGTAATCCAATATAGGTTAAACAGGTGCAATTCTTCTAAACATATTTCCACATTTATCATGCTGCACAAGAAAAATGAGATCATAAAGGAAAAAAATGAGCAAGAAAAAAAAAAAAAAAGGAAGCAAACAACATTGTGATTCACATTCAGTCTCCATGGTCCTCTTTCTGGATGCAGATGGCTCTCTTTATTACAAGTCTATTGGAATTGGTCTAAATTACCTCAATGTTAAAAAGAGCCAAGTCCATCAGTTTTCATCATCACATAATCTTGTTGTTGTTGTGTACAATGTTGTCTTGGTTCTACTTCACTTAACATCAATTTGTGTCTCTTCAGGCCTGTCTGATGAAATCATCCTACTGATTATTTCTTACAAAACAAAAAATTTCTTGCCAACAATTCCATTATATTCACATACCATAACTTATTCAGCAATTCAACACTTTCTAGCCATCCACTCAATTCCCAGTTTCTTGCCACTACAAAAAGGGCTGCTACAAATATTTTTGCACATGTGAGTCCTTTTCTCTTTTTTATGAAATTTTTGAGGGACACCCCTAGTAGAGACACTGCTGTATCAAAGAGTATGCAAAGTTTGATAGCCTTTTGGGCATAGTTTCAAATTGTTCTCCAGAATGATTGGATCAATTCACAATTCCACCAACAATGTATTAATGTCCCAGTTTTCCTATATTCCCTCCAACATTTATCATTACCTTTTCCTGTCATCTTTGTCAATCTGAGAGGTATATAGTGATATCTCAGTGTTGTCTTCATTTGCATTTCTCTAATCAATAGTGATTTAGAGCATTTTTTCCTGTGATTAGAAATGGCTTTAATTTCTTCATCCAAAAATTTTTCTTATCCTTATCCATTTACCAATTTGAGGATGGCTTGTATTCTTATAAATTTGAGTCCAATTCTCTATATATTTTAGAAATAAGGCCTTTATCGGAACCCTTGGATGTAAATTATTTTTTCCTCAGTTTTCTGCTTCCCTTCTAATCTTGGCTGCATTGATTTTGTTTGCACAAAAACTTTTCAATTTAATATAATCAAAATAATCCATTTTGCATTTCATAATATTCTGCAATTCTTCTTGGGCTATAAATTCCTTCCTTCTCCACAGATCTGAGAGATACACTATCCCCTGTTTATATATAAATCCCCTAATTTATATATAGTGTAATCCTTTATGTCTAAATCATGAATCTATTTCAATTTTATCTTGGTATAGGGTGTTAGGTGTTAGTTAATCCTAGTTTCTGCCACACCATTTTCCAATTTTCCTAGCAATTTTTGTCAAATTGATCTGAACTCTTAGTCCAGAAGCTGAGGTCTTTGGGTTTATCAAACACTAGATTACTATAGTCACTGATTATTGTGTCTTGTGAACTTAACCTATCCCACTGATCAACTACCTCGTTTCTTACACAGTACCACATGGTTTTGATTATTGTCCAGCTCATTTTATAGAGGAGAAACCTGAAACAAACATGATGCAGTTACCCACCTAAGGTCACACAGCCAAAATCTAACATTATCTAAGGCCCGATTTAAACTCAGAAAGACATCCTAATTTCAAGCCCATTGCTCTATTTATTGTTCCAGAAGAACTAAACTCCATCTTCTGTCCGACATACCTGGGGTGCCTTTGTCTCTCTAATTTTCTAGGTTTCCATCTGTAGAGGGCTGGAACTCTGGAGAAGTATACTTGAAAGAGGAATACTTACAACAAGGTGTTAACTCAGTGGAATTGATGAGATGATGGTTCTCCCGTAAACATATCCTTAGTACTTAGCATGGTGATGTAATGGTTCTCTAGTTCACACATAATCAGTATGCTGTATCCTCCTGATGGCTCTCCTGCACTCCTCCGCTAAGATCAGTACTGGGTCAGACCGTGACAGACACAGATTGTAAAGGAGACAGACCGTGAAGAGGCAACAAAGAGTCTAGACTCTATTCCTGCCCATTCTCGCGGTGTTCATCTTGCTGAGACCAAGGCCCATCCAAAGGACCTCCAGAAAGCTAGCCTGCACATCACACCATCAAGTCAAAATCTTACTAGCAGAATACCCTAGCTGATTGATTTCCCATTTCTAGAGCTTTCCCTTCTGAGGTCACACTCCATCTTCTCTCTTATGATCTATTTATTTATAAGTTGTTTCTCCCAGATTGGGAGCTGGCTTTTTGAAAACAAGGATCATTTTTTTTTTACCTTTTTTTGTAAGCCTAGCACTTAGCACAATGCTTGGCACATTAATAAATGTGCATTGCCTTGACTAGATTTGATTGTGCTCTATCACTATCCTAAATTCTGCCCCAGACAGCTCCATCCTCTTATCACTGTCTGTGGGAATTGGAGAACTCACTGTACGCAGACTTCTGCATCACTGTTCCCATGCTCTCTATTGTATCTTTCCCAGAGACATGAATGTCCTTGGAACTTCTCAAATCATTCTCTAAAATCTATTTTAATCCCCAAACTAGTAACATCTTGAGCCACAGCGATCTTCCTGACAACCACCATTGGCACACAGTATTTGTGAGTGGCTGAGTCCTGCCAGTGTGGGGAGGTGAGGTTTCCTTCTAGAGTTTGTTGTGTTTCTCACTCACAGACCTCTTTCTGAAAGCTAAGTTACCAAGGCCTTTAATTGCATGGGCTCTTCTCACCACCTTATAGTGTGGAGGAGAAGGGGGATGGGGAATAGTGTCAGCTTGTGTGAAATGACTTTGCATTCTTTACCCACTGTGGGAAAGGCCTAAAGCAGACTAGAGGGATCCTCTCAAATCCCTGGACATTTTGCACACCTTGGGGGAGATATTCTTCCCTCTTCTTCCCGAGATAACAGAGAAGAACCAGAAAGGGAAAGATACTGGCAGCTGCTTCTAAATTACTCTGGGAAGAACTCTATTTCCCAAGCTAATCCCCACTGCCCTTGGGGTGGTGAGTTAGCGGGGGTGAGGAGTGGGGACTGCCTTAGGATTCCTTTCCAGGCCCGGGCTTCTTACCGGGGGAAGCGGCGGAGAGGGTCGGAGAGGGGCAACAAGCTTTCAGGGCATCTGTCCCCTCCGTCTCCAGAGCCTCAGTAAGGGGAGAGGTCGGAGGAAGAACAAGAGGGTTGTGGGTGGGTGGAGGTAGATCAGAGGATGGGCACGGATGAATTCGCTCTAATCCTCTCTGGCAGGAATGGTGAGCTGCAGGGGGAGCCACGGACGGGGTTATGACGGGGAGGTCACTGAGAAGGGAATCGAAGGAAGGAAGGGGAACAAGCGCGCACTGGGTGCCTGCAGGGTGGCGGAGCACGGGGCAGGGCGCTGGGAGGAAAGGTGGGACGGAGGGCACAGAAAATGCGGGCGAATGGGGATGCGGTCTGAAGGATGCGGAGGATACAGAAGATGCGGGGCCGGGCGCTGGCGTGGGGGATGGGCCCAAGGCCCGCAGGGAGCCCGGCCAGTCCGGGTCCGCAGTGGCGCCTCGGCTCGCGCTGCCCAGGCCCGGACCCAGTTCGGGGAGGGAGCGGGGGTGGGGGCGCCGGGGCGGCGGTGCGCGGTGGGGTAGATTGGGGAGAAGGGGTTAGAGACACGGGGGAGGGACCGAACTCGTGGGAGGGGAGGGGGCGGGGAGAACACTAGACTGGCGTGGAAACTGCTGGAAATGCCGCAGCACCGTAGAGCCGCGGCTTCCGCCGCCGAGCTTCTCAGCAAAGAGTCCCAGGCAGCCGCCCTTCCCCCTGCCCCTTCTTCCCGTGCTGCTCCATCCGGTGCGTGGAATTAGCCTGGGCTTTAATCCTTTCTCCTGTAATTATTTTAGGAGGGGGGATGTTTTTGCGGGATGGGCTGTAAATTAACCCTAGTCTCTAGCCTCCAAAGATGCACCTCCGCCATAATCCCCCTTGCCCTCCACGTGTGCCCCCTCCCAGCTGCTCCAACGCCGTTAAGAAAAGAGTCCCCGGACTGTTCTCGGGCGCGACCCCTTCTTCTTCCCCTGGCGGATCCCACGTGGGCTGAAGGGAGCCGAGGCCACCTCGTGGTTCAGTCCTTACCTCTAGAGAGACTGGGGGTGTGTGCGAGGCTAATTTAAGGAGGATGCCTTCTCCGGAGGCAGATGACGCCGAGGGTCTCGCGACCCTTAGGCCAGGTCTTCGCCTCCCCCCCCTGAGACCTCCTGGCCCCCGTCCCAAGCCTCCTAGGAGAGCACGGGGAAGGGTCCCGAGCCGCGTCGGACCTGCCCCCGTGGACTCTCCTCGGATTACGTCATTCCTCCAAAGAACCTTGTTTTAATCCTAGCTCAGGGTCAGGATCCCTGAGCGCCGGGGACCGACAAGCCAAAGCTGCTCAGAGCCTGCCTTTTGGAAGCTGTCAGGCTGTAATGGGTTGGGGCGGAAGGGGGCGGGAAGGGGAGAGAGGAGAAAGGAGTAAGCCACCAGTGTCCAATCTACAGACGTAATGGGCGGCTCGTCTCCCGGGCCCGTGCCTCAGTTTCCTCATGTGCAAAACAGATACATAATCTCTAAGGAAGGTGCTTCCAGTTCCGGGAATCCCGTTTCTAGCATCTGGGCATGTGTGCGTGTGCTCGGTAGGAGGGGGAGGGAAGCAGATTGGAGAGAAAGTCGCGGGGAGAGCGCAGACACTGCAGGTGCGCAGGCTGTGAGGCGGCCCCTTTAAGGCGGAAGGATTCGCCTGGGAAGCTCCGACGCTGTCGGTGCGCTGCCAATATATAGAGCGGGTGGGGGCGGCCGGCAGCTTCTCTTGTGCCAAGCTCCTCTCGGTGCTCGGTCTTTGGAGCCGCTGAACGCAGCACTTCCCTGAACCGGCCCTCTTAGCCGCAGCCACTCAAGGTGACGTATTCCCCACCAGCTAAATCCGTTTAATACCTTTTTTCTTCTTTTCCTATTAATTCGTATTCACCACAACCGAAAAGGTCGCTTAAGGGTTCCCCACCCCACCCCCACCCTCTCCCCCCACCCCCCATCCCCGCAGACCGTTCAGACCTTGGCTGTTTTCGGCAATGCGCTTTCTGCCTCCCCGACCCCCTTTCTTCCTCTCACGTCGGGGGAGAGTTCGAGGAGGGAACGACAGGTGCGCGGGGGCCCGTTGGTCGCGAACCTCGTTCCCAGGGGGAACGGGTTAGCACGTGGTGGCCGCGCCGGTCCCCGCGGGGCGCTGCCATGTTGAGCTCGCGCCGCCACTTCCGGCGGCTACGGAGAGCGAGAGGGGCCCTCGGCGCACCTGGGGGGGGGGGGGGATGCGGGGGTGACTCAGCACCGGGCTGGGGGGCGGATTCCTCGGCTATTCTGGTCCTTGTTTTACGGTTGTATCACTACGGATATCTTGGCCGTTTAAGTATCTTTTTCCTGTTCATTTTTTTTCTCGGCCGTGATTGTCACCTTTTTTCAGTTCGCAGTGGGGGGGAAGAGGCCTAGTTAAAAAAGGGAGGAGCAGGTTCTGGAACATTCCCGGGCTCCCTCCCCCTCCCCTTGCATCGGGCCCAGATTGTTCTGGAAGCTTCTGGAGCCTTGCGCCCCGCCCAGGTGCCCGGATGCAGGGATGGCGCCCATGCCCCCAAGTGGGGGTGGTGGAAACATCGTGCCGCCTTCCCCCCCCCCCCCCCCCCCCCATGGGGGTGTCTCCTTCCCCGGAGACTTGGATAATCAGCCCATTCCGGACCGCCGCCTTTCCCGCGGTGCCTCGTTTCATTCAGAGGAATTGGACACAAATGCTTGGGGCTCTTTGTCCGCATCCTTTGTCATCCCTTGTGCCAGATCTGGCCGTTATCCTGGTTCTCCCCCCCCTCCCATGCGGGGGCGGGGGCTGCTGCCCTTACATTTGGTTACCTTGTGTTGAGTGGCGTGAGGGAGGGAGTCAGGCAGGCTCCACCCCGAGAGCCTTCTGGGGAAGCTGCACTAGTCTAGCAAGTCGGAGCTTTCCAGATGAACTGGGCCCTAGGGATGCGATGCGTGTTTCAATCTTACACTAATTATTCTTCATCTCACCTAGCTGTGCTAAAGCTCCTCCCGTTTTGTTAGTGTGTATTGAGTATTGTATACTTGCTGGGGGAGAGGAGGGCATTTTAATTATTAGCGTGTCTTTTTAAACTGAGTTGATAGGCTTAAATTGGATTTTTCTTTATTCTATTTCTAGTTCTAAGGAATTTCAGCCTAGGTTTTTTCCCCAAAATATCAGTAAAGGCTCTAGGCTATTTGTAAAAGAATAAAATCTTTAGAATTAATTTTTTCTCCCCATGCCAAAATTACTGGGGTATTTTGGTGGCCTTCGGAAAGTATAAAATTGTATTTCCAATACCTCTTAGTTTAATTATAGAGAATTTATTTATCTTTCAGGATTCTTGAAGTTATTTCAAAACAACCAAATTTAGTGTTTGTTTTTTAACTGCTTGATTATTAGGTAACTAAATCTGGCATATAGATAGGAATTATTGGTTTTTCCCAGATAAAGGAGGCCACATGATCAACCTAGATTGATAATTATATCCCTTTGTTTTTGAAGATGCCTGAGGAAGTACAGCATGGAGAGGAGGAGGTGGAGACCTTTGCCTTCCAGGCAGAGATTGCCCAACTTATGTCCTTGATTATCAACACCTTTTATTCCAATAAGGAAATCTTTCTTCGAGAGATCATTTCCAATGCCTCTGATGTAAGTGCTACCATTGGTAATGTTAAAATAATCTGGAGAGGGGGAGGGGATAAGACAAAGGTGGTTGGTCTCCTGTTTTATCTTGTCACTTGTGGTTGCTTAGTTGCAATGCAGTATGGAGAAGGATATGAGATTGTGTCATGAAAAAATTAAGGCTGGTCTAAGACGTGCTGCAAATATCTTGATAATTGAATCAATGAATACAAACTTGACTAAATAGTATAATTATAGATGGTCAACATTGATGGTATTTCAGAAGAAATGGAAAGTCAACCTCTTGAGTTATTGGCATGTTTTGTAGGCATGGTTCTATTCTCTCTCCTAGGCCCTGGACAAGATCCGATATGAAAGTCTTACAGATCCTTCTAAACTGGACAGTGGTAAAGAGCTAAAGATTGACATCATCCCCAATCCTCAAGAGCGTACTCTGACTTTGGTAGACACTGGCATTGGCATGACAAAAGCTGATTTGATCAATAACTTGGGAACCATTGCCAAGTCTGGCACCAAGGCTTTCATGGAGGCATTGCAGGTATGACATCTGCCATTGTATTTGGCACCAGGATTCCTTGATATAAATCTTTTCTTTATATTCTTAATTTCTTTGTTCTTTCACTTAGGCTGGAGCAGACATCTCCATGATTGGTCAGTTTGGTGTGGGCTTCTATTCTGCTTATTTGGTGGCAGAGAAAGTAGTTGTTATCACCAAGCACAATGATGATGAACAGTATGCCTGGGAGTCTTCTGCTGGTGGCTCTTTCACAGTCCGTGCTGACCATGGTATGTAGCTTGGCTTTATTTTGAATTGAATAAAATTTCTTTTAATTAGAATGTGTAGGTTAAGAAACTTTGGTCTTGTTTCTATTCCAACTAATGTGACGCTGGTTAAATTTTTATTTCAGGTGAGCCTATTGGCAGGGGCACCAAGGTGATCTTGCACCTGAAAGAAGACCAGACAGAGTATCTAGAAGAGCGGCGAGTCAAGGAGGTAGTGAAGAAGCACTCACAGTTCATTGGCTATCCCATCACACTTTATGTGAGTACAAGCTAGCTTTTATGTATTCTTTTTTTTTCTAAGCATAAGTTAATCATAAAAGACAAGTGGTTTGAAAAAATCATTCAGATTAATTTTTGATTTGTGCAGACCTAATTCTCAAACTGAACTTTTTGTTTTTGGTTGCCCCTAGTTGGAGAAAGAACGAGAGAAGGAAATCAGTGATGATGAGACAGAGGAAGACAAGGAGAAAGAAGAGGAGGAGCCAGCTAAAGATGAGGAAAAACCCAAGATTGAAGATGTAGGATCTGATGAAGAAGATGAGGGTAAGGACAAGAAGAAGAAAACCAAAAAAATCAAGGAGAAATACATTGATCAGGAAGAGTTGAACAAGACCAAGCCCATCTGGACACGAAACCCTGATGACATCAGCCAAGAAGAATATGGCGAGTTTTATAAGAGCCTCACCAATGATTGGGAAGATCATTTGGCAGTAAAGGTAAGAAAATCTTGAGTGCCAAATGGTGGGAAAACATATAAAAAGTACATTTGGTACATACCAGATGAAATGCAAAATGCACTTTTACTGAATTATTAAAGAGCTGTTTTCAGTGGGGTATCATTGAGACTTTAGCAAGTTATATTTGGGTCTATCCTAAGGTGTCCTCCTGCAGGGTTTTTCTCCTTGGAGAAACCTTAAACTTCTGATTTCAAGTTTTTTGAATCAAAGTGGGGGAAAATTTTTGTTTTTTGCCTCCCTAGCATTTCTCTGTGGAGGGTCAGCTGGAATTCAGAGCTCTGCTCTTCATCCCCCGCCGGGCTCCCTTTGACCTCTTTGAAAATAAAAAGAAGAAGAACAATATTAAACTGTATGTTCGCCGTGTATTCATCATGGATAGTTGTGATGAGCTTATTCCTGAGTATCTTAGTAAGTATTCTTGTTGGGGATATTCTTTAATGGGCATTGTTTCCTTTGGGAAGATTTCAATTTCTATCTTGTAACAAATAGTGACTGATTCTTTTTAAACTTGCATTTTCATAGATTTTATCCGAGGTGTGGTGGACTCTGAGGATCTGCCCCTCAACATTTCCAGAGAGATGTTACAGCAGAGCAAGATCTTGAAGGTCATTCGTAAGAACATTGTCAAGAAGTGTCTAGAGCTCTTCTCTGAACTGGCAGAAGACAAAGAGAATTACAAAAAGTTCTATGAAGCCTTTTCGAAAAACCTGAAGGTGAGCATTTCTAGAGGAATACTTGGATGAATTGAGCAAGAGAGATTGCCAGAGAGGATAGTGGCATTAGCTGAGCTTTTATATGTATATTACAAGTGTACTAATTTGTATTTGATGTCTTATCTTCCCCAAAGCTTGGAATCCATGAGGACTCAACCAACAGGCGCCGTTTATCTGAACTATTACGTTATCACACATCTCAGTCAGGAGATGAGATGACTTCCCTGTCTGAATATGTATCTAGAATGAAGGAAACCCAGAAATGCATCTACTATATCACTGGTAAGCAGAGACTGGATCTTCCTAGCTTGACTATGTTGACACACTGGGATGCCTGGTTAATTGGTATACGTGTTGGTCTCTAATCACTTTATAACTTGCAGGTGAGAGCAAAGAACAAGTGGCCAACTCTGCTTTTGTGGAACGAGTACGGAAGCGTGGTTTTGAAGTAGTATACATGACAGAGCCCATTGACGAGTATTGTGTGCAGCAGCTAAAGGAATTTGATGGGAAGACCCTGGTCTCTGTTACTAAGGAAGGGTTAGAACTTCCAGAAGATGAAGAAGAAAAGAAAAAAATGGAGGAGAGCAAGGCGAAATTTGAGAATTTGTGCAAGCTAATGAAGGAAATTCTGGATAAGAAGGTTGAGAAAGTAAGTGGAACTTGGGAATGATGATGTATTCTTCTGGTCCTTGGGAATTGCTTCTCAGTTGTATCCTAGATTTTATGACCTTTGGAATAATTGCTAATTGAATTGAAATTGGCTAATTTTTGGATGGTGGGGTGTTTTTTTTTTCCCTTTTTAATTTTAATATTCTTGTCCTTGGGGAAGGAAAGCTATTTCATAATTTAGTATGAACTTCTGATAGATGCTACTCCACGGGATATTCTGTACTTAGACTACTATTTGAAAATAAAAATTTTAATGATGTTCTTAGGTCACAATCTCCAATCGTCTGGTGTCTTCACCCTGTTGCATTGTGACTAGCACATATGGCTGGACAGCCAACATGGAACGCATCATGAAGGCACAGGCATTGAGAGACAACTCCACAATGGGTTACATGATGGCCAAGAAGCATCTGGAAATAAACCCTGATCACCCAATTGTGGAGACTCTCAGGCAGAAAGCTGAGGCTGACAAAAACGACAAGGCTGTGAAAGATCTGGTTGTGCTGCTTTTTGAGACGGCTCTGCTGTCTTCAGGTTTCTCCCTTGAAGATCCCCAGACTCACTCAAATCGAATCTACCGCATGATTAAGCTTGGTCTTGGTGAGTATAATGTATTAATTGCCATGAATCAAGTGTATTTTAAAAGACTAGTGGAGGGGCTACACTGGGTCTATGTTAAGGAGGACTTGCAAATTCCACCTGAAACCCAAGTGTATGAGCCCAGGGTTTTTAAGTATGTTTCAAAGGGGACCTGATTGATTTTGGTATTTTGTTCTGTTCTTTTGATAAAGGAACTCTTGAGGGTTGGAAAGTTTGCTTAACACATGGTGTTATCTATTTTTCTCCCTAGGCATTGATGAGGATGAGGTGACAGCAGAAGAACCCAGTGCTGCTGTTCCTGACGAGATCCCCCCACTTGAAGGAGATGAAGATGCATCCCGCATGGAAGAGGTGGATTAAACAAACCTCTGCATCAGACCCCTACCCTCTGTATAGTTCCCTGTGTTTTTCCACAGCAGCAGTACAGGCCCTGTCCTGCCTGGCTCCATCTGCCGATGTCTATCTAGTGTTTTTTTTTTTTTCCTCCTGTTTTCCAGTGTATTAGGGCAGGGCTTACAGGGTCCCTGTTCCCCCTCTCCTGATATGGGGAGTAGGATGTTGTGTATTGTGGGCTGTTAATGTTTATTTTGTTCTGAAATTAAAGTATGCAGAATAAAGAGAATGCAGTTTTTACACGGAACTCTTGTAGCCTTGATTTACTGGACAAAGGTGAACATTAGGTTAAGAAAGGGAGACCCCACTATTACTTGAAACCTGAGTTTATTTCTCCTGGGAAGATTTAATATATTTTACCCACAATCACCAAAATTCAAGTTTCATTTGAAGTGCAGGTCTGCTTGGCAGTGAGGTTGTAACTGGTAGACTGGTCCACACTCTTAACCATTCTGTTCCCACCCTGTCCCCAATGCATACACAGGGTCCATCCCCTTGCAGCATTTTTTAATTGAGTAAAAGTTACATTTTTAAGTACCAAAAAAATTGGGCTTAGCCCAATAAGGAGTAGGCAATAAACTGGTTTGGTGAGGCCATCTTCAGCAGTCTTCACCCCCCTCCCCCTTTCCTCCCTGGGGACCAACAGTAACCTAGAACCCTTGTGCTTTTCTCACCAGAAGAGAACATTAAGAGCCAGAGCTAGGTGATGAAATTGTGCTGGCCTGGCACGAAGGAGGGGAGATGTAGTGGAGGGAACAGTAGAAACCCGTCAGCAGGGTTACAATAACAGTTTAACAAACTGAATACTGAAGGGGGAGGGCTGGGTTCATAAGAAAACCAGTACACCTTGAAATCAGGACTCATGATTCTTAAGGCAGAGGTGGAGGTTGCCCCCAGGCCCCAACTTTTGCAGGAGCTGGTGTGTGACTTTAGAATAAACACTTCTCCAGCCATAAAAGGAAGAAAAATCCAAAAATAAAGGGTTACTTCTTCCTAAACATTTTTTCCTGTCTCAGACCTTTTGTATTGGAGCCTCATTGGGAGGCACCTTCTTTCCCCGCTGCTTCAGGCGCCCTTTGGCATACACTCTTAGGAAAAGGGCAGCAAAGACTACTGCCATGCCCAGACCCCCTACCACAGTGACTGTGTGGCCATAAATGAGACAGGAGAGAAAAATTGCAAAGGCTTGGCGCAGGGTCATGATAATGGTGAAGGTGGCAGCACCAAACTGCCCAATGGTATAGAAAATGAAGAGCTGGCCAAAGGCCGAGCAGATGGACAGCAACAGGGCGTGGGCAGCAAACTCTCCGTGTCGCCCCATGAACCTTATGGCCTCCACCAGAGCCCCTTGTTGTATCAAGGAGCCCACTGTGAGGAGGCAGGAGAAGAGATTGACCCCAAACATCATTTGTACCGAGGACATCTTGTAAGCAAATAGGGCATCTTGCCAGTTGGAGGTAAAGCTGTCAAAAAGGATGTAACCAGCAAGCAGGATGAAGCCAGAGAGGGTGGTGGCTGGGGAAAAATAATGCTCAGGCCCATTGGACAGCAGGAACATGCTTACCCCAATAGAAATGAGGCCAGCAGTCAGGTATTCCCAGTGCTCATAGCTGCGATGGGATACCAATTTGCCCATTAGCATTACAGGGATCACTTTGGAGGCCTTTGCCAGCACCTGTGTAGGGAAACTGACAAACTTGAGGGCCTCATACTGGCACCAGCTGCTAAGGATATTGGAGAGGCTGGCAAAGGAGTATCGGTACATAGGGGCCCCGTGCCGGGGCTGTTTGCAGAGCACACAACACAGGCCAGCCACTGTCAATGCTAGCACTCTGTTCATCAGCACCAGGAACTGGGAGTCAGTGAAACGTTCTCCAGGCATTTTATCTGTAGCCCCATAGTTTCGTGTCATTACTCGCTCCTGTAGTACACCCCAAGTCAGATATGATACCTGGGAGAAATGGGAGAGAAAAGTTAGGAACCCATTCAGAATGTACTTGGAAGAAGAGGTCAAAAGTGGGGAGGAGAAATCTACAGAGTGAGGAAGAGAAAAAAGCTGGGAAGGTAGGGAAGAGGTAAAATTAATCTAGGAAACAAAACAATGGCAATCCTCCCTTTCCAGAGAAAAGTCAAAAACATTAAAACACACGATTATCTTTTGCTTTTAGAGTCCCCTCTCAGTTACAGGATCATTCTCACTCCACTTATATGTTTGAGCCAGAAATTAATCGACATGTAAAAACATATCTGGGAGCATTTTGTTTGGTTGTGTTTCCAGATAGCCTTAAGTGACAGCCTCACAAGTGACACCCTGAGGGACTGAGAAACTGGAAAAGCACAAGCTCCATCTGCAGGATTTATTCTGAAAATGTTCTAATCACTGCTTGGTTACTGTGATTTTGCCCTTGTTATCTTCCAATTTTGAACTACTCATCTAACACTTGCATTTCATTTTTGATTCTTCAAAAGCTTGCCTAATTTGTCTTGATAAAGTGAAATCATAATGCTTTTAAATTAAACAGTCAACATGGGGGACCTGTAGAAAGGAAGACTGTACTGATGTGTACACACACACATGCATGCAGCACACACCTTTGTCAAACAGGTATTAATGAGCACAGCTAAGTGACCTAACTTCCCACCTGTTTTCTAAACACTGTCCTAAGGTCACAGAATAAAGCACCTTAACATCCAACAAATCTCCCTACCAGACTTCCATGACTAGTATCATATTTGGGAAAACAGATCTTAAAGAGAAGGGGAAGAACAGGAAGGTTGTCCACACAAGCCAAAAACATCCACCATCTTCTTTCTCCTTGAGTCTTCTCTATGTCTTAATGATACTCTGCTCTCCTGATTCTCCCTCTTCCCTGTCTCACTGCTCTTTCCTAATCTCCTTTAGTGGATCTGGTCTAAGTTATGTTCACTAATGGTAGGTGTCCTCTTCTCCACTATATTATCTCACTTTGTGATCTCGTTGGCCTCTTCTTCACTATCCTCCTGCAGGCCCCTATTACTCACAACCTGTCTCTACTCCATTTTCTACTCAGGTGCCGGAATGTTCTTGTCACACCCTTATTCAATAAACTTTAGTGGATTCCTGTGTCCTCTAGGATCAGATGTCAAATGCTTTAGCATTTGAAGCTCTTCATAACCTGTCCAGCCAGCTTTCACCTCAGCCACCCATGTGATCCAGTGACACTGGCCTTTTTGCTGTTGTTGAATAAAGACACGTCCCCCCCCTCCCAACATAGGGTGGGTTTCCCAGGCTGTCACTCATGTCTGGAGTACTCTCTCTGCTCCTTTCTTCCTGTCTTTTTCCAAGTCCTAGCCTAAATTCTGCCCGTCTTCTACCTTGAAATCCTTCCTGATCCCACTTAATTCTAGCACTTTCCCTCTGTTGATGTTCTCTCAATTTGTTCTAAATATGTTTGTATATAACTGTTTAACATTGTGTCTGTTAGATGTGAACTCCTTGAGGGTCAGGAACTCTCTCTTACAATGCCAATAGTGTCTGGCACACTGTAGGCATTTTAATAAGCTGCAGGAATGCTTACTCTCTAGCCCAAAGTTACAGTTTAAAGCACAGATTAGTAGGGAAGGAGGTATATAAACCACCTCCCCTCACCAGTAAGAAACGGCACATTAAATCTGCTACTGATAAGCACCATGGTGGTGTGGAATGATCTGAGAGCAGAGCCCTGGGTTCCAGTCCAGGTTCTGCCACAGTGTGTGATGAAATCTCTTCATCTCTCTGGACCTCAGGTTCTTCATCTGTCAAACTGAAGGCATTGTACTAGATGACATCTAAGGTCCTTCCCAGCTCTGAGTGTCTGACCCTTTAAGTGACTGAGAATCAGCCAGCCAGCTCTCCTCACTCTTCCCTCACTGCCCTTGGGAGAGAGCTCCCTATCCGAGGGGGCAAGAACATTATTACAGAGGGCAGCTAGGTAGATGGCAAAGAGGAGTGCTGACCTTGGAGGCAAGATCTCAACTCACATCCTGTCTCAGATAGCCTCAGTTTCTTCCACTCTAAGATGGGGAAAATAAGGGTTGTGGCTGAGGATGAAAGGAGAGGAAGCATGAGCACCCCTCCTCGCTAATCAGCCAGGGTAGTGCCTACCACATAGTGCCGACACAGCAATCAGGTCTTCCTTCCCAGTCTGACCGGTCAGTCTATACCCCAACTCCATACTGCCAAATGTTTGTGGGGAACTAGGGCACAGTCTGGGGGCTTTATGGCTCACTAATGGCCAACAAGTCAACCCAAGAAAGCCAGGCCGTCAGCACCTCACCAAGCACCCCCTCACGCACAAGTGACCTACCTGAAGCCCCCCAGCACAGAAGAGCAGCTTGAGGACCTGCCGCGTCCTGGTGGTTTCCGCCAGCTCCGGGCGGGTAACTGCGGGGGGCTCATCGGAAGGCTTGAGCTCATTGCCAAAAACACAGTCCCGGATAACAGGGAAGCAGAGGCCGCGGCCTGGGGAAGGGTTGTGGGGGTCAGGCTGCGTGCCTCAGTTTCCCACCTTCCCCTGGCGGTCTCGGCGGGCCCAGGACCCCCCCCCCCTCAATCCTGTCCCACCCCTCCAGCACACCTGTCTCCAGGTAGTTCCTCCGCTTTAGGTACTGCACCAGGAAGTAGCCAGGCACCAGGAGGCTAGCGTAGCCAACGGCGTTCACCAGGAAGCGGACGAACCAGAACTCCGTCCAGTGCTCGGGGGCGGCCTCCAGGGCCTCCCCCGCCATCCCCAGAGCGGGGAGGGCGGCCAGCACCCACACTGCCCACCGCCTGCGCGGGAAAGGGGAAGCTTGTACGTACGTGTCCGTCCGGGGGACACTTCCCCCCGGCCCCGAGCCCCCACACTCCTCCCACGCAGCAGGACGGAGGGGAACGGGAGGCCCCCCGAAGAACCTCCTTCCCCGCCGCCGGAACAAAGATGCTCTCTTTGGGGTGGGGAAGGACCAGCCAGCAGGGCGCCCCTCCTTTCCCTCCCTCCTTGCGAGGGACGGGCCCGCCCCCCGGGCCACACAAGCCCGCTCTGTTCCCCGGCGCGGCTACCGAGCATCCGTCCGCGCCGCGGCCAGGCCGCGGCCTGGCCGCCCCCCAGCACCATCCCGGTCCTCCCGTCCTCCCTCTCTCCTGCCTCCTCTTCGCCCCCCGCCCCCCGGCCCTGGCCGCTTCCTCCTGCCCGCTCCGTTCCCAGGGTGGTCACGTGGAGGATGAGGGGGTGGGTCACGTGGGGGGCCCGGCCGCTCGTGCTCACCTGCGTTCCATGGTCGCGGCCGCCGAGGGGGAAGGGAGGAGGGGGATCCGGGGCCCACGGGGGAGGGGGGGAGAGGGAAAGGGGGAGGATTCTGAGGATCCCGGGAAGCCGCCGCCGCCGCCGCTTCCTCCTCCTCCTCCTCCCCTAGGCTTGAGCGGCCGCCGGAAGTGTCATCCACCAACCTCCCCGCCTCCCGGGGCTCCCGTGGCTCCTGCCACGCAACACAGCCTCAGGCCGGCACCGCCCCCGCTGCAGCGCCGCCCGACGGACGGGAGGGGGAATGCAGCCTCGGGGGCCGGCGAGGGCCCTGTCTCACAGCACCCCCTCGTGGTCTATGGGGAGAGCTTCAGCTCCGCAGCTCAGAAAAGGCCGCGTTCAGCACCCGAGTCGGCTTGGGGCCTACCGGGAGTCTACCCCAGCTGCACTCTCCTGGTTTACGAGAGAGCTTTAAAACTCCACGCGCCTGAGCCAGCCCCAGAGACCACCAGAACCCTGTTCCGCGGCGCCACCTCGTGGCCCGGAAGGGAACTTCAGCTTAAGGCACATTTAAGAGTCCGAGTTGCCCCTTCTCACGGGGAATTTGCAACCCCCTTCTCCACTACCTCGCTTGGGGTCCCCTGGGAGTCCCGAGAACGTTATCTTCCAATTTGGCTCATCCCCCTCCACCCGTTCTTCCTCGGGAGCAAAGAAACTTTTCTCCTTCCAACATTTGGAATCTTAATTTCCTTCTATAAAATGAGGAAGTTGGTCTAAGAGATTTTTTTGTTCTTTTCAGGCTTTGAAATTCTAGGCCCCATTTGCTCCTTTCGCTGAAGCCTGCAGGCTCTTGCTCCATTTCAGACTCTAAACAGATGCTCCCTCAACACCCCACCAAACCCCCAGCATGTTTCCCAGTCCCAGCTAAAATTCCGCCTTCTACAGAAAACCCTTTCCATTCCCCTTAATTCTGGCCCCTTTCCTCTGTTGGGGATGTCCAATGTGTCCTGTATGTCTTATAGAGAAGGATGCTAGCAAGCTGTCTCCAGGAGATTGCAGACTCCTTTAAGGCTAGCACTGTTCTTGTGATCTTAGGGCCTGACACCAAAGTTGGCACCTAGTAGGTGCTACACATGCATACAGTCATGTCGCTTCCTCCCCTCCCCTCCCCACACTTATTTTTCTTCATGCCCCAATGGAACAAACTAAAAAGACCTTTGGGACCTTGACCAAAGCATTTTTTTCTGAGCCTATTTCTTCATCTGTGACTTAGGAGGGGAGAGGGAATAAATTTTTATATCAGTACCTTCTATGTGCCAGGCACTGGGCTAAGTGCTTCATACATACATCATCCTTCTTTGATTGTCAGAACCAACCTGCAAAGTAGCTGCTATTATTATCTTCATTTTAGATTTGGGGAAACTGAGGCAGACATCCAGGATCACCCAGGGAGTCAATATGTGAGGTGCAATTTGACCTGAGCTCTTCCTGCCTCCAAAGTCAGCACTTGGACCCTCTCTAATACTCTTGCCCTGCTTGGATAGGAAATTCTCCTAAGGACAGGGGCCCTTTCTGTTGTTATCTCAAAGTACCAACATGCTAGACAAGGTGGTTACGCTGGCAATGACGGTGGGAGGGAAGGGTCTGAAGGAAAAGTAAGGAGGGCTGTTTACCTGATTCTCAGTCAAAGGAGATTTTAGAGCTGGGAAAGATCTTAGATGTCATCTAGTTCAGTTTGACAGATGAAGAAACAGACCCAGAAAGATTCAAGACTTACTGTGGCAAAACCTGAATTGGACCCCAGAGCCCTTACCCTAAATCCATAGCTCTTTCCATTATACCTAAAGGCTCTCTCCATCCCTTTTTGTCTTTCCTTCCCTTTTCTATCTAGGATTAGTCCCTGAGCCTTCTGACTTATCTGATTTGCTGAGAAGACATTTTTATAAATTGAGAGAAGATGGGGGACAAACAGTCAAACACTCTGCTTTTTTTTAGTGTCATGTCATTCCCCCTTCTCAAAACACAGTCCAGGATTTCTCTCAGAAGTCTGTTAAACAACTCTTTCCTACTATCCTCAATAATAAGATGAGGTTTTCCTACAGGACAAACTCCTGCTGATGCTTCATTTTCTTCCCTCAGCCACCTACTTCAGGCTTGCTCTGGAAGTGTTCCCAGTAACAGTGTTACAGCTCCTGGGTAAACCAGCATGGGTTAAGTCTCTGGTTCCATATTTGTAAAGGGGAGAGGACTCCTGCTGTTGCAATCATTTTGCCACTCCTTCCTGTGATGAGGAGTCCAAGAAAGTTTATTTCCTCCACAAATCGCCTCTGTGGTATAGTTTCTTTGTCTGCTCCTTGAGATCTGAGTCCCTCTCAGCTCAGAGACTCTTTAGCCTGTAGTAGTAAATCCCGTGTTTCAAGAGGCTCTTGCACCCACGCCAACCCTCCTGTGGTAGACTAGGAAGACAGACAGAGGCCAGAGCAGCTGCTGTTCATCCTTATGAGCTGAAATACAGGCAGTGGCCTGGTTATGGAGGTTGAGTTAAGGAAGGAGGCCATAAAGACTCAGACCTGGCTTCAGTCAGTACATAGCAGTGGCTTCCCAGAAATCTTCAGGTCATCAAAGGGTAGGAGAGTAAGAGGCTGGAGGGAGAGAAGAGAGAGAGAGAGGAAAGTTAAGGGCTGGGAAAAGCACAAATGGGTCAAGGGTATGGGCTGGAAGGAGGAAGATGGAATCCCCAAAGTCTGTTGGAATGACCAGAAGTCCAAAAGCTACTGTTCAATTCCACTTCTCAAGGATTTTTTGAGGGAAATCAAAAATTCATCAGAAATCGTCTCACCCCATGGGCCAGCCCCATGCATTAAGATTTACAAAGCAGATGTAGAAGGTCAGCACTAGAAAGGACTTTGGGGATCATATAACCCTTTCATTTTATGAAGGAGAAAAGTGAAGTTCACTCAGAAGGCCAGAGCAGAGCAGAGAACCCAGGTCTTCTTACTCCTAGTTTAGTGTCCTGTACAGTGGGAGAGTGGGACTTACATCTTCAGCAAGGTCCTGTGGGGTCTCATCTTCAACATTCCGAAGCAAGGAATCAGCACCTGCCTGGCACAGAGTGGCAGCAATGCCCGACAGGTGGCGCCCAGCGGCCAGGTGGAGGGGGGTACAGCCATTGTGCATTCTGGCATCTACCTGAGCCCCTGCCCGAAGCAGGAAACGCACCAATGCCCTGTCTTGAGTCTCCACGGCCAGGTGAAGGGCAGTCTTGCCACTGGTGCCCTCCTGTGGGGAATTCCAGATATCACAGAACAATCAGTTGGTCAACTAGCTTTTCTAAAGCACTTACTAAGTACAAAGTATTGAGAACACAAATAAAAGGAGAAAAGCACTCAATGTGGCTTCTGAAGCTGAGATGCAACAAAGTACGGGTCTATTCTCTGCTGCTTGTGCTTGTCGTTGCTAACAACAAACACCAAGAAAACAAAGGTCTTCAGCTCCAGCCATCCATACTGAAACCGTCAGTCAACAAATAATGAAGCAAATAGATAATAAGTTCTTGGCAGTATTCTTTCCAAGGCTGTCCAAACTGATAATTAATTTGACACACATTTCCAGAGCTAGCTCAGTGTTGGGAGGCTCCGAAGGAAAGTGTGAGAGAAGAGATATCAGACCAACTACCAAAGTGAAGGTCCACAGACCTTGTTGTTGTATGTTGGTGAAACTCGGACAGTATACCAGCACCATGCCAGGAACCCGAGGTGCTTCCCTATCTGGCCACTGGGCCCAGCTGGCTCTGGAGGGGAAAGTGAGGCCAGTGACCTTGCACAGCCTCCCTCACTTACACATTCACTTGCACATCATGGCATCTCCCCCCCCCCCCCCCCCCCCCCCCCGTGATGTCCGGCTCCTCGAGGCCGGGACCCTCACTCCCACAACACAACACCGCCCAAACCAACAACAGACACTCAAATGAGAAGGTGAGATTGACTGGGGAAGGAGACGGGCCTGGCTACCTCACCTGGATGTCAACGTCAGCTCCATTCTGGAGAAGCAGTTCCATTAGCTGCCGGTTTCTCTGCAAAGTAGCAAGGTGTAGGCAGGCCAGGCCTGGGTAGGAAGGAAAAGGAGGAGCCAAATCAGCACTTCCATCATGTAAGGAGCTCCCGTAAGAAACAACAATCCTTGTTTTGCACTTTATGCATGTTATTTGAATCTCACAAGTATGAAGCAGGTATATTATCCCCATCTTACAGATGAGGAAACTGAAGCTGAGGGAGTTTAAGACGCCTTCTCCAGGATGACATGGTAAGTGCCTGTGGAACCCGAGTATTCTTGTCTTCAGGCTCAGGCCTAAGAGTCTTTTGTTGTGTCTCTATTTGTTCTCTTCCACAAGTGAGTAACCAACCACCCCATCCCCACCTCAGAAGGTATCCCCTTTGGCAGATGCAGCGGCCCACCTTGCCAGTTTTGCAGCCGAAGCTCTGGGTGATGATGCTGGCTCCGACCTCGATCGGATGTGGCCTCCAAGAGGTAGCGAGCACAGTCCAGGTGTTGGTGCTGGCAGGCCAGGTGCAGGGCTGTGTCCCCATGCCTGTCCTGCAGGGTCCGGCTTGCCCCTTTCTGCACTAGCGCCCGGACTGTGTGGGGCTGATCCAGGTACACTGCCAAGTGCAGGGCTGTCTGTAGGCAGGAGATTGGGGAGAGGGAGGTGAGGGACGGGGATCTTATGTTACCTCTATTCCCCTGCCTCTGGACAGCTCTTACATCCCCTACAATTTCCCTTCTTCATTCTCAGTAGTCAAATTATCAGAACAAGTCTATATGGAGCATCCTGAGGGAATGGGTCAACTTCCTTTTCCACAGAAATTTCACCAAAACCTCACTTGTGGGTTCTCCTGGAAAGTGGGGCAGGGGTAGGGACAAAAATATAGCCCTTTGGCTTACCATGTATCACATGTTTTAGTATTTACAAAGAATTTTTCACAATAACCCATATGACAGTGAGGGACTAAACCTGGGATTTCAATAGCAGAGTGAACTTGTGGGTGAGGAAACTTGCTTGATCAATACAAGTTCATCCTTTCTTTACAACTTAATCTTTTTGTTTGTTATTGGAGGCAATAGGAGTTAAGTGGCTCTCCCAGGATCACAAAGATAGTAAATGTCTATCCACTGGACTATCTAGCTGCCCTTCCCATTTATTATGTGAGAGAGTTGACTAGGACAGGACTTCTTAAATATTTTCTATTTGTAACTCCCTTTTGCCCCAAAATGTAAATGAATAGACATATGAAATAGGTACACAAATCAAACATTTGTGGGAAATAAATACAATCAATTCAATTATAAGTCCACATAAGGGGTTGCCACCCAGTTTAAAAAGCTGAGGTCTAGAGCACCGAGAGGGAAGATAGATGATACAATAAATAGAATAGGTGACTAGAGTCGGAAAGATTTGAATTCAAATCCAGTCTTAGATACTAGCTGTGAGACCCCAAACAAGTTATTTAACCTGTTTGCCTAATCCATTGGAAAAGAAATAATAAACCACTCCAGTGGTTTAGAGTAGCTAGGTGGCACAATGGATAGAGCCCTAGGCCTGGAGTCAGGAAGACCTGAATTGTTAACGAAGCTAAAGCTCAGAAGAAGCTGGTGAGGGTGTGAGTCTGGATTGTAAAGGCAGCCCTACTGAGAGGCCCCATTTCAACCTCCAAGAAAACAAGCCTCATGGGAGACCAAGCTCAAAGGAGCTTATTACTCCTTTCCTGGGGGGAGGAGGAGGGAGAGAAGGGGATAAAAAGAAGGCAGAATTGGACTTTCCCTCTCTCTGGATGACTAGGATTATGGTCTTGGAGGCAGGACAGACTGTCCTAAGTATTAGGATGCAGAAGCAACAATACCAATCTAGTTTCCATACAAATATCTCCTCTGATTCTCAGATCAGCCCTGGGAGGTAGGTACTGTTATTATCCTCATTTTGTAGATGAGGAAACTAAGGCAATAGCAATCTTTCCCCAAGATAGCTACCTTGATAATCTGAATTATAAGTCTGATGCCAGGGCACATCTCTGCTCAAGAAGCTACAGGGGTTCCCTTCCTCCCTCTGCTATAGGATACAATACAAACTATTTCCCTTCACAATTGGGTGCTAGGCTTTTTTCTCTTTTTTTAAATTTTGAATTTATCTGGTCTACTTTTCCAGGTTTATTGTATAGTCAGATTCTCTACTTGCTGTCACCCATCTATCTCTATGCCTTTTGCCCAAACTGTCACCCTAAACTTGGGATATACACTTTCCTCATATGCCTCTCCTTCTTATAAAATCTCTTGTTCTTGTTCAGTCATGTTCAACTCTCCCTGACCCTGTGGGCCATGCTATCCGTGGGGTTTTCTTGGCAAAGATAATGAAGTGGTTTCCCATTTCCTTCTCCAGTGGATTAAGACAAACAAAAAAAGGATCACACAGCTAGAATATAATCTTGAGGGCAAAGGCTGGTCTGCCAGCCCATACTCAGGGCTTCATAAATGCCCCCCGAATGAACAATCAGGCCATGGCCCCAGACTTTCTGAGGTAGAATTTTAACTTCAGATCTTTCTGATTCCAGGACCAGGACTCTCTATACACTGAGCCATCTAGCTTGTTCATAAAATAAATAATAAAATCCTCATGAGATCCCTAGCTTCCTTCAAAGTTCAGTTTAAATGCTACAAGTTCAAAGTTCAGTTTAAATTCCTACAAGAAGCCTACCCTGATTTCTACTATCACCCATCCCCTCCCCACCCCAGACATTAGGGACCTCCTCAAAGAAACCACTTTGTTATGTATTTTATATCTACTTTCAAGTGGTAGAAGAGGTAGCTATAGCCTCATGAATGAAAAACTGGCCTTGCAGCCAGGAAGTCCTAGGTTTAAAACCCATCTCAGAGATTTACTAATTATATGACCCTGAGTAAGCCATATTAACTCGTACCTATCTGGGTCAGTTTCCTCATATGTAAAATGGGGATAACAGCACCTGCCTCCAGAGGGTTGTTGGAAAGATCAAATGATTTATTATGTGAACAGTGCTCCAAGCATTCAGACTACGTGATGAAGACAAGGCATCTCTCTAAGAAATGTAGGAGATGTTACTGCCCTGGCTGAGGGCACCTCTTCATCCTTGCAGGGCCAGGCCCTATGCTTCCTGAGTTTATGTTGTTTCTTCCTAATAGAATATAATCTTGAGGGCAAAGGCTGGTCTGCCAGCCCATACTCAGGGCTTCATAAATGCCCCCCGAATGAACAATCAGGCCATGGTCCCAGACTTTCATACAAGAACTAATCAAGCCTCTCA
This sequence comes from Sarcophilus harrisii, assembly GCF_902635505.1. Lineage (NCBI taxonomy): Eukaryota > Metazoa > Chordata > Mammalia > Dasyuromorphia > Dasyuridae > Sarcophilus > Sarcophilus harrisii. The sequence goes on along the minus strand of NC_045429.1, from coordinate 268,108,554 downwards.
GGTCAGGGAGTCATCTGTAACCTGGGATGGGGGGGGGGGACCCTGGCACATTGCTCATGCTTCATCTACCCACCTGAAAGAGGTCATTTTGTATGTCCAGGACTTCCTGGGGCAGCAGAGCTAGGCAGCACAGCAGCACAGTAGGAGCCTCATGGATCACAGCCAGGTGTAAGAGCCTGAGGGGAGGGAAGGCAGCTATGAGTGTCAGAGTGCCCAGGATGGGAAAGATGGGAGGAGACTGGGCTGTGAGGAGTGGGCAATCCTGGAACTCCTATAAGCAGGTAGGGATAGGAAGTGAAAGTCTGAGAGAGGAAATAGACAGGAGACAATGGATTTCCCCTTCCCTAAAGGATTCTGGAGGGTTGTAGTCAGGGTGAACCTTGATTTGACTCCTCTCTTGCTCTACCCTGCCCCCTTTGTTCCCGCTCCCAAAGTTGCCAACTAACCAAAGTGAAAAGGGGGTAGGGAGTTTCCAGGACCCAATCCTTCCCCGAGGTTCCTACTCCACCCCAGAAAGTAGAAGAAACAACAAAAAAAGAAGTATCCACTTTACCCCACCTTCCTCAGAGGGCCCACATACATCATCCCCAGAGACAAGGGGTTCCCATGTAAAGAACTCCCTGTTCACTAATTATAGAGCATCTGCACTCACAGCCAGAGCACCAAATCTGCCAGTGCCTAATACAAACACTAGGTGTCTAGGGTGACTAGGGTGCCCAGGTGGCAACCTGGCCCTGCTTGCCCATGATTGCTCCTCCTAGCTTTGAGGTTAGACACCCAATATTAGCAGACCCCAGAAGCAGAAGGCAGTGGGTCTATTTGAAGGAACACTGTGGTGTAAGAATTGGCTTAGCCCACCTTCCTACTATAGCAGAGGATAAGGAGGGGAGATAGATGGGAGGGAAAGTCCCAGGGTCTGGGGTTTCCCCCCCAACAGCTGGGAAAGGAGAAGTGGAAGGAAGGGGGTAGGGATGGCTTGGACCAGAACAGCTGGGGCGGGTGATCAAGGTAGATGGGTCTGCAGAGAGCCAAGCCTGGGGTCAGGGCTCAGCCTGACAACAGGGAGGGAGGGCTGAGGCTGGGACAGTCCTGGGAGGAGGAGCAGGCTCTGGAAATCCCCTTTCTGTTCTGGGCTGTACTCTCTGGGTCACATTCCAGAAGCCACCTCCCTCCTTCCCTCATCTCCCTTCCTCCGACTTCCTCTTTTCCCACTTCTCACACCTCCTCTAGCCTAGACACTTCTGAGGGGAAGTACCCCACCCCCTCTCCCCCCAGGACGACAATTCCATCAGGGGAACCCCTCTAGGGAACAAACCCAGAATTCTCCACACTTAGCACGCTACTCTCTTTACTCTGTCTTCTTTCTCAATTCTTCTGAGAACCCCAGAAGTTGTCTCCAGACCCTCATTCCAGTAAATCTAACTTTCAATTCTATATATTACTTTAGGTTTAACCCCCTCTCTCCAACTTCATGAATATTATCTATACTCTTTAAGATAGCTGTCCAGTGCAATGACTGAGGGCTAATGTCAAAATGGTAGGTTATGGAGGAGACATCAACCTAGACAGAGGTGGGTTCAGGTCTAGACAAGCCCCCCAGTTTTCAGCAACGTGGGTGAGCAAGTAGGATCTCCCAGTGCTCCAATTTCTCTAGAATTCTGCTTTGCATAGATCACTCATCTTATTACCCTCTCCCTCATTGGTAAAGCTATCTGTGCAAGCTTTGTTACCCACTCCCAGAATTAGGCAGGCCACTTTGCATTTAGTGGATGCTTCTGAAAGGCTGGCTGAATCTGGAAGTTGGAGGGGGTGGAGCAGCAAGTCTCACCCTTAGCCCTAGGCAAGTACACTCAGCCTTATACCCCAGCCTATCCTGCTTCTCCAGGGATTCAGGCAGAAGGAACGTTAGGCCTAAAAATTCCCAAGAGTCTCCAAGAAATACAATGGGACAGCCAGTCTTTCACCCCTCCAGATGTCTTCCCCCACAGCCCACCAGTTGTCCCTCCTCCCCATTCCCACCAGACCATCATACACACATAGTTTATACTCCCGTGCAGCACCTGGTGCTGATGGAAGATTTGGGGGCGGGAGGGGGAGCACAGAACACTGACCTCATCCCTGACTTCCCCTTTCTCAACCTCGTCTAGACCTTGCCCCGGTCTCTCTGATGCAGAGGAGTTGTGTCCCCCTTCCCCCTTCCACACACGCCTCAGCCCTGCTCTTTGCCCTCCAGGGGCCTCTTTCCCCTTCCCCCAGGGCTTGGAAACTCCCCCTTCTGTAACCCTCCCTCCCAGTCCCCTCATTCAAATCCAGGGAAGCTTCACTTCCTGGGACTGGGGTGTCCGGAGCTTGGAGGGGGGGAATAATTATAGGTACAGAACCAACAGGGCTCCTCCCTCTCACCCCCTCCCCAGTTCAGAAGGAGGCAGGTAAACTGGCTGGTTCTTATCCTTAACTGGCACTGCAATGCTGTCTCTTAGATCTGCGTGGCGGAGCTGCTCAGGAGGCTCCGTCAGTGGCATGGGTCTTACGGACAGCCCAGGGAGCACGTGAGGTTCCGGGGTCTGGGCAGGGGGCAGAGGTCGGAAGGGAACGAGCGGTGGCGTCACTAACGCCCCCCCCGCCCCCCCATGGCTCCTTGCTTTTTGGAGGAGCACGGGGCTGCCCAGTGAGGGGGCGCCACCGTTCACGGAGCTCCGGCCGGACAGACACGGGGGGAGGGGGAGGGGCCCGGGCCATGGGGACCCCGACTTACGTGTCTCCATCCTCAGAGATGTAGGTGAGCGCCTCCAGCTGCTGCGGGCACAGAGTCCCCCCCCGGGCCTCGGGCGCGCGGGTTTCCCCGCCCTCGGGGCCCCCCAGCGGGGGCAGAGGCTCGGTGATGGAAGACGAGCCGTAGGCGGAGTCCATCCGCTCCCCATATTCCTCTTTCGGGTCCTCCTTGGTCCCTGAGGGAGGTCGGGACGGGGGGCGGCCGTCCGGGGGTCCTGAGGGGAGGGAGGCCTCGGGCAGGGAGCGCAGAGAGCGCCAGGACTCGATGCCCGAGTCGTACTGGCCCTCGTCGGGCTCGTCCGGCCCCTTCCCGGGCTCCGACATAGCTCGCGCCCCGCGGCCGGCTGCGCTCCCTCTCGGAATTCAGAGGCTTTCCTGCGGCCAGCTCGGCCGGGCCGGCGGGGTGCGGGGCCTGGGCGCTTCCCGAGGCCTCCCTCCCAGGCTGCGAGCTCTACGGGCTGCAAGGGCCGCCTGCGACGCTGGGGCGGTTTCCCCGGCCAGGGGGCCCCGGAGAGATCGGCGGCCCCGGGCTGGAGGCTGGGGAGCTCCGGCTGGGATGCGCCGAGGTGGAGGGAGGGCAGGATGGCGTCGGCGGCCGCTCTGAGCCTGGGGACACCTTCGTTTTCCCTTTCCTGCTTCTCAGACGGCCGGCTGCAGCCCCAGCTCCGCCCCGAAGCGACTCATTGGCGGCGCCCGGGACCTGAGACCGCGGCCGGGGATTCTCCGCCCCGGGCAAGCCCCGCCCACGGGCACGCCCTTCTCTAGGAACGCCCCGCCCCAGGTACGCCCTGCCCGTGGCACGCCCCGTCCCCTCTCGGCCCCGCCCTCGGGACCCTCGGCGCCCAGAAACACCCTGCAGAAGAATGGCAGGGCTCCCAGAAACTCCCAGGAACACCCTGCCCCAAGCCACGCAGTGAAGGACAATAACTATTTATCGAGCAACTGCTCTGCGCTCCGTAGGAGATGAGTGTAGGTGAGAGGGGGTCCCTACCCCCTAGAGCTACCCAGGAGCTCTCGCAAACTCCCTGCGGAGGGCGGAGGGCGTCTTTGTCCGGGCACCCCTCGCGCCTAGCACAGTGCCTAGAGCACAGCCACAACTTCATAAAAACAAACAAACAAAAACAAAATCTTGTCGAACGATTGACGATAGAATAAGACATCAACTCATGTTAAGGGTGGAGGCGATTCAATAAATCTATCCCCATTCTTTAACAAGATGAAAACAAACCTCAGTCAACCAGTCTGACCAGGTGGAAATGTTCTAGACTTGCCTGAATGCTATTCCCTTCTGCAGGAATGACTTCCTTCTCTCACCTTCCCAAATGGGTTCTTAGCCCGAAGAAAAAGGCGCCTGGTCTTTGATGTCTCAGCTCCCGGTTCTGAAGGTTTCACTGTACTAACCGAGGCACCCTGGATGGAGGCAATCTAACACCCCCAAAAACACTTACTCTAGGTCCCCACATTAAAGAAGCAATAACGTGTCATATCGAAGCTTGTATTATAAGTAATTACTCATCCCTGATGTACTAAACCAGTTCTTAATCCACTCCAGAACCCTGCCTCCGCCTTTTTATTCGTTCACTAGATGAATATGTTTAGAAATGGAGGAGATGAAAACATCATTTAAGCCATAGTCCCAGATCTCTCAGACTCTTTATTGATTTACTTAAATGTTTATGAAAAGCTTATAGGTAAGGTCCTGTCCTTACGAAGCAAACCAACCTCCTCTCTTCAATTCAGAGTGGGAAGCTTGAATGGATCTCCAAAGCTTTTCTTTCACCACTCCCTCTTCCTGTTTCTTTCTACCCCCCCCCCCCCTTCCTTCTCTAGTCTTATAGTTTTGAAGTTTGAGGACATGAATCTGTTAGGAGGTGGGGGAAACTCGTGCTTAGACAACAGTTCTCAAAATAGTGTTCATAAGGGGATGCCCCTGCTTTACTCCTTTGGGACTTCTTCCCCCAATATCACGAGGATGTATATGCTTGTATTTTCCTAACGTGCATTTTCCCCCCGTTGATAAGTCTTTATGTAAAGAAGCATAATAACGAACTATTTAAAAACTGTGATACACTCAAATGAGGATATGTGAGAGGAAACTCCCAATATACTCTATTATAGAGGTGGGAGATCCACAGGTGTTAAACATAATTTTGCATTGCCCATATTTTTGGACTTTCTCACTTTATTAATCAATTATGCAGACTTTCCCCCTTCTCAAAAACAAATAAACCCAAAAATCAACACTATTTGTCATATGGGATAGCTGGGGGACTAAAGGGAGGGGAAGAAGGAAACATGGGATATTACAGTGATGCAAGAAATAAAAAATATCAAGATTTTTTTTAAGCTTCAATATTTACATCCTGTAAGAAAGAAAACTCCTTAAAATGGTTGATTGCTTTAAAAATAGATTATTATTGTCTGAGGGATGCCTGTATATATTTTCTCTGTGTGTCTCTGTCTCTGTCTTGCAATCTTTATTTTACGTACCAAGAAACTTAAAAAGACCTGCTTTCTTTAAAGTGGCTATTTATCTGAGAGAGTTGGGGGGAAGAATGAAGGCTCTGAGAGAGGACCCTCCTAAGTCAAGAAGTTAGATCTTTGCAATGAATAAGGAGGGGGTACAGCTTCCTCCTCATTGTGGAACCAGAGATCACTAGCTCCTGCCCCCTTCTGGCTCTTGTGAAAAGGAAGCTTGATGGGCTCTCCAGTGGTTCTCAAACTTGTGTTTTCAGTATCTTTATCCTATTAAAAAATTATTGAGGATCTCTCCAAAGCGTTTTTGTTTATCTGGGTTATATTTATAGACATTTACCATATTGGAAATAAAAACTATTTTTGAATTTGCAGACTCTCTAAAAGGGTTTCAGAGACCCCCAGGATTCTCTAGACCATACTTTGAGAGCCACTGGATACTTTTCCCTCCCAGACTGACCCTCATCAGGTGGTAAGATCTTCCCTTCTGGGGCTTACTTGTTTTATTCCTATTACCTCCAAAGAACCCCTTCCTCAGTTACCTCCCCCACACTGTTATTCTAATCCATCTCAGCCTGAGCTCTTCCTAGGCCCTGAAAGTCACTGTCATTTTTAAAAATTTTCCATTTCATCCTAGATACATTTATTGAAGCTTGGCTTTCTAATTTAGCAAATTGTATTTTTATTAATACTCTTTTTATATCATCCTAATTTCTCAACATACCTTCTCCCTCTTTCCCTAGGGGGTCATTCCTCATAATAAAGATTTTAAAAATCCTAAAAGTTGGTCTTGTCTGACAGTATATGCAAATATTTCATACAATATTCCCTCCTTTCTGCATAGAAAGGAAGAAGGTCCTATCTTTTCTTCAAAATATCTCAATTCTTGGTACCCTCCCTGTTGTTGGCTGCTTCATCTCTCACAAATTCTGAGGTACAGTGACAACAGAGAAATTGGCATACTTCTTTCTCTTTACTGTTGTTTTTAGACCTTACCTCTATCAATAGGCAATTACCTTTACAATTCATTTCATCCAACCAGATTCTTGTTGGAGTCATCCATGGACTACCAACCAGGTTACTCTCTCCAAGGAGATTTATCACAAAACAAATACCTCCTCACCATAGAGAACAGGATTTTCTGGCATTAAAAGGTGAACATTTATACAAAATCATCTTAAACTCAAGAAGTTCTGTGCCTGACTTTGAAGGCTTTGCCCCCACCTTTACCCACACCTTCTTTAAATATTGTGACCTTCTATTTCTTTAGTCTCCTCAATTTTCATAATCTTTCACCAGATTACTTCAACTACTCTCAGGAATAGGTCTCCTCAAACTGAATTTGCCCCCAAAGCTAGAATTCTCCTGATTCTTCTGCATAGAACTCTAAGGGGCAAGGGAAACCAAGGCTTGATCTCTCCTAAATTTAGTATCTATTCCAGGTACTTAGCCCTTTCTCCAGAATTGAGTTTACATTCCCAGTATCTTTCTTCTATTCTTAATATTAAGCTGCAATCCCTTACATTTAGTATCATCCCCAAACTTTGGACCCCATGGCCAGCTTTTAGTCTAATCTTTGCACTATTGCCCCTATTACCACTACTTGTCTTCTTTACTACAAAATTTATTTTATAGTCTCTGTACTTGGCTCAATCCCAGCATTTAGCACACATTCCTCAACACTCACCCTTCTTTCCTTAAGCTAGGAGCATTTTAGATTGGTCTTACTAGAATTATGATCTTTTTATAAGAAATATTTATCCACTATCATATCTCCAGTACTAAAAACCAGCCTTTTCCTTTTCCTCCTGTGCTCCTCATTCCAGGAATTATATCCTAGAAGAATGTCCCCCTCCCAGCAATCCCTGATCCAGTCCTTCTTTCATCCACAGTGAGAGAAAAACCAAATCAACCCATGTTTATTAAGCACCTACTGTGGGGTAGGCATTATGTTAGGTGATGGAGATACAAATATGGTGGTCATTGACATCAAGGGTCTTACAATTTTACTGGGGAGACAGCATATATAAAAGCAGGCATATATATCATATCCACAAAATAAATTGAAGGCATTTTTGGAGGGCAGACCCTAGTAGTTGAGGAATCAGGAAAATCTGTTTGTAGAAGGTATATAAATTGCTTTTACTTTACTCCCCTAGTTGATTTCTCCCCCATCACTGCAATTGGGGTTAGGATGAAAGGATGAATTATGCAACATATAGAGAGGATCCTCATGGATGAATAAGCTTTGGTATTGGTGAACTAAGTGAACTAATGTGAAGAATTGGGATCAGACTCCATCATGAGATGTTTCCTTGGGAGACCAAAAGAAGATATGGGTGAATGGAGAAAGTCTGTCTCCCTTGCCTGATACCATATTCCATTAAGGTTGGGAGAAAGACCCCATTCCGATGGGGTGGGTAGGGAGAGGAAATGAAAGTTTGATTTTATATAAATGTTCATCTTTTTAATGCCAGAAAATCCTGTTCTCTCTGATGAGGCATTTATTTTGTGATAAATCAAGCTATATGTTAGAGCAGGGATAGGAAAGTTTCTTTTTCTGCCAAGGGCCATTTGGATATTTCTAATAGTGTCTGCAGGCCATACAAAATTATCAATTTATAGAACTCAAGCAGTGGGAGCTTATTATACTTAGTTTTCAGCTCATTAGACTTAGCAAATGATTTCATGAGTCCTATATGGCCCAAGGGCCAGATATTCCCCACTCTCATGGTAAAAGCCCAAAGCTTCTGGTGGATAGTAACATAAGGGGAATGTGATTTAATTTTAAATCTTATCCAGGGGTGCACATATGCATCACTCCAGTTTCCTCCTTGCTATCATTACTTTCCATTTCTATAGCATTTTGTTGTTTGCTAAAACTTTAATAATCATAATGTATATTTAAATAATGTATTTAATTAGCACAATAAATATTAAATAATGTGATTAATATGTAAATAATGTGTTATTTCATTATGGGATGGTTTTATCCCATGACGTCTAAATTTTAAATCAATAATCTCATTTGGGGTTCACAACTTTCTGAGGAGGGTAGTACAAATATTTATGGCTGGGGGGGGGGGAGGCAGATTCTGGACTAATGACTTCATTAGTGAGACTCTCAGCTTTTGACAACTCTGTCCTTCAAAGCAGATAGATAATTTATGTTCAACTTAGGGTGTTGAGAAATTAGGTGATTTGCACAAGGTCAAATGGCTGCCATGTTTTGAGGTAGGTCTTTATAACTCCAGAATTTAACTTCTATTCCTTATATGAAGATGCTTGCGAGTATCATTCATTGTAACCATTTTACCGGTGAGGAAAGTGAGACTTCAGAGACATTAAAAGACTTGCCTAGTCATACACATTGAGCGGAAGAGGTGAGACTTCAGCCCAGGTGTTTTATTCCAGTATCATTCTACCCTTTCTGTTATTACAGTCTGCCCCACACCCACTCCCTCCCTCCCAAACACATAACAGGGTAGCTAGAAGAATAAAGGACCCCCCCCCCAAGTGTTCCAAGATCCTTGGCCTTTACTGACTGAGACGCAGAAGCTCAGGACTGAGCCCTGTTCCATTTCTTCCTTCCCAGGCAATGAATGCACCTAGAGACAACATCCAGATGTTGGAACCCTCTGGTAGCCCCATCTCTGGCCGCATGAGGTCAGCATAGTGCCACCCACTGTCTTCTCAGCTCTGCAGCCTTGAATCCCTATAGAAAACCAGACTAAGGGGCCAGTTTTATTAAGCTGAAGGGGTGTCACCTAAGAAGGGGGAGAGGGGAAACCCTCTTCAAGTCACAACATTAGTGAGAGAAAATTTTTTTGGGGGGATGCTCTGTTGTCTTCCCCCCAAATCTCGTCCCCAGACCTTGGATTTTCCCAGCTCTATGTACCCTTTACTTCATTTGTTTTCCAATTCCTTAATCCTCCCCCCCCATACATACCTCCGCCTACCCCATCTAGCTTCTCCATGAGAAGCACGACTGTTGTCATGACAACCAGTTGGTCAGTAGGCCCTACAGGCAACTCCAACAAGAACCCCCTACCCCATCCTCCTCCTTCCTAAGGCGAGGGGTTGGGAAAGGCAGGGGAAAAAATACTCTTGTTTTTTAGGCAGACAGAAATAGAAGTGAGAATAGTCACCTAGGTTATCTGTCCTCAGGCCATTACTCCAGCCCCGGACCCCATTGATAGGAGAAAACAGAAGGAAAAGAGCAAGTGGAGCTATTACTGATGGCAGACATGGAGTTCGGTTATCTTAGAGATATGAGATAGTCTGTCACAGGGTTAGGGTCAGGACTTAGCCTTGAACAGGTTAGAGTGGATTGACAGTGGAGCTGCAGAGTGCGGCTGGCTGTGAGAAAGGATCTCGTCCTGGGACCTGGGGTGAGGGACACTGGAACAAGGGACCAATGTAATAAACCCTTCCAACTCCTACACCAGACCTCCTCCCTCTTTCCCCTCTCCTTAGCGCACCATCTTCCCTGTATTGACACTAAGGAGGGCTAGACTAAAGGACAGGGAGGGGCGATCTTAGGAAAGCCAAAGCCACTGAGTCGGTCTCAGATTCTAAAAGGCAGGCAAATTTTCTCTCTCCCAGGACAACGGGCCACAGAATGTTAGAACTGAGCGGGACCTCAGAGACCATCTACTTTAACCCTCTCGTTTCACAGATGAAGTGAGAGAGAGATCCGTGGAAGGGAGCGACAAGAGCAAGAGCACTCGGCTACTGACTAAATGTGCTGCTCATGCAAGTTTTCCGGTTCCAGACGCTGTGGCTTGCACAGCTACTCCACAGAAGTGAGAGGGGAAGACTGGGGGACAACAGGAAAGCGAAGACCAGCTTGACACCCTCAAGGGGCTCCTCCTGTCCCTACGGGGCCGGGACTATTCTGTGGGAGCCAGAATATCTCACAGGTTCTAGAACTCCAAGTGACCCAGAGTTGTTTTCCGCTCATTTCCCCCGCCGCCACTCACACCGCGACCTCTGGACCGGCGAAAGCGAAGGAGAAATAAGAGGGGTGTGCATATGTCCAAACCCCCATTATGGTAGTCCGGGAAATGCGCTCTAGGTGTCCGCCTACAATGTGACTTTGGCGTCCTCTCGCTTGCCCACAGCGCGCTTGGTTTCCTGCCTCCTAGTCTCCTTTCAATGTCATTCTCACCCCTTTTACTCCCCTCTCCCCGCTAGTCTCTCCGTTCAGCTCTTCAGCAGCCTTTAGAGAATGCTGGGGAAGGGGCGACCTCTGCCCGCCCTCGCGGAGACTCGGGCCGGTGAGGAGAAGGGCTCTCGGCTGGAAGAAGGGATCAGAAAAAGGGCTGCCCGGTGCAGAGGGAAGAGGGGTTTGGGATCCCCCGGTCGCAGCTCTCCTTTACGAGGGGTAATTGTTAGGTGGGACTTGGGGGGGCGGAGTTGGGGGGATGGAGGCGGGGCTCGGCCGCGCTGGGAGGAAGAGGGGGGGCGCACTGGCTCGGGCTCCCCAGCTCGAAAAAAGGCGGCGGGGCGGAGGGAGGGGGCAGGCCAGGGAGGGCCTCAAGGGACCCCCCATCCCGCCCCTCCCGCCCGCCCCCGCAGCCCTTGCCCCCCATCCCACCCTCCATCCCCTAGTGCCTTTCCCTCCGCAGCCCGGCCTCCCCAACCCCAGAGCCCCCCGGCTCCCTCCCCCGCAGGGGGAGCAACCGGGCCCCGCCCCCCCCCCCCCCTCCCCTGCCTCCCCGGGCGGGATGCCCCCCGGCCCCGGCCCAGGGGGCTCAGCTCCCCCCCCCACCCCTGGCCCATGCTCCCCCGGCTCCTGGGGAGAGGCGAGCGCGGCGGCTGCGGCGGTAGCGGCCCCGGGCCCCTGGAGGAGGCGGCGGCGGCGGAGGCCCGCCCGAGAGGGGGCCCTCCCCGGCCCCCTTCCTCCCGCCGCCTCCTTTCGCGTCCTCCCAGGGATCATGCCCGACTCCCTCTCCGTCTCTCCCACCCCAAGCCCGCCTGCTCCCCACAGGGCTCCACCGCGGTCCCGAATGCCGCTTCTTGCCCGGTCCCCTTCTTCTTCCTCAGGACCCTAATGGGGTCGGCTAGCACCTGGCCTGACCCCGAGCGCGACCCCCGCTCGTTCCGCCGCAGCGCGGTCCTCTATCCCTCCCCCAGCCCGCCGGTGCGCCGGCCCTGCCCCCGCCCCCCCCTCCCCCCCACCCCAGGCTGTCCGAGGCACCCAGAGGGGCAGCGGCGAGGGGCGGGCCTCGGGGTCCGGGGAGGGGGAGGGGCGGCGAGGCGGGGCTGGAAGCGGGGAGTGGAAAGCGTGTGTTTTGGGCGGGGGACAGGTGGGTAATCTGCAGTTGGTGGTTCTGTCCCGGAAGGAAAGGGGGAGAGGGTCCATAGCAGTGGGAAAAACGACTGTCAGGGCCCGTGGTGGAGAGTGGTATCCTGGGAAACGCGGTTAGGTAACAGGTTACCTGGACAGTCTCCGCGCGCAAGGGGGTACAAAAGACGAAGACCGAAGGTTCTCCCCGAAGCTCACCCAAGGGGTCGTTAGGCTGCATCCGAGGGAGCGCGCAGTCCTCCTTCCCCAAGTTTCCCTTGCCCCGGACCCAGACAGAGCTTCTCCCCAAACATCAGTATGGTGTGTCTTAGGAGAGTTTTAGGCCAGGTCATTGGGGCGGGGGAAGGGGCAAACCCCCCAATTACAGTTGAGGTTAAGGGAGATGAAGGGTCAGAAAAGGTCCCCTTCCAGTGTCCACTCCACAACCACTAGCCTGATGGGCAAAATACATAGAGACAAACACAAGCACGACAGCCCCCACCCTCCCAGCCGCCTGCTGATTCTTGAACATATATACACTGATGTGTACATGGGATGAGCATATATGCACGTGCGTAGATTTGTACAGACTGCACACACACTTGCCAGTATAATTATGCACCCAAATATGTATCCAACCCTCTGAGAATATACGGTCCCAGAAATATACATGCACATGCACACAGACATAGTTATGCACACATGCTCACTCATACTTTTTCCATGTCCAGGTCTTTTCTCAATTTCAGTCATGAGCTCTTCCTCACTCCAGATTTTGCCTTAATTTATCCCACCCTTTCTGAATCCTTCTATCCTTTTTCTTTCTCTCCTTCACTTGGTTTTCCCTAGAATGTCCCTTCTTGTTCTGACCTTCTCTGAACTCATTCCTCTTCTCTCTCCTACCTTAGCTAGAACTTCAGGATCAAACTAGTCAGTCAAATGAGGGAGGGAGAATCCAAACAGAAATAAGATAATGAAGGATGGGAGACTCAAAAGTGCAAGATGAATCTTAATTTAAGCAATCACTTCTATAAAGTAATGCCAAAGGCAAAGATGCTTCATTTACTCAATTCAGCAAATGTTTTCCAAACATCTATAGCACTGTGCCCTCTCTCTGCTAGGTACTAGTACAGAAAGATGACATCCCAGTTCCTGCCTTCAAGGAGTTTGCTTTCTAATAGAATATATGCACAACTAAGCATAATTGAAGGCAAAAATATGGTTAATATAAAGGACAGGTTCAAATGAGTTTTGATGAGAAAGTCTGAGGACAGAGCATTTCCAACCTTAGGGGAGGTGGTATTAGAGTTGGGCCTTCAAGGGAGGAATTTCAGTAAGAGTCAAGTGGTACATTTTAGGCATAGGACCTAAATGAGTACAAGAACCACAAATGGAGAACAGGACAAACACCTGAAAAAGGAATCTCCCACCCATACTAGTCCTTTCTAGTGTGTTTTGGTATTTCTAGTTTTTGGGGCTCCAATTTTACTTCTTCAGCTGTGTTCTTATTCTCTGGGGCTTTCATTTGCCTTGGGACTCCAGACTTTCTCCCTCTTAAAGTATGCAAGGCAAAGTAGGAGAAATATAGGGACCTAAGACAGGAAATAGGAGTTGAAAGGAAAATCTTTATCATCTACTAGTTTAGAGTATATTTTTCACTCACTGCCCCTTTCCTTGCTCCCTCATGCTCATGACTTGACTATACAAGCTGAGGATTTGGGGGTGGGTGGGAGAAGCACACTTAGAAAGGTATATATCTATAATAAGGCTAGACTATGTATGTGTGTGTGTGTGTGTGTGTGTGTGTGTGTGTGTGTATGTGATGGAATAGTAGGATTTTTCCTTTTCCATTCCTCTTCTCTTCCAGTCTGGGGCACCTGGAAGGGCATGGGCATGATGCCCATCATGGAATGGGGAGAACACCAAGAAAAGCATTGCTAATTATTTCTCTCCTGTTTTTCCATCTTCCTCCTGCCTCTCCCATTTCATCTTTTGTCTTTTTTTTTCCTTGCCTTTGTCTCTGTGCTATTCTGTATCTCTCCTCCTGCCTGCTTTTTGTGTCTGGGTTTCTTTTTGCTGATGTTTTTCTAATTTCCTTCTCTGTGTATGATTTTGTTTCTGGCTTCTTGTTCTGTTTCTCTCTGCATCTCACTGTTTCCATCTCTCCTTTTTCATTTCTGTATCTTTTCTTATGTCTGTATCAACCTGGACTCATCTCCCTTTTGGAACTGCTTGTTTTCTTTATTGTGGCTGTTTCTTTGTCTTCTATTTCTTTTTCTGCCTCTATGTCTGTTTTTTGGGGTAATGTTTCTTCTTTATGTATTTGTCTGCTGCCTTTTTTTTTTTTTTTGGTTGTGTTCTTGCATCCCTCCCTTTCTTCTTCTGCCCCCCCCCCCCCCCCCCCCGAGCAGCAGCGCCCAGTGCAGCCCTCCTTCACCAAGTCTCTCTGTCGTGAGTCGCACTGGAAGTGCCTGTTGCTGTCACTGCTCATGTACGGCTGCTTGGGAGCCGTGGCCTGGTGCCATGTCACTACGGTGACTCGCCTCACCTTCAGCAGCGCCTATCAGGGCAACAGCCTCATGTACCATGACAGTCCCTGCTCCAATGGCTATGTCTACATCCCCCTGGCCTTCTTGCTCATGCTCTATGCTGTCTACCTCGTGGAATGCTGGCACTGCCAGGCCCGCCACGAGCTGCAGTACCGTGTGGACGTGGGCAGCGTGCGAGAGCGTGTGGGTCGCATGCAGCAGGCCACGCCATGCATCTGGTGGAAGGCCATCAGCTACCACTACGTACGCCGCACCCGACAGGTCACCCGTTACCGAAACGGGGACGCCTATACTACCACGCAGGTAAGGGGGCAGATCAGGGCCATAGGCCCCAAGGGACTCGGCGGGAAGAGGCTGATACTCGAGGGAGTGAAAGGTCACTATTGCTGGGGAGTGGGGAGGAGTGGAGAGTGGGAAGGTGATGGAGGGAGTTCTGGGGAAGAGTTAGCACTGATAAAATGGTGGTAATTTGAGTGTATGCCCTGTCAGACCAACTGAGAGCATTCCCCCCAAGGACTTCCTCTATTAGGACATCTTGGGAGTTACAAGAAAGAGAGAAGACACCATTATTCTCTTGAGTAGATTCTGCAGTCTGATGAGGGAGTCCACACTTTCAGAAGGTTGCCAAACATCTCTCTGCTAGGTACTAGTACAGAAAGATGAAATCCCAGTTCCTGCCTTCAAGGAGTTTGCTTTCTAATAGAAAGGGGGAAGGCAGAGCCTGTCCTATGGAAATTTAGTTCAAGCTCAGGCATCATGTGTCAGGGGGTTTCAGTGCACTAGATGCCCTGCTGGGTACCGAACAAACAAAACCCATACTGCTCCTCCCGGCAGTGGGCTTATATTCCCAGTCTGAGGGGGGAAAGATTGCCTTCTGGGAGTTCATTGTCCGATAGTGAAAGTCATTAGGCCCAGGGGAGACAGTTGCTGTGATTCAGTTTTCACTCACTCAGGGATCTCTTGACTTAAAGACACAGCCAACCGCCCCAACTTCCCATAGCTTACTTTCTAATTGCAGAGAGAACACGCCCACAAAGACACCTTATCACCCTTAAAATTCGGGAAAATTAGGAAATGCGAACAAGCTTTGTCCGTTAAGCAGCAAGGGATCCCCCGTGCAGAGATCAGAACAGAGTACTGAGCCTGGTCGGGGAAGTCTTCCGGGAGGGAGCATGACGGGAGGAAAACAGGGGGGAGGCCATTGAAGGGCCGAGGCGAGGATGGGGAACAGCCGCCTCACAAGTGCGGGGAGAGGAGAGCGGTTCTGAGGCGGATGGGAAGGCCCAGGCTGGGCAGCGGTTCTGAGGGGGATGGGAAGGCCCAGGCTGGGCAGCGGTTCTGAGGCGGATGGGAAGGCCCAGGCTGGGCAGCGGTTCCGAGGGGATGGAAGGCCCAGGCTGGGCAGCGGCTCTGAGGGGGATGGGAAGGCCCAGGCTGGGCAGCGGTTCTGAGGGGGATGGGAAGGCCCAGGCTGGGCAGCGGTTCTGAGGCGGATGGGAAGGCCCAGGCTGGGCAGCGGTTCTGAGGGGGATGGGAAGGCCCAGGCTGGGCAGCGGTTCTGAGGGGGATGGGAAGGCCCAGGCTGGGCAGCGGTTCTGAGGGGGGTACCACGAGCGCGTGAACACGCACGTGGCGGAGGCCGAGTTTGACTACGCGCGCTGCGGCGTCCGCGACGTGTCCAAGGCGCTGGTGGGGCTGGAGGGCGCGCCGGCCACGCGCTTGCGCTTCACCAAGTGCTTCAGCTTCGCCAGCGTGGAGGCCGAGAACGCGTACCTGTGCCAGCGCGCGCGCTTCTTCGCGGAAAACGAGGGCCTGGACGACTACATGGAGGCGCGCGAGGGCATGCACCTGAAGAACGTGGACTTCCGCGAGTACATGGTGGCCTTCCCGGACCCGGCGCGCCCGCCCTGGTACGCCTGCCCGTCGGCCTTCTGGGCGGCCGCCCTGCTCACGCTCTCCTGGCCGCTGCGCGTGCTGAGCGAGTACCGCACGGCCTACGCCCACTACCACGTGGAGAAGCTCTTCGGGCTCGAGGGCGGCGGCGGCTCCAGCCCCAGCGGCGACGAGCCCCTGCCCGCGCTCACGCACCGCCTGCCCCGGGTCAACACGGTGGACAGCACGGAGCTGGAGTGGCACATCCGCTCCAACCAGCAGCTGGTGCCCAGCTACTCCGAGGCCGTGCTGATGGACCTGGCCGGGCTGGGGACGCGCTGCGGCGGGGGCTACGCGCCCTCCTGCCGCTACGGCGGCGCGGGGGCCGCGGGGGCCGCCCCGTACCGCCGCAGCTGCGAGCACTGCCAGCGCGCCGTCAGCAGCTCGTCCATCTTCTCGCGCAGCGCGCTCAGCGTCTGCGCCAGCCCCCGCGGCGCGGGCGGGCCCGGGGGCCCGGGGGGCGGCGCGGGCGGCGGCGGCAGCCGCTTCTCGCTGGGCCGCCTCTACGGCTCCCGCCGCAGCTGCCTGTGGAGGAGCCGCAGCGGCAGCGTCAACGACGCCAGCTGCCCCACGGAGCAGACGCGCCTCTCCAGCCAGGCCAGCGTGGGCGGCGGCGACGACGAGGACGAGGACGAGGACGAGGAGGGAGGGCCCCCGCCGCCCTACCACGACGCGCTCTACTTCCCCGTGCTCATCGTGCACCGGCAGGAGGGGTGCCTGGGCCACAGCCACCGGCCGCTGCACCGCCACGGCTCCTGCGTGGAGACTTCACTGTGACCCTTCCCTCCCCCGGCCGCCGAGAGGGCGGGGCGGCCTTCCCGCCACACTGTCCGAGGGACCCCAAGCCGAGGCGCGCTGGGGGGGGGGGGGGGGGGATGTGTGCGTGTGTGTGTGTGTGTCTGCGCGGGGGAGGGGAGACCGACCCAGGATCCAGAACCATCCCGGCCAAAGCGGCCCCTCCGACCCCGGGCAAACCCTGGCTTTCCAAGGGCATTAAGCGGCGAAGCCTCACCCGAATGGGCTTGGGACCCAGCCTTTCCCCAGCTCTTCCGACTGTTACATGGGGTCCCGGATCTCCCCCTTCCGCTCGCTCCCCCACCCCCTCCCCTGTGGGCCTCCTCCGGGGCCTTAGGCCCGAAAGAAAGGGCTTCCCCTCCCCCGCCCTCCCCTTTGGGGTCCGAGAACTCGGCGGAAGGAAAGGGTTCCCGAGTGGATGTGAGTGGGTCTCAGCACTCTGGACATCCCTCCTTCAATTCCATGGGAAATTCTGAGATCCCCCCTCTCTGGCCGCTTCCCGCCCTCCCCCACCCCAGGCCGTCTCTTTTCTGCCCCTCTCTCTCCTCGAAACCCCCTGTTTGTCTTTGTGGCCCCAGGAGTCCCGGTCCCCAGAGGGACGCTCCTCCCAAAGACATTTCCTACCTTTGGATCTCTTTCTTTGGCCCTGCAGGAATGAGACCCACTAGTAGGGAGAGAGGGCAGCTGGGTTCCTTTCCTAAGTCCTTTGGGCTTCCATTTCTCCCCCTGGGACAGAGGTCCGAGGCCTTCCCTAGAGGGGAAGGCTGAGTGGGCGAGACCCGGGATGCTGGCCAGGAAGGAGGGCAGAACAAAGCATCTGGGCTGAGAGGGCTTACAGGGAGAGGAGCCAGAAGAGAGGAGGGTGTCGTTTTGAGGGAAGAACCTGGACCAGGATGGAGAGGGGAGGAGCTGGGCTTCCTTTTGTGCCCGAGCTGACAACTTTGTCCTAAGCCTAAATTGGAGAAATGCTGGATTCCAATGTTTGGGGGCTCTTCGGGATATATTTATACCCAATCCCAGGCACCCCTAGCCCTACGAGCTCGGGTCACTGCTGTATATCCTCGGTTCCCTTAAGGCAGCAACAAGCCCTGCCCCCGTTTTATTCTCCTGCTGTCGGTAGCTTAGCAGCCTTTCATTCCTGCTGCTCCTAGACTCTATTCACTAACCTGGTCCTTGAGTGCGAAAGGGCCCCAGCACTTCCTGTGTCTGGTGTTTCAGCCTGCATGTCTGTGTGCTACCCTCTCCTCCCAAGTGTCTGTCCCCCGCTCAGCTCACCTCGGCTGATCTAGAGAGGCAGAAGCAGTCCGGACATGAGTTACTGTAGGTCTTGAACTAGAACTTCCTTTCCCTTGCTTTCTCCCATCTCCCTCAGAGGACACCTAGAGGTAGCGCCCCTTCCCCCCGCCTTGGGCCCAGCAATGTCAGTGCCCCCTCATTGTGGCCTCCACCTATGCAACATCATTTCTGTCCCCATATCCCTCCTCACTGGAGGCTTGGGGAAGGACAGATTCAGGAGGCACGGTTTCTGAGCAGCTTTTCTAGGTGTTAGAGCCTGGCTCTGATTAGATGGGTGTGTGGGCATGTGCCTGTGTGTATGCATCGAGGGCTGAGAGGCCATCCACTAGGTTTCTATGGGAACTGTTCTCCCCATCTTTCCCCCATTGTCCAACCCACAGTCAACCCACGTCTGTACCCCCTTTCTCCTCCTGTCCCCTTGGTCTGAGCCATCTCTTCATCCCACCTAGAAGACATGTCAGATCTAGGTGGAGAGGCAGAGGATTCTCTCCCCCCCCCCCCCATACACTTCATGGCCAGTCCCATCCCCTTCTTTGTTGCACCTACTGTCAACTCGTGAAACATCTTGTTTCTTCAGAAGGAAGGGAAAAAAACCATTACACCCATTCTCCTCAGAGAGGGCCTGAGTGGTCATGGTGGAAATGTAGAATGCCCTTTGTCTGGAGCTGAGCCAAGCAAAGGGCATCAGGACCTGGGCCTCTCATTCCTTGCCTGTATCCACCCCCCGCCTGGGGGGACACACACATACATACACACACAAAAAGGCAGACTTAGAGAAATGAATACTTTGGTTCTTGCTTGGTGAATCTGATTGGCAGGAGAAATTCAAACCAGTGAAATTAATTAATCTCTAAAATTAAACCTTACACTGAATGTTCTCATTCCTCTGATGAGGAAGTCTGCTAGCAGCACACACACATGCACACCCACACATTCACACTTGCACAGAGATGGAACCGAACTCACAGAGGCAGGCACCCAGATGGGCCGGGCTGCGGGACTCCCCCATGCACACTCCCCACTGGTGCTCTGCTAGTCGCCGGCTGGGTGGCAGGCAGCTCCAGCCGTGCCTCCTCCAACGCCCTGCTCTGGGGCCTTGCCCGACTGACACATCGGCGGCTTTCTGTCCGGGAGGGAGCTCACCTTTGTCTGGGCTTCCAGGACTGGGCGACAGGGTAACAGGATGGGGAAGACTGTCATTTCTCCATTAGTTTCTTTGACAAATACCAGGAGAGGCAGGAAGGGAAGAGCTTGTCTGTTTCCCAGCCCTCCCCACAACACAGGGTAGGTAGGTAGAGTGGTGGCAACCCTGGGAAGAGGGAGGTAGTGGGATGCAGGCATTTACTAGCTACACATATGGGGGAACATCTGGAAAGCTCAGTGTGGTGGGGATGAGGGCTAGGGGCTTCGGGGGGGGGTTAGGACAGTACTCTGTCTATTGGGTGCATCACGCTGTGGCCTTTTTGTAAAGGATCTCCAAGTGAAAAGATTGTACAAACCAAACGTGGAAAAAATAAAGTTTTCAGATGACTCACTGACTTCCCTCAACAGCTTGGTACCTCCTTCCTTCTTTCCTCCTCAATCCCTGCCCTGCGCCTCCATTTACAGCCTTTTTGGATAGGCAGCTGGTAGCAAAGTGGGACTTTGGTCCAGATTTAGGGGATGCCACGTAAGCCTTTCCAGCCAGAGGTTTTTCTTCCCTCTAAACCAGTGGTTCTCAAAGTATGGTCTAGAGAATCCTGGGGATCCATGAAACCCTTTTAGAGGGTCTACAAATTCAAAAATAGTTTTTATTTCCAATATGGTAAATGTCTATAAATATAACTCAGATAAACAAAAACGCTTTGGAGAGATCCTCAATAATTTTTAATTGGATAAAAATACTGGAAACAAAAGTTTGAGAACCACTGCTCTAAACCTTGCTCCACTCTCATGTGATACCCCTTTGAGAAGGTGGTGTGTGGGGGGGGGAGATAGGAAGATAAGGATTGCAATTTGATCTATACTATCTCTTCGTCCAAATTTATCACCCATGGATAGTTCCCCAAAAAAACTAGTCTTGTTCCCCCATTGTCTGTGAGCAGTGGCTCAGTCAGGGGAATGACTGAAGACAAGCACAGAGCTGGAGAGAGGAAGATAACCTTGGCTGGGCTGCAGATAGCAGATGGCAATCAAGCACCCCAAAGGAGCCAGCTCTGTGCTTATATGTAGGTTGGAAGACATGTTTATCAATGCCTCCTATTGGGTTCAAGGCAAAGAATCAGGGTTCAGCACGGAGTTAAGGAAGGCGGAGGGACAAGGAACGAGGTGACTAGAGGGCAGCTGATGAGTGGTGGCCCGCATGAGGGAGATATTTATAGCCCATAGATGTCTCCTGAATTCATCTCCCCTCCAGAGTTCTCTAGCCATCCTAAAATTGTAACCACTGTTTCTTTCTAGTGTCCCCAACTTTTCTATCTGGGACCCTCCTTGCTCCAAGTCTTTAACCCCAATCCCCTTCCCTAATTCCTTAGCAGATTTTTTCCTTTCTCTTCCTTGGAGTGGGGGTGGGTGGGAGCTGAAGATGAATGGGAACAGGACAGGGGCTTTATTAGAAGAGTGTCTTTGGGATGAGTCTGGTCAGTAGGCAAGGGGATTGGGGGTCAATGAGTGAAGGAGGTGGGACTGAGCAGCAGGTGGACGCCTAGGATGCCAGTCACCCTTCCTTCAGCTTGCAGCACCACTGGTGATACTGTTGACTGTTAAATGACAGCAGGTAGGCTGTAAGGTCCGAAGACGGGCAGCTTCTCGGTTGGCACTGAGGGCCACGCCTATGAGGTATTCACTCTCCTGGCCAATCTCAGACATCCTCAGGTCAAACTCCATTAGGGTCTTGTTGTCAGACATGCCCTCCAACAGCTGCTTCCCACCATCCTATGCCATGGGGTGTGAGGAAAAGAATTTGGTAAGAGCCGGGAAACTCTTAGGGAAGAATATATTAGAGAGGTATTGTCCTTGGGGGCACCCATCTTCTAAGAAGGGACACTGTGAGCAAGATATCCAGGCAAGGTACTTGCCCT
The DNA here is from genome assembly GCF_902635505.1 of Sarcophilus harrisii. Classification (NCBI taxonomy): domain Eukaryota; kingdom Metazoa; phylum Chordata; class Mammalia; order Dasyuromorphia; family Dasyuridae; genus Sarcophilus; species Sarcophilus harrisii. The sequence goes on along the minus strand of NC_045429.1, from coordinate 268,087,387 downwards.
TTGGACCTATTTTCTTTTCTGTAGAATGGGGAATTTGGAATCCATAATATCTGGAGAGCCTTCTTTCATCACTCTATGATACTATGGATCTGCAAAGTGTCCACCACCCTTTCTCTTCCTCCAATTATTCTCCTCCTCTGCCATCCTTGCTGTATCATGTTGGCTTGATCTATTTAGGCTGGCGTCAGATTCAAGCATAGCGATAGCACTGAATGCTGCTGTACCATCTCGCCACTGAGCCTTTGCCCAGCGACCCCCTTGCCATCCCTTCCTAAAGCCCTCCTTGCTGACTCACCAGACCAAAGTGGTTGCAGGAGAGATTGATGCAGGTCAGAGTGGTGTTGACAGACAGCACCTGGGAGAACAGAGAGGCTGTGGGCTCCGAGAGCTCGTTGCCTGCCAGGTTCAGGCTGGTGAGGGTTGAGTTGGTCTGCAGGGCATGGCCCAGGGCCTGCCCACCCTCATCCTCAATGCAGTTGAGGCGAAGGTTAAGGGAGAGAAGAGTGGTATTGTAAGACAGAGCATGGGCCAGTGCCTGGGCCCCTGCAGCTCTGATTTTGTTGTTAGCCAGGTTGAGGATCCGCAGCTGACTATGGTTGATCAGCTTGGCCGCAGCGCGCATGCCCCGGTCCCCAACACTGTTGTGTGACAGGTCTAGCTCCATCAGGGCCGGGTGGTCCAAGAGGCTCCGAATCAGCACACGAGCCTTGTCATCGTCCACTTTGCTCCGAGTCAGCCTGAAGATCTGAGGGGGCAGAAGAATTTTGGGACATCACTAGGTGGGAACTTGTCCTATCTGATCTTTCTAGGAGGAAATGAGGTGAGGGAGGGAAGCAGTCTGACAGTTCTGTCTCATAGTCAGACTTCCTGGAACTGGACTCTGAAGGTGGAGGGCATTTCTCTTCTGAACGGGAGAGTAGTACAGGACGGGGATAGGTGACAGGCAGAACTAATTAAGACTTCCCTAGCTTATTATCAGGTGCTCCAGTTTCCTTATCTGTAAAAATGAGGGAATTAGCAGCCTCAACTGCCTCTGGATTTCCTTCCAACTCTAGATGTGGGATACTGGGGAAATGCTGAGAGGGCTTATCGCGGGGAAAAGGCTTTGCGTGATCGGTCTAGTGCTGGATTGTGTGTCTCGTCTCAGGAATAGCCTGTCTTGGAAGAAGCTCATTAATTTTTTTTTTTTTAACACACTGTGGAAAACCATCTTAAGTAGTAATGAGGATGAAGTCTGAGCTGGGAATAGAAACACAAAGACAAGATGAAGGTTTTCTAGAAGTGTTCCTATACCGAGGCCATCTTTAGAAGGAGGAAGTTAGAGCGGTCTGTGTGCACCTGTGTACATGTACATTCCTCACACATGTGCAGGTGTGAATGCATATTCATGCATATCTGTGTGCCTATGTAGGGATGTATCTGCATACATGCGTATACATTGCACTGTATTGTTCATTGCACACGTGTCTCTGTGTGTACATGTGCAGCAACAGACATGTGCAGGTGTGCGTGCACATTGGTCATGTGTGTGAGCATGTGTTGTGTGGTGTACATGTGTGTGCGTGTTGATGTGTTGCATGTGTAGGCATGTACATGTGTGTTGCACATGTATGTGGTGTGTACCTGTGTATATAGTAGAGCAGGGGGAAAGTCAAGAGAAGGTGATAAGAGGAAGGAAAGAGAAAAGAATACAAAATGAGGAAGAAAAAGGGAGAGAAACAAAAGGAAAAGGGAGATAGCAGGAAGGAGGAGAAAGGGATCAATGGACAATAGATTTACAATAACAGTAGCTAGTATTTATATATATATATATATATACACATATAAACACTAAATTTTGCAAAGGATTTTATATAACTATATATATGATTGTGTGTATATATAAGTATATGGAATATGTAAATTATCCTCATTTTGCAGATGAGAGAATTGAGGTTGAGGAAGGTCGATGCCCTGGGCATTACGCCCCAGCAGCAAGGTGGTTCGCACTTAAGATGATAAGAATTTGAGCTGAAAGGGACCTTGGGGCAATCTGCCTCAAACTCTTACATTACAGATCCGATAACTGAGGCTCAGAGGGATTAGGTGATTTGCCTGTAGACACAGAGCTAGAGAGCTCAGGCCTTCTCGACTCCAAACTTGCTGCATCTTAATAGGAACATAGAAAGGACTGGGAAAGAGGAATAGGAATGTTTGTGGTTGAGTAAGGAAAGGAGCAGAAAGGAAAAGAAACCCCTCCCATGACATGGGTTGTCATGGAAGAGCTCTGAAGTCATAGGTATAAGCTCTCGTATTTAGAGCTGGAAGAGACTCCAAGGATCATCCAAACTAAGCCTTTTTATAGATGGGGAAACTGAGGCCTGGAGAGGGGGACCAATCTGCCCACAGTCGCAGCTAGCTAATGTCAGAAGCAGGACTGGAAGCCGGGGGTGCTGGTTCTAAAGCGGCCACACCGTTCTCTCCTCCGGGTGTGCCCCGTTTCCCCGCCAGCCTGCGGCTCTGTGCAAAAAGGGCAGGCGGGAAGGGGTCTCGACCACCTTGAGGGTGTGGCAAGCCTTAATTGCGGAGGCCAGGGAGCTGCAGTCCCGGGAGGTGAAGAGGAACAGGTTCCACTCGAAGTTCATGCCGCAGTCCTTCACGGCGAACACGAGGTCCAGCTCTTCCAGCCGCCGCAGGCCGGCCAGCAGGTCCCCCAGCTGGTAGTGGTCCATGTTGACCTCCTCCAGCTCGTTCTCGCTGGCCGAGTCCGACTGGTCCATCTCCTGGAGCGCCTGCTCCAGCTTCACCGGCGGCAGGAACTGGTCCACCTGGAGCCTCACCACGTAGTCCTGGCAGAGGGGCACCATGTCCAGGATGACGTTGGGGTCCGTGGTCCCCGGGATGAAGAGTTTCAGGAGGTCCTGGAGGTGCCTCTCGAAGAACATCCGCTTCCAGCTGTTGCCGTACATCTCCACGTGCCCCACCGGCCAGCGCTGGGTGCAGCAGCGGCGCCAGTAGGTCTCGTCGCTGATCAGGTTGGCGACCACCCTCAGGGGCATGTCCGTGGACAGGCGGTCCAGCACCTTCCGCTGCTGCTCGGGCTTGAGCTGTGGGAGGATAGGGTTGTCTGTGGAGGAAAGACAGAGTCGAACCAAAGGCCGTCTTATCTGTAGGGAAGCGGTCAGCTGGCGTTTGTTAAGCTCCTACTGGAAAAGGGGGGCCCGGAGAGGGGGGGCTGCCCGGTGGGGGCAGTTGTGGCGAATAACGGGACAATGCTGGACTCAGCGTGCGCTCAGACCTAACCCTGGCCAACTCACCTAACGTCTGTCTGCTTCCTATAAAAGTAGAGCTGGTAATAATTGCACCTACTATGTGCCATAATTACACGAGGATGATGATGTTATAACAAGAGCACTGTGGCTCTGAGAATCACCTGAGATGACAGACACTAAATCTATTTGCCAATTTCATTTTACCTTTTCTTTTTTTCTCAATTTCAATAACTTATCTTCCTTTTTATTTTTTGAAGCATTTGATGATTTCTTCTTTTTTCAATAGTATTTTATTTTTCCAAATATATGTAAAGATAGTTTTCATATGTTATTTATTTTTATAGGTTATGGGGAGGCAATAAAATAAAAGTTACTGCTTTCAATAAACTTATATTCTCTGTCTTTCTGGCTCTGTTTCTGGCTCTCTGGGAACTGATCTCTCTAGTCTTAATTAATATTCACAGATAAGTAAATATATATATATATATATCATATACATAAAACAAAACTGGTTGGCATGGAGCACTAGCGTCTGATTTTAAAAAATTAAATCTATTTTTATTTTATCTGCCAAAAAGAGTGATTATTTTTAAATTAATTTTTTTTAATGAACAAAAATTCAACTTCTCTCACTCCCACATCCTTCACCATTCTATTGAAGAAAGAAAAGAAAAACAAAACACTTGTAACATATAAGTTTAATCAAAGAAAACAAACTTCCAGATTGATCATATCCCAAAAATAAATTCCTCAATCTGTGCTCTTATGTCATTGGAGGAATCTGGAAAGGTCTCCTGGAAGGGAGGTAGAGATTCTAAGAGGAAAACATTCTAGGCACGAAGGAAAGGCTGGACAAAATAGAATGTCTTATATGGGGAACAGCAAATAGATCAGTTTGGACTAGATCATAGGTGATAAGCTGGGAAAAGAAGGAAGGGAATAAGCTTTTATAAAGCACTGTTCCAGGCTCCGTGTTAAATATTTTTACAAATATCTCATTTAATCCTCACAACAACTCTGTAGAGGTGCTATTATTATCCCCATTTTCTAGTTGAGGAACCTGAAGCAAATCAAGGTCAATCAAATTGTCCAGGATTATAGTAAATGTCCAAGGTCACCTTTAAACTCAGGTCCAGTATTCTATCTATTATTAGTAGCTGCCTCAGATCTGATCCCTGAGTCTGGATACTGCAAATTCAGGAAAATTCGATTTCTCCTTACTCTCTCTCTCTCTCTCTCTCTCTCTCTCTCTCTTTTTCCCTTTTTCTGTCTGTTTCTGTCTCTCTTTCTTTCTCTGTTTCTGTCTGTCTCTGTGTCTCTTCTCTCTCCCCCTCCCTTCTTATCTCCCATCTCTCTGTCTTTCTGCCTCTGTTCTTTCCTCTCTCTGTTTGTCTGTGTATCTGTCTCTCTGGAACTGATATCTCTAGTCTTAATTAACATTAATAACCTCAAGGTAGAAATTCTGTCCATACCTCAAATTTTAATCTCCTATTACTTTTTCTCTTCCTCTTGCCGCCTTTTTTCCTATGCCAGATCCACTAACCAAATCTGAGCATACTTTCCCCCCGTCTTTTTTTTTTTTTTAAGATTTATTTATTTGGGGGGGGAGAAGAGAAAGCAATATAAATTCAGAAATATCACGCTAGGCCACTGGAAATCAGATGTCTGTACAGAAGGAATATACCTAATATAGAAGGCCTAATAGTTCTATTTCTTATTAACTTATTCCAGTTCAGCTAAAAGTTTTCTATCAAGGAGGATTAGTAAAGATATCACCAGAGTGGAGTATAGTTAGTAAGGGAAGGCTTCCAGGAAGAATGAAAGTTTGCTTTGAAATGTTTTGTTTTGACAAAATCTCCCTAAGTGGACCAGGCTGGAAGTGGACCAGACTTGGAACTGGTCTTCATTGAAGCATTCATTACCCTGGTCTCTTTTTTTTTGATTGAGGCTCATCAAAATAGTAACTGCTCTCAAGGAGCACAGAAATCCTACGATCATAGAACTAGATTAAGAAGGGACTTCAAAAGTCATCTAATCCAATTCCTCTCATTTTATAACTGAGCAAACTGAGTGATGAGGGCAAGATTTGAACACAAGTTCCTCAACTTCCAATCCACTGCTTTTTCCACGTATGACAAATGGGGAGTCCTATAATCATGAGATCCCAGATTTAGAGCTGGAAGTAGTGGGAAAAAATCTTAAAAAGCCATCCATTCCAGTCCTCCTCATTTTACAAACTGAAATCAAGGGAGGTTAAGGGACTAGCTTAAACTTACAGAGATAGTAGATATTAGAGATTAGGTACCAAGTGAATCCTCAGTTCACTTATGGATGTATCTCATTAGAGCATCTTCAACTCATCCTTTACTGTCAATTTTTTTTTCTTACTTTCAACATAGAACACCTTGTCTAAAAATATTTCTTGTGCCAGCTTCTCCTTTGAAACTCAGATTTCAGGGCAGCTAGATGGCACAGTGGATAGAGCACGGGCCCTGAAATCAGTAGGACCACAGTTCAAATCTGGCCTCAGATACTTAACATTTAACTGTGTGACCCTAGGCAAATCACTCAATCCTAACTGTCTCATCAAAAAAGAAACTCAGATTTCAGGGGGGTTAGGGCAAGGGTTGGTCAAGAGGATAAGGAAAAGCATTATAGGCAAAAAAAAAGAAAGGCCATTAAGGCAACAATTCCTGGCTAACAGAGTACATTGGCTTAGATGTGTATGTATTTACTTTGCTATATTTTCATTAAGTTGCTCCCATATATTGGCTTGTCAGGACTTTTTCCTGCTTTTACACACAAACTCCCAAACAGAAGTAATTTTGTTTCTTCCATGAGTCTGGGAGCTCTTTAAAGGTAGAGACATTATTTGTCCCATTAGACTGGATGTGCCTTGTGGACGGACAGAGCTTATCTCTTTTGTCAAAGGTAGGGACTGTGTCTCCCCAGTTAGACTGGGAATTCTTTAAAGCTGGTTTAGCTTTTCCCAGAACTGGAAAAATTTCTTCTGAGCAATCCACAGGTTCACTAAAAGTCTTGATGGTTAGTTCTGGGAAGGAGGGTCCCTATGAAGTGAAGATTGTTGAAAACAATGTGATAGCTGCTGAGAATTGGGGAAAGTCCCAGGGCCAGGAGTGGAAAGCTAAGGACACAATCTTTGAATACCCTAGTCAATAAGCACCTCCCTAACTTAATAGGATAAATTCCCAGGAGACCTTTGCACGGTACTTAGGGATTCTAACTATTGTAGCCAAATCCCCTTGGTTTTTTCCTCCCAGCTGTCTAGAGGACAGCCTCCCTGAGGTGAATAGGGATAGATGGCACTTACTTTCAAAATTGTCGACAATATGCTGCAAGCAGAGCTCAATGAGACTGGGTATGATTGTCAGAGTCCATTCTGGGTCCTCTGCAATGATTCTACGCATCCTGCGGGCGTTGGAGGCTGGGTTTGTTGCTGCAGTCTTTGATGGTGGGGGGATTGCCATGGTTACTTAGGGGGAGGCTGGGGCTGTGACACAAAGGGTTCAGGAGTTTGGGAGACTCCTCAAGCAGAAAAAGCCAGAAATGAGTGGCTGCTGAGGTCCTAGAGCAAGAGATAAGGTTAGTGTCAGTAGCTGGTACATTGCAGGGACCCATAAAATGCTTGATGATAATAATGAATATGGAGATCAAGCTGGGCTATGGCTAATGGGGCACTGAAGCAGAGAGCTTAGCCCTCCGTGGAGTCTTTTTTAGGTCAGTATTAAGATACAGGAAGAGCCAGAGGGAGAGGAGAAGGCACCAAGGTGAGAGGAAAAGGGACTGAGAGATACAAGGATAAGTTAGGGAAACATCAGAAGAAGGATAGAGAGGGATATACGGTATACTGAGGGAAAGAGGTGGGGATGGGAGTCTGTGGGGGAAGACCGCAAACACACACATACATCTTATACGTACATATAACAGAATGAAGATACTAGACTTAAGAGGATTTGGGAATGACTTTCTTTAGAAGATGTAATTTTATTTAGGTTTTCAAGGAAGCTAGGGAAGCCAGGAAGCAGGAAGCAGAGCATTCTAGGAAATGGGGAATAGTCAAAGAAAATGCAGAGTTGAGAAATGTTGTGTTGGTGTCAGCCAGGGCCTTCATCTATAGCATCATGAGGACAGGAAGCTGGGCTGAGGAACTTCTCCTATTAATGCAGATTGATTCCTTCTCTGCACTTTGGAGTTGAGAGTGTGGCCTGGGGTTCCTAAGAGATTGAATAACTGGCCTGGAGTCACATAGTATGGGTCAGATCAGACCAGAACATGTCTTCCAAACTCTGAAGCTAGCTCTCTTCATTATGCAATACTGTCTTTCACCTTAGCATTAAAGAAGCGAATTTCTATATTCTTAAGTAAATGTAACACTTAAAAAATTATTAAAGTTTTAAGATTAATAGGGGATTCCTTTAGTTAGGAGTTTGATTTACTTAACAGAAATTTGTTTGTTTGATTGAAGGAGATGTCAGGGAAGGGGTGTACTGGGTAGATGGGTTGAAATCCACTATGGAATAGGCTTTGGGAGGAAAATCTATTGCCTTTACAAATGTGGATGTACATGGGAGCATACCTATGACTGTGGAGGCAAGTGTATCTGCAATCTTTCTATATGCAAAGAAATACAAATCTCTCCACGTATCCCCACCCTGTGTCCAAGCCGTCAGGACAGAAGAGAAGGTTCTCTTGCCTACTTCTTTCCCCTAAATTGGTCTTGGTTCCTCCCTTTATTATTAAATATTTTTATTTTCAAAAGACGTGCATAGATAATTTTCAACATTCACCTTCGCAAAACCTTGTGTTCCAAATTTTTTTCTCTCTCCCCCACTCCCTCCTCTAGACAGCAAATAATCCAATGTATGTTGGATGTGCAATTCTTCTATATATATTTCCATAATTATCATGCTGCCCAAGAAAAATCTGGTTTTTCCCTCTTAATATGAGCTTGGCTTTATGAGCTAGAACAGAGCCAGGTCCAGGTTCTGGGTGGATGGATGATCAGAGTCCCTGCCCCAGAGTCCAGAGGTTAGTCACAAGCTGGAGAAGATTTCTAGGTCAGGCCTTTTCATTTCTTTGTTTTTTCTCTTCATTTCCTTTCTCCAATCCCATCCTTCTAGAGTTAGAGTCTGACTCAAGACCTCCAGTCGATCTATCAGTGAGACCTACTTCATGCTGGATACTGAGCTAGATGCTGGGGATTCGTGTACAAAGAATAGTATGATTCCTATTCATAATGAGCTGACATTCTAAGCTCAGCTTTCTGGCTTGGGAGGAAAGGGAGGAAGGAGTATGAAGAGTAAGGGAGGGTTACCTTTGTTTCACTGACCCCTTGTCTGCTCATGCTTGGGTCCTGACCTAACAACTCTCCTTGAGAATGGGTCAGTAGAGAGAAGGTGGGTGAGGTGGGTGAGGGGAGAAGGCAGCAAAGGAGGCCCCTGGTTTCTTCTTTTTTTTCTACAGACTTTCAATATCTCAGATAACAGCAGGCATGCATTGGCGGTGAAAATAGAAGTAAATTTGGGTCTGAGATTCAGGGGACGTGATTGTGCCATAAGGATATCCTCCTCTGCCCACAAACTGATATCTTTCTAGCCTCGCTTGTGGGGATCCTGGTCCTAGGAGCTAGGGCTGGAACCGGAACAGGCTGGAGCCCTTAGGACCCCTGTGCCCTCCTCCGCAAGCTCTGACTGCTTCCCCACTTTGCCTGGACTCCTTTTGAATCTGTTTCTCGGCTTCCTGCCCGGCAGGGAGGGCTCCTTTGAACCAAGCCACCGTGTTCCCTGGCAGAGAGAGCACAGCAGATGGTGCTGCCCCCCGTCTAGTCCCACTCGGTGGCTAAGTGCTGGCTGCAGCACCTTCACCACCTAAGGAAGGGAATTGGCCCTGAGGAGTCAGGAGGGGGAGCCCATGTGGAAGACCCATAGGAGGGACCGATTATCTGGGAAGCAGAGAGCCTGTTCTGTTAGAGCAGGAGGAAAGGGGAAAAGCTGGGGTTGGGGTTTTTGCATTTTGATGCTCAAAATGGAAATGAAATTCAGATTCATGCAAATTAGAATACAACACATGTAACTACCCAGCCTAGACAATTTGAATGACAGGACTGTGGGGAGGTAGTGGGGTGGGGGTGAAGAGAGAGAGGTCTATGAGTGAATAGGATCTGTAAACAGGGATTGGGTCTTTTGGAGGAGGACGATATTTCTGAGAAAGGATGGCATTGAAGGGAGGGAGGGATTCTGTGAAGCTGGGATGGGGTTTTATGAAAAGATGAGGTCTGATAACTAAGGGACTCTGTTAAAGGAGGATAGAGTTTGTGAGGAGGATTGGGGTCTTTGAACAGAAATCTCTGAAAGGGGTCTATTTACAGAGGATAAGGTTGGTGAGGTTGGGGGTCTGTGAAGGATGGGTTTTATGAAGAAAGGGGGTTTGTTGAGGGAGGATGGGACCTCTGAGGAAGGTGGGTTCTGTGAAGGATAGGGTTGATGAAAGTGGGAGGTCTCTGAAGAGGCCTCTTAAGGGATGATGAGGTTTGTAAGGATGATTATGGTCTATGAAGGAAGGATAAGTCCGTTAAGGAGTGAAGAGGTCTTTGAAGAGGAGCGGGGCTTCAGGTGGAGCCAGCAATCCCTGAAGTGGATGCTCTTCTAGCCCCCAGGACATCTATTTTGGCTTGGATCAAGGGTCCATGAAGGAGTGCGTGGTCTCAGAGATGAGACAGTCAGAGAAACAGTTCTGCTCCAGGCTGGGGTCTTCCTCTGAGATCCAAACCTGTTTCCAGTGTATGAAGACCTTCTAGGAGCTGGCTAACTGCAGGGTATCCAAACCTAACTCTCCTCCTAACACATCGTGCCCGGAGGCTGTGCCTATAGGGAGAATACCTTCTCACTTGAGAGAACCGAGATTCTTCCATTTAGGGAAACATCTCTGCCAGTGCAGCAACTCCAAGTTCCATGTACCTATCTGTTGTCTACAGTATTTACACATGGGGGTGACCGCATGTCCTAGTTTGGCTGACGATCCTGATTTCAGTGACCTGCATTCAATGTGCAGGGAAATGTCCTCTCAGTCCTTTATGTAACTGCTGACAAACCGGGGTACTGAGAAGCAAAGAGGAGGAAGGAGAACTTTCTAGGTATGGGGGACAGCCAAAGGAAAGATATGATGATGAGAGGTGTCATTGCTTACGTGAGAAACAGGAAGCAAGCTAAATGTGGTTGGACAGTAGAGTTTGTGGAAGGGAGTAATATATAAAGATGTTCTCTCTCCTCACATGGTCACCACCACTTGACTCAGATGTTGCAATAAATTTTGCAATATTTCCCTACAACAAGGGACTTTCCCCTGACCAGTTTCCAAGGAAGGAAGGATTTCCTAACAAATAGAGCCATCCAAATAATGCCTTCTTATCGTGTGTGACCCTTTCTCTAATCTTCTCATAAATTCTTTTTGGGGAAGAATGCTTTTCTCCATACTCTAGGGCCCTTTTTTCTTTTTCTTTCCGGCATTTCTAGACATGATATAAGCATTGATAGAGCACAAGCACTGTCCATTGGTTATCCTCCATACTTATGAAATGACTGGCCCACCTTTTCCAATCATAACATTTTTCTGTTGCTATTTTCTTGGCTACTTCTTGGTCACAGTTGCCTCCTACCCATGCCCACAATTACTTTCTCTATTGCCTTTTGGGGGACCTGCAACTTTACTTCTTGATTGTGATAATTTCTAGAAACATAATTTCAAGGAACATCTTGCTATTTCTTCAAAGCAATTCAGGTCTTCTTTCCTCCTCTTATTCTTTTGTTTCTCTGGGCCCAGCTTGCTGTTAATCCAAATTCTCTATTCAGGATGGCCCAACTTGTTGGGCTGTTGATTCATCTGCATATGATGGAGACACCAGATAGTCTTCATCCATTTGGTTTTTGCGGACTGGATCATTAAGCTGAATTCTCTTTGAGGTGCTGTGGAGCTCACATAAAGGATCTTGTGATGTTTTGGATGTTCTTAATGGAATCAGTACAATGTCACTTAAAAGAACCTCACCATCTGTAAAATACACTTCTATTTGGACTTAGATACTGGGTCTCCTTCAAGATGGTGGCAAATATTTCTGTTGTGCATTTCTCTATATAGTTCTCACTTGATATTGATAATCAGAGGGTTGTCAACTTCTACTTGAGTGGGTTTAATTACTGAAGTTATTCATGCTATAGAAGAAGTTATTTATAGTTTAAAAATACTTCTTCTGGAGCACAAAAGCCAATCTATGGATCCTTTCAATTTATATAGTTTGTTAGTCTCCATTGGGATACAGGGCTCTCTGCTTACCTTGGATGCCACGATTAGTGATTTTAACAATACTTTCTCCCTAAAATACCTCATTCCTGTGAATTTCTAATTAATGTTCAAACCTAGGTCACTCTCCCTGTTTCTTTCCCTATTCTTTCTGAGCTGGAGTTGCTAGAGAAAACCAGTTTGATGCAACACAATTTACATTTCTAGGATCAACTTCCATTGTATAGTTATTGTTCCTGGACTAACCAAATACTAATCTTTTGTGGATTTTCCAGTACTCCCCTTCCCACATCCTCAGTGATTCTAGACATTCAATACCAAATTTTTCTCGTCTTTTCTTTTCCCAAGATGACACGGCCTCCTGTTTGACTGACCTGACTTTTCACCTAGGTTAGTGGAAGAAGTATGTCTTCATTACTAAGCTTAATTCAGTGTCTTCAACCTCCATATTTACTTGTCTTTTCTGGAACTTTGTTCAGGCAATTATCTAGTATCTCAATTATATCTTTATTCTCATTCTCTCCAGTGGTTCATTCCTTTCTGCCTAAAAACACTCACATATTTCCCTAATATTCTTCTTTTAACATGGCTGTCTCTGCTGCCCCTAAACACCCTTTCATACTTTAAAGAAATTTGAGCTTTATCATACGCTACTAAAAATGCATTCTTCAAGGTCACTAACAGCTTCCTGATTGTGAGACCCAACAACTTCCCCCCCCAATATTGCTTCCTTGACTTCTCTGACACTCCATGTAATACCTTGTACATAAAAACCTGGGTTCAAATGTTCTCTGACTATGTGACCATAAATCACTCAACCTATCTTTAGTTTCTTCATCTGTACAATGAAAGGCTGAAATTTGTTGGCCTCTAAGGTTCCTTTCAGCTCTAAACCTATAATCTTTCCTTACTCTCCTACTTTTCTAATTGTTCCTTTTATGCTTTCTTTTCTCCTTTTCTGTCCTTCAAGATTTTACCATTGACCCTCTTCTCTCTTTACTCTTTAAGATCTCATTTACTTTCATCTGCTCACCTCTGACCACATGACTTCCAAACCTATTTCTCCAGCCTTGACTTCTTCCCCAAGCCCCAGTCCCATATTTCAAAACTGCCTTTTGAACATCTCTATTTGGATGTCCCACCTATATCAATCTCAATGTGACTAAAAATGAACACATCCTCTAAATGTATTTCCTTGCCTAATTCCCCTAAGATAACATCACAGAATGGAAGAGTAGGGGCAAATTTAGGTGATTCTTGACCATCCGGGGTTGATTGCAATTGGGTGACTCGGAACAGAAGAATAATTCTATAGCATCTACCATGTGCCAATCACCATACTGTGTTTTACAAATATTATTTTATTTGACTTTCACAACAATCCCACAAGGAATGAGAAAACATAAGCTGAGTGATTGATACTAGGTCATGTAGCTACCAAGTATCAGAGATCATATTTGAACTCAGGACTTCCTAAGTTCAGGCACATCACTCTATCCATTGTATCTAGTTACCTCTATTCCCATTTTCCTATATTGTACTATATTATACTATAACCAGGGAGAGCTGGGATCTGATGAAATAATCCATATAACTTGTGGGGAGGGCTATGTGGGGATGAGAGTGAATGAAGACAGTCAAGGAAAATGGGATGCAACCTAAGTTTTATCACCAGTAGCAAGACAAGGGGCAGATATGGAATTCTGGCTGGAAGGAATGAGGAACATATGGAATCATGGAAGGTATCTTCATCTGATTCACTGCTCCCATTTGACAAATAAGGAAATTGAGGCTTGGACAAAGTGACTTTCCCAAAATTCAGTAAGAATCTCAACTCATCTCTCTACTCCAAATCCAGTGCCTTTTCTATTATGCCATGTTCATTTCTTTCTTCTTTCTCCTTCCCACCCCCAGAATACATGGGTTTAGTCTCTTTCACCCTAGCAAAATTGTTTCATAAATGTGATAACACATGTTTATACAGCACATTATAATTTACAAAGGGCTTTCCTCACAACAGTATCTGTAATACAAGTATAATTTCCATCATAAAGATGAGACAACAAGCTTGGAAGCTGAATGATTTGCCAAGGTCACAAGCTAGCAATGGACACAGCTGAGACACAGTCAGGTTTCCTGCCTCCCATCCGTGGTCCTTTTTACCACATTACACTGTGAATCCAGGTTACCTGTCCTCTAGGCTTATGGCTCTTGCTCAAACCGCCTGCAACTCCAGCAGGCTCAAATCCAGAACTGACCCAAAATGAATGAGGGCTTTTTTTTTTTTTTTTTTTTTTAACCTTCCTCACTCTGCCTCAAACACTGGTGACTCCTACCAGGCTTTTCTTCTCAGCTTTCTAAAGGTCACTGCAGTGCCTGTCCACCGGTCTTGTGAGGAGATTAGGATGCAGCAGCCTACTCTGTAGTCAAGGGAAAGAGACTGCAGGGAGGGAAGCGGGGAAATTCTGGGTTTCCCAAAGGGGCCTCTGTCCCAAGGGATGTAGAAGCAGAGCAGGAACAGAACAGAGGCATGAGTATTAATGATGTCCCCAGGTCCTTTGCACCATCTTCCTCCTCCTTTCATAAGCAACCAGCCCTTCCCGTTTTACTGCTAAGTAAATAACCATTCCCTGGGGACAAGGGAACCGGCATCTTTCTTCACCTGTGGAGTGATCTCAAGGGGCTGCTGCTGGGGCTACCAGACTTTCCTACCTCCTCTCCTTTAGCCAAGAGGGAATAGGGACCAATTCAGGGAAGCTGTAGCACAAAGAGGTTAAGTCTGAAACCACCAGTCATGGAAGAGGCCAGAGGGTTAAAAGGTGGAGATGATGGCAGGATAGGATTCTTTTATCCAGGGGGAGATAGAGTAGGCAGGAGGAAGGGAAAGGGGATCTGGACAGGGTGAACGACAGGGACATGGGCATAAAGGGAATGCAGGGCACAAAGACACCAACTGGCCTCCCCCCCAAGGTCTCCTCACCGGCTACCTTGGTCGCCTTCAGTTTAGTTGGGACCCTCTGCCTGGCTCTGTCTCCATGGAGACACCTCCCCTCCCCCCCACCGGAAGGCTCTCTGCATTGGTTGCCATGCACGCGGGCTGTTGTTAAGGGAAGGAGTGTGCGAGTGAGCGCCTGCGCAGTTTTAAGAGTACTGTATGATGTATACCCGTGTACTTGCAATGTGTACATGTGGGCTTTGTCCCTCCTGAGCACACCTTCATGCTTCCCATAGGACTGTAATTTATTCTTTTGCATGTAAGGAGCTAACTGTAAGGACTTATCTCAAGTCTATTTTCTTTAGATAAACTAGAAAAATGGGTGTTGCCAGGGTAGAAGTCTACATCTATTGAGCCTAACCCCTGCTCTTCCCCCTTCTGGCCAACCTCAGGGGAAGTTGTGGAACAATTTCCGTAAGCAGGGATTCCCAACAAGGTTTGTGTATCTCCCTTCCCCCTCCTCAGCAGTCACAATAAACCCTGGCACCTTTGTGCAGTCCTTTCCCTCCAAGAGGGAAGCAGAGAGTGAATCCTAAGCCCCCAGCTTCTCCTCAGCCCAGCCCCACCTAGTCTCCCCAGAAGAGGTAGGGGTCTGCTTCTCATTTTCTAGGGGGTAAGGCCACGGCCACAAGATGGGCACAGTGGAGGAAGGGTTAAATCAGCTTCTTTCCCTTCTTTCTCACTGCCCCCCCCTCCCCCAATGAGCTCATGTCCTTAATGAGGTTGGGAGGGAGGAGCAGCCTGGACGTGACAGAAGACTTGGAAGCCCCAGAGACATAGGCAGGGCAGGAGTAAACAACAGAGGGGCCAGGCGCTGGGAACTTTGGAGACAATTGTGTTCACAGCAGTGATTAATCAATAAGTCAGTAACATCTTAATTAAAATGAGAAATCAGCTGTCAAGTAGACTACACCATGGAGGGGCCAAACTCCACTTGAGGAAGCGAGACCTTTAAATTACAGCTTTGGACACCAGGAGGCAGGTGGCCCTTTTAAATTTTGATGTTCAGCCATCCATCCAGACTCAGTTGCAGGGGAGTCATCCTAGCTGGCTCCCTTCTCCCTCATTAAAGCTCCAGAGAATGCCCAGTTTCCCAAGCACTTGGTGGTAAAGTCTGGAGAAGACTGCCAGAAGCCAGATGCTTAAGAGACTTTTAGACTGAGGAAGAGAGGCTATCATTTCATCAGGGAGTCCTGTTGTGACCTTGGATGTCCTAGAGAGGACCAGCAGGAGGGACTCAAATGCAGAAATGTTGTTTAATATTCAGTCTGATCTGAGTTTCCCCAGAATTCCAGGGACCCAAGACCCTTACATTTTTAGTTTTGGAGACCAAGAGGGCTGGGCTCCTCCCTGTGGCTCAGCCTGGTTTGAAGCCATCTGCAGAGACTCTGAATCAGTGGGGAGCAAGGGCTCAGATCCTAGGCTAGTCCTAAGTCCCTCCCATCCCCAAGGCAGGCCTGAGGGAACAAGCAGAAGTGATGGATGCCCAGAGCAGTTTGAGATGGGAGGGGAAAGGAAGGGCCCTTTCCTTCCTAGTAACAGCCCAGACAGTTTCCTCCTCCCTCTGAGGTGAGGGAGGGGCAGTCCCAAAATGTCATTATTCTCCATATATTCCTTTTTCCCTCTTCCCTGAGCTGTGAGGGAGCAGTTATTCTTCTGGGATCATCGAGTCTCAGAGCCCTGCCCCACAACGGGAAAGCTGGCCCAGACAAAGGACCAAGAGATAGTTATGCCGTGGCTCTTCTCATGTTCCTGCTTCTGTCTCCATCCCTCGTTTCTTAGTTGTTAGGCACTGGGCCTCCGACTCCTGCTCCACTTCACCCCCAAAGTCCTGGGTTAGAGCTGGCTGAGAGCAAAGGATCGGGCAATGTTCAGCATGGCCTCCACATCACCAGTGTTGCCCGTGCCCTGTGCCACAACTCGGGAGCCCCAGGCCTTGCCTCCCATCTGGCTACACACAACCGATGCCCAGGTTTCAGCAGTGAAGGTAGGGACTGCATCCTAGAGAAAGAACAAACAGGAACTGACCTTCCTACTGCCCCTCACCAGCAGCACAAAGCTCCAGAAAGGAACTTACTGGTGTGCCCTTATTTGTGGTTGGTTTTATTAGGGAAATCATGTTAGAAGTCAGATTTAAGACAGGGAGGGGAGACAATGAAAGCTATTACTTAGCCCTTGGGTTCACAAGACTCAGAGCTTCAGGGACTAGGGGTTCTGTCCCTGCTAAGTGACAGAGTCATAGAACTTCAAATCATAAATGCAGTGGAAGAGAACATGTGAATATTGTTATATACTGGGATGAGTGACTGAATAATATTTTCTTTCTCTTGGTGGGCAGTGTTTTTAATAACAGGAAAAATTCCCTTCCCTGGATTATCTGTGAATCCCTTTCCTGTAGCTCCTCCCCATCCCAACTATTATTGGAGAAGAGAGATGGATAAAGAGATGTCAACATGGGCCAGATGACATCTCCCATTTTAACTATTTAGCCAAGAAAGGAGAGGTGGGATGAAGGATGATGGCATACCTCTGCCCTGTCCACTCACCTGAGCCACCTGACAGGCACACAGGACCTTCCCTGGGGCCTGGGCACTGAGCAGTAACACGGAGGTGCCAGGGACTTGCTCACACAGCTGTTTCGCCACCTTCACTAGCAGCTGGGAAGGTAGGGAGAATCATCCTGAGACATGGCGATTCAGTGGCCCCATGGTTCCCTTTGGCCCTTTCCTTCACTAATTACTGGTCTTTCCCACTAGTGTCCTCTTGACCCCTGGTTCTTTTCTTTCTAAAGATCCTCACCGCCACAATTCTTATTTCTATTACCCTTGTCTGTATCCCAGCTTCTTCCCTCCTTTCTCCTGAAGCTCAGCCACTTCCTCTGTTCCCCTCCCTCTTTAGGAGACCCCGTCTTCTGACTGCTCCCTATGACATACTGAGAGGGACTCAGCCGGGACTGCATCTATAATGAAGGGCCCCACAGGGTGTCTCTCCAGAAGCTCCTGGGTTTTTGCTGTGGCCTAGAGAACAGAGAAGGGAGCAAGGGAATAGAGAGAGAAGAGCATGTTATCTGAGTGCGAGGTTGGAGAGAGGTGGAGAGGGACAGTCCCAAAATGCTATCATTCTCCATATATTCCTTTTTCCCTCTTCCCTGAGCTGTGAGAGAGCAATTCCCACTCCAGGTATTCTAGCCTGATCTCAGCATTATTCCTTCCACTTATCCTGGCCCGATACTCCCTATAGGTTCTGAGAAGCATGGCAAGGATTCTGAGGTGGTTAGCCCTCAGTGTTCTGCAAAAACTGTGTAAATTCTGTTTAGGACTTCCACCATCCTAGGCAAGCTGCTTTTTGATAAGCCTAGGCCCTGGCCTCTTTCTCCGTTCTGCCTTGACTCCACATCATTCCAGACCTCCTTATTCTGGAAGTCTTCCTTATGACCAAGATCTGACTTCCCCATTTCCCACCCTGTAAAACTGCTCTGGACTGGTCTGGGCCAGTTCTGTGATGTATGCCGTCTATGTGATGGGGAAGCCACTTCTCTGCACATTCCAAGCTACGGGACAGGGCTCTGCCCCCATGTGCCCCCCACAGACTGTTCCCTTACCAACTCCACCTCCAGTTTTCGGATGGCAGTGTTGGCACGACGCTGCAGCTTCTTCAGGACCGCCTGCAGCTCTCGACGCTGCCACTGGGGCATCACAACTGTGTCCACTGTCTGTGGTCAGAGAAGCCAGCATCACACCTACATTTCCAGTCTAACAGTGCTCCAGAACAGAGGTAGGGTCTGGGCCCAAAGCACCCACTCCAACACCTTCCCACTCAAAAATTCCCAGCAGAGTGTGTCCAGTCTGGTCCCTCTCTGTTAACCTTCTTGGTAAGAGACAGGGGGACTTGAGATGGGCTTGGACTAGTAGAAGGAAAGGGGTAAGAGACAGTACATAGTCCTCACATCACTGAGCCGTCCCACATCCTTTGATAATTGCTGAGCCATTCTGATATCCTGATTCCCCTGGCTCAATCGAGCTACAGTTGCTTCAACCTCTTCAGCCAGATTCTGACCAACGTCACGGGCCTGGCAAGTGGAAAAAAGGATTATCTATTAGCCACAATTACTCTTAAGATGACCTTCCTGTACCAAAGATCTTAGGGGCTGTTGTGCTTTTTCCAGACTGCCTTTCTCAGCTAGGGATCCCTTCTCTTTTCACTTTCAACTGTCTTTTCTCGCTCTTCCCGTGTGTTCACTGACCTGCTGGGCCTGCTCTCCAGTGACAGCCACCAAACGGATGATGCCCTTGGACAGCTGTCGTTCCCCCACAATAGTCAGGTCTCCTATGGCCCCTGTGCGTAAGAGGTGCCTAGGGCAAAGGAAACAGAGATGGTTTGAGGAAGGGCATTCAAGAGAAAAATCCAGATGTCCGCTTTGGAAAATGGGTAAGGAGAGGTGGAAAGGTTAATGGAGACATGGAAACACCAAGACTTAGAGGAATGTAAGGCACAGGAGGCAATGGGACAGAATGGGGTGACTCACGTGCCACAACACAGTTCTACGGAGGTATGCAGTGCAGCCTGAGAGGTAGGGGCCAGGACACTGGCTACTGGTACCCCCACAGACACCACCCGAACAGGATCAGGGTATATCTGTGGCAGATGGAAGAGTAGGTACATTTAAGATCCTCATCTCAAAGAAAGAAGCTTTTCTGAATCTTCTACTGAATCCTTACCTTTCTTACTTTCCCTCTTACCTCATTAAGTGATCGTAAACCTGGAACTTGGGTAGTCAGCTCCAGAGCCACCTCAGCCATATATACAGGCTCATCCCTCCCCACAGCCTCTTGGATAGTTTTCTCCACTGTCTGAAGCTGCTTGGGTGTCAATGAGGCCTGGAGAAATAAGGAGAGGAGAGAGTGACTCCCCTGGATGTATTTCTTCATAAATAAGCATTTATGGTAGGTGGCTCAATAACTGGTGGATCTGATGATTCTCAAAACCAGTGAATCATATAAGAGATCTGTTAATCAAAAACTGAACTCATTGTTATAAGGTGATCTAAAGAAGAAAAGGACCAGATTTCTGCCTTTAGGAATCTTATAATCTACAAAGTAAAGGAGCTCTATTCATAATCATCACCTAAGTAAAGAGAAAGGCTGAGATATTGGATGGCTACCCAGAAGATTCCTGAAGGGGTGGGTTTTGAGCCAGACACAGAAAGAATAGAAAGATATAGGTGGGCAGAGAAAAGGGAAGTGATCTCTAAAATGTATTAAATAAGCAAATTATGTAGACAGGAAGAACAGATGCTCTTTCACCTTCACTCAAATTAGGTCTGGTGTGTCTTCCATGAAGAACTCATGGAATAAAACAATGTCGGAGCTAGAAGGGAACCACATAGCCTACCAATCTCATTTTGAAGGAGGGGAAACAAAGATCTAATTAAAGGTATCTATCTGTAGATGTTTTATGTATTATTATATAATATTTATGTATGTATTATGCAATATCATTGACTTCCCTATCTTCCCATGTCACACAATCAGAGCAGGAAAAGATTCCAGCGGTCTATTCCAATCCACCCCTAAAAGCAATGCCCTCTAGAACTCTCCTAACACGTGGCTTTGAAGCCTCTGCTTGGAGACCTCTACATCTAGGGCCCACAACCTTTTCTTTTTTTGAAACAATTGGAATTAAGTGACTTGCCCAGAGTCACACTTGCTATTAAGCATCTGAGGCCAAATTTGAACTCGGGTCCTCCTGACTTTAGGGCTGGTGCTGTATTCATTGAATCACTTCTTTTGAGCACCTCTCATCAGGAAGTTCTCGTATCAAGCCCAAGTCTGCTCCCTCCTTTGTCCTCTTGGACCAGGGAGAATAACTCTGGTCCCTGGTTCCCCTGCCAATCCTTTGGAAGATGGTTACCATGTCCCTCCCTAAGTCTTCTCTCCTCCATGCAGAACATCCCCACTTCTTTTAAATGATCCTCATATGGCAGGGGCTGTACTCTTTCAGGAGTCTGGTATGCCCACCTCAAAATTAATGCTTGTGCCCTTCATACTACCCCCAGACCCACATACATTCCCCCAAAACCTTGTCCTGCTTACTAGCGTGGACACATCAAAGCGAAGTCTTTCAGGACTGAGGTGGGAGCCACACTGCTCAGTGCCTGGGCCTAGCTCCTGCCGCAGAGCCCAGCTCAGCAAATGGGTAGCTGTATGTTTCTTCATGCAGCCCAGACGCCATTCCTACAATACAAGAATTCTCACAATTAACCTGGGAAAAGGCGGTGAAGGGAAAGAGGTGAGCAGGGAGGCAGGTGGGGTGTGGTCAGCCAAACAAGTTCTAGGACATCCTTCTTCCCTTCTGCTCTTAGTCCCAAGAAGCCCTGAAAAGTGGGGTGGTAGGAAGGCCTTACCTCATCTACATACAGCTGTACCTGGTCTCCCACCTTCAAGGTTTCAGGGGCTATCACCTCATGCAGAATGAAACCCCCATACGTCTGGGCCCCAATGACTGGGAACAGCACATCCTCAAGGAAACACAGAAAGATAAGATCCTTCACTTTCAGTCTTCTCTATGACCCCATCTCCTTCCCTCACAGCTCTACTACCAGCAGAGCAACCAAACTCTCAGGCTGATTCCCTCTGGGATTCAGGGTAGATGAAAGGGAGAGGGGGATCCAGTCATGAGGATGTATGCAGAGGGACAATCAGCAGATATGGGGTGGTGGTGAAAATCATGCTATGGGATAGTGATGAATAAGACAATTTCTGCTCTCAAAGAGCCTACAGCTGGTAGAAAGGATATCTTGTATCTTACAAGAGGTGGAAAGCAATATTATAGAAATTCACAGAGGAGAGATGAGTTTATAAAGCATGATTGGGGAAGAACATGATTGGGGAGAAATCCGTGGGGTAACAGAGCCTGGCTCACTTGTTGCCCTTTGCATATCAGGTAGCCACGGTCAGAAGCCTGGCCCCCTTGCTCAGCATAGAAGCAGGTCTTATCCAGGAGGAGGCCACAACGTTGACCCCCTCCAACTGAGTCTATGGCCACCCCATCTAGGCTATACAACCGTATTATCTCAGCTTCACAGGTTCCAAATTCTGCAGGGAAGAAGAGGAAAAAAAGAGTCAGTGCTAGGAGAAGGAAGGTAAGCTAAGATGGACATTGGGTTTATGGGGAGTTTGCTGATTCATGAGGGGATTGGACTAGACCTGCTCTTCAGGACCTGGGTCTGCGAATTTAAAAAAAATTTTTTTTTGATAACTGTACTTTAACATGATCGGTTTCTTTTGTGACTATGTATTTTATTGATTTAAAAACATTATTTTGAGAAGGGGGACACAGTTTTCACTAGACTATTGAAAAGGCCCATGATAGAAAAAAGGCAAGAACCTATGAACTGCATGGTCTCTAAGGTTCTTTTCTGTTTTAGGCCCTAAGAGATTTAGCCATCCGTTCCATTCTGCTGGGGAGGCAGAAATGGGTGATGAGTCCACAGCGACATCTGGTGGCTCCCTCTGAACAATGGGTATGGTAGTGGTCATACCTTTTTATCAGGACAGCTCCCCCACTGAAGTCCCTTGTGAGTAGAAGGGGGAGAGAAGAAACAGGTCCCTAAACTATAATCTCCCTCACCCTTCTTCCCACACGGACTCTCACCATAACACCCATTAGGAAGCAATGAGTAATTATACTTGGAAGAGTCATCCGTTGGGGGGACCCCTTGCTTCCGCAGATGGCCCAAGGCATGGACATCCAGGCACAATTCCAATTTCTCCGCTGGCTTTGCCTGTTGTGCTTGGCTCCGACGCTATAGGGTAAAGTAAAGAGGAGAGTAAGGGCTAGATCCTCTAGTGATGGGATGGTATTGAGGGACACCTTGACTCAGGATATAACAGGTCCCAAAGCTGAAACAATCTCGGTGTTCTTAGAACCATAGCAACTTCTTGCCTCTCACTTCTATTTTTACAATAGGAGAACTTTAGGGAGAAATGAACCTGTCATTCAGCCCCTTTACTCCATGTCTTTACACTGATGGACCCGGCAACTCAGCATTTGCTCTTATTTCTGTCTATGGTTTATGACTAGAGAATATATAGATAAGGTCTGTCTCTCCCAGAGTGGAGCTCGTTGAGGGTGGGGACCAGGTCTCCGTTAGTCCTCCCACTGGTCATAGCCTTCCACACAAAGGGATGTTTAGGATAGGTGGAAGACACCCTCCTCCCCCAGGGGACCAAGAGAACATCTGAGGAAGTGACTTGGATTCTAGCATTTAGCTAGTTGCGCTTCCCTGAGTCATCCAATTACCTGGGCCTCCTCCTGGGAGAGCTGCTGCAGACCAGCTGAGTCCAGCTGGATACCCTTCTCCTCCAGCATCAGCCCCACCAAGTCCAAGGGCAGCCCCAGGTTCCCAGATAAAGACCAGGCTACTTCAGCTTAAAGAAAAAAGGGGCCAAGAACATAAGAGATAAGACAAAGGGAAGGGAATGGATAAAGAGAGGGAAGGAAGGCCTTCTAATCCCAGACTCTGCTTGGTTCCCAGGCCCTGGCCCGGTGGTCTCTCAACTCAGTATCAAAGCAAAGCATCTAGATTGGAAGATCCTTAGTATATAAGGATAACCAGAAGCTTTATTTAGGTTACTCTAAGAACATAGAGCCAGAAGTAGGAGAGCATCACACTTTCTGAAGCTGTTCCCTACCCCTACCCTACCATTCTTGCCCAGACCGTGCCTACCTGGGAACAGCTCAGAGGGGCCCAGCTGACTCAGGGTTCGCTCGATGATGCGGCGGCCTCGTTCTAGGCAGGATAGGAAGGCGCCTTCTTCCTCTGTGATCAAGCTGACAATCTTGAGGAGGTGGGAAGAGGAATGAGAGCAAAGGAAGGGAAATAGGTCCGTTTACCTAAGGAGGCTGGGACCCTCTTGCCATACAGCTATTTAGACCCAAGCTCCTCCCTCCATATAAGCCCCACCCTTCCACCCCACCAGAATCCCCTACCTGCGATCTGTTCTTCTGCAGCTCTGGGTAGGCATCTCCCTGGGAGGAGGAAGAAAAGGCATAGGCAGGAAGGCAGGGGTAACGGGAGGCTTTAGATGGTTGAGGATTAGCATGTATAACCACAGTGTGAGATCCTGCCTCCTTCAAGGATCAGGCTCGTAGGCCTTACTCAGAATAGGAGCTGGGCGACCATTCAGCCCCCTACCGCACCCCCAGCCCTGGCCCTAAAACTGATTTCTCAGGCCTTTCTGGGTCACAGGTAGGCTTGAGGTAAGAGAAGCAGCAGCTAAAGCACGACTGGGGCCGGAGCAGGGCAAGGAGACCACAAGGACACCAACAGGTAGGACTGATGTGTTATAATCATGGCCAGAGATAAAACCCAGGTTCTACTCCCAGAGGTGAGGGGGATGGGCCAGGAGAAAGAAGTTCTGCCATGTCCCCAGTCTCATTCACCCTCTCTCCCACCCTCTAGGTAATGCAGAAGGTTAGAGATGGAGGGACCTCAGAACCATTTAGTCTCCCAGTTTCCTTCCAAAGACAAAGAAACGAAGGCTCCTGGAGTGGCTTGCCCAGGGTCACACAGCTAGAACACAGGCTGACCACCAGTTCTGTGCTCCTCCTTTCACACACTAGGCTGTCTCCCTCTGGTCCTGCCATGTAACTAACCACCCTGTTCTTCCCTGCTCCACCCCCTAATCACAGAATTAAGAGAATTAGAAATAATCGTAGAAATAACCCATACTCAAATAAGAAACCCCTCTACAACATTCTCATGAAGTGATCATCCACTACTTTCCAGGTGACCAGGTGGCTCAGTGAATAGGGCATTGGCTTGGAGTCAGGAAAACTCCAGTTCAGATTCTTATTAGCCATGTGACTCTGGGCAAATCATTTCATCTCAGTCTGCCTCGATTTTCTCAACTGTAAAATGGGGGTAATGCTAGCTTCCATCTTCCAAGGAGATGATGAGAATAAAATAAGATAAAGTTTGCAAAATGCCTTGTAAACTCTAACATGGTTTGGAAATGTTTGCTATCATTATAATTATTATTATTACTATGAGTTATGAGATGAGAAATTCCCTGATTTCCTTGTTCACTGGATACTAGATCCTTGGTTCCAGTATATGTACTTTACACTGTTCCTGGCCCTAATGACAAGGAAATTGAGGGGCAAAGAGCCCTAAGTGCCCCAAATTCAGATAGTGTCTAGTCAAATATCACCTGGGTAATCATTTCAGGGGCTAAAGGGGTATTGGGTGGAAGCTCTGCTCTCACCAGAATCTCCACAACAATGGGCACCAGGCTGCTCAGGAAGCCCGGAGGTGCCTGCAGTACCTCTGATGAGAAACGAATGGCTCGGCGAAGGATTTGGCGGAGAATCAGTCTGAAAGCAGAGGACACAGATCCAGAAATGGAAACATCCCCTCTCCCCATCAGTAGGCTTAGATATTGGATGTATCAAGGGATTCTACTCCTTCACCATGATAGCTCTCCAGGTCTCTGTTCTTCCCTCCCCACAACTCTGTAGCCCCATGTGGGCCTTTGAGACTTACGAGGCTCCAGTCATGCCGGGGTAAACTCCATCAGCCATACAGATACTCAGGGTGCGGACATGGTCTGCCACCACACGATATGCCATGTCTATGCGTCCCTTATCTGCCACCCCTACGTGACCCTGGTATGGGGGTGCCCTGCAGCCCTGGATGGTGATGAGAAGCATATCTTGGATCAGCCTATAATACATCATGCCTCTGACCTCATCTCCCCAGACAAGAGCAAACTTGAGGCACATTTAAAATCTGACACAACATGTGTGTGTGTGTGTGTGTGTGCGTGTGTGCATGTGTTGAATGATGGGGTGGATAGGTAGGTAGAACAAGGGGAAGGACAAAAAGAGGCAGAAATTTTCATGAGCTCTATTCATGTGCCATACCTATAGCTGACCACATCACATGGTCTGGCAAGGATGTGGAAAATCAGGATCTCAGTCAATCAAGTTTTTGCCAAGTACCCACTGCACTCAAAAGTAGTTACAGGACTTAATTCATCTCCCTCTGATTTTTATAACCTGTGTGTCATTTAACTTCCTTGGGCCTCAGATTGCTCATTTTTGAAACAGGAGGCCTCAAAGGCCTCTGGAGTCCTTTCCAGTTTTAGCTTTTAAGTATAACAACCCATTACCTGCCTTCAGGGAGCTTAACATTTAGACAGTGGTCACAGGATCTGAAGGGCTTTAGAACTGGAAAGAACTCGAAGAGATCAACCAGTCCAACCTGCTGACCTTATAGAAACAAAAGCCGGGGCCTAGGGAAGGTTAATGACTTGTCTGGGAGATAAGTGGCCAAGCCAAGATTCAAAGCCAAACCTTCGGCCAATCCCCGGGCTCTGCCCTCTATCACATGCACAAGTTGGAGATTGAAAGAGTCCTTCCTTAGGTGATCTAGTCCAAATACCTGTTTTTTAGGTGAGGACACTGAAGTGCCGAGAAGAAAAGAGGCTTGATTGAGGTCACAGCTGTAAGCAGCAGAACTGGGATCTGACCCTTGGGCATAAGACAAGCCCACAAAAGGCAAACAGCACTGAGCAGGAAATGAACCTGCTCATACCAAATGCCAAATCCTTGCCTGCTCTATTGTGGATGTGCTTTGTGACTTTGGGATGGCTATTGTTCTTTATCACTCTGACGTGCCCACAAGCAGGATCTGGGCAGGTTGGGTCTGGGAAAGGCTGAGTTTGGTCTTGGGTCCAAGCAGGACAGGTCAGAAGGATCTCTTAGGGGGCGACGGGGAAAGGTACCTGATGTATAGCTGTAAGCAGCGGGGAGAAGAGATCTGTATCATAAGTAGAATGTTTGTTCTGCAACACGGCTACCAGCCTTTCCAGGCCCATGCCAGTGTCCACATGCCGCTGGGGCAGGGGTTGCAGGCTTCTGTCTGCTTCCCTGATGAAAACAGGTTAGTTACCAAGGGCTTATATGCATTGATAGTTCCCTCAGAAAGATGATTCCCTCAGAGTTCTAAGCATAAGGTAAAATACTAGGGAAAGGGAAAGAGTGATGGTAACAGTGGTAGGGACCTGATCAGCCCTCCCTGCAGGGCTATGCACCAGGACTCATGGCCACCAATCATGACCAACCATCAATGGAGGCAGTCACCTTCTTGTTCCAGTTCTGCACTTCCCATTAGGATTCAGAATTCCTTTCCTAGGCAAGTATATCTCAATGTCAGCCTCTGTTTCTACATATCCTTCACCTTTCTCTCTTGCAACTTTAGAACCAGATAGGATCTTAGAAATCATATAATGCAATGACCTTAAAACTGTTTAACATGAGCTGTGAATAAGGGCTTAGTGAGAAAATAATACTGAGAGTAGTCTTTTGAGAATATTAAGCAAAAAGTTATATGTATTGAAACAACTTGAAAGATAAATTTCTAAGTCTTATACAAATTGTAGTGATTTTAAATGGAACTTCTCTTTCTACTATATTTTGTTGGCATTATATGACTAATGATTTCTGTGGATTCTATATTCTGCAAGTTGATGAATTTGTTTCGATTAATCTTCTTGATTCGACTTCGACTAATCTTAGCATTCTCTAATACATTATCATTTACATTCTTTAATACATTATCTTTAATTTAATTTAATACATTATCTTTAATACATTATCATTTCATCTATAAAAAGTGAGAATTATATTTCTTCTTTACTTATAATAATTCCCCAGTTTCTTTTTCTTATCTTATTATTATATCCAGTATTTCTAGTATGTAAAATAGAAGTAGTGACAACAAATATCCTTGCTTTGCCTTTGAATTTATTGGAAAGGATTCTAGTTTATCTCTATGACAAATAATAGTAGCTTTTGGTTTTAGACATACACCATTTATCATTTTAAGGAAAAGTTCATTTATTTTTTTCTATTTTTTGCTACTGTTTTTAATAAAAAAGTTATATTTTGAAAAACACAAAACCAAAATGTGTATTACAATATTAATATCATAAAAATGAACACTTTAAAAGAAATTTTATAAACTGATGAAGAATGAAATAGGCAGAAGCAGGAAAACAGTTTTTACAATGACAACATTGTAAAAACAACTCTTGAGAACTTGCTTTAAGAACTATCAATATAATGATTCAGAATTTCACAAGGCTGATGATGTGACAGCTCTTTACATAAATTTAAAATTTAGGATGTGGAATGAAATATGCATACATGTATACAGCCATTGAGATAATTTTTTTTAAATTTTGCTAAGCATATTTGTTCCAAGAAATATTTTCCTTTTCCCCCCCTTAACAGGGTGGGGTCAGAGGCAGAAACATATTTTTTAAAAAAATTAGAGATGGGGAGGAGTGCTACAGATATAAACTGTTGTATGCACTTTTAGGTGAGATTACTGTATTATTACTTTTATTTGTTATATTCTTATTACAAGTTATCTCTCATGAAGTAGGAGTGATTTATTTGTCATGAATGACACATTAAACTTTTTTTAAAAAAGAAAAAAAGAGACACATATTCCATATTGCAACAATTTGGTATGAAATTTGGCTTATTTCCACTAAAGTTTATCTAACTCTCCCTTTCATCCTGCTGTTACAGGTTTACCTTTTAGATCTCTGGGATCCCAGAATAACAATCACAGTGTCCATCAATCCATTTCATGCCCAATGTTTGGGAAACCCTAATCCAGTATAGTGTCTTGCCCATATTTACACAGCTAATTAACGGGACCAGAATCCAGGTTTCCTGATGCCCAGGTCAGCATTATTTCCATGATATCATGCTACTTTGTTACCTGTTGTACTGCATGAAGACAAGATTCCAGAGTTCTACCAGTTGGGGAGGACCCACTCCTGCTGATAGATCATAGTGGATTTCAGTACACGGTCCACAAGGTCCTGTCTCACCCATCTCCCAGAAGTTCTCCATTGACCCAAAGGGAAGCACCCGAGTAGAAGGTACCCTAGGTTAAGTGGGGGGGAAAAAACAGCTGAGTGTTGGTAGTGTTAAGTAATCTACAGGAAAATCTAGAGTCTTGATCTATAAATAGCTTGAACTGTGACTTGTCAGCTTCAGCTTGGGGTCTTCTAAGACAAGAGCATTTGTGGATCCTAGGTCAAGTTTGAAAATTATTCTTCTTTTGGAGGCTTTTACTGTAACACATACAAGCTGACTCATCACAATATAAATACCTGGCTGTCACAGAGAACAAGATTATCTGGTGTTTTAAATGTGGCTATTTATACAGAGTAACATTTTAAAATGTCCTTCATTTCTAATACCTTCTCAATGTGTACTGTGCCCTGCAAAAATGCCTATCTTGCTTAATTTTTGCTTAAATCTTGCAAAATCTTAATTTTGACTGTGCTTGAGTACTGGAGATCTTTACTCCTCCCCTTTCCCTTTTTTCCCCAGAGAACCAAAAATACAGGATGCAAGTTGGCAGCTTTCCAAAGGCTAGTCTCATAATTTTAGAACTCTTTAATACCATGCTTACCCCAAGCTGAGCCAGATATCCCTGCTTTCGTAGTCTGGGGCCAACCCCTCAGAAGGGTTACCATCAAAGTAGGTAACCCACAGCCTGTCCTGGGGAATTCCATAGACTTGGGTCAACAGCTCCCAGGCCATGCTGCAGGCCTCTTCCTAAATAAGGAATGATAATTGTTAAGGGGAAATCCACTTCTGTAACCCTACTATATAACCCAGCCCTTTCTTTGTACTACATTCATTTAAATTATATTTCTTGTCTTCCTGAACCCACCACATATATTCTGGTTTCTAAATTTTTCCCTAATGTATCCGCTCCTCCTGAGATGTCCTCCCTTTTACTTTTGGCTTCCATAAATTTTAGGCTTTCTTAAGAACCCAGGTGAAGTCTCACTTCCTCTAAAAGGCTTTTTTTGGACATTCCAGCCTTCAGAAAACCCTACCTCTGACAGAGTATTTTGAGTCTGTATCCTTCATTCAGTAGCTATTTGACATAGGAACATAGGAAATAGGTGCTCATTTGTGTTCTCCCCCGTGTCTACACAAAGGAAGCCTGAAAGACAGAGGAAGGAACAGGGATCTACTGACTTACAACACCTTTCTCTGATAAATCTTTTTATTTTTATTTTTGGTTGAGTCACTTGAGGTTAAGTGACTTACCCAGAGTCATAAAGCTAGGAAGTTTTAAGTGTCTGAGATCAAATTTGAACTCAGATCCTCCTGACTTCAGGGCTGGTGCTCCATCCACTGTGCTAGCTGCCCCTCTCAACTAAATCCTGAATTTTTTTTTTCCTGATTGCAACATCTTCTATCAACTCACCTTAAAGTATTCCCCTCCAAATGCCCAGTTGCCAAGCATCTCAAAAAAGGTGTGGTGAGAAAGGTCTCGGCCCACATCCTCTAGGTCATTATGCTTTCCTCCTGTCCGAACACACTTCTGGCTGTTGGCTACTCGACGGAACCGTGCCAACTCACTTCGAGGGTCCACTGTGCCCAAGAAAATTGGTTTGAACTAGGATCAAAGTACATATAAGTGGATTCCACAATTAATAACTCACACTTTATTATTACACATATAATCTTTTCTCATCCTCACAACCACCTGGGGAGACAATAGTAGACAACAATAGACAATCCCCATGTTTCCATGTAGGTTGCTAAGCCCCAAACAGATTAAATGATTTGCTCAAAGATGGATATGTATCAGCTAATTGGCTGAGTCAGGACCCACACTTAGACTCCGATCCAACCTGTATTCCATTATGTCATGTTCCCACATTGCTAGCCAAGTATAGGAAAGGTGGAAAGTGGGCTCAGAATGACTTCTTATTGGATGGGAGAAAGACACATCTGTTGTTGCCTTTAAAATGAGGATGATTAGCTATCTGATCTCTAAGATTCTCAGTTCTCATCTAATCAACTTTAAAACAATTAATGAATATACATTTGTTAATTGTAGTACTGTCCGTTGGGCACTATGCAAGAATCCTTTCAAAGTATGAAATAATCATTACTCGTAAAAAACTTAAATTATACACATATTCTACATAATATATAGAAGCAGTGCTTGAGCTGTGCCTCAAAGGAAGAGAGGGTTTCTTCAAGTTGACAGCGAGGGTGGGATACATTCTAGAACCAGGAGATGATCAGGATGGAGTATCATGTGGAAATAGAAAGAGGGCCCATTTGGCTCAGAGAGTATGGAAGGAAAGCTAGAAAGATAGCCAAGGATCAGGTTTTGAAGGGCTTTAAAAACTAAAGAGAAAAGTTTATATGTTAACTTAGAAGTGACAGGGAACAACCAGCGATAATTGTGTAGGGTAGTGACATGGTCAGACCATGCTTAAGAAAAATCACTTACATGGTAGTGTATGGGATGAATGGGAGTAGAAAGAGACTAATTCCGAAATAGTTGAAGTAATCTAGATGAGAGGTAATGAGGGAAGTGATCAGAAAGTGAGATAAGGAGATCTTGTCACTGATTGGATATAAGGGACAAGGAAAAATGAAGAATCAAGAATAATTTCAGGATTAAAAATCTTGGAAGCTGGAAGGATGGTGATGTATTTGATAAGTGTTTGGAAGAGGGGAGAGCCTAAGAAAAAAGAAAAGTTCTGTTTTAGACATGAGTTTGAGATGTCTCTGGATATCCAGTTTTAAATGATATATATATATATATATATATATATATATATATATATATATATGCATATATATATATATATGTGGAGATGCAGAAAAGACTGGAAATATAAATCCATACAGAATATAAATTGCATGAGGGAAGGAATTCTATCCCCAGGGTACAGCACAAGGCTTGGCACATAACAGGTGTTTAATAAATAGTGGATGATTGATTCTATGACTAGAAAAGAAGACCCAGAAACAGGACTATATTTTAAAATGGAGACAATTTAGTTTGGTCCTAAAATAAGCTCTTTATTAGGGCTGAGGGGGTTTATTTAGTTAAAAAAAAAAAAAAAACCCAATAAATCCACTGTGTGGCCTTAAGATGAGCTCTTTATTCTGTCAATAAAAAGTTACTATAATTAAAAAAATAAATACTATAATTTAAAAAATAAAAAAAATTAGGGCTGAGGGTTTATTTAGTTAAAAAAAAAAACAAAACAATAAATCCACTGTGTGGCCTTAAGATAAGCTCTTTATTCTGTCAATAAAAAGTTACTATAATTAAAAAAATAAATACTATAATTAAAAAAATAAAAAAAAATTAGGGCTGAGGGGGTTTATTTAGTTAAAAAAAAAAAAAAAACAATAAATCCACTGTGTGGCCTTAAGATGAGCTCTTTATTCTGTCAATAAAAAGTTACTATAATTAAAAAACCAAAAAAAAATGAGCTTTCTTAGGGCTAAGGGGGTTTATTTAGTTATAAATAAATAAATAAATAAATAAATAAATAAATCCACTGTGCAACCAGCCAGTAATAGCAGTACTATTTGCGGCTCATCACTTTTCAGCCCGGTCCGACTCTTCAAAACCCCACCTGGCAAGGACAACGAAAGGTTTGCCATTTGCTTCTCCAGCTCATTTACAGCGGAGGAAGCTGAGGGCGATAGGATTAAGTGCCTTGCCTAGGCTCATACAACCAGTAAGCGTCAGGGTCCAGATTTGAACTCAGAAAGCTGACTTCAGGCCTGGAGCTTTATTCATTGTGCCGTCCCGTTGTAATTATTATTACAGGAGGAGGAGTCGTAGTAGCAGCTACTACTTTACTAAGTAAAGGGACATAGGCCTCTAAGATTTAAAAAGCACTTTAACAGGTTACTTTATTTGAAATTCGCCGTAATCCAGAGTTAGATGCTCTTATATCCACTTTAGAGACAGTGACTGAACGGAGTTAAGTGATTTTCCCGCCGGCTGAGCAGACCCCAACCGTTCCCAACGCTTCCGTACTACAAGAAGCTGAAAGACAGGGGCTGGATCTCCCCCGTGTCTCCGCATTTCCGAGCCTTTCCCCACGAGGGAGTTTTAGTCCTGAAACTGCTCCACCTTTTCTTCAGGCAAAACGCCCGGAGCGTGGAGCACTAGTTCTCACCCCCTCACCCCCCTCTCCCCCTCTCACCCCCTCTCACCCCCCTCTCACCCCCTCTCACCCCCATGGCGCCTAGGTGCCGCCCCGAAACCCCAGGCCTCGCCTCCTACGCGGCTTCTCTTTACTTTTCCCATTCGCGCCTCCCATAAGCCCCACCCTCTCGGCTCCCAACCACTCAGCTTCCTCAGGGCCTCTCCCAAGCCCCGCCCCCCCCAGCAAATCGTGTCTCGCTCCCGGTCCTGAGGTCCCGCCCCCACCTGGTTCATTCCCGCATTGACAAAGAGGAGGCCGGGGTCGCTTCTAGGCCGTACGGAAGCAGAGGGCACTAGCTGGTGGCCGTAACGGTCCCGGAAGAAATGAAGGAAGGCGGTTCTCACGGCCGAGGCCGAAGGTTGAGGAGGGCTGGAGGAAAGCTGGCGGTGGCGCGTCCGGGCTCCTGAGCAGGGCCTTTTCCATGCCGGTACCCTTCGGAGGGCTTGCTGCAGGCGGCCTGTCGCCGCCAACGCTGCCGCCATCTTTCTTTCTGGCAGAAGCTTCTGAGGTCGAGGGTCACGTTTACCGCGAGAAGGAGATGATGGCGAGTGAGGAGGGACATTTTTTGCAGCGACCTCTGCCGGGACCAGGACCTTCACATTTGAGCGCTCTTTCCTCGCCGGAATTCATTCCACGTCACATATGAGATAGACATAAAACTAGAAAGGATTTTCAGTCATCTAAACCAAACTCCCTCCTCTTACAGATGCGGGAAGTGGCTCCCAGAGGTTAGAGTTCAATGAATTGTCCAAGGACAAACCCAGGATCTTAACCATTACAAGTGACACCGCAATAACAGCAACAGGTTTATTTTATTTTCTGGTCGACAGAGAAGTCAGGAAGGCTTTCAGAACAAAGGTAGGGTTTGCGTTTAGCTTTCCCTACCTCCCGGCTCAGGGCTTTGCCTTTGTCGCGGACTGAGCTGCGGCGGGAACCAACCTCACTGAGTCATGGTGGCTGGCGCCTCCTTGTATGTCGCTGAGCTTCGGTTCCCCTCTGGGCAAAACCAGCGTAATCGTGTTTGCATCGCTTGTCTGCGGTGTTGTGCCGGGGCAAGCGCTTCGTAACCGTGAAGCGCTAGGGGAGGGTGAATTATTATGAAATCTGGAGCGAGATTATTTTTGCATTTTTGAGGTCAAAGGAGAGGGAGTGATTTGCCTGTGTTCACGTGGAATAATCAGCAGAACTAGAAGGCAAACAAACCCGTATTTTTTTTTCACTTTTCAGAATGTTTTTTTTTAATTTATTTTTTCAACCTGAAACTTTTTTATTATTTAACTTGAAATGTTTCCTTACTCCCTTTTTACCTATAGCTCACACACTTCTTAAAAAAAAAAAACAAACCACATTTTTTTTTCACTTTTCAGAATGTTTTTATTTTTTTATTTTTACTTTTTTATTATTTAATTTGAAATGTTTCCTTACTCCCTTTTTACCTATAGCTCACATACTTCTTAAAAAAAAAAAAAAAAAAAAAAAACACATTTTTTTTCATTTTTCAGAATATTTTTATTTTTAAATCTATTTTTACTTTTTTATTATTTAATTTGAAATGTTTCCTTACTCCCTTTTTACCTATAGCTCACATACTTCTCAAAAAAAAACAAACCACATTTTTTTTTTCATTTTTCAGAATATTTTTATTTTTTTATTTATTTTTACTTTTTTATTATTTAATTTGAAATTTTCCTTACTCCCTTTTTATCTATAGCTCACATACTTCTTAAAAAAAAACAAAAAAAAACAACACATTTTTTTTCATTTTTCAGAATATTTTTATTTTTAAATCTATTTTTACTTTTTTATTATTTAATTTGAAATGTTTCCTTACTCCCTTTTTACCTATAGCTCACATACTTCTCAAAAAAAACCAAACCACATTTTTTTTTCACTTTTCAGAATATTTTTATTTTTTTATTTATTTTTACTTTTTTATTATTTAATTTGAAATGTTTCCTTACTCCCTTTTTCAGCCTTATTTCCCTTTCTGCTCCCTTTACCTATAGCTCACATACTTCTTTAAAAAAAAAAAAAATCCGTATTTTTTTTTCACTTTTCAGAATATTTTTATTTTTTTATTTATTTTTACTTTTTTATTATTTAATTTGAAATGTTTCCTTACTCCCTTTTTATCTATAGCTCACATACTTCTTAAAAAAAAAAAAAACCACATTTTTTTTCATTTTTCAGAATATTTTTTTTTTATTTATTTTTACTTTTTTTTTATTTAATTTGAAATGTTTCCTTACTCCCTTTTTCAGCCTTGTTTCCCTTTCTGCTCCCTTTACCTATAGCTCACATACTTCTTAAACAAAAAAAAACCCACATTTTTTTTCACTTTTCAGAATGTTTTTATTTTTTTAATTATTTATTTTTTCAACCTGAAACTTTTTTATTATTTAATTTGAAATGTTTCCTTACTCCCTTTTTCAGTCTTGTTTCCCTTTCTGCCCCCTTTACCTATAGCTCACATACTTCTTTAAAAAAAAAAAACAACATTTTTTTTTTACTTTTCAGAATATTTTTATTTTTTTATTTATTTTTACTTTTTTATTATTTAATTTGAAATGTTTCCTTACTCCCTTTTTCAGCCTTATTTCCCTTTCTGCTCCCTTTACCTATGGCTCACATACTTATTTAAAAAAAAAAACCAAAAAAACTATTTTTTGAGTTTAAGCCACACATTCATTCAAAAACCATTTGTTAAGTGCTTAGCATCTTGTAGAACCCTGTGCCAAACTTTGGGGGATGTCGGACCCCGAGCCACAGAATTATAACTTCATCCCAGGGGAGAATGCTTTGTCCATTGTGAGGGGTGATGGAGTTCAGGGTTGGCAGACTCCAGCCTTCGGGCCAGATCTGGCTCGCTGCCTGTTTTGTGCAGCCTATGAACTAAGAATGGATTTTACATTTTTAAATAAGGATTATATTAAAAATGTAACATCATTCTTAACTTGATAGCTGTATCCAAACCAGTGGCAGGTTGGATTTGGTCCAGAGGCCATAGTTTGCAGCTCTCTGGCAGAGTTATATGTAATTTAATGATAACTTTTATTACTGGGGCCTAGGGAGACAAGGCGTGGAATAAGGGAAGAAGAAGAAGGGGGCTGGCTCCAGGCCTTCGTTCCTTCCATGGTGCCTCCATCCTTGGTGGAGAAAGTTCCACACCTGGGGTCTATTTCAGGCCCCTCTGAAGTGGCAACCAACCTGGCAGGAAGAACAGAGGCAGTCCCAGACCTTTTTTTTGCTCAGCATCATTTCCTGCCTTTATTAATTGCCTAATCACATTTGGCCCCATCCTCTTCAGGGCCTTTTAATTTACCACCAATTAGAGAGGATCCAGGTCAGCATAGCCTGTCAGGCCACTAATAGGTAGAGAGATGCCTCTTTTCACAGGCCTCTCATTAATCTGGTAGATTTTTTCCCCCCTTTTTGGACTTGGAAGGGGGAAGGGAGCAACAGAAGTCTGTGATACCTGCTGCCCTCCTCTTCCTTCAGTTAACAAATGGGCAGGTTGCTGAATCTCTCAGAGCCTCAATTTCCCCATCTGAAAACTGATTAAAGGCATCTATCTTGTTCTCTTACTTTCACTTCAGGACTCTATTCCCTACTTTCCCCACATTATTTGTGCTCTTGGCATCTTCCCTTTTCTTTTACCACAGAATACTAGTGGGTAGAATAAGTCATTTTTGACCTTAGCAGGTTCCTCCTGGTGCCAGGTCTGCATCTTGCTTCCCCCCTCCCCCCCCAATGAAGGTTCTTTCAGCATTTAGTCAGAAAGCCATGCATTACTGTGATATTGTGTCAAGTAAATAAATGAAAATTTTGCCACTGTCCCTTGGCTTTTAGAGATGAACTCTTTTGGATACTAAAAGATGAAGTGGCTTCTTTGGAAGTGAGTTCTCATTGCCTGCCCATGTGGTTTCAGAGTAATTTGTACGAGTTTTCCTCAAGCCTTTGACCATTTCCAAATTGCTGACTTCATATTCCTTTGCTATTTCTTGAATGGGGGAATCTTTCCTTTGGTAATGATACATTTTATTTATTTATTTTTAAAATTCCCTGTGCTGGAGCTATAGAAGGTGAGGACTTCATTCTATATGGGGACAGGTAGATGGAGGGCATTCTGTGTGACTCCAGTGTGACCTATTTCTCTCACTGTGGACATGGGGAAACTTGTATGAGATTTTTGCTCTTTTTGTTGTTGTTCAAACCTCTTCTCAGATGTTCTAGAGAGTTTTTCAGCTTTTTTCCTACAAATATGGTAGAAGGTGAAAAAAAACAAATTCCAACCTTTATTAAATTATATATGCAGCGGCACCAAGACCTTTACTCTTAACTCCTAAAAAATATATTACAATACAATAAACATTTATTAAGTGCCTTCTGTGTGCCAAGAATTGACCTGGAGATACAAATAAGTAAAAGAAAGTCAACAGTCTCTAACCTCAAGGAGCTTACAGTCTAATAGGGTAAGCTGAAAAGGGAGTGAGGGTGACAGAAGGTACCCAGTATAGGGGTGTGGGAGAGGGATGAAAATGTTGGAGTCCACACCAAGCAGAACAACTAGTAGCAAAGAAAGTTACCTGGGATTTTTATTTATTTATGTTTTGCTTTGCCCTGTAATTAGAGGGGCAAATTGAATTGAAGAAACAGCTTTATTTGAAATAATTCCAAATGAATGGAATGTGGCCCAGAAGAGCAAGTTCTGGATTTGGAATCAGGATTTGCAATCCACCATACCACATAGCCACCCTTCTGTCTGTGTTACTGCTTTCCTCCACTGAGGCCATGAGGCTGCCTCATAAGGTGGAAGGTTCCCCAGAGCCTGCCCTATCCTCTGCTCCACCTCAGCCAATGAGGCTGAGTCCTTTGCTTAGTTCAAACAGACAAAGATGATTCTGCTTCATCTGCTGCTGCTATCGTGCCTCTTTTCCTTGCTTCACCTCTCTCATCCTCTCCACAGTCTCCTCTGTAACTTCCCTCCCTCCTTTGTCCAGCACACCATCTTAGGAAGGTATAGGGGGGAAGGCAGCAACAAGCATTTGGCCATTGGTCGCTGTAGCATCATTGCTTAATACTAGGACAGGTTTCTCCTTTCACCAAAGCTGCCTAAGAGTCCCAGGAAAAATCATTAAGGTGTTACCTTTTCTGTGATAGATCTCTTCATCCTTCTGCTCCCTGCCTTCTCAAATTACCTTGTATTTAGTTATTATGTGTCTGCTGTATCCCCTCCCTATTCCCACCAAGTTCCCTGGAGGCAGGTTCTTTTTGGTTTTTATTTTCCCAATCTTAGTGCCAGGGCTTAATAAATGTTTGTCATTATTGATCCTGAGGTATTTCCAGAGCAGGAGGTCTGGCCATTGTTGCCATTTTCTCAGTGCTGAAAATTCACCTTACCCTATCACCAGCTACCAAGAAGCCTATGGCAGAGATTCCTCCTGAGAACAAGGATTAGATCACCTATATAGGAGCTACTTCTTTAATTTGGGGTTTTCCTGCCAAGCTTTCTCTCCTGTGGGGCCAACAATCACTCGTTCAGGAGCTCCGCAGTTACCCCTTAACTCATTTTCCATTCCTTCATTGACAGCAAAAAAGAGCATCAGGTCTGAAGTCAGAGGACTTGTCCAGTATCTCTGGCTTTGAGATCTTGGGCAAATCACTTAATTTCCCCAGGCCTCCCCCCTGTAAAGTGAGGGCTTGGAATACATGACCTCTGTAGGTCTTTTAATTCCAGTTCTGTGATTTTATATCGTGTGAGATGATAAAGATTAGTGTTCATAATGTTTGAAACATTATGGCCCTTACCTTTCCCCTCCTCCCCACCCCAGCCTCCTTTCTACATTTGATGGCAGCCATGGAGTTTATGGGCTATTTTCTAAGTCATATTCAGGGTTCATGTGGTTAGTCTAGCAGGGAAGCTGGACAGGGGAATCCTCCTTTTTCCCAATAAGAGAAGTAGGCAGCAAGGATAACTCATCTCTGCTGGCTGATCAGTTATTGAATTTTCTGTACATAAAGTCCTTTTCATGGAAGGTGAAATGTATTTTGGTCTGAAGGATGAAGCAACAGGAACTTTCCTGTGAGTCTTCCTGAGGTACTTTTATTTTGTCTCTTTGATGGAGAGAGGCTCTAAGGCACATTTGTCTTCTTGGGACATGGTTTCTAAGCAATGGGTTTAGATCATTTCTATTATAGTACTATCTTATAAGCCTCTGCTTCTTCCTCTTTTCCAAAGGAGACAAAACTGAAAGGAAATAAAATTTTTCTTTTGTTGATTCTGAATTTAAAATCTGGCTTTGGTTGCTCCAAACCAAGACTCTGGGATTATGCTAACCTGAGTCTATTCCTGGGGCCTGACTCCAGGAGCAACCTCCACTCCTCCCAGGTACTGAATTTGTTCTTAATTTATTAAAATACCCATAGGGAATGAAATGGCTTTTATTTCACCCCACAGAAAGTGCAGAAGATGCAAAATACTCTACCCTGTAAATAGACACAGAAAAAACACAAAGTGGCTCTGAATCAAATTGTCTTTCTTTCTTGGAGGCTCTTACACAGTCTCCCCAAGTTATTTAGTACCATTTTGGATAGTGTGCTAGGCCTGGAGTCAGGAAGACTTGAGTTACAAATCCAACCTCAGCCACTTACTAGCTGTGTGATTCTAGGCAAGTCATTTAATTTTTATCTGTCTTAATTTCCTTAACTGTAAAATGAACATGAAAATAACATCTTCCTCCCAGGATGGATGAGGAGCCTGGGAAACATCACAAGACCAGTCCCCTAGCATGATGTAGTAGTAAGGAATTTCAGTTACCTAGATCTCTGCTAGAGCTTTCACTCTCAGCCAAAAGCAGAGTAGTTAATCATTTCTTGACTTGTTTTAATGATAGTTTCATCCTTCAAAACAGAACCAATCTAATCTCTCTTCCATGTGACAACCCTTAAAATAGTTGAAGATAGCTATCCTGTTCCCAGGCTAACTATCCTTAGTTTCTTCAGCCAGTCCTCCTAAGGCATAGACACAAAACTTTCCTCTATGTTGTTTGCCTTCCTGAAGATTTTGGTCCCATTTCCCATTTTTATGCTGTTAACATTCTATACATGTTGTTGGTTCTCTTCTGTGCCCATACAATTTCCTTATAATGCTTCCCCATGATCTTTTGCAGTTACTCCTTCCCTAATGGCAAACAATTATTTTTAGAAAAGGATTTATCTTTTCTGAATTTTTTTCCTGGTCAGGGCTTTATTTGGTTTGGGGCAAATGAAGTGAGGACTCACTATAAAGGTTTCACCATTCATGTTATCTTTTGGGATGCCTGAAGAGTAATGCAATGCACTAATGCCCTTCATTGGAATTGGGGATTGGAGAATAAAAGAGTACTTTTTAAAATGCTAGGGGAAGATGGAGAGTGAATTGTGTGTACAGTCACAGACCCCCTGTGTAAGCCCATCTGTTCAAGTCCCAACAGGAGACACTGCTTCAACCAGCACCATCAGACCTTGTTAAGTGAGAACTCTCAAATAAGGACAAAGAATTGCTAACCTGTGTCTCTTTGGGGGAAGTCGACGAAATGGGGTATCACTGATAAAATCCTTAGAAAAGGCAGATAATTAGCTGAAGGTAATCAACTGAAGAGGTAGTAGGATAACTCAGTGGACAGAGGACTTTGTTTGGAGTCAGGAAGATCTGAGTTCAAATCTGTTTTCAGATACTCACTTAGCTGTGTGACCTTGGAAAGGCATTTAACCTTTGTTTACTTTAATCTACTAGAGAAGGAAATGGAAAACCCCTCCAGTATGGAAAACCCAGTGAACAGTATTGGAATGTTATAATCCACAAGGTGACAGACACAACTGAACAGCAATGATCAACTGAGGAAGTCATTCAGCTAGTATATGCTTTATTTTATAATCATGATGGTCATTTCCTCTCCTTAATGACCAGTAGAGCCGGGTCCTTGTATGGAGTATCTTTCTGTCTTCCTATAGGAAGAGCAATGCCTTTGTTGCTTAATGTTGAATAAAAGGTAATTAGCTACTTTCTTTCTGATCTTCCAGTCTTATTCACTGAATCCTCCATGAATTATCTGAATAGTTTACTACCAAACAGCATGATGGTAATGGAAAGAGATTTTCTTGACAGAATCCAAAATGAAGATTTAGGTCAAAGAGCAAAAACCATTAAATTGGGGAGACTGAGAATGGTGGATGGCTTGAAATGACTCAGCCAGTCAGGTAGCAAGCATTTATTAAGGGCCTACTACTATATGCCAGGTGCACTTGTTTTAAGTACTAGGGAGAGACAAAAAGGCAAAAACAACTCCCTGCTCCCAAGAAACTCAGTCTAATAAGGAAGAAACTGTACTAACAACTGGGTAAAATAAGGTATATACAAGATAGATTGGAGATAATCAATAAAGAGATTAACATTAAGGAACATTGGGAAAAGTGTGTAGAAGTGAGATTTTAACAAGAAGCCAAGGAGACCCGGAGGTGGAAAGGAAGAGGGAGAAGATTCCAGGCATTTGGTACAGCCAGTGAAAATGCTGATTTACAGCCGGGGTAAAACCAAGTGGATGTCCCCATTAAGTCACGCCCCAATATAGTGAATCAAATGCTACCTGGCGACCTAAGGAGGGGCAAAACAGTCCAAGTTGGAAAAAATGGATCAAAGAATCCCTGCTGCTCAAAAGTGATAATAAATGATGACAGCTAGGAACAAAGAACGGTTATTTCTATTTTTCCTTCTAAGAACGATCTTTGCATTAACAAAGTCAGAACAAAATGGTTAATGAGGTGATCTCAGGATATAGCTCACTTTGGGTTAGGATTAGCTGCTCCTGAAATATTCAAGCCACTTGGCCCAGATGAACCAAGTGCTAGGGCTGTGGTCTCTAAACTATTTTGATTATTTACCCTTATGAGGCAGCTAGGTGGCGCAGTGGATAGAGCACCAGCCCTGGGACCCAGGACCTGAGTTCTACCCTCAGACACTTAACACTTCCCGGCTGTGTGACCCTGGGCAAGTCACTTAGCCCCAGTTGCCTCATCCAAAAAAAAAAAAAAAAAAAAAGGCATTTTATAGATTATATACCCTTATCAATACACACCTTTTGAGTACTCACCTCAGATCATGCAGTTGTTAGATATGTGTGTGTTCCATGGTAATAAGCCCCAATGTGGTAAACTCTCTCTGCTATTAATTAACCAGTTGGTATCAATTAGCTTTTACCAAAAGGATATAATCCCTTATTCAGCTAAGTCTGCTTCTTACCTGGGTGCAGTATCCTGTGTCCTCGGTGAATCCACTCTCGAGGTGGACTACACAGGTTGCCCATTAGCCCATTAGGCTCCTTAATGCATTTGGCTGCTACCACCACTGGTTCTGGGACGATTGTTATTGGTGAGACCACAGATGGCTTTGAGGACCTTTCAGTCTCACAGGTTGCCTGGGTGATCCCATCTTGGGGGGATCAAACAGATGCGGAAATAGGAAACACAACGGGACAAATGCATCATGAGTTCTGGGATGCTTAGGGGCTGTATGGGAGATAGGGCAGCTTGCCTTTCTACCACTTGGTGGTAGTTCTCACTCCAAACCAGAAGAAATTAGGGATTATCTGATTGAACCTTTATAAATAACTTCAGTCCTGACTCAATAACCATTAAAAGAATTTTTGTCATCACATAGTATGGCAGCACAAAACTGTTAGGGGATCCTCTTGTATTCTCCAAAATGGAGAAAAAGACTTCCATTATGGCAGGCTTGAAGCAGGCTCATAGCTAAGCCTCCATGTAGATTGGAAGCATACAAGGC
Source organism: Sarcophilus harrisii (assembly GCF_902635505.1). Classification (NCBI taxonomy): domain Eukaryota; kingdom Metazoa; phylum Chordata; class Mammalia; order Dasyuromorphia; family Dasyuridae; genus Sarcophilus; species Sarcophilus harrisii. Next base: position 268,044,928 of record NC_045429.1, on the reverse strand, counting down.
ATATCGTTCATGTTCTAAGGGTTGGTTTTTCATCCATTACAAGAATTGATAACAGTATTTTAGTAGTAGTAAAAAGTTTTTTATACTATTAATAGATAAAATTACATTTAAAATGTTATAAACAGTATTTGAAGTATTTCATCTTATCTCATCCTTTTAATCTTTTTTATATATGTTTATATATGTATATATATATATACACACAGATATTTTTTAGTGAGATAAATGTGGTTGAATGTGCTTTATTATTTAAAAAAAACAAAACCTTGTTTTAACCCTGTGTGATTCAGTGATTTGAAGTTCTGGTTCTAAGTTCAGTTTATTTCAGTACTTGATTTTTATGTCTATTAAAGATAGACTTTCCAAAGATATACAGATTAAAATGAAAAAAGTAACTTGTTGGATGTGCTTATTAAATCATAATTCCAATGAGTTATGTCTACCAACTATGCAATGGTATTTTTGAAACTTCACCAGTAAATTTTTGTCTTTCTTTTGTCAATCACTTGTTCTTGCAAACTAGTCAGGTGCTGCATATTTATGTTATTAACAAATGGGTTCAAAAGTCACCCAAACTCTTTAAAAGATTTTTAAAGAAGTTGGAAAATTCCAAGATTTTTAGATGTTGAGATAGGATAGAATTTAGAAGTGGTGCATTATTTTTGGCAACAAAAGACTAGATTTACTTTTTTTTTTTTTTAAATTGAAATAGTTTTATACTACATTAGTTAATCTCTCCTGGCATAAGGTACATTTAGACCATTATTCATGGTTCATAGGTTCATCATTAACATAGTGGATGGAAAAAAATAATTATTTTTCCCTCATTTTCCTTTTGGTATCAGGGTAAGAACCATAAACCCAATTATTCATTTTATGTATGACAGAATGAATCCCTAAAGTGCCTTACTTCTGTCATAATGGATGTAGTCAGGAGGGACAAGTGATTTCTGATCATTGATCAACTATTTAATTATTTGTGTACCTCAGAGTCCTTCTGTGCTGCATATCTTTCATAATGAAGGGATGGAGGCCTGGATGAGATTCATTCAGAAATATATCATTTACCTTCTGGGGGGAAGAGATCCTTTTTCTCTAGACAGCTGATTTCCAAAGCAATGATTTACCACTTCGTTTTTTGGTCATTTATCCTGAGGGACCAAACTGGGAATGGGATTTGTTTCTCTTAATTCTTAGAGTAAGAACTGCAACAAGAAGACACCAGGCTTCTTAATGGGTTTGAGACATAAAAAGGACCAAAAAGGACTCACTAAAATTCTTACCCTCATTGTTCAAGGTATAAAGGCTTACATTGAAAATTTAACAACTGTCTTACAATTTTGAGCTGCCCCCAGCACACCTATGCTTAACATACTGGTATGACATATCTTTCTTTCTTTCTTCCTTTCTTTTAAATAATTATTTTTTTTAACACACATTGCTTTATGAATCATATTGGAAAAGAAAAATAAGAGCAAAAGGGAAAAACCATGGGAGAGATAAAAAAAAAAAAAAAAGGTGTTGATTTACATTCAGTCTCCTTAGATTTTTTTTTTTTTTCTGGATGCAGATGGCATTTTCTGAACCAAGTTTATTGGGATTGCTTTGAATCACTGAACCACTGAAAAGAACCAAGTCTTTCATAGTTGATTATCATATTCTTGAAATTATTGGGCGCAATGTATCCCTGCTTCTCCTTGTTTTGCTCAGCATCAGTTCATGTAAATCTTTCCAGGCCTTTCTAAAATCAGCTTGTTCATCATTTTTTATAGAACAATAATATTACATTATTTTCATATGCCACAACTTGTTCAGCCATTCCCCAGTCGATGAGCATCTACTCATTTTCCAATTCTTTGCTACCACAAAAAGGGCTGTGACAAACACTTTTGCACCTGTGGGTCCTTCTCCCTCCTTTATGATTTCCTTGGGATACAGACCCAGCAATGGCATTGCTGGATCAAAGGGCAGGCACAGTTTTGTATGCAGTTTTATAGCCCTTTGGGCATAGTTTCAGTTTACTCTCCAGAATGGTTGGATCATTTCACAACTCCACCAACAATGCATTAACGTCTCAGTTTTCCTGTATCTCCTCCAATATTTATCATTATCTTTTCCTGTCCAATCTTAGCCAATCTGTGAGGTATGAGATGATATTTCAGAGTTGTTTTAATTTGTGTTTTGCTAATAATAATTTAAGAGCATTTTTTCATATGACTGCGGATGGTTTTAATTTCATCATCTGAAAATTGTTCATATCCTTTGGCCATTTATCAGTTGGGGAATGACTTGTATTCCCATAAATTTGATACAATTCTTTATATATTTTAGAAATGAAACATTTATCAGAAATACTGGCTGCAAAGATTTTTTTCTCAGCTTTGTATTTCCCTTTTAATCTTGTTTCTGTTGGGTTTGTTTATGCAAAACCTTTTTAGTTTAATGTAATCAAAATTGCTTTATCTTTCACAATATTCTGTAGTTCCTCTTTGGCCACAAATTCCTCCCTTCTCCAAAGATCTGATATCCCTTGTTCTCCTAATTTGTTTATGCCTTTATGCCCAAATCATGTGTCCATTTGGACCTTATTTTAGTATGGGGTGTGAGATGTAGAGCTGTGCTGTGTTTCTGACATATTATTTTCCAGCTTTCTCAGCAATTTTTGTAAAATAATGAGTTCTTATTCTAGAAGCTGGAGTTTGGAGGTTTATCAAATAGTAGATGGCTATAGGCCTTAATTATTGTGTCATAGTGTATCTAATCCATTCCACTGATCCTTCACTCTATTTCTTAGCCAATACCAAATGGTTTTGATGACTGTTGCTTTATAATATAGTTTTAGGTTTGAACTGCTAAGTCCTCATCCTTTGTATTTTTTTCATTAATTCCCTTGATATTCTTGACCTTTTGTTTGTAATCCCGAAGAAACTGATGCAAGATAGAGATTAGAGAGTTTTTAATATATTAATTGGAGAGTTTAATTAATTGACTGGACAGGACTGTAGTCTAAAAGTATCCAGTGATGAATGTGAGTTCTCAGTGACATATATATATATACACATGGCTCAGCTACAGGGTTAGACCAAGGCAGGGGTGGAGTCAGAACATTGAGAGTGAGAACGGATTATAAATCTGGTTCTGACGGGGTGTGTGGGGGGGGGGGGAATTAAGAAACCAGAGTCAGGATGTCTGAATAAACAGAAGTAAAGATGTCAATGAGGTATCCCAGATAGTCTTATGTTTTGGAATATTTAGAAGGGGTATTGCCATAAATTCTTGAGGACAGAAGGAGCTAGGAAGTCTGAACTTTTACATGAACAATTTATAATCTTAGAACATTGGTCTTCGGTCTTAATGAACTGGAGGGGGCTTTTGCAACTAAATGGACTGAGGCAGAACAGTTAAGGAAACTGAGGCAGAACAATTTAGGGAAACTGAGGCAGAACCAATTAGGGAAACTGAGGCAGAACCAATTAGGGAAATTGAGTCAGGACAATAAAAGAGAACTGTGGCACAACATGTTCTTCCAGATGGATTTTTTTATTATTTTTTCTAGTTCTATAAATTAATTTTTGGCAGTTTGGTATGGCACTGAACAAGTAAACCAATTTTGTCAGAATTGTCATTTTTATTATTTTAGCTCAGCCTAGCCATGAACAATTGATATTTTTCCAATTGTTTAAATCTGATTTTATTTGTGTGAGAAGTGTTTTATAATTGGTAGAACCTCAGGTGTTTTATTTTGTCTACAGTAATTTTAAATGGAATTTCTCTTTTCGTATGACATTTTCTATTGTTGCTGTTCGTCCTTCATTCTTGAAGAGGACCATGAATCGGGGAAGTGATGCAGTGACAGACAAGTAAATTGGATTTAACAGAGGGAGGGTTATGCAAGGTTACTTGCCTCACTTTCCCCTCCAGAGCTATCTGGGTCCAGTGGCCAGATGTAGATCAAGACAACTGAAGATAGCCTTGGATGAAATGGGAGACCTTGGCCTTTTTAAGTTAAGATCTTCATCAGGTCTCAATTGGACTGAGGCTGCACCCATTCATTGATTAAAGCTGGTAGCAATTGAGGCAAAGAATCTCCTCTTTCACCTAGTCTAGATGAGAAATCTGAGACTCAGAGGGATTAAGTAATTTCCTCAGGGTTACTTAATTCAAAAGAGAGATTCAAAGTCAGGTTTTCCTAATTGCAAGTCCAGTAAAAAAAAAAAAAAAAAGGAAGGCAAATGGATCCTGAACTCCTACATAGATGATATCTGCCTTCAGTCATCTTGGAAAGATGTTGGGAAGAAATGTCTGTACTACCTACATTCACAGTGAGTAGAAATGAGGTAGTCTGTGTTTGCTTAGATCAGGGAAGATTCAAAAGCACCTTACAAGGATCATTAAATTACCAAAGGTTTTAGGCTTAGTAGGGTTGAAGTATTTATTTGTAGGCCAAGTGGCAGGATTCCATTTTCTTTGGGCCTAACGGGGTCCTGACATTGGGGCAGATCAGTAGTTAAGAATGAGGAAGAAGGTATGCTCAGAGGATCTCTGGGTTTACCTACCTTTCAGCAAAATGAAAATGGTGGACCCTGGTTGTGATCAGTGGAGAGAAGGAATGACAAGACAGAGTAGAGCATATAAGAGGTGCTGATTAGACTTGGAACCGTTCTAAGAGACAGGGACCCCTGATCCCAGAAGAGAAGACTGACACTGAATGGGGTCTGATTGGAGAGAGAAGCAAATCCAGTCCCTAGCCTCCTCTTCTCTCTTCCCCCAGCATTCTTTTCACTTACCAATTATTTTCCTTTCTGTTCTGCTCTGCCCCAACCCTAGTTTGGGGGGCAGAAAATTAATTGTAACCCAGTCTATATTTTGATGCTGTTAATAAATAATGTGATCTATTAAAAATAGTGAATTGTTGAATCCTATGAGTTACAAAATTCATGATTAATTGCAGACAGAAAAAGAGACAGAAACAGAGGGAGAGAGTAATAGAGACAAAGAGGAGGAGAGAGGAGATTAAAGAAAGAGGCAGAGGAAAAAGAGAGATAGGAGAGAAAGGAGGAGGAGGAAAAGGAAGAAAATGAGGGAGATGGGTGGGAAGAGAAAAATTGGCCTAAAAATTGTATCTGAATCTATTCCAGAATATACTGACAAGACTAGTTTGAACCTGTTCTGCTGCTGTTTAGTAGAGCACCTGTGAAACCTTCCAGGTCTCAGTTCCTCATATATAAAATGAGAGAATGAAGTAGGGAGCCTCTAAAGTTACCTCCAGCTCTAAAGCTATGATCACCAATATTCCATAGAAAGAGAAGGCACGGACAGGTTGTGAGCTATATTGGAACCCTTAGTGAGAGTAACTATAACATCATCAAGGGGAATGACATTTATATAGAACCTAATGTATGCCAAACATTTTACCAATATCCTATTTGGTCCTCACAACAGCTCTGCAAACCCCATTTTGCAGTTGAGGAAGCTAAAGCAAACAGAGGTTAAATGACTTGCCTAGAGAAACTGAGGCAAAAAGTTAAATGATTTGCCCAAGATCACATACCTAGTAAATGTTAGATGCCAAATTTGAACTCAAGTCTTCTTGACTCAAGACTCAGCACTCTACTGCCACCATAAGATCAGGGATTCATTAAAGTGAAAAGTTGGCATAGGAGAGAGAGCAATGTATCTGGAGTTAGAAGAACTGGGTTTAGAGTAGTTGTGTCATTTACTTGTACCAAGGGCAAATTACTTCATCTCTTTGGCTCTTACTCTATTCATCTGCAAAATGGGAACAATAATATCTGCTCTTCTTATAGCATTATTATAAGGATCAAATGAAATTAGGTATGTATCATGCTTTGTAAAATGTAAGCATTAATTAAAAAGTTGAAATTAAGACAGGGATCTTTGTAAATTATTTGAAGGGAGGAAAAAACTCATGTAAATGTGTTGCTTAAATGTTCCTAATTTGAGAAAGAAAGAAAGTGGGTCATATTTTTTCAAGCATTATGATATAAAAAATTTAGCACTTAGTGATTTCATAATTTATGAAGGAATCAATGAAAAACATTTTTTAAAAACTCCACAGAAACTGGGAGCTAGGGAAGAGGCTGACCCTGCATTTAGCTTTGCTTTGTGGGAGTTAATGAGAGATTGCTTGAGTGTAGAGAAAGAGTGATTAGAAAATGAATGTATTCCTTTTGAATAAATGTGAATTATCTTCACTTTTTCATTCTTCCTTAGCAATGAGCCCAGAGCAATTACATTATTTTTAGGGAGAGATCAGAGAGCACTGGTCATCGAGATTTTGGAAGTTTGTCCGGAAGCTAAATCTCAGCAGCAGCACCCTTTACCCTCATCCTATCTCTTCACCCACCCTCCCCAATCTAGCATTTCTCAACCCCCATCCTCTTAACTTAAAATTAAAAAGAAATCTTATGAAGAAATAAAAATAAAATAGATAAAAATTTTAATTTTAAGTTAAATTAAAATTTTTGATGAACAAAAAAAAAATCTACCTTTTATCCATCCTACCTTTCCCTATCACCATTAGAAGAAAGAAGAATCTGTGATAGATAAGTGGACAAAGAATATGAGCAAACAGTTCTCAAAAGAAGAATTGCAAATAATTAATAATCATATGAAAGAATATTCCAGATTATTAATAAGTACAAATCAAAGCAACTTTGAGTTTCCATCTCATGTGCTTTGCAAATAGGCAGAGATTACAAAAGATGAGAAAAGTTAACGATGGAGCTGTAGTAGAAAAATAGCATAACTATTTTAGAAAGCAATTTGGAATTATGCAAATAAAGTGACTAAAATGCCTATACCGGTTGACCCAGATGTTTTACTATTTGGCTTATACTAAAGGAAGCCATCAATAAGACAGAAGTTCCCATGTACACTAAAATATTTATCACAGCACCTTTTGTAGCAACAAAGATTTGGAAACAAAGTAGATGCTCATTGATTGGAGAAGGGCTAAACAAGTCTGGGCTTTATGAATGTAATATTACTATTCTGGAAGAAAAGATATGTATGACAAATACAGAGAAGCATGGCAACACATGAACAGATGAAGAAGGAAGTAAGCAGAAACAAGAAAACAATATATACGATGACTACAATGATGTAAATAGCAAGAACAACTACAAGCAAAAAAACAAAACTGAATATTGCAAAATTACAAAGCCCTAGTATAGTTTCAAAGAAGAGATATGAAAAGGCACTCCCAGCTCATTTCTTTGTGGAGGTAGGACCTACACGTGTAGTGTCAATATAGTTTGCTGATCTCTTTCTTTCTGTCTGCCTCCCTATCACTCTGTTTCTTTTTGCATCTCTGTTTCTATGTCTCTTTCTGTCTGTCTGTCTCTTTATTTTTGAAGACGAGAGAAAGAAAGAGAGAGAGAGAGACAGACAGACATTGTTATATGGCATGGCTCTCTGGGAGATGTAGGGAAAGGGATACTGGGGAAAATTTGGGGGATGTAAGAAACAAAAGGGCTGCTAGGTGGGCGGTGGATGGAGTTCCAGGCCTAGAGTCAAGAAGACCTGAGTTCAAATGCAGCCCCAGGCATTTAGTAAGTGGGCAAACTGCTTAATTTTGTTTGCATCAGTTTCTTCATCTGTAAAATGAGCCAATATTTCTGCCAAGACAACCCCAAAAGGGGTCACAGAGAATCAGGCACAACTGAAAGCAATTCAACAACAGTAAAGAATCAAAAGACTATCAAAGTATTTTGAAGATGCCTTGTTCCCTAGAACTAAGGCCCAACAAGCAGGCTGTGCTCTGAATTTGGCACAACTTAGCTTCTGGATTCACCCTCCGGCAAAAGTTATTATTGCTTGGACCAGCACCAAGTGGTCACTGAAAGATTTAGCTCCCCCTATTTTTTAGGGCCATTCAACACATGTTCACAATCCCTATTCTTTGTAACTGCCTTGTTCCCATTGCAAAACTCTGGTTCTGCACCCTGAAGAATAATCTTGACCCCCAGGGCTTGAGAAGATGACTGTTCCCATAGGACCCAAGAATGTCTGTATTGTTCCAACAAATGCCAATCATGAGAACTGTCTCAAGACCAAAGAATGATTGTGTTGTGGATACTTTCATGTATGTAAATAGCCCTAGCATCAAGCAGAATTAAGCAGGGAGAGACTTTCTTTTGCAAATGTAATTTTCTTCACTCTGAAATTAATTAAACTTCTGTTTGTGTCCTGACTCACCTGTCTCTAGCCTGCTCTTTTTCGACTCCAGCCAACCATAACTTAGAGCCCAGTTTTGATCTTGTTGACAAGATCAACAAAATTTTATTTAAGAAAGGCAACACCTTTGTTAAGCATATACTAAATGAAAGCAACTACAAATAACAAGCAATGGACAAGATGTGTCATAGGATCCCCTAAGAGTAATGTCAGAATAAATTAAATGGACATGGAACATATTATCAGACTTGGATAGAAGAATTTATGAATAAATAAGAGATAGCGATATTTGTGAGATGTAAAATGGATCATTTTGATTACATTAAGTTAAAAAGTTTTTGTACAAATAAAACCAATGTTTCCAAGATCAGGAGAAAAAGCAGAAAATTGGGGGGAAATTTTATAGACATTTTCTCAGATAAAGGTCTCATATCTCAAATATAAAGAGAACTATGTCAAATTTATGAGAATATGAGTCATTCTCCACTTGATAAATGGTCAAAGGATATGAACAGGCAGTTTTTGCATGAAGAAATCAAAACTATATATAATCATACAAAAATGCTTCAGATCATTATTAATTAGAGAAATGCAAATTAAAACTACTCTGAAATATCATCTCACACTTACCAGATTGGCTAAAATAATAGAAGGGGAAAATGACAAACATTGGAGGTGATGTGGAAAAATTGGGACACTAATATACTGTGAACTGGTCTGAAATTATGCCCAAAGAATTAATAAACTGTGTATACCCTTTGACCAAGCAATATTCCTATAAGGTCTATTTCTCAAGTTGATTAGGAAAAAAAAAACCTATGTGTTCTAAAATATTTGTAGCAACTCTCTTTGTGGTGGAAAAGACCTAGAAATTGTGGGGATGTGCATTAGTTGGGAAATTAATGAGCAAGCTATGGCATATGATTGTGATAGAATAGTACTGTGCTGTAAGAAATGATGAACAGGTCCATTTTAGAAAAATGTGGAAAGACTTACATGAATTAATGCTGATAAAGTGAGCAGAATTAAGAAAACATTGTATATTGTAATAGCAATATTGTTCAAAGAATAACTGTGAACAACTAAGCTATTCTGAGTATTATATTCAAATCAACTACGAAGTACCTATAAAGGAAGATACTATCCATCTCCAGAAAAAGAACTGATAATTAGAAGTACACATAGTATGTGTGTGTGTGTGTGTGTGTGTGTGTGTATCTGTCAAATGGAGGCCTTCTCTAGTTTGGGTGGGGAGAGAGAGAAAATTTATAACTTGCCATGTAACTTCTCTCCTCCCCCCAAATTAAATAAATAAACATTTTTTAAAAGTGATTTTAGGAGTGTTAAAACTTACAATGAACTGAAAAAAGCTAGGAATAACAAAAGGGTGGGTTGTCTCTTTTATTTCTTTGTTTTTAATACATATTAGGTAATAGAGGCAGCATGGTATAGTGTATTATGTTGGGTTTAAGTCCTACTTTTGACAGTTACAGACTGTGATCCATGCAAGCTCCTTAACCAACTCTGTATTCTTGACAATTCTCTAAGATGCAGACATGATACTGACCTATATTGGGTAGAGGGAATTTTCTCAGCTGAGAGTTCACTATATTAATGAACTCAAATGCCTAGTCCCTGTTTCTATAGATAGATTAGATCAAAAAAAGAAGACTCAAAGAAAGGAAGGGGCTGCTGCTCAAGAAGGATGAGCCAGTAAAACCTGAGAGAAGGCAGTTGCTGACCTGTTCTGCATCTGTTTTCTCTGCCATGGGGAAGAGTGATTTTTGGACTGAAAAGGACAGAACTAAAATAGCTACTGGGGAGTTGATTTAATACACTAGATAAGTAAGGTGACTATAGAAGAGCACTGAGCTGCCCTGGATAAATCCAAGGTGCTTGTCCCAGAAAAATTGCATCCTAGGGATGAACTGATGATGTCAATGCTGAGCCCTTGTCAATGATGATATCTAAAAAGTTGTAGAGAACAGGAGAAGCATGACCAACTTGAAGAAAGGCAACTATTGTCCTGGTTTTGTTTTAAAAGAAAAGAATATGAAGTTTGCAAATTATAGTCCAAGGAACCTGACTAATTCTGGATAAAGTAGGGAAAAGGCAGCCAGGTGGTACAGTGGATAGAGTACCAGGTCAGTGATCAGGAAGACTCACCTTCTGAAGTTCAGTAGTTGTGTGACTAGGTAAAAGGCACTCTACAGTCTTAATCACTGACCGGGTATTGTCTCAGTCAAAATGAGACCTATTAAAGAACTTAGCTAAAAAGGTCCTTTCCTACTGCATTCAGAACCAAATCCAATTATCTTGATCTACATCTTGCCGCTGGACCCTGATGGTTCCGGAGGAGGGAGAGAGGCTGGTGACTGCAGAGCCCTCTTTCACTTAAATCCAATCCACTCTCATGTAGTAACATCACCTCCCTGATCATCATGGTCCTCTTAGAGCATGAAGGACAAACAACAACAATGATCCTGGGCAAGTCATTTAACCCTGTTTACCTCAATTCCTCATCTGTAAAATGAGAAAGAAATGGCAAAACACTCCAGTATTTTTGCCAAGAAAATCCTGAATAAGGTCTTGAAGAGTTGGACATGACTGAAATGACTCAGCCACAACAAAGTGGAGGAAAAATGAAGTACTATTAAAGGGATAATTAGTGAATATCTTGAAAAGGAAGCAGTCACCACAATGAGTCAACATAGCTTCATTAAGAGCAGGATCTGCCTAATAAATGTTACTTTTCTTTTACAGATGACTAAATTGTCATATTAGGGGACATGCTGAAGAACTAGATTACCTAGATTTTCGCAAAGCATTTGATAGGTTCTTTCATATTGTGCTTGTTAAAAGTTGGAAAGATGTGAGCCAGGCATAAATATAATTAGGTAGATTGGGAGCCAGTTGAAAGGCTATACCCAAAGAGTAATCCTTAATTGTTTCATGAGAGCTTTGAAGAAAGGAATAGGATACCAATAGAATATAGTTATATGCTATGGTGTATTTATTGCTATAATTTTTATCAGTGCTTTCAATCAGTCAATCAAAAATATTTATTAAAAATTTCTGTGCTCCAGACAAGCACTAAGCAAAAATAAATAAATAAAGATAAAAAACAACCCTTTCTTCAAGGAATTCACATTCAAGGGATGGGAAATAGCATGTACATGATTCTGTACATAATAGACATATACAGAGTGGATGAGAGATAATATCAGAAAAAAGTATTTGAGCTGATACTTGAAGAATCCAGGAATTAAAAGAAAGAATTGAAGAGGAAGAATATTCCAGGTGTTGGGGAGGGCCAGTACAAAGGAAAGAGATAAGAGATGGAAATGAGTTTTATTTAAGGAACAGAAAATAACCCAATGCATTTTAGAATGTGTATAGGAGAACAAAGTACAAAAAGATAGGAGTAGTAACAAAGGGCAAGCAGATTGAGAACTTCACCACATAGAAGATTTTTTTTCCCCTGGAGGTAGTATTGGAAGCCAGTGGGGTTTGTTGAGTAGAAAAGTGATAGAATCAGATGATGGTTTTGGGAAAATGACTGTCAGCCGAGGTGAAGGAATATTGGAGTGGGGAAAGATTTGAAGCAGGGACAATGACCAGATGAGAAATGATGATGAAGGTCTGAACAAGGGTGGTATCCTAGGGTAAATGAAAGGAAATAAATTTGTATGAGAGATATTCTGAAGGTAGAAAAGATGAGAGTTGTCAAGGATGACAAAGAAGTTGTGCAGCTGGCCAATTAGAAAGAACATAGCATCCTTGATTGTAATAGGGAAGTGAGGAAGAGGGAAGAGTTTAGGGGAAAAATAATGAGATCTATTTGAGTCATACTGAGTTTGAGATGCTTATGGAACATCTAGTTCTAATTGCCAAAAGGCGTTTGATGATTTTGGATTATAACTAAGAAGGTAGACTAAGACTGAATATGTACATCTGAGGACTAGAGGTTTAGATATGATAAATGAAGTTGTGGGAGCTAATGGGATCACAAGAGAGATAATATGGGAAAAAAAAAAAACCAGAAGAGTACTCAAGACTGAGTGTTGGTAAACAACCACAATGGGCTGGCATCAAATGGATGAAAAACTAGGAAGGAGAATTCAACTAGTAAAGACAAGGTGATTGGCAGAGCAGAGACAATTTAGCAGAGGGAAGCATGATGGAATTATCAGAGGGTCTTGGCAGCCCTGCACTGTTGTATGCAGAAGTTGTGATGGCAAGATATATAGATGTGTGTCTTGGCCTGGTATATGCTCCTTCATGCCTGTTCTCTGGCCACATATATTTGCAGGATCTTGATTAATTGATCAACACATATTTGTTTTTTAAGCACTTACTATATGCCAAGAATTATGCTAAGTTCCTGTGATACAAAGAAAGCTAAAAAAAAAAATAGTCTAAACTGATCCAACTATTCTGGAGAACAATTTGGAACTATGCCCAAATTGTGCATACCCTGTGATCCAGCAGTGTCACTATTGTATCTTAAAGAGATCATAAAAGAGAGAAAAGGACCCACATGTACAAAAATGTTTGTTGCAGCTCTATTTAAAGTGACAAAGAACTGGAAAATGAGTAGATACCCTTCAATTGGGGAATGGCTGAATACGTTGTGGTATATAAAAGTAATAGAATATAATTATTCTATAAGAAATGATGAATAGTAGGATAGTTTACCTCTCAGACCTGTGGAAGAGGAAGGAATTTATGACCAAAGAACTAGAGATCATTATTGATCATAAAATAGAAAATTTTGATTTTATCAAATTAAAAAATTTTTGTACAAACAAAAGTAATTCAAACAAGATTGGAAGGGAAGCAATAAAATGGGAAAACATTTTTAACAGTCAAAGGTTCTGATAAAGGCCTCATTTCCAAAATATATAGAGAATTGACTCTAATTTATAAGAAATCAAATCATTTTCCAATTGATAAATGGTCAAAGGATATGAACAGATAATTCTCAGACGAAGAAATTGAAATTATTTCTAGCCATATGAAAAGATGCTCCAAGTCATTATTAATCAGAGAAATGCAAATTAAGACAACTCTGAGATATCACTATATACTTGTCAGATTGGCTAGAATGACAGGGAAAAATAATGTGGGGATGTGGGAAAACTGGGACACTGATGCATTGTTGGTAGAATTGTGAATACATCTAACCATTCTGGAGAGCAATTTGGAACTATGCTCAAAAAGTTATCAAACTGTGCATACCCTTTGATCCAGCAGTGTTACTACTGGGCTTATATCCCAAAAAGATCTTAAAGAAGGGAAAGGGGCCTGTATGTGCAAGAATATTTGTAGCAGCCCTTTTTGTAGTGGCTAGAAACTGGAAACTGAGTGGATGCCCATCAATTGGAGAATGGTTGAATAAATTGCGGTATATAAATATTATGGAATATTATTGTTTTGTAAGAAATGACCAACAGGATGATTTCAGAAAGGCCTGGAGAGAATTACATGAAATGATGCTGAGTGAAATGAGCAGGAACAGGAGATCATTATATACTTCAACAACAATACTATTTGATCATCAATTCTGATGGACATGGCCATCTTCAGCAATGAGATGAACCAAATTAGTCCCAATAGACCAATAATGAATTGAACCTGCTACACCCAATGAAAGAACTCTGGGAAATGAGTATGAATCATTACATAGAATTCCCAATCCCTCTATTTTTGTCTGCCTGCATTTTTGATTTCCTTCACAGGTTAACTGTACACTATTTCAAAGTCCAATTCTTTTTGTGCAGCAAAATAACTGTATGGACATGTATACATATATTGTATTTAACTTATACTTTAACATATTTAACATGTATTGGTCTACCTGCCATATGGGGGAGGGGGTGGAGGGAAGGAGGGGAAAAATTGGAACAAAAGGTTTTGCAATTGTCAATGCTGAAAAATTATTCATGCATATATCTTGTAAATAAAGAGCTATAATAATAATAAAAGAAATGATGAATAGGCTGAATTCAGAAAAGCCTGGAAAGACTTACATGAACTGATGCTGAATGAAGCAAGCAGAAGGAAGAAAACCTTACATAACAACAGCAAGATTTGTATGATGATCAATGATAGACCAGCTATTTTCATCAGTGATCTAAGGCAATTCCAATATTTGGATGGAAAATTTCATTTGCAGACTTAATGTGAATTGAAGCATACTGTTCTCACCTTTTTTCTTTTCTTTTTTTTTTTGCTTTCTTGTAGTTTCCCCCTTTTATTCTGATTTTTTATTCCAACACAACTCATATGGAAATATGTTTTAAAATGAATGTACATGAATAACATAAAAAAAAATTTAAAAAGTCACTTCCCTCAGAGAATTTATATCTTAATAAAGGAAACATACAAGGTACAGATAGAGTATAAAGAAGATAACTTTATGAAAGGATGGCTTTAGTGGTCTTCCCTAATCTGTGATGTGGTACTCTGTAAGAAAGTGTATTCCATGTATGATTGGGATACAGTGGAAGTGAAAGGGAGGAGAATCTTTTTACTTTATTTGTTTTGTCATTTGGGTAAATAACTTTAAAGTGTCCTTTGGATGACTGGTAAGAATTTCTATTGGAGATCTGTAAGCGATGCCTCAATCCTCTGATAACTTGTCTGCTGATCCACATCTGAGAGGAGCCGTAGGATGTATGTATTGTCATGGTGTTATGCCTCAGTTCTCTTTAACTGTTCTGACTTGGTTTCCCTGCACTAGTTTCCTTTGTCTCAGTTTCCTTAACTGTTCTGTCAAATCCCCTTAGTCATAAAAACCCACTCTAGTCCATTAAGGTTGGGAACCGTTTACTCTAAGGTTATATATTGCTAGCAAGATAAACAAGAGAGCAGAACTCCTGTCCTCAAGAATTTACAATATCCCTCTAAAATATTCCAAGATACCTCATTGACATCTTTATCTCTGGGTATTCAGACATCCTGTCTCTGGGCTTTTAGGAGTTATGGTCTCCCCCCAACCTGACAGAAGCCTTCCCGCCTTTTTTACCTTCTTTGTCTCTAGGGTTATTTAAAGGAGGGGGCCGCTCTTATTCGGGGTTGCATTCTTTGAGATGACAGCCCTGGGACCAACATGGTTTCCTTGGTCCCAGTATATCTTTATCTCTATCTGACTGGATAATTTGAGACGAGAGTCCTGTCCAGTCAATTATACTCTCCAATTAATAAACTATTGAAAACTCTCTAATCTCTCTCTTGCCTCATTTTCTCCAGCATTACAATGGGAGAAATATCTCTTTCTGAGTTCAGGGAATAGGTAATGCTGCTGAAATTGATCTATTACAATGCAGAAATTACAGAGATAAAAACCTAGTTTTTATTATTCTTAAGCATAGATCTTAAACAAACAAATAACCTTGAACAAAGATTAGGAGTCTAACAAGACTTCTTAGAGACAAAATTACATCAGGGTGACAGAGAAATAATTATTTTACATATTGTAATCTTATATGTTCCTCTTAGGCTATAAAAGTTAAAGAATAGATAGAATGATAATCTCATGCTTTCTTCAATGATCTTAAAAGTTGAACAAACTTGCTTAAGCATCATAATTTCATGCATCCCCTAAGGAAACAAACCCACTTAAACCAACTCTGTAGGTAAATTAATTCAGGTTGCAGATTAGACTACATTTAGAGGGTTCACAATAGGCTGTTTGAGGGGGGAAGATTTGCATATCATCAAGAAAATTGGCATCAGAGAGTAAGAAATAACAAAATCACTTTGGAGGGTGCAACTCCTTTTTGGTTATTATCAGAAGAATATCAAACATTCTTTTCTTAAGAGAATTAGTACTCTAGGAGTCAAGTATTGACCAGATGACTTTAATATTAGCAGAAGACAGACTTTTAGTTAACCAAATATTGGAAAAGAAATGAATCTGAGATCGAAAATAAAATTCATAAATTAACTAAATAAATATAAAAATCACATAAATATATAAGAAATAATTATAAAAAATAAAAATTATAAGTAAAGGAAATAAAAATTCCCATAATAATGTAGCAGTGTGCTGGTAAATATTTCCCTTTCCTTTCTATCCATAAACTCTTTGGAGGCAATTGGGGTTAAGTGACTTGGCCAGAATCACACAGCTAAACCTGAGGGAGGTTTTAAAATCAGGTAGTCTTGACTCCAGGATCAATGCTCTATCCATTGCACCCCTAACTACCCCACTGGTAAATTCTTAACAAGAATATACTTTTCAAGTTTAATCTACATTATCATTTTTTCCCACTAGTTTCTTTCTTTCTTTCTTTCTTTTTTCTTTTAATTTTATTTATTTATTTGTTGAGGCAATTCGGGTTAAGTGACTTGCCCAGGGTCACCAGCTAGAAAGTGTTAAGTGTCCGCAAGGTCAAAGTTGAACTCAGGTCCTCCTGACTTCAGGGCTGGTTCTCTATCCACTGTACCACCTAGCTACCCCCTTCCCACTAGTTTCTTAAGTCTAGATAATCAACAAAATAATAAATCACACTTTGATTAATCATGTTTACTGATTTCAGATGTGTAAATATCCACACTGTAAATTTAACAATCGTTCTCCTGAGCACAATCTGGTGTTATTCGATCCTGTACAATAGACAATAAACCCCTTGAAGACAGGGATTTTTTTCCCCAACTTTATGTCTTTAGTGCTTCCATAGTGCTTTGTGTGCAGTAAATCTTTATAAATGTTTGTTAAATTGATTTGTTGTGGTGTAATGGATAGACTGTCAGGCTCGGAATGAGGAAAATGAGTCTTCCTGAGTTCAAATTTGACTTTAGACTATTACTCACTCTGTGACCCTGAAAGAATCATTTCACTCTTTTTGCTTCAGTTTTCTTTTTTATAAAATGAGCTGAAGAAAGAAATGGCAAATACTCCAGTATATTTGCAAAGAAAACTCCACAAGATGTCATGAAGAATCAGACAGCAATGAAATGACCGAACAACAACAGTCACAGTTATTTTCTTGTCAATGTAGAAGCTTCCATCCTCTACTCCTTTCCACCATGATAGATCCATCATAGTTTGGCTTGAGGGGAAGACTTGCTGGAATTCCTGATTTGGTTCTAGACAAGATGCATCATTTGGCCTCTGTAATGGAAAAAAATTCTAAGGTGCTTTTCCCAGAAGAAAATTGTAGAATCTCATTTGGGTATGAATCATTTGCATTCAAATCCTCTTCACCTCTTTCCTGGATAGTTATAATAACCTCTTAATTGGTCTCCTTGTCTTTTACATCTCCCCTCATCAATCCATTTTCCATGTAGCTGCTAAGTTCACATTCTTAAAGCAAAGATCTGACAGTGTTAATCTTCCTTTCCCCACCTCAAAAAGCTCCAATGGCTCCCTATTGCTCCTAGGACAAAACACACATTTCTTCATTTGGTATTTAAAACATTTCACAATCAGGCTTCAGTTCATATTTTCAGATTTATTTCCTGTTATTTCTTTTGCAAATGTTATATTCCAGCCAAAATGACTTACTTGCTACTTCCCATTTCCTTTGCATAGGCTGACTGTCCCCTAGTTCTGGAATGCTTTGGTCCTTCAACTCCTACTCTTGGAATACCTAGCTCAGTGTTATCAGTGTTATCACTGATTTAATCAAATAGAAGTGGGGCTCCTGAGTTGTACATAAGGATCTCCACTGGAGCTTATTGACTTAGAAAACCACATATTCTCATTATCTAAGTTCTCTTGTATTTTGGGGGCAGCTAGGTGGTGGAGTGGAGAGAGTGGTGAGTTTGGAGTCAGATGTGAATTCTAATGTGACCTCAAACACTTAAAGAGCTATTTAACCCTGAGTGAGTCATTTAACCCTGTTTACCTCAGTTTCCTCATCTGTCAAATGAGCTGGAGAAGAAGATGGCAAACCACTCCCAGTATCTTTGCTAAGAAAATCCCAAATGTGGTCACAAAGAGACTCTACAGAGCAACAACAGTAATGTATTTTAATTTATTTTGTTAAATATTTCCCAATTACATATTACTTTGGTTTGGGTGAACTCAGGAGTATTAAAGGATGTGGCTATTGTGTTTGACATTTCTGC
This sequence comes from Sarcophilus harrisii, assembly GCF_902635505.1. Lineage (NCBI taxonomy): Eukaryota > Metazoa > Chordata > Mammalia > Dasyuromorphia > Dasyuridae > Sarcophilus > Sarcophilus harrisii. The sequence continues at coordinate 268,026,649 of NC_045429.1, read as the reverse complement.
TCTTCATGATTTCTTTCTGATTTCCACCACCACCCATCCTACCCACACACAACTATTAGCACTGATACCCATCCTGAAATTACTTTGTATGTGTTGATTGCTTTCAGTTATGTCCAACTCTGCATGACCTCATTTGGAGTTTTCTTAGCAAAGATACTGGAGTGGTTCACTATTTTTGTCCTCAGCTCATTTTACAGATGAGGAAACTGAGGCAAACTGAATTTAAGTGACTTGCCTAAGGTTGAACACATCCTAAGTGTCTGAGTCCACATTTGAACTCACAAAAATGAATTCATATGCTTTATACACGTTTTGTAACTATTTCATGTTTACTTCTTTGTAAAAGACTATACTATCTCCTCTTCCTCATACCAGTAGGATATCAGAGCAAGTATTTCCATTTTTGTCTTTATAGTCTCGGTAAAATGACCTAGCATATAGTAGGTACTTAATAAATGTGTGTTGAATTGAATTGAATTTATAGTATGGTCTTATAATGCCCTGAAAGGGGGTGGGATGATTCTGAGTTAGAGCATTGTTCAGTTTTTTGTAGAGTCTGGGAAGCATTTGTGTTCAGACAGTTTCTATACACGGATGACCCACGATCCTTTGCTGTAACCCCATTTCCAAATGATACCATGCTATGCCTTTAGGAAAGGACTTTGTCTTTTTTAAAATTCTCCTACTGGCATCACAGCAGGATTTGTTTAGGCCAGGGTTTCATTTTGTGTGGGACAGATGGACCAAGGACATAGTCACCCTTCTCGTGATAGACAATAGGAATTAGTTTTTCAGATTTACTAGTATTTAGAACAGGAATTTGCAAACTTGGCTTTAAAAATATATCTTTGACAATGATTTCAATATAATCAGTTTTTTATTGTAATTCCATATATTTTATTTTGTTCATTTAAAAATATTATTTTGATGTAGAATGAGATGAATCTTTGAACATAATTAATGCTGAATTTTATTTTTCTTGACTACAAATATATGTTAAAAGTTTTGCTTTTCTTTCTTTATTTTCACCCAATAGGAGGGAAAGGTTAGAGGGAGAGAAAAAAGATTTTTGTTAATTGAAAAAAATTAAATTAAAGAACATAATTCTTTGGAATCCATAGGCTGGATAAAAGATTCTATGACACAAAAATATTAAGAATTCTTACTCTACAAGTTCCTCTCTAAAAGCATAGCAGTCATATTTTTGTTTGAGGGTATAAGAGTGAAGTTCTGAGCCATTCAAATGGGCTTCTTTAGACATGGCTCATTGTGAAGTATATTATTTGGTCTCTTTTTGTCTCCACAAAAAGTGCTAAGTGGTTTTGCCTATTCTGTTTGAGTATAATATAAGGTTTCTAGAATAATGCTTTTCTCTAATTCTCCCACTTCCAGGCTGCAGTTCCACCTCATACTCTCCTGAATTTTTATCTATTATGGGATGACATATACAATATGATCCCCAAATCCTCTGCTTTTTTATCTCCCCCAAATGTAAAGCAATTATTTGGCAACAAGATTTATTCTTATACTCATAGACCCATCAAACCAGGGAAACTTTTTCTAGATCTTTCCATTGCCCTTACTATTGCTATAATACTATGAATGTGCCCAATCTTGTCTGATCTCAGAAGCTAAATGAAGTTGAACTGGATTAATACTTGGATGAGGGAATTTCAGATAACAGTGCTCTCCTTCTGCTCTCTTTTGCTATGACAAGCAGTTTTTGGTCTTCTGCTGTTTTTCTCTTTTTCTTCCATTTTTCCATTATTTTTTTTGGTCTCTTTACCATACCAGCTTTGGCATCTATCTCCTACCTCATATATACAAACATTTATACATATACATATGCATTATATATACATACATATGGTTTAAATTTGAGCCTCTTTGTTTCTCAGTGATTCAAATTTCATTTAAAACATAACATCCAAATTTCCCTATGAAATTAATAGTCTTCTTAAAATCATATTTTGTTCTACGAATGTTCATATATGTCATACATATGATTTATCCCAGGTTCCACGTGCGCTGTCAAGTTGCATCTCCAAAATGAAGCTGGCTACATTTCCCCTTACATTTCTAAGAGATAGTCCTGAGGGATTGCTTGTGAGCTCCTACTTCTCTCAATTATCAGTTTGTATCAACAAGTATTTGCTGTAGTGCCATACAAAACATATTTCCCACTAGTGCATACAGATTCCAATGGAAAACAGACTTAAGATCAGAGTGTGCAAGTGGCAAAGGGGTAGCTCACAGTTGCTGAAAGTACTTTTAATGGTTTCTTCAAGATGATATCTTTTGGTATGATGTAGCTTTTCAGCTAAGCTCTTGTAAATTTCCCCATCTTGTCCGATGTGTCCATGGCTCTTGATACAAATGATGCCATTAATTGTCCAAGGAGACCACTAAGATATCAGTGGGAATATGAAGAAGTCCAAATCCTCTGGGACCTTTGAAATTCAGCAAGCAAGGTAGGAGGAAAGAGGCCAATGCTAAGATGGAGTTTCTCTAACCCCCATTTCCTCCTCTCTCAAATAGTTCCTTCTCAAAAGTCTGACTGGAGTCCTCTTTTCTTGATCAATGATCATTTGAATCTCCTAGGTTCTGAATTAGCTCCTGATTTTATACCACTTCTTTGCTCCCCTGCCAGGGTATGACCAAATCCCTTATTTAATTGGCACCTACTTCCTACTAAATTCACCTCAGCTTATCCAGTGACTTTCAAAGACTTTTTGCACTTAATCAAAGTTTTTGATCAATTGAGGCATGTTCTCATCTTGCTAAGGTATCAAAGCATTGTATTTTGGCACTTCCTTTAAGTGGGGTAGTGATTGTCTAGGTCAGGCGTTCTTAACATGGATGGATTTAAGAATATGGATAGGCAGGTTGGATCTTTATTTTAATATAATTGGTTTCCCTTATAATCCTAATATTTCTTATTTTTTGATTTTAAAACATTATTCTGAGAAAAGGCCCATAAGTTTCACCAGACTGTCAAAGGGATCCATGACACAAAAAAGTTAAGAACTTCTGGTCTAGGCTAACTCTTACCCCTTAAATATGATTTCTCATTTTATTTTTTTATCCTCTTAAATAATAAAAGTTAAATACAAATGAGATAAGAGATTTTGATACTCTGCAGATTTTAAGTCCTCAACAATCCAATATCTCATTTTATGTATTTCAAACTATTTCTTAGTGCTCAGTTTCCCTTGTTTTCCCTGAGGCAATTGGAGTTAAGTGACTTGCCTAGGATCACACAACTAGGAAGTGTTAAGTGTCTGAGTTCAAATTTGAACTCAGGTCCTCCTGACTTCAGATCCACTGTGCCACTAGTTTCCCCTAATTTCTCATTTTTAATAAAAATTTTTCTTCTTTCCCTTTAAATCACCAAATACTTTACATACAAATGAAGAGTCATCCTACATCTTTCACCAAGTGAATTCATCCTTTGTATTATTCTATAGTTTGTTTTCTATTCATTACTCAAATCCTGTCTGAAAGGTGTATTTCTTCATACATATATTTTAGAACTTTTATTAAGCTGAAGTTTTTTTTAAAGAAATTATTCCTTTCAGGTACCAGAATATTAATCTGTAGCAGCAACAACATCTTATATCCTTTAACAAATTTAATTTTTTCTTTTTTAAATTTAACTTATTTTTTTCTTTTAATTTTTAATTTAAATATTTTTCTTTGCACAAAAGTACTTTTTCTTCCCTATTCAGCTACATTGCTCCATATAAAAAGGACTTTAAAGGGACAGTACCTTATGGTAAAAGCTTGGAAATAGTTTGGTGGAGGAACTGGAATTTTTGGATTTTGCTCCCTTGTTGGAATGGTTTTTCCAAGTGATGATGATACCTTCTTCTCTGGGGTACAGTGGGGAGAAAGAAATCAATTTTTGATTTCTTGACCAACAGACTTGGGTAACTATGAGGAAAAGAACAGAGTGCTAATTGTCTTCCAACCTGTTGCAATCCATGCCAAGCCCATTGCTATGGGGCTCTTTCCTATGGTGGAAATCAGTCTCCTGCTTTTTTGTGAGGGATGGGGCAGAATTGGTTAAGGGAAGAGAAGAACCAGTTTTCTCACGTCTCTGCAGTCTTTTTGGGCTCCTCAATCCTGATTCTCCTTTCCCCATTGATAAATATTGATCAGAAATTTAGTTTCCTTCTGAAAAACCACAGTCCTTAGACTTATATCCAAGGGAGAAAGAGACTTCTCTATTCTGTTCCTCCCCCTACCTTTCTCTAAAGGATACTTGTAGGATGGCAGACCATACAGAGAGATGGTCCCATCATAAGGAGAAGTAGTTAGGATATCAAAGAAAAAAGGGATTCATACCAGAGTAACAATAAATGAGTTTTATTCAGGGAGCTTATTTATCAGGCTTGTCTTGAGTGGCATCAGAACAGTGGCAGGTTTCTAGCTCTGAATTCAAGTCTAGCCAGATATCCGTGGTCACATGCAAGTTCCCTCCCCTTCCCCCCCATGAAATGTAATTGTTCTTCTGTTTATATGATGATTATGGTACCTTAAATCACATCTCTACATTCTTGCTTCCAGGAAGCAAATTGAGACCAGAAAGTAGGGTATTGGGCTAGAATGATTTTTAATCTGCTCCCTTAAATATTGTTATCCTAGAGAATGGGATTTTCATGTTCAAACTAACTTCTCACTGCTATTTTGTTAATTGGGGGAAATAAGATTCCAAGCTTTATATCCAAGGTTTAAACTATCTTTTCCCTAAATATCAATTTCATAATGAACTCACTTAGGAAATAGCAAAGAAAACTATTTATCCAAATTGATAGCAAAACAGAAATCTGAAAGTATACATAAGGAATATAAACTAGACAATACAGAGTGAGGGAGCTATCCCATTGGGAGTGAGGTTACTCAGTTCAACCAAAAGAGAGAATTCTAGAAGTCTTCCAAGGGGAAATTCCCCAAAGTCCTTAGTGTAGCAAACTAGGCAAAAGGACATGATGGAGACAGTTCATTCCTCTCATGTTTCTTATGAAATCTCCTCAGAGTCTCAGCAACTTGAAGTGTAGTTAACCTTATCCATCTTGTCTCTTGAAGCTTCAAGCCAAAAGCCAGAAACATTTGAAGCTCAGAAACTAAAGAAATTAAAGAATTTCAAGAGATATGAACTTCTCTTTCTTGTCCTTTCCAATTCCACGTTGTGCCTCTAGCAGATAAAGGGCATGGATCTCTTCCAATGAAGAGAGACTCCCATACCAAAAAGCTTTGGGACTCGGGTTACACTTTCTGTGTAGGAGAGTGAGGAGCAGAAATTGGCAGAAGCATTCTGAGCGTAACAGGACCTTGCTAGGGTAAGGAGACTGGCCATGATTTAAAGCAGAGTTGTGTGCTGTTGTTCAGAGTCTCAATTCAATGCACACAGAGAAGAAATGTTTCTCCTTTTTGCTTTTCCATAGCACTTTATAAGAGAAACCAACCTTCTTGTCTATTAGAAGATGGCTAAGCTCTGAGTCTTTGGACATTTCTTTTGTTTGAGTTTACTTTGATCTTTTTGCTATTAAAAAATGATGGCTATGGGGCTAGGTGGTGCACTGACCCTGGACCTTGGAGGACCGGAGTTCAAATTCAGCCCTAGACGCTTGACATTTACTAGCTGTGTGACCCTGGGCATCCCCAAACCTCACAAAAAAAGATGGAAACTACTAAAATGTGTGTTCTGTCCTGGGTCCTCATCTTTTTTCCCTTTTATGCTATTTACTTGATCATCTCATCAGCTCCCATAGGTGCAATAATCACCAAGTGTCTCAATTTCAACATGTCCAGAATAGAAGTTATGATCTCTCTCAAAGACTTCCTTCTTCTGAACTTCCCTATTCCTACCAAGAACATCACCATTCTTCCAGTTACTCAATCTTACAACCTTTTTATCAGGTGAAGAGAAAAGCAATAAATGTATACCATAGAACAGGTGGCTTCCAATCATAGTTATAAAACTGTAAATCCTCCTCCCCTTTCGTGTCCTTTAAGAAAGATTGCCTTTCTACTCAGTAACATTTCCTGCCAGTTGCTTGGCAGTGGTTCCTCAAAAAACCCCTATTTTCCCCCTTTTGCTTCCTTCTTCCTCTACTGGAAGAAAGAAAGGAAGAGAGGCAGAGATAAATATAATACATACATACACACACACACGTGTGTGTGTATAGAAACAGACATTCAGAGAGAGAGACAGAGGCAGAGAGATAGAAATGAGCAGAGACAGAAAAATAGAAGGGATCAGGGAGAGAGGGAGAGGGAGAAGGAGTTTTGATTATTTGAACAATGAGCATATATATTTGCTAGGGCTTCTCCAAGTATCACAAGGAAACAAAGCAGTGTAGATAGCGACTGGCTGGGTAAGTCAGGCAATACATTATCCCGGGGACTGAAAAGAAGCCATTCCCCAGAGAGGAAGAACTGCAGGAGAGGCAGAAGAAAAAGTCTCCCCCTCCCAAGGGAGAGGAATAAAGGTGACTGACAGTCACTACCCAAGGAGCAGGAAGCACAGTCACGCTGCGTAGCTTCTCCCTGTCCTCCCAAGTCTGCAAATTCGCTGAGACTAGAGACTGTTATTTCTCTTCTCTGCGCTTGTCTAGCCCAGAGTAGACTGGTGAGGCGTATGGGCTGAAGACTGATGCCGACTGAATGCTGATGCAAGGGAGGCCCCCCACCCCCTGCCCCCAACGCGTGGTCACAGTGGCCACCTTGTGGCCTTGACACTAAACTGCAGCGGCTTTGCTGAGAACAATGGGGGGTGCGGGGAGGTAAGTAGCAGGTTCACAGGATTCAGATCTGGGGCAGCCGTGTCTGCTTTGAACATAGGAGTACATTTGTCACAGGGAGCCCACATTCATTTTAAGTTCTCCTGAAATTATGTTGGTAAAGGCTAGAAGTTGGAGGAGGGGAGGGAAAGCTGATTTAGAGCTGTGGGAAAGGTCACAGGGAGAAGTTTTATAGACTCTCCACCTGGTAACCCAAGATGGAGGAATCACAGAATTACAGAATTACAGAGCGGGAAAAGACCTTGGTAGGTATGTGGGGGTGCAGTGGAAAGGCTGCTAAATATAGGTTCAGAAAACCCTGAGTTTAAATCTGGCCTCTGACCTGCTTCCATTTCTTCATCTGAAAAATGGGGTTAATAGCACTTACCTTCTCGAGTAACAACTCGAGAATGAGATGTAAAATTAATTTTTTTTTATCTTTGTGTGTGTGTGTGTGTATGTGAGAGAGAGAGAGAGAGAGAGAGAGAGAGAGGCAATTGAATTCAGGTCCTCCTGGTTCCCACTTACCATCTAGCTGCCTCATAAAATATTTTTCAAATGTTAAATTTTAGCTCTTATCATGCAGGAAAAGAATTTCAGGATAATATGTCTGATAAATGGTCATCTAGGTTTTAAAGACCAAAAACTTGAAGAGTGATAAAGTGAAGGTGGCTCAGTGATAGAGGCCTGGCCTGAAGTCGGGGAGAGAGAAGTTCAAATTCAGCCTCATATTCTTATTAGCTATGTGATCCTAAATTACTTGATCTCTTCTATTTGGTCCCAAAGGGCAGAATCAGGAGTTTTAGGTAGAAGTTGCAAAGGGCCATGTAGACTTGTTGTCAATTCCTAATGATGACTATTATCTCAAAGTGGAAGGGGCTGCTTCTGGATGGAGCAGGTTGGGGGTCTTCAAATATAGCTTGGATGAACATTTTGGGGGTTGTAGAAAGGATTCAGGGCCAAGGATTTATGACTTTTTCATTAGTAAGAAATTACTTTTTTAGGTTTTTGATTCCGTGGGAAAAGTTCGTGTCGTTTGCCAGTGGAGAGCACCCAAACTAAAGTTGCATAAAGCCAAATCCTGGCTTTGGCTTGTGATTCAGTCACTTTCCTGGCCTTTTCCTATGTGGCTGTGGAGCAGGGAGGAGAGAAACATGAAGAAATATGAAAAAACCAAGACCGAAGAGATCCTTTTCTGTCTGTTATTGTGAGCAAGGAGCGATCCAATCACCTGACTTTAACTTTTCCTTTGGCTTTCTACTCCCAGCATTCACAACTGATACCCATCAATTATTCCTTAAGTATCCCTTAAGCACATAATTTGGGCTATCTTTCTGTCAGTGTCCAGCAGCAACTCAGGGAAGGGAAGATCCCTCTCCTTATTGCTCACCTTCCATCTGAGTGAGCAAAGTATTGTTCAAATAATCATAGAATTTAGAATTAATGGAAACCAAACTAAGAAATTTGAGTCATCCCATGGCACATAAAGCAGTCTTAAACCCTAGTTCTCTAATAATCTTTCTATTGATCTGTCTTGCCTCTTCAAAAATCAAATATACCATTGTGGGGATCATGGAAGCCTGTCATTGGATAGAAAAACAAGAAACAGAGAATTCCATTTCTTTGGTAATTGGTGTTCTCTCCTTGATCCTCAGGAGTGGTTAAAAATAGCTGGAGGTGACTCTGTGAACTAAACTAGCAGTGTACCTGGAAGTGTGACTTTTCTTATTTAATCCTTTTCATCCTGTTTTCACCACTGACTTGCCAAAAGACTTTGGATGAGTTATTATTCTCTGTTAGTGTCAGTGACCTGAGACATAAAATAGGTTACTGTTTTATCCTTGCCAATCTACCTTAACAAGGGATATTAAGGAACAGTAAGCAGGAGGAATTTGATAGTACTCTGCAAATACAAGAACTAAAATCAAAACCTGGATATTACTTTGTGGTTTTGGAAAACCTAAAAGGGTAATATAAATATCCTGAATATGTGTGTGTGTGTGTGTGTGTACGTGTTCTAGCATTAGATAAATCTGATGAATTTGCTTGCTCAAAACAGTAATTCCGATGTTATTTTATCTTTATGGTTATGCCCAATTCTTCATGATCCCATTGGGACATTTCCTTAACTGTATGATCCTAAGCAAATCATTTAATCCTGTTTGCCTCAGTTTCCTCATCTGTAAAATGAGCTTGAGAAGAAAATGGCAAACCACCCTAAGTATCTTTGCCAAGAAAATCTCAGATGGAGTCATAAATAGTCAGGGATGACTGAAACAAACACAGCCTTTCTCCACAGCTTTGGAACCAAAGCTGTTCTCTTGGCCAAAATTAGGTTGAGGATGGAGCATTTGCTGATGCTGAGAAGAATAGCTTTCAGGCCGCTAACAGCCAGCATGACTAGGCTCAGTCCCTTGGGAATTTTAATGTTGTATCTTTTATTTTCAATTCCATTCAGTAAATGTACTCTAATATAACATGTGAGTGTAATCACAGAATCGCAGGCTTGGAACTGGCAGGGACCCCAGAGACCAGCTAGTCGCATCCATAATTGAATAAGAATCTGCTCTATATTATGCCCTTCAAGGGTCAACCAGCCTCTGCTTGTCTCTAATGGGAAGGGAACAGGGGCACAATATTAAATGTTTAACAATCAACTTTCTGAAGAAAAAAAATGGAGGGTACACCTTTACATTTAATCTACATTATTAACATTTTGGGCAGGTAGATGGCACAGTGGATAAAGTACCTGAAGTCAGGAAGTTCATCTACCTGAGTTCAAATATAGTCTCAGACATTTATTAGTTGTGCAACCCTGGGCAAGTCACTTAACTGTTTACCTCAGTTTCCTCATCTGTACAATGATCTGGAAAAGGAAAGGGCAAGCTGCTCTAGTATCTTTGCCAAGAAAATCCTAAATGAGATCAGAATCAGGCATGACTGAAAAACAACTAAACACACTGAATTAACATTTTCCCCCATCACTTTCTTGAGTCTAGACATTCAATAAAACAATAAATCAATCTCTAATTTGCAGCAGGTTGCCAATTTCTGAGGTGGAGATGATTACACTAAAAATTAAACAATCTATTTTCTGGAGCTGATATGAGCTAGCTCTGGCACAACCCTGGAAGGAACCCACTATTTCCTAAGATAGCCTGTTCCCCTTTGGCATAGTGCTAATTATTAGGAGATTTTTGCATCATAACTAAATTTGCCTGTCAAAATAGTTAATATTTTAAACATTACTTGGTTTATGAGAATACCCAGAAATCTAAGTGTGAAGGACAGATATAGTTCCTACCTCTGTGGAATTCCTGATCTGAAGAGGAAATATAGATCCTACCTTATTAGACTAGTGATGAGATCTAGAGTTCAGAGGGGCACAGAGCTTGAGAGTTGGAGGGGATTGCTGAAACCACCTAGTCAAACCTCATTTTACAGATGGAAAAACCAGTGTTTAGAGTGTTTAAGATAGTATGGTGTAAGTCTAGAAAAATGGGCTGGCATGAGGTTATGGAGAGCTTTGAATGCCAGGCTGAAGAGCTTGAACTATTCCATAAGCAATAGGGAGCTATTAAAGGTGTTTGAAGCCAGGGATAAGGGAAGCTGGGTATTCTCCTTGAGAGCCCACTCTGTAATCATAGGATCATAGAATTGGAAGAAACCTTATAATCATCTCTTCATAAGATCATTGGATGAGACCCTTGATACCATCTAATATCATGGTTACATTACAGATCAGAAAACTGAAGTTCTGAAAAGGAAGTGACCACTTAACCACTTTCATGAGATCATTCACCATAGAGCCTTCATTGGCACAGGAATTTCCATAGGTGTCCTCTTCCACATATGACTGTCATGGGAATATATACTTCATATACTGTAGCTAGTAAATTCTAATCAGAATTTAAATCCGGATCCTGCTGCATCAGGGCTACCAACCTTCTAATTTAATAGGTAAGGAAGCTCATACACAGATTCAAGTTTCTACTCAATGAAAACTCACACTTTTCTTTCCTTCCCCTCCCCTTTCTTCCCAGTCTCCAGGGCTTAGGGTAGTTGGAAATGGGTTTTGTTTTAGTCTAGATCCATTATAAACCTCTTCTTGGTCTTTGCTTCCTTTCCTTGCTCTCTCTGCATCCATCTCATCCCCTCCTTTCTCTAGCCTCTATACTCTAGGGAATACTGAGCTCAGCTCTTCCCATCAGTAAATCTTTGGCTAGAAGAGTGGAAAATTAGATGAAACAACTGAGGCTCAGTTGTGCCACCAAAGGGCTAAAAGAAGAATTGACCAAGTCAAGTCAAATCAACAGTCATTTATTAAAGGCTTACTGTGTGCCAGACACCATGCTAAACACTGAGAATACAAAGAAAGATTTAAACATCCCTCAAAAAACAAAAACAAAAAAGTCCTTTCAAGGAGTTCACAATGGGATGAAGGAAACAACATATAAACAACTATGTATAAAGAAGACATATATGTGATAAAATTGGAGATAATCAGAGAAGACACTAGGATTAAGGAAAACAGAAAAAATAGATTCCTTTGTTATTTCAGTGTTAAGGGCATGGAGAACTATTATTATTTTTTCTCAATAGTATTTTATTTTTCCAAATACATGTAAAGATAATTTTCAACATTCATTTTTTATAATAGCTTTTCATTTTTCAAAATACATGGAAAGAGTTTTCAACATTCATTCTTGCAAAACCTGTGTTCCATATTTTTCTCCGTCCCTTCTCATCTCCCCCCTCCTCTAGATAGCAAGCAATTCAAAATAGATTAAACACATGCAATTCTTCTAAGGGTATTTCCATATTTATCGTGCTGCACAAGCAAAATCAGATCAAAAAGGAAAAAAAAATGAGATGAAAAAAAAAAACAAGCAAGCAAACAACAGAAAAGGTAACAGTACTATGTTGTGATCCACATCAGTCTCCATAGTCCTCTCTCTAGATACAGATGGCTCTCTCATCAACATTAATTTTTGTAAGCCTTTATGGTTTTTCTCCTTCTTTTACCTACCTTGAGACAGCAAGCAATCTGATATACGTTAAACATATTTAACTCCTTTTAAATATATTTCTATATTTGTCATGTTGTGCAAGAAAAACAGAGCAAAAGGGAAAAAATCGTGAGAAAGAAAATACAAACAAAAAAGGTGAAATACTATGCTTTGATCTATATTCAGTCTCCATAGTTCTCTCTCTGAATGCAGATGGCTCTCTCCATCACAAGTCTATTGGAACTAGCCTGAATCACTGAATTTCTGGGAAGAGCCAAGTCCATCACAGTTGATCATCACACAATCTTACTGTTACTGTGTACCATGTTCTTCTGATTCTGCTTATTTCACTTAGCATACAGTTCACATAAGTCTTTCCAGGCTTTTCTGAAATCAGCCTGCTCATCATTTCTTGTGGAGTGATAATATTCCATTACATTCACATATCATAACTTATTCAGCCATTCTCCAACTGATGGGCATCCACTCAATTTTCAATTCCTTGCTGCTACAAAAAGAGCTGCTACAAACATTTTTCGCACACGTAGGTCCTTTTCCTTTTTATTTATTATTTTCATGCATTTTCTTCTTATCTCATATAACAAGAATGTCTAATATTTAGAGAGGAAGGCTTTATTTCATTGGACCATTTTCATGAGGTCATTCACCATGGAGCCTTTCACTGATACAGGTATTTCCATAGGTATCCTCTTCCACATATGACTGCCATGGGAAAAAAGATGCCATGACATAAAAACTCAGTCCTAGAGTAATAAATACTTTGGATCAAAAAAAGTTGGGAAGAAGACAAGAATCATAATGGTATCAGGGCTGTACCATTTTGATCAGGTTATGAAATAAATTATTATAATTTTTATATTTTAAATCTTTGAGGTGAGGTTTAACTGGAATTGATTTTAAAGCACTTCAAGGAGGCTAGAAAATATGGGAAGCTGAGATCAATCTGTACCTGCATAGATAGAGATGGGGCTTAGGCTGGAAGTCAAAGATTGGGGTTCCTATTGTACCTGTGTGAGAGTCACTGAGGTGGAGTTGGAGTGGAAAAGTGGAGCTAGTAACTGAAGCAGCTTGAGCATGGAGCACCATCTAGTGGTGTACCTAGAGACTGCACCCTGAGCAGATAGTCTTACCTTTCTACTTGCAGCCTACATGTAAAACAAGTCCTAATGTAGTGAGAATTTCTGCACCTCATTTATTTATATGTTCATCTCATTTGTGGAGACACAAACATTTTATGTCTATCAAAGAAGTGGAAGAAGTTAAACCTAGAGATAAAAATAGATGGAATACTATTTTTCACAACAAAAGCAATAGGAGGGTTGTAATGTTGCAGAAAAGGGGAAAAAATGTATGGTCCTTGGAATCACAAGACAGAAGATCAAATCCTGCTTCTGACACTTATTATCAATGTGACTTTAAGCAAGTTATTTTACCATAGACCTCAGTTTCCTCGTCTGTAAAAAATCAAGGGCACTGAGATTCTTCCCAATTCTAGATCTGTAAACTAGACCTATGAACTATGAAAATGTAACTTTACACTAACTCTACATTCTTAATACTTTCTGAGAAAGCTAATTGATGTCAACAGGTTGATTGATTAGGGAGCACATCAGATTGTGGTTCCTGAAAAGGCCCTTTGAGTCCTCCCCTACTTATGTAAACAGGAAGAGGGAAGAGGCTGAGAGGGGTTATTAGGCAAACATAAATATTCATTCTCCAGTGGTTAAATATATGAACATGCAATTGTTAAAAGCAATGGTACTAATCACTTGAAAAGCTGTCCAAACTTTCTAGGAATCAGAGAAATAAATTTAAAATAATTTTGAGGGGCCATCCTTGAGGGGGAAAGGGGCTCTTAGAGACCAGTGAGTAAGGTTACCCTCCATGATTTTTTTTCCTCCCTGGGAAAGAGTGAATAGTACAGGATGAATCAGAATGGATGGTTTGTGATAGTTTTGTCTTTCACTCTCAAACTCATTAGAACTTTTGGGTTTTGGGTATCACCTTTCCTCTAGTCACACAGGACTGTAATTTTGATGTTATCCTTCTTTCATCCATATATCCAGTTGATTACCAAAATTTGTTTCTACCTCTTGCAGTTGTCTTCTCCTTTCTACTTTTATGACTATCATCCCAGTTCAGATCCTCATCATCTTTCCCAAATTATTATGATATTTTCCTAAGTGGTTTCCCCTGTCTCAAAGTTTCTCCCCATCTTCCACAAAACTATCAGATTGATTTGGGTCTGACCATGTCATTCTTCCTACTCAATAAAGTCCCTTTGGAATCTTACCATAAAATAATATGTAATCTTTAACTAATCCCTATTTAATTTCTGGTTTTTGCACGTTTTATAATGTTCATAATTATTAGCATTTTGTCTATGATTTATAAAATAAATTTATAAAAAATATTAAAAAAAACCTAAACTGGTGGTATATGCTCAATTTCTTTTTTCTGACAGAGGTGTATGATAGGAGCAGTATTCTAACCTATGCCTTCATACAAATTAGTCTGGTTTTTCCTTAAAAGTAATTGAAACTATCTTTTAAACTTGATTGGTTCAGGAGACCAAAGGCTCAGGTTGTTGACATAATTTTCTTGCTGATTAGTCACAAGGAACTCCAGCTATTATGTTTGGCAAACAGTGATGGCCTACTGGCAAAGGAAGTTTGCTTAGCTGGATCAACTAGGAACTGATAAAGGAATCTCCTTTTATTAATTGTTAAGTGACCAATAAGTGTCTCATTTTGTTCCAAAATTGAATTGCCTAGAGGTAACTAGTTAGTGCAGTGCATAAAGAATACTGAACTTAGAATCAGAGACTTGAGTTCAAATCCTATCTAAACATTTATTATTTGTGTGATTCTGGGGAAGCCAGAATAATTTAAAAAAATGATGATGATTATTATTAACTACCTGGGCCTGGCCTGAATTGGGTCTGTCACAGAACAGGATATGTGATCAAAAAAGTTTCTAGGAGATTATTCTATAAATCAGATGTTTGATTAAAAAGAAAAGTATAATTATGTAGTAACATTAAAAAATTTATTTTCCCCAATTACATGTAAAACATTTTTGTTATTCATGTACACTCATATTTCCATATGAATCATGTTGAGAGATAAAAATCAGAACAAATGAGAAAAATATGATCACATTTAAAAAACTGTTTATAATAGGAAAAAATGGAAACAACCTTGTGATTGTGGAACTAGTTGAACTGTGGTTTGTCAGTGAATAAAGGATTGCTATGTAGAACTGAATAATGAATATCAGACTCTTATAAACGAAAATGAAGATAGACCAGTGATGAAACACGATCCTAGGGAAAACTAGTACACAGTGTTTTTCTCCACTGGCATCCTCTCCATGTGGGGAAAAATTAAAGAAATCAAAATCCACCTTACATAAGGTGGATCTCCTCACTCTGTATATCCTTGAACAAACTTCTGGGAGGACCTAGAGAAGAGTCAAAAGGAAAAACAAATATGGCTGAATTGAGATTTACATCCTTGGAAGAAAGATCCATATTAGTGAAATCATGGATCTATTTGAGTATTTGAGAATATTAATGGAATGGAGTATGCTTACATCATAAAAATGATGAAAAAGAAAAAGGAAAGATTTAAAGCAAGGAAAATATGAAGAAAGCTGCAGAATTCAGAAGAACAGCTTCTATACCAATTAGGAACAAATTAAAAAAGAGGAAAAAAACTGGATAAAAGGGAAAAGAACAGACCCCAGTTTTGAGAATGCAGTTTGTATCTCCTGCAATCTAGAAACCAGAGATGGTTGTTATGTTTCCAAGGAGAAGGGAATGAATCTCGCTTTCCCTTTATATTTTAAAAATAATGTAAATAATTCAAATTTAATTTTAGGATTTTAGTATTTATTTTGCTAATTTGTTGAGGAAATTATTAAATTTATGATGAAAAAAGGTTAGCCATTAGAAGGATGATTATGTCGATCGCATGCAGGATTGCTTGTAGAATGTAGGTACTGGAGACAAGGAAACTAGTGAAAAAGGCTCTTCCAGTATTGTTTTAAAAACAAGTGAAATAATATTTATGAAATAATTATCAAGGTGCTTGGCACATAATAAATGCTTGTTCTCTTCTTTCCTCTATTTCAAGAATCTGAATTTCTCCAACTTGGTATTCATGGTCCTTAACGCTTGATTCCCATTGTATCTATTCAACTTCATCTCTTCCTATTTTCTTATATCTATAATTCAGTGCTAGTCCTTCCTCTGAATATGTTATATATGTATGAATTAAATGCTTTAACTTGTTGGTGTGATTTATTCCCTTTCTTTTTCCTCACAAAGAGTTGGACATGACTGAGTAACAATAATCAGAGTTACTCAAAAGTGATCCTGAAATATTGAGCAGACCCTGTCACTGGAGGTCTTTAAGTCCACATTCTTGTGGAAAGGCATGGATAGAATTAAAGGAACTTTGAGGTCCTTTTCAACTCTGAAATTGATTCTATGCTTTTGGTCTAATTCCAATAAAGTTACAAAGAGGCAGATTTCTACTTGATGGGAAGGGGAGGTATGCTAACAAATGAGACTATTCAAAAGTGGATCACAGATTAAGAACTGAAAAGAAGCTTAGAAATCATCATTTCATAGATAAAGAAACAGGTTTTAGGGCAGCGAATCTTTGCTCAAGGTCACATACAAGCAATGTATTGAAATGAGGCCTTCTGACTACAATTCAGTAGCTTTTCCACTGAAACATTCTGTCTCTAAAGGTAGTGAGCTCCCCATCAATGGAATTCTTCAAGCAGAGCCTGGATAACCATTTGTGTAAATGAAGTTCTGGTTCAGCCTTGGGCTGGACCTCTGAGATTCTTTTCACTTTTAAGATTTTAGGAGGTGTTTAGCTGCGCATTTAGAGTTATTAGAGGCAGGAAGGAATTGCATAGAAGGTTTCAGCTGAATTTGTATAATTAAAACAATATCTAGGTACTTTTCCTCACGCCTGTTCTTTCAATGACACATAATAGAGTGAAGCTGATCCTGAAGTTCTTAATGGAAGACTATCTGTTAGGTCTCTCTTAAGTCATAATGGGATGTCATGGGCAGGGGGAGTCATTTGTAAGCTGGCTTAAAAGCTAATTCTTTATTGGCACTTTGGACATAGAGAAGAGCCTGAAAGTTATATTGCCCTTTATTATAAATAATATTCAAGTATTTTGTACTTATCTATATTCATTGTATTCCCTCAGGAAAATGTAGTAAGCTCTTCGAAGGCAAAGACTCTGTCTCTGTCTCTCTCCGTGTGAACCCGAAGGTGTGTCTAACAGTATCTGGCATACAATGTGTGCTTAATAGATTTTTCAAAAAATTGATTTGAGGGGAGGAGGCTCCAAAGTAGGCAGGGATTACTTCATTTTCATTGAAGCATCCCGGCATGTAGCACATAGCATTCTGTACATAGTAGGTGCTCATTAAATGCTTGCTGAATTTAACTGAACAATAATAAATGGAAATATGAAAAAATCTCAATAGATTTTCAGGGTTAGGAAATGCCGATGGGCCTGGCAACCAACAACAAGTAGTGTGAATCAGTTCGTGGTAAAGCAGCTTGATCTTCTCATTCTACAAATGAAAAATCCAATTTTGCTTGCTGGGTAGCTCCCAGCGCTTTCGCATGCAGATCTGTTTTTTTTTTTCCCCACCCTTGCTCTTAAGGTCTCCAACTGTATCACATTTTAGTGGGATCAGAAGCCTGAATGAATATGAAGGGGACAAACCATTCGGAAGGAGGCTGGGGAAAATCAAAAAGGTCAATTCCAACTTAGACAAAGGGAGCTTCTAGCGCAAGTGAAAGGAGAAAACACTTTCGAAAAGAGCCGGGTCTCCTTGCCGTGCTCCACGACTCCCTTTCTCCCCCGGTGCTGAGAATGCACTTAGTATCTCCCGTAACCTAGAAACCAGTGATGGTTGTTACGCTTCCAAGGAGAAGGGAAAGAATCTCGCTTTCCCGGCTCTCTCCAACTTGCTCCTAACCTCAGGCTGGGCGGCGGAGCATTTCATTAGCTGCAGCTCCAGGTACCCCCTAAGGTGATGGAGCCCAGTGAATCATTCTCACTTGTGGAGGAGGCCAAGAACGATGGTAGGAAAACCGTGAAGGAGATTTTGGGGGGCTTGATTGGGAGTGAAGGGTGCTGGGAAAAGGTGAACAATAGCTTAACATGGGCTCCAGCACTTAGTACAGGGCCTGAAACACAGTAGGTGCTCAATAAATGTTTATTGGTTGATTCGTTCATTGATAGTAGATACATAACTGGTTATTAAGAGTAAGGGGTGGGGCAGCTAGGTGGCACACTGGATAGAGCCCCAGCTCTGAAGTCAGGAAGGCCTCCGTTCAAATCTTATCTCAGACACTTAACACTTCCTAGCTGTGTGACTCTGGGCAAGTCACTTAACTCCAATTGTCTCAGAAAAAAAAAAGTAAGGGATGTATGAGAAAGAAGGCATAAGTACAGCTATACACACCCCTTGAAGCTCCTTCCTATCCTATAGAATTATGGCCTCAGGAGAGGGAGTGGGCTCCAATGAAAAGACTTTCCTTTAGAGATCACTAAAATCAATCCCTCCATTTTACAGATGAGGAAACCAAGTCCTAGAGAGATGAAATAATTTAGCCAAGATCACACAGGTAGTTAGTGGCAGAAATTGGATTCAAATTCAGGGCTTCTAATTCTGCTTGTTCTAAATAAAAATGGCTCTTCCCACAAGAAAAAAAAAAAGACTTTCCTTGCTAATCCATCCTTCTGGGTGACAAGGAGTCAGATATGTATGTCATTCATGAAGCTCATGCTCAAGAAGCTTTGGTGGCTCCCTACTGCCTCTGGAATAAAACAAAAACTCCCTTGTTTGACATTAAATTTCTCCACAAACTGCTGACAGCCTTTCTTTCCAGGATGTTTGCATATTTTTCTCCCTCATGTGCCAGTTTTTCATCCAGAAAAACTGTGCTATTTACTGTTCTCAGTGTCTCACATTGCTATCTTTGCCCAGGCTCTTCCCCATTCCTATAATGCTCTCCCTTGCCACCTCCTATTCTTGAAACCACCAGCGGTTTTAAAACTCAGTTCAGACTTCCTCCTTCCTGTTTCCTCATTTGTTAGTGTTTCCATGCACCACAGTGATGAGCCCTGTGTATTTATTCACCCTGCATTGACTTATCTGTGAACATTTATCAATGGAATGGAAGATCTTTGAGGACATGGAACATCAGTGTTCTTAGCACTGTGACAACTGATATGTAATAGGTACTTAATAAATGCTTGTTGATTAGATGATTGATGTGAATCTCCCCAGGGTAGCATTCATGTTCCATTATTGATCAATGAAAAGGAAAAATTGAACAACTGGCCTTAGCTCTGCAAGATCTAGGGTTAAAAGGTTAGAATCTAGTCCCTTTGGCTTAATTTACCCATTCTGGCAGCAGCCCAAGAGCAATAGAGAGGTGGTAGGCATGATATACCATTCGTTTTAGTTGGGAAAATTGAAGCAGGAGAATCCATAGTCCTTCTGCACATTAGATATTCACTTTCTTGAGAACAGAGCTTAATATTTTTCCTGAGGCAGGTGGGGTTAAGTGACTTGCCCAGGGTCACACAGCTAGGAAGTGTTAAATGTCTGAGGTCAAATATGAACTGGAGGGCTGGTGCTCTATCCACTGCTCCATCTAGCTGCCCCCCAATAATTTTTTTAAAAAAGAAATTTAACTGGCCTCTCACCTGGTTCTCCATCATGGCACAAGATCAGGGTGAAAAGGAAAACTCCATGCTAGAACTGTGCATATGAAAGCTTTGCTTCAACATCTGTGTTGGGGAGAGTGGGACTGGATGACCTGGGAGACCAAAGTGTTGGAGCTGCTCACAGGATAAACCCCAGTGTTCTCCAAAGCACACTTTATGGTCAGGTCTTTTGGAATCAGGAAAAACAAGATCATCATTCACCAGACAGTCATGCTGCCAAAGCTGAAGAGATTCTGGAGAAGGGGCTGAAGGTGCTAGAACATGAGTTAAAGAAAATAAAACTTCTCAGATACTGGGAACTTCAGCTTTGGGATCCCAGGGCATATGGATCTGGGGGTTGGATGCAATGCAAACATCATCATCCATGGCTTGGACTTCCATGTGGTGCTGGGCAGGCCCGGGTTCAGCATGGCAGACAAGAAGCATGAGACAGGCTGCACTGGGGCCAAACACAGAATTGGCAAAGAGGAAGCCATGCACTGGGTCCAGCAGACATGCGATGGCGTCACTCTTCCTGGCAAATAATGTCCTGTTTTCTATTAAAAGGTCAATAAAGTCATCACTGAAGTAGAGCGAAAGAGGGAAAGGGAGGGAGGAAGTGAAAGAAAGGAAGAAAGAGAAAGAAACAAAGAAAAAAAGTTGAACTGGGTATAGTTGTGAATATGTATAAGCCCTTCACCTGGGAAAGACTGAAGATGGTGGATCTCTTGAACTCAAGAGTTTAGAGTTGCAGTAGGGATAAGACAATTGAGTTTAGACATAAGACTAAAGTTTAGCACCAATATATATAAGCCCCCAAGATAATCAGAGCCTATGCATCCATAATACCAATGAGGGATGCACTTCTAGCATGGGTGAGAAAAGAAAAAAAGTTGAATTGGATACTTTAAAAATGATTTTCTCCAAAACTCAGTCTTCAGTTCTTTTCTTTCTTTTTTGTTCAATTTCATTTACTCTCATAGCTTATCTGCTTTGTGAGGGTGGGAGAGGTGAGTCCTAATTCTATATTTCAACTTCTGTTCTATTGTTTATATTTCCAGCTATGTTTTGCACTTCTCCGTCTGAATGAAGTGCTTTTGACTAAATAGCATTTTCTCTAAAATCAAACTCTCTGTTCCCTACTCTACTTACATACCCTTCTTGTTCAGTCCTATCCAACTTTTCATTACCCTGTGGACCATACTGTCCATGGGGTTTTGGGGGCAAATATACTGGGGTTGTCTGCTATTTTCTTTATACATCCTGTCCCTTCTCCCCATCAATTGCCACTCTTGACTTTCCTAATTCTGTCAATAATAGCTTTCATTTCTGAGTCACTAAAGATCAAAACTTTTAATTATTCTTGATTCTTTTTTTCCCTCACCCTCCTCCCAACCCAGTCAGTTACAAGGTTTCATCTTCCTACCATCTCTTCTAAAGCATTACGACATAGTGGAGAAGCCACTGGACTTGAGACTTGGTTTCTGTCTCAGATAATAGCTATGTGACTCTTGACAATTCATTTAACCTGTGTCTCATTTTCTTCACATGTCCAATGAATGTGGTAAACTTGATGGTTCCTTTTACTTTGGTTCCATTCACTTTTAAATTCTGTGATCTTGATTCCATTCATTCATTTCCATGCCCACTGTCACTATTCCGAGAAGGTTCCATTGTCATTAATATTACTGCAGAAGCTTTCCAACTCATCTACCTACCAGCTTTCAGCCCCTTCATCCTTCCTTCCCATCACCAGTCCATTTTACAAAGCTATCATGTGAATCTTGGATTCAGTATTGGAGTTTGGAAGATAGGTATAGGGGTGGTAGAGAGTAATAGTTGTAGATCTGGGAAAACATTGGAAATCACATTTTATACCGGAAGAAACCGAGACTTAGAGATGTTACGTGACTTGATCATGATCACATGGGTAGTAAGTAATAAGGACCTAATTCGTGGTTATCTTTCTACTACACTGCCACTAGAAACCCTTTTTTGGGGGGGGAGGTCTAGAATTGTGATTTCCTTGGTATATGGGATACCTAGCAAGGAAACTCCTACTCTGAATGCTCTTAACTTAAAGCCTGAGAGAGTTTCCTGGGGAATTGAGAGGTGAAGTGAGTTATTCTGACATAGCCAGTATGTGTTCTGACACATACTGGAAGGGAACCTGAACCCAGGTTTTTCTAATTCTCATTACACTAATTCTCATTACTGCCTGTCATGAATAGTTTTTTCTTGGGAGCTATGCGAGTAGATAGTTCACTAGAGAACTGAACATAGAGATAAAAGGACCAGGAAAGGAGCTCGAAGAAAGATCAAAGTTAGTGGATAAGATGAAGAAAAGCTAGTGGAAGAGTCAGAAAAGAAGGCAGAGAGTTTGGAGGAGAAGGTGTAGTGTCACAGAAGTTAAGGGAGTATTTGTTAAATAAAAGAGAGGGCTTCTGTGGAGGAGGCAGTGAAAGAAGTGTACTTTTTTTTATTTTTAGGGAAAAAAGTCAAGGAGAAAATTTAAAAGAAGATAGATAGGTATCAGAGCAGAGAATTCAAGAATGAGAAAAGGTCTTTGGATTTCTCCATGGAGAGGTCTGTAAATATGGAGAGAGCTCCTTCAGTATAGATGTAGGGGTGGGGAAAGGAAGGGAAGAGTCATGAAGAAATAGAAGTGGGGGCTGTGATGATGATAAAACGAACATTTATGTGGTGCTCTAAGCTTTGCTGAGTTCTATACCTAATGATTTTAAATATATAATATATGAAGAGAATACATATATAAAATATATAAGCAAATGAGTACATGGGTAAGTAGGTGGTCCAGTGAATAAACCACTGGGCGTGGTATCAGGAAGATCTGAGTTCAAATCCAACTTTAGATATTTCCTAGCCTATGTAATCCTAGGCAAATCACTTTATCCCATTTGCCTGTTTCTTTATCTGTCAAATGAGCTAGAGAAGGAAATGGCAACCCACTCCAGTATTTTTATTAAGAAAGCTCCAAATGGGATCACAAAGAGTCAAATATCCCAACATGAGTCATAAAGCAATGTGTATGAAAAAATAAATTAAAAGAGTCAAACATGATTGAAATGACTGAACCCACAAATATAAGCATATGCATAAGTAAAAAAATATATATATATATAATATATATATTTATAATTGAATCTCACAACAATTTTGCGAGGTCAGTGTTATTATCCTCATCTTATAAATGAGGAAACTAAGACAGATGCTAAATGACGTGCCCAAAGTCACACAGCTACTAAGTTAGGATTTGAACTCGGGTCTTCCTGACTGAAATCACACCTTATCTGTTAGGCTATCTGGAAGTAGTATAGATTGTTCTTTTGAGTGAAAGTGCTTTACAGAAAGAAGGAAAAGCAAAATATATTTTGTAATTAGATTTTGACCTTTCACATCTTAGATGAGCTTCAAATACTGAACAAAATGCTATTTTTGATAATGTTATTAAAGAATTAAAAATATGTTGTGGCAGGTACCAATGGCAATGGCAGTGTGGAGCCTGAGGAACATGGTCCTAGTGTCAATCCACTTACACATCCCGTTCCTTCGTCTGTTGCTGAAAGTTCCTGCTGTCTTCAGGTTCTCCCCAAAGGACAGGCTTCTACTGAGTAAGAGTCTGATAAAGATTTATGAACCACTTTAGCCTAATAAAGCTAATAGCGCAAACAGCTCATATTCATGTAAGGGATGGCCTGATAAATATTTAACCAATGACTCTTAGGGGAAAATGTTCCTATGACCTACTTTTAGGTTTAGTGTCCATTATTAACATTTTTTCATCATTTACTTAAATCTGATAAAAATTTATTAATCATTTTAACCTAAAAGAGCTAATAATTTAAACAGCTTGTATTTATACAATATTGGGTTGGTAAATGTTTAACAACTGGCTCTTGGGAAAAAAGATGCCTACAATACATTTTTAAGTTTAATATCTATTGTTAATAGTTTCCTATCACTTTTTAAAAGATCTACGAATCATTTTAGCTTAATAGAGTTAAAAGCCTAAACAACTCATATTTATACAAGAGCAGACCGGTGAATAGTTAACAACCGACTCTTGGGGAAGAAATGTACCCATTCTACATTTTAATATGACATTTTCCCATCACTTTCTTAAGTTGAGACAATTAACAAAAATAAATCAACAAAAAATGGTTTATAGTATTTGCCAATTTCTGCAATATAAATCCTCATATTGAAAATTGAACAATTGAGTTTCATGATCCAGTTCAAGATGGCTCTAGCACATCCCTACTTTATATAATAATAACCTATTTGTATAGCACTTTTGAGATTTACAGAGCATCTTGCTCATAACATCTCTATGAACTAAATAGCATAAGCACTGTTGTTTAGTCATTTCAGTTATGTCTATGTATGATCCCATTTGGGATTATTATTATTATTATTATTATTGGTAAAGCTACTGGAGTTTTTTTTGTTTTTTGTTTTTTGTTTTTTTTGCCATTTCCTTTATTAATTCACTTTATAATGAGGAAAAACTAAGGCAAACAGGATGAAGTGTCTTGCCCAGGGTTACACAGTTTAAGAAGTGTCTGAGACCACATTTGAACTCAGATCTTCCTAAATTGAGGCACAGCTCTCTATCTACCACAACATCTAGCATAAGGATTATGTTCCCCATTTCAGAGGTGAGGAAATTGAAGATATTTTAATATTTAATATATTTATCTTATATATATTTAAACTATCTGCATGTACTTAAAGCCATGAAAAGCTTCTGGAAAGGAGCTTGAAAAGAGGCCAAAGTTAGTGGGAAAAATGAAGAAAAGCTAGTAAAAGAGTCAGAAAAGAAGGCAAAGAGATTGGAGGAGAAGGTACAATGTCACAGGGCTTGGACCAACTTCCCATACTCTTAACTCTCAAAAACTAGAATCAAGTCACACCTCTTGATGCTACTCTTCTATCCCTAGAGATGGGGTGGGATTAGGAGAGCAAGGATGATTTGCTGTGAGGGTGAACTGAAAGCCAAATCCTAAAAATTCAGTGTGACCATTTTACACCTCGGAAATCAGCAAATTTACAAATCAATGTCTGATTGATTGTTTTGTTGATTGTATAGATTCAGGGCAGTGCTAGAAACCACTTTGATGATGCAGAATAAACTTCTCAGTGTTTTGTGGTGTGGTTTTGGAGAACCAGTTAAACATTTACTAGCACAACCCCAGCTAGAATCAAAATCTTGGAAGAGGTGAAAATGAAACAAAACGATGCTCTTGTAGAATACTGAGGGTGGAATGTATTGGTCCGGGTCAAACATCACTCACAAATACTCTCCCAGCTCTGAATCACCTGTATTCTCCCTGAGCATTCTGTTTTCTCTGGAAACTATAATGCTCAGAAATCATCTTCTCATATATCAATATATCAAATATGATAAATTCATGATAAGAGGGTAAAATGTTAAGAAAGGAGAAGAAGATGAGACCATTTCTAGCTGGAAGGATCAGAGAAAGCCAGACCAGTATTTACTGACAGTATCTACCTAGTTTTGATATTACCAAATAAAGTTCATTCTAGTCAAGGAAATACTTATTTGGAAAGTTCTTTCCAAAGCATTATTTAAGGAAGGGTTAGAGTTAAATGTCTCTGACTTTGAGTTTACCAGTAAACCAGGATAGTTCATATATAGAAACTTAAATAGCTAAAATAGTGTAGTGACATCTGCAAATAAACACTCTTTTCATTAGAGGAAAACTTATGGATATTTCTATAGGGAAATTCTTTTGGGAGAGTCAGTAGGAAATTAATTTTGTAATTGATGATGCAAAAACAATGAATGGATTAATTAAAATAAAGTCATTAAAATGAGGGAAAAGGAAATTACTATGTGGTTTTAAATGTAACATATTTTTGTGCCTTTTAAATTAGACAGCTAGATATTGCAAGCAGAGAGCACTGGGCTTGCAGTCACCAAGACTGGAGTTCAAGCCTGGCTTCAGACATTATTTGTGTGATTCTGGGCTTAATTTTAACATTTCATCTCTGTTTACATTAGTTTACTCAGTTGTGAAATGGAGATGATAATAAGATCTATCTCCTAGAATTGTATAGAGGATCAAATGAGATGGTATTTATGAAGGACTTAGTATAGTGCTTGGCACATAGTTGTTGTTGTAATTATTATTATTATTATTATTAATGTCTTGGCATAACCCTGAATGCCTCATCTTAGTTATAGCTCTCTTTTTTGGGGGGCAAGGGGTCAGGCTAGAGTTGAATAAAGAAGGCTTCATTTTAAGTTTAAAAAAAATCAGTTTTTAAAAAAGTTGGGCACATTGGAAATTTATGCATGCCTTTTAATTTTCTTAAAATGAGAAGAAAATATTGATGAAGGATTTAATAAAATAGATTAATCTCTGTGTTAGTTCTGGATTTAATCACACATGCTCAGTTGCTTTATTTCCTGTCTATCAAAATACATGCTATGATAATAAAAGGGCCATGGGATTTATAGCTAAAAGGAAATTTAGTGATCACTTAGTTTAACACATTCATTTCCTACAATGTGAGAAACAGAGACACACACAGAGAGGCCCAAGGTCACAGCAAAGTTAGAATTTGAACTCGGGTTTTCTGACTCCATTTCCAGTATTTGGTACAATTCTAGAATGGGCTATATAGGATGACAGTGGAACTCAATCTGTGGAATACCAATAATGGCCATCATTTGGCAATATGAAATAAATGAGGAAACAAAGGTTCGAGTTTCTGAGTTGCATAAACAAATGGGGACCAAGCTCTTCAGTTTAGCACTGGACTTCAAATATAAGAGGAGATAGATTTTTTTCTTTTTTTGCATCAAAAGAAAAAAAAATTAACAAGATATAAACCAGGATATAAGATTAAGTAATCTGATTTCTAATTGAAGGAGAGACTAAGGACTTTCCAAGTTGGGAGAGAGAATGAATGAATTTCAAGAGTTGAGAAGAGGAGAGTAAATAGGTGCAATTCTCCAAAATCATAAAAAGAAGTGTCCTATTCCCCACAATTGTCTGTTTTCAGTCAAAGGAGCAAAGAAACGGTAACTGACCAGTTTTTAAGATACTGGAGCCAGTTTTCAGATAAGGGTCAGTTTTCAGATAAAACATATGAGTTGCTTGAGATGTAATAAAACTCCTTGTATCAGTCTTGGGATCTGATTGGGTTTTTAGTCGGCAAAACTCAGGTCCTTAGTTAAAATTCTTGTTGTTTGTCGGTAAGCAATAATAGGTAGAGGTGGTCTACCACCAGTTATAAAGGGCTAGGTTCAAACAGTGCAGTAGTTTTCTTATAATTCCCACATTCGAATGAAATTTTTTCATAAGACAGAAATTGGACTGGACTTACAACTGAATACAAAGGAAATTGAGCTAGCTCCAGAATTGTCACAAGAGATGACTTGTTCACTAAATTCCCAAAATTCCATCCATGATGAACATATGTACTCAATGAATACTTGTTGAAATCAATCAGCATTTATGTGGAGTATTGGGGATACCCAGAAAAGTATAAGACAACCTCTAGCCTCAAGGAATTTATAGTTTAATGAGGGGAGACAACAGGCAAGTAGCTGCGTATAAACAAGCTATCTCCAAGGTAAATTGGAGATAATCTCGGATGGAAGGCACTAAGGTTAAGGGGGTTGAGAAATGACTTGTAAAAGGTGAGACATTTGGGGTAGTTAGACCTGGAAGCAGGAGGATCTGAGTTCAAATGGGGCCTCAGTCTCTTAATACTTACTAGCTGTGTGACTCTGGGTAAGTCACTTAACCCAATTGCCTCCCCTTCTCCCCCCCAAAATAAAATAAAATAAAAATAAACTAAACTAAGATGGTGAGACATTAGCTGGGATATGAAGAAAGTCAGTGAAACTCAGAGGGAGAGAAAAGGAGGGAAAAAATTCCAGATATAGAGGTGAAGTTGGTGGGAGACAGAGTGTTATGTTGTAGGAACAATGAGCAGTCCAGTGTCCCTGAGGCAGAGAGTGCTTGGGACAGGAAGAAAAAAGACCACTGGAAAGGTAGGAAGGAATGCTATGGAGGACTTAAAAAGCCAAATAGAGGATTCTGTATCTGATTTTGGAGGTTATAGGGAACAAATGGAGTTTATTGAATATGTGTGTGTGTGTGTGTGTGTGTGTGTGAGAGAGAGAGAGAGAGAGAGAGAGAAACAGAGGAAGAGGAAGAAAAATAGAGACCGACAAAGAGAGAGAGAGAAGAGAGGAAGACAGAGACAGAGACAGACAGATAACAGACAGAAATAGTATTTAAATTAATGTTATATAAATACACATAATTATATTAGGTTATAATAATGACATAAATTTATATATTTATATTTATTATACTATAATTTTATATAAATTTATGACATGTTTTATACATTTGTATACAATTTATATTATACTATATACATTTATACAATACCTATATTTATTATATCATATAACATTATACATGTTTTATTATATATATATTTATTATACATTTTATTGTATCATTACAACATTATATCACATACATTTACATAAATTCCTTTATAGAGTGCTTTCCCAAGGGTTGTTGGGTTGCGAAAAGGGAAGTATCTTGTAAACCTTGAAGTATTGTAGAAATGTTATAGAAATATAGAAATTATTACTGTATAGCTATGAGTTACTAAATGGTAGAGTTTTGCCTTACTCTAGTCACAGAGATAGCCATGTAAGTATGGAATGAATGAATTAGCTCCAGTTTACTTTTCACCAGAGCTCATTATCTCTGGATCAGTCTCAGCGCACACACACACACACACACACACACACACACAAATCAGAATCTTTTCTGCTTCCTTTGTAGTCATCCTACGGCGGATGTCGAGCTGCTGCCCAGGCCATCACCTTTTGCCATTGATGATCCTCTGGCAACAAAAATTATAGAGAAAGAATATCCAAAGGAAATCATCCTACTCCGTGAGTGAAGTCAAAATGTGAGCCTGTGTCTTAAAGATCCCCAGCAGGAGTAAGCTCTGGGAGGGGGATTTCTTATATGGGATATGTGGCTTGCCTGACACACTCCTCTTCCATCTGTCCCCCTTCAAAAAAAAAACAAATCCAAACAAGACAAAGCAAAAATGTCAATGAATACTTGTTGGAGTGGCAGCTGGCAGTGAACTTGGGGGAAAATTAGTATAATTAGGAGTTCTTAACTTTTTGTGTGTATCATGGATCCCTCTGGAGAAATCAGAAGAATGCTTTTAAAATTATAAAAGAAAATACATAGGATTTCAAAGAAAACTAATTATGATAAAATAATTAATATAAGTATATATCACAAATATGAATGTATAAGTTATATATGATATATAAAATACATAAATATACATTTATAGAATATATATGACTTTATATTATATCAATAAAGCATGTGAATTTATATTTATATAAATATCCATATATTTATATGTGCATATAAATAGGGAAATATAATATAACAATATATTTGTATATTTATATATAAAATATAGAATATTTTTATGAATTTATATGAATAGAAATATTATAATATTGTTGATGTTGTTCAGCCTTCTTTATTGAGGAGGACCAATAACATCACAAGAGTGATATACTGAAATTAGCATCACTCTTTCTTCCTGAGTCTGTAGATGGCTTTGGATGCAGTGGGTGACCTTGATCCTTTAAAATGAAGTCTTTCCCAGGCTCAGTTTATTTGAGTCAATGCCCTTTCAATGATTTAGGACAAGGTAAGAATTGAGACAAAAGATGATCTAATGAAATTATTTTTGGTTCCAGCCAGAAATTTTGAGGTCTTCCTTTCCCAGGTTGATAAATAAATATGACATATATATATATATGTGTGTGTACATAAAATACGATTGTAATAAAAATAAAAAATAATAATAAAATATAATATAATTTTTAAAA
Organism: Sarcophilus harrisii; assembly: GCF_902635505.1. Taxonomy (NCBI): domain Eukaryota; kingdom Metazoa; phylum Chordata; class Mammalia; order Dasyuromorphia; family Dasyuridae; genus Sarcophilus; species Sarcophilus harrisii. Next base: position 267,997,127 of record NC_045429.1, on the reverse strand, counting down.
TTCCCTATCCTAATTCACAGACCTCCTGAAATCTATTCATGAGTTTCTTGGGGATATATGTGTCTGTGGCCCTCAGGTTAAAAACTCCTGGTATAGAATGAGTTCCCTGTTTCCTTTGCCACTTCAGAACACCCCTTTTTGCCATATAGCTGGTTTGAAGTGAGAAGGAAAAATAAAAAAGGAATTTTTGACTTTCTATTTCTTTCTCTGTCTCTCCCCTTCTTTTCTTTTCTCTCCCCTACTCTTTCTTTCTCCCTTTCTTTATTTTAAAAGATATTTTGTCTATATCACAGTTATTTTCAGCAGGAAACATAAAAAATTCCTCACTCCTCCCTTCCTGTTCCTTAAAGCTTATAAAGATCTGAGAATAGGACAAAGAAAGCAATTACCTTCCTTGCTAAAGCTGTATAGTTACTGAGCACATTTAAGAAGGTCCATTCCAATACAATTATTTTAAAAATTCTTTTATTATTGAATGATATAAGTACTTCTTATAGGTGGATTTTCTTATGTCTTTCCAAAGATCAAAAAGATGAAGAATGGAGTTTTTATCCAAGACATGGGCATCTTCATACCTATCATAAGGGGAAAAAGTGTCATTTCGATGGTGTCTTTCGGGCATACCAGAGATTTTCAACAGAGATAACACTGGACAAATGCTTTGGGAGAAAAAAATATGGTAATTCCCCCTCTCATTTTTCTATTCTTCAGTATCTTCCTCAATAAACACTTACTCTTAAGTCTGGAAGAATTCCCTGGAAGGCAATGACAAGCTCTGGCAAGTTCTACCAAATGGGAAAGGCTTTCTGTATAGGTGTGTTGATAATAAGAATAGCTTTTAGTTTTTCAAGGCATTTTATATATTCTGTCTCTCTTGATTCTTACATATTCCTGTGAGATAGGTACTTTTTATCTTCATTTGACAGAAGAAAAACTCACACCTGAAAAAGGTTTGTTGTCTAGGGCCATATAATTAGTGTCTGAGATAGGATTAGATCTTGGGGCTTCCTCAATCCTAGTCCAAGGTCAGGCTTACTTCCACTATGCCACACTGAATGAGTGATGTTGGACTTGCCACACCATGGCAATCATAGTGAAATCTAACTAGGTTAATCACCAAGCTTGACTATAAGGTGGGGGGAGGATGAAGGATGTATTCTGGAGCCATAATAACTCTTGAAAACTATCTATTGAATAATAAGAGGATTGGAACCTGTTTTAGAGGAACGAGTATTTATGTGGATGAAATCTTAAATCCTTGATGTATTGTCCATAAGCTAAAAGCTCAGAGGATGTTATTTCCCAGCTCCATGCTACTTCATAGGAAGGCATTGCAAATCAATGCAATTCAATTATTTCTTAATGAAATTTCATTTTTTCAATAAGGAAAAAATATATTTTATCTCCTTCCCACCTCTCTCCCCATTAAAAAAGAATAAATATCAAATTTCAATTTAATAAACTTCTAGTATGTACAAAGGACTATGCTAGATGTTGAGAGAGACATAAACACAAAACTGTTATAAAAGATGGAGGGAAGATGGGAGCAAGAGTAGGTCATAGGGATGGAGAAAACAAATTCCATTATAGAAATGTTGGCATCCTACTGGAACATTACCCTTTTATGTGAAGGAGAAAATCAGGCTCAATATGGATTACTTTCAGCTTGGAAATCACAGCACATATGTAGAGACATATTTTTACTTACCTCTGAGTTTTATAATATGGTAATGTCGCATTGAAATCATCACATGTGTGTTTTTTTGTTGGATATTAATAGAAAACCTTACTGAAGTCCAAAGAAAAGTATTTCTACTTAGCTTATGTTTTAGCTCCAGACATTAGCATTACATTTTCCTTTCCACAGTTCTAAGCCTGAATAAATTGTTGTAAAGTTGAGTCAGACTCTTTGTGACCTCGTTTGGATTTTCTTGGCAAAGATAGTGGTATGGTTTGCCATTTTTTTTTTCTGCAGTTCACTTTTACAAATGAAGAAACTCAGGCAAAAGGATTAAATGACTTGTCCAGAGTCACATAGATGGTGTCTAAAGTTGGATTTGAACTGAAGAATAGGAGTCTTTCTGACTCCAGGTCTAGTGTTCTATCTACTTCATCATTTAACTGCCCATATTGTTAATTAACATTTCCATACAACTTTTTTGACCATTTATCTCTTGGGGATCTTTGAGTGGAAAGTTCGTTCACTCTTTGTATTAGCTATTATATTCTCATCTGCGTGTCTTCTCTTATATCTGCTATCCTCTCAGATAGATGGGTTTATTTTACTATTCATTACTTTTGGAACTGACTTCTGGTGAAAAGTCAGACCTTGTATATATTGCTTGATTACCTGATAGCAACTAGGGGTTAAATAACCAATGGGGTGGAACTGTCGTTGGTATTCTTCATTCCCTTTAAAAAAATTTCAGTTGCTTTTGGAATTTATCTCTTACATTTTAAGGAGTCCATCCCTGTGGTAAACTGAAGGTCACACTTGATCAATTGAAGCCAAGGAATATGAAAGGAGATTAGTTCTTGCTGGAGGCATTATTTTTAAAATTTAATTAATTTTTTTTATTATTATAGCTTTTTATTTACAAGATATATGCATGGGTAATTTTTTCAGCATTGACCCTTGCAAAATCTTTTGTTCCAACTTTTTCCCTCCTCCCTCCCCCCTCCCCCAGATGTTAGTATACCAATACATGTTAAATATGTTAAAGTATATGTTAAATACAATATATGTATACATATCCATATAGTTATTTTGCTGCACAAGAAGAATCGGACTTTGAAATAATATAAAATTAACCTGAGAAGGAAATCAAAAATGGCAAGTGAACAAAAACAGAGGGATTGGAAATGCTATGTAGTCATTCACACTCATTTCCCAGAGTTCTTTTGCTAGTTCTATTCATTATTGAACAAATGGAACTGATTTGGTTCATCTCTTTGTTGAAGAGCCATATCCATCAGAATTGATCAACTGGAGGCATTCTTTAAATGGATCAAAGACTAGCTTAAAAGGTAGCTTGAAATTTTGGAAGAAAGGGTTGGAAAGAAATTGAGTCATATGATTTGGGGCTTTAATTAAGGAAAGAGGGTGCTCAGACTAATCCACAGGGAAGCCAGAGGTGGGCTTAGCAAATTTTGGAGCCCTGTAAATATAGCTTTTCATAGCCTTCTGATTTGTGGCTTGGTTTCTTAGTATCAAACTAGACTGCCCTGTCATCATGATAGTAACATTTACATTTTATTAGATGATTTTATTTTATTGCTTATCTTAGAATTGATAACACCATCTTAGGGAAAAGGTTCTTAACATTTTTTAAAATACAGATGCTTTTAACCTAGGGTAAAATCCATAGATTTTTTTTTCAGAATGATGTTTTTAAATACATAAAATAACATAACAGAATAACAGAAACCAATTGTATTAACATTCAGTTATCAAAACATTAGAAAGAAATTCATTGACACCAATTAAAAGCCTATGCCAAAAGGAGACAGAGATCAAAATAAATGAATTGTTAATTATTATATAAAAATTTTATATTATGTATAATTAATTGTAAACCTATATAGGGTATGTGTGTGTATTGCTCATGTCTTTATGTGTGCTCAGAATAGTCTGTGTAGGTATGGCTCTTGGGAATATATTAACCGAGAGTATCCTACTTCTACTCTCATCCAAGGGAGAGGACAAGCAGGAGATTGGTGCTAGAGGCTGGTCATTGGGCTTTCCACACCAAAAGGATACTAGGCTAGAATTATAATTCTCTGCCCTCCATATATATTGTTAGGCTAGACTAAATAATTTTTAGGTTCAAGCTGCACTCAGATTGCTATCCCTTAACAGGGAAGGAATGCCTGAAGTAATATATACAAAATTTGACTTTTTACCTGAAGTAAGTTCCACAAAGACCACAAGTACTGAGTAATAAAATAAACCCATATAGCTAAGCTATAGCAGATATCAGAGAAGACATGCAGATGAGAATAAAATAGATAATACAAAGACTGAATGAATTTTCCACTCAGAGAGAGTTATCTTAGCTCAACTAAGAGAATCCTAGATCTTAAAGGGAAATTCCTCCAATTATCTAGTGTAGTAGTACACTAAACTAGGAACATGATTAAGGTGCTAGGTCCTCTAAATGGTTTTTTTTCCCCAGAGTCTTTTTCTTCCTTCCCAGACCTCTCCTTGAAGAAAATCTGGACCCACATATTTCCTCTCTCAAAACTGGGAGAATGGAGAAATTCAATGGGAAATAAAGATAATGTAAAAGCAAAATAGTGATAATTTTTTGAAAGACAAATTATAATGACCACACTTGATTCCACAAGAGACATGAAAAAGCACATTCTTTAATCCTCAGAGGAGGAACACTGCATATACTCCATATAATGTCAGACACAGTTGATGGATTGGTTAGCTTTACCAAACTTTTTTTTTGTTTGTTTATTTTTGGTCTCCGGGAAAAGGAGGGAAGGATATGTGGATATATGTAGATGATATAGAATATTAATATATATGTACATATATATACACACACATATTTTAAAGAACCACCTTAGACTTTAGTCATGTAGTTAAGCTCTTAAGGCTTGTTTCTTTCTTCATCTGCAGAATAAAAGGGCTGAAGTAGATTCTCTCAAAGATCCCTCACACTTCTACTATTAGAGAGGCAGCTTGTACAGTGAAGGCACTTGATGTCAGAGGAAATGGGTTTAAATTCTAATTCTGCTACATACTCCCTGTGTGATTTGGGACAAGACATTCAGCTCCTGTGGGCCCTAGTTTCGTCTGTAAAATAAAGGGGTTGGAACAATACTATATGATGACCAGTTCTGATGGACCTGGCCATCCTCAGCAATGAGATCAACCAAATCATTTCCAATGGAGCAGTAATGAACTGAACCAGCTACGCCCAGAGAAAGAACTCTGGGAGATGACTAAAAACCATTACATTGAATTCCCAATCCCTATATTTATGCTCACCTGCATTTTTGATTTCCTTCACAAGCTAATTGTACAATATTTCAGAGTCTGATTCTATTTGTACAGCTAAATAACGGTTTGGTCATGTATACTTATTGTGTATCTAATTTATATTTTAATATATTTAACATCTACTGGTCATCCTGCCATCTGGGGGGGGGTGGGGGGGTAAGAGGTGAAAAATTGGAACAAAGAGGTTTGGCAATTGTTAATGCTGTAAAGTTACCCATACATATAACCTGTAAATAAAAGGCTATTAAATAAAAAAAAAAAATAAAATAAAAATAAATAAATAAATAAAGGGGTTGGAATAATTGGTCTCTGTGGTTCCTCTATGCAGGAGTGTGCCAATAAATGTGTAATAAATAATTAGCTTCCCAGGGGAAAAGTGACATAACCTTTATATTTAGTTGCATCATTAGCATTTCCCCCCATCACTTTGTTAAGTCCGGGCAATTCACAAAATAGCAAGTCTTTATTTGTATGATTGTCGATTTCTGAGGTAGATTTCACACTAAAAATTTAACAACTCCCTCAAGTAGATTTGAACTGGCTCTAGCATATCTTTGATCTTATGATATAGTCTATAATATTTATTTACTATTCACCTACCTATACTCACTCATTCATTCATCTGACAAATATTTACTATTTAATGTTTACTTGACATTTGAGAAATATTTATTAGCTAATATTTATTTTGAGAGTAATATCTCTTGGAAGTTTATGACATATGCTACTTTGTGCCATATATCATTCTAAACATTTTTCTCTTTCCCATTATAGTGCATTGCTTAAGAAATGTTGATTGAATATATGAACAAATTAATTTTTCCATTAAGACTCTGAAGGAATGACAGGTCTTTTTATTTTCTTTCTGTACTTAGAAACATGTACATTGTACATACTTGCTCTTTTTTAATGTTGATGTTTCAGCTCACAGAGTACTCATTAAAATTTTTACTTGCCTATAAGATGTTTAATGAGGATAAAGGGGGAAGCAGTGACTTTCATATATTTTTATTTCTGGTGGAAAAAATATCAGTTTTTGGATTTTTAGTTCACATTCAATTTCTGTAAGCTGACTAATGGCCTATCTTTAACCTTTATGTAATTTGATTTGGGGCACATTACTAATAGACATTGATGAAAGGAATGGACTCCCAGAACGAACTCCAGGGGATAAACCATATTTAAAACCAGAGGAATGTCCAGATTTTTACAAAGATGGAGCAACTGTAACACCAGTGAATTTTTCAAGGTGAGTTCTAGTATGCTAGTGTTTGCTTTATTTGGTTACCTTTATTTATTGTTGTCAACAAGCTTGTTTTGTGTCAGCTATATGCTAGATGTAGAGTAGCAGTTTATGGTAGCTATATTTATACAGACAAAAAAGAAACACTCCCTGCCTTCCAGGAGTTTAGATTCTCTTAGTGCAAAGCAACCTGCAAATAGAAAATTAAATACAAAATGTATAAATTTTGGGGGGAGGCCATTAGCAATTGAGGATGGGGGTGGGGATGGGTATCAATATAGGCTTCATGTAGGAAGGTACAATTGAGCTGGATTTCGAAGGAAGCTAAGGATTGTATAAGAGGAGAGAGTAATTTCTAGTCTTAGAAGAAAAGATTGCAAAATCACAGAGGTAGGAGCCTAGATGTTATATTTGGGGGAATGACCTACTAGTAGCCTTCTTTAAGACCAATACTGAGTGTGTGAAAGAGTGAAACAGAATCAGAATAAAGGGCTTATAAAGCCAATCACTGGAGTTTGTATTTGATCCTTGAAGCAAGAAGAATCTGGGGGCCCTTTATGAATAAAGGAATGGCTTATATTGATATCTATTTAAAATTACTAATACAGGAGGAGTCCTCATCAAAACTCCAGTCAATAAACACACACAATGTATGTGCTAGGCCTTGGGCTTAATGCTGAGAATACAAAGGTACATAAAAGATAGACCCTTTTCTCAAGATGTTCTCACAATCTAATGAGGGGAGAGAACATGCAAACAACTATATCCAAACAAAATATAGACAGGATACATGGGAGATAGTTAAAAGAGGAAAGGCACTAACTTTAAGAGGGACCACGAAAAGCCTCTTGTAGAACATGAGATTTAGCTAGGTGGTACAGTGGATAGTGAACCAGTCCTGGAGTCAGGAGGACCTGAGTTCAAATATGGCTTCAGGCAATTATTAGCTGTGTGACCCTGGACAAATCACTTAACCCTGTTTGCATTCGTTTCCTTATCTGTAAAATGAGCTGGAGAAGGGAATGGCAAATCACTGCAGTATCTTTGCTAAGAAAACCCCAAATGAATCACAAAGAGCTGGACATAACTGAAATGAAACTGAAAACCAGGGGGCACAGATGAAGAGAATTCTAGGAATGAGGGTTAGCCAATGAAAATGCCCAGAGTTGGGAGTTTGAGTATCTTGTTCAAGGAACAGCAATGAGGGCAGTATTACAAGATCCCTAAGTACCAGGAGACAAGGTATAAGAAGACTAGAAAGATAGTACCCATGGTAGGAAAGTCTTTGAATGACAGAAGATTTTATATTTGGCCCTGAAGATTATAGGGAGCCACTGGAGTTTATTGAATATAAGTTCATTAAAGTCAGACCTTAATCAGTTTGACAGCTGAATAAAGGATGGGCTGGAGTGATGAGAAACTTAAAGCAAGACCAAAAGAAAATTTTTAAAAATTTCCTTAAAAAGATTTCAACTTTGATCAAGTCCAAACAGCAATAAAAATCTTAACAATTAGCAGTGTCCAAAAGTGAGTTAACTTTCTTTGGGAGATAGTGAGTTCTTCTTTACCGAAGAGTAGAAGCTGGATAACCATTTGTCTGGTAAGTTGTACAGGGGATGGATCCCTGGTCAATTATAGATTGGAAGAGATGTCTCTGAAGTTTCTTCCATCTCTGAGGGTAAGGATTTTATGAAGCAAGCATGTTGGGAATATATTAATGTATCACTGAAGATATGTGTGTGGTTCCTTGTCATTTGGACATAAGTAAATGCACTATTATTTTGTTCCCACTATCAACCTCTGCCTTCTACACTCCCCTCCCCTTCCCACCCCAGCAAAGTCCCTTAAATTTCTAGATAGACTTAAGACTATTGATCTTTGATTTCTATTACAAATAACATGAGTTCTAACTTGAACTCAAATCCATTGGAATAAAGAGATCCAACTAATCAAAGATGAAAATAATTAAAAATTAATGAGGATTTATTTTGGAAGAACATGGAAAAGTGTGGCATTGTGTGTGTGTTTTTAATTTATTGATAGCTTTTGGGTTTTCTATTGCCTATGTTTCCAAATATATCTCTCTTCCTTCCCCATTTCCAGTCATTTCTTGCAACAAAAAATTCCAAAGGGTAAATAAATTAGTCTGGCAAAACTAACCAATATATTAAAAAAAATCTGATATTTAGTTGAATAGTCTATGTGTGGTAGTCGTTTTTCCCATTTACCAGCATACTGGCTTTTTTGATTAATTTCATTTTATTTATTTGTAATTTCAAAATGTATATATAAGTATATATATATGTGTGTGTGTGTATGTGTGTGTATTTGCTCAAATAGGTTATGTGTGTATATATATATATATATATATATATATATATACATACATACACACACACACACACACACACGAGTTTCAATAAATGTAGCTTGCAAGGAAGTATAAAGAGATATCTTTGGAATCTTTTTTATCCTTCTCCAAGGAAAATTTTGATTTCTGCCTATAGGGAAGGCAAATGGAGCATTGAGACTAACCAGTTCTGCTTTCCTCAAAGCAAGTTTATCAAATTAGAATGATACCTATCTGTTCCCTTAAATATTGTTAGTTTAGGGGGAATTGATTTAAGTTTAATTGCTTTTCTGGTTGCCATCTTTTAATGGGGAGAAGACCATACAAAAGCTTGATTGTCTTTGCATCAAATGATAATTATAAGAAGATCATCACAAATAGTGAATAAATCTATTCATCCAAGCAGACTGCAAATAGAAATCAGAGAATTTATACAGATTAGACTATACTAGACAATATAAAGTGAATATGGAATAAAATGTGTTTGTGTGAATGTGGTGTGTGTGTGTGTGTGTGTGTGTGTGAGAGAGAGAGAGAGAGAGAGAGAGAGAGAGAGAGAGAAACACACAGAGACATAGGGAGACAGTGAGAGACAGAGAGAAAGAATCAGAGACAGAGAGGCAGAGACAGAGAGAGACACACAGAGAGAACGAATATCCTATTTAATCCAAAGGAAAATTTCCAGAAGTTTTTAGTCTCGTAAACTGGAAATCAGGGACATATTGAATCCTGGCTCCTCTACATGTCTCCTCCTTCCTCAAGTCACTCTTCCTCGTTGAAGAGAAGCTAGAACCACTTTGTATGCTAGAGACAAGAAGATCTCTCTCTCTCTCTCAAACTCCTCAAGAAACACTGATCATGAGCATCAAATACTCAGTCTTTCCATCAAGGTCTTATGTAATAACGCTGGGTTATATTTATAAATATAACAAAGTAACATCTATTACAGAATAGAAGGAATTTCTATTTCGGTGAAAACAAATGTTGATCTGGGTGCAGTGCCAATCTTTGCTAATTTTATGGTTGCCTTTCATTGTTTTCAGAAAGCCATATATAAAGAAAGTAGATACATTTATTCCTCTGGAACCTCTGCCAAAAGAGTATCAGTAAGTATTGTTAGGTTATTTTATATTATTTATTTAGGTAGATCACAATGCATGGGCAGAATTTGCCCAATGAATTTTCATTTTTAAATCTTTTTGAGAAGGCAAAGGGGATATAATGAAAGGAAGGTTAAATTTTGAGTTAGATGATGTGTTTTTAAAATTCTAGTTCCTCCATTCTGTGTAACCTTAAGTAAGTCATTTTACTTCTCAAGGATTTCATTTTCTCATCTATAAAATAAGAGAGATGGACTAAATTATCTCTGAGGTTCCTTTCAGCTTATAATTAATCCTCCTTCGATTTACTAGGCTTTGGCTGGGTAAAACACAATTATTATTGGGGATGTTTGTCATCATTTCCACATTTAACTGGTAAATCTTTAATTAAACTTTAGGGATGATTCTATTCCACATGACTGAATCTTAGGGATGAGATTAGCTGGGTGAAAAATAATTTTAGAGATCAATAAGACTACATTATGATACTTTATCAATTAAGATCAAAGATTTAGAACTGGGAAGGACCTTAAAGGTCATCTGGTCCAAGCATTAATGAGGAAAAACAAGGCCCAGGAAGGTTGTGATTTTCTCGAGGTCTCACAAGGTGACAGGTAGCAGCAGCTGGATGGCCCAGTGGATGGAATGCCAGTCCTGGACTCAGGACTGAATACAAATCTGATCTTAGACACTTCCTACCTGTGTGATTTTGTTACAAGTCACTTCATCCCTTTTACCTCAGTTTCCTTAGCTGTAAAATGAACTGGAGAAGAAAATGGCAAACTACTCCAGTATTATTGCCAAGAAAATCCCAAATGGGATCATGAAGAGTTGAATGTGATTAAACAACAAGAATATGATATGAATCCAATTCCAAACCCAGGATTCTTTCCACTGTACTACACTGCCTAGAGAGAAAGAACAGAGACTTCTGAGGTTTTGATTTTAGTTCACTAGAAATGTCTTTGATTAAATGAAATTCAGGAGAAGTAGCATTTTTGAGTGACACGACAGATAGATTGCTGAACTTAAAATAAAGAACACCTGAGTTCAAATCCTGCCTTAAACAATTATTAGCTGTATGATTCTGGATGAGCCCTTTAATCTTTGTCTGCTTCAGTTTCTTTATCTGTTAAGTGGAAATTGTGCTAACACTCATCAAATGAGACAATATTTGTAAAGTGCTTTGCAAACCTTAAAGTGCTATATAAATAAAAATATAAATTGTTATTATTTCATGAACATTAACAGCATCATAACTCTAGAGATGCAAAGGACCTTAAAGGTCATTTAATCTGACTACTTCCCTATTTAATGCATGAGGAAACTGAAGCTCAGGGAGGTTCAGTGAAGGTCACATAGCAGCCAGAGTTGGTATGTGATCCCAGATCTTCTGACTTTAAGGTCAATGTTCTTTAGAAGTAAGATTAGAACTCAGATCCTATAAGAGAACAAGAGGCAGTGAACAAGATGCTGATAAGTTCAGCATGGACTTCTTGTTGAATCCGAGTTCTTGTGTAACACAAGTGTGGGGATTTATAGAATATTGGAAATGCTTTAAGAGAGGTTTGGATAATGAGGATAAAAATTCAATTCAATTTGACCAACATTTATCAATTATATGTTATATGCGAGGCATGTGTTGAAGATACCCCTCCCTTCCTTCCCTTCCTTCTCCTTCTTCCCTCCCTCCCTCCCTCCCTCCCTCCCTTCCTCCCTCCCTCCCTTCCTCCCTTCCTCCCTTCCTCCCTTCCTCCCTTCCTCCCTTCCTTCCTTCCTCCCTTCCTTCCTTCCTTCCTTCCTCCCTTCCTTCCTTCCTTCCTTCCTCCCTTCCTTTCTCCCTCCCTTTCTCCCTCCCTCCCTCCCTCCGGCCCGGAAGGCAGAGTGTGTGGACCCTGGAAGAAAAGAGATAAGGGCAAGAGAGAGGGGACGAGCAAAATGGAGGCAAGTCGAATCCATCTGATCAAGCCTCATTTTAATGGGTGCAATAGTACAGATATATATAGCAGTAGAAAAGAAGGCAGGGTTGTTCAAACACAGTACAGGGTGGGGGTCCATGACAAAGGGTTGGTATCCCGCCCAAGGATGAACTGCTCAGATGTTTCTGGTGGCAGGAAGCTCTATGATGTGATTAGGGGATGCCTAGATATCTGCCTATTCAAAGTTAGGATGTGATTAGGAGATTCCTATTCAGGAAGTCTTTGGTATAATGTGAGTAGGAGATTCAACCTATTCAAGGTTGGCCTTATGTGGCTGTAGATTAGTGCCTGCTCCCCACACTTTCTTTTTAGACAATTTAGATTAAATGACCTGCCTACAGTCACAGTTACTCAAATGTCTGAGGCCAGATTTGAACTTGGGTTCTCCTGAAGCCAGGCCTGTCTTTGTCCCAGGGACTTCTTAAAGTTTTTCCATTCATGATCCCTTTTTGCCTGAGAAATTTTGTGTGACAATGAATTATATATATATGTATATAAATCAAATATTTAATGATAATAAATCATAATTCATAACCCCCATATTCACTTACAAGACCATAAATGGAGTCACAAACCACACTTTTAAAAAATGGGATCACAAACAACAGTTTAAAAAACTGTACTCTATCCACTGTACCACTTAGCTGCCCCTTCTTTTAACATTCTTTTATCATGATTCTATGAAAAATACAGTTTAGATGATTATACAGTTATGTGAATTCAGAATTGCTTGAATGAAAGGACTGTTGACTTAATGGGACATTGGTGAATATAGATTTCTGCCACAAAAATCAGAAAGATCAAGAGGAGGGGCTTTTTTTCTGTTTTTGGAAGGGGGGAGGAGAAAGAGGTAGAATTAGGAAAGGAAAAATGGGTGAATTTTTAAGACAACAGGTTATCTTTTTTTTTTTAAGGTTGAGGTGCCAGCATGATGCCCAAGTGGAAGTAACTGGCAGGTAGTCTGAAAATATGGTGATGTGGGGACTTAGAGATTTGAGAATCATCCTATTCAATATTTATTAAGCAAGCATGGTATGCAAGTGACCATGTGCTGGTCACTAGGGATGCAAAAATTTAAAAAAAAATCCAGCCTCTGTCCTCTGGGTATTTACATTCCACTGGGGGTGGCAGTGATACAGATAATGACATATGCACATAAGTATAACATAGGATTGGGTTTGCTAAGGAGCAAAGGAAAGCTCTAAAGCTGGAGTTACCAGTATGTTGAGGGCTTGTATTCAAATAGGACCTGAGCAGTAAGTAGCAGTCTATCTCCAGTCTTCTCTAATAGTGTGAATTCAAATACACGGGACCACTTTAGGAGGTTGATTATTTGCACTAATTAGCAATCCAACTGTGGTCCAAGTATCATCAGCCCCCTTTTATAGTCCTACAAACTGAAGTGCTGAGAGTTCAAAATGACTTGTTCAGTCTCACATCACCTATAAAGCAAAGCTGGGATTTAAACTCAAGTTCTCTGATTTCAAGCCCAGGGTTCTTTCCTCAATATCATGATGTCTCTCTACAGTTGTACAGGTAAATGTTACTGTCATATGACATGTGGTCTGTTCTTCCTGCAGCTTGCCTTACTTTTTGAAGGAGAAAAAAAGGAAAAAGCAAAAAGAAATAAAGGAAGTAGAAGAACTTGATGACTGGATGCCAGCAGTCCCCTTAATGGATTGGTTATTCCCTCCTGTACCACTGGCGAAACAAAAAGTGGTAACAGTTTGAAAAGCATTGGATGTTATAAGAATAAAACTTTTTGGGGGGTTATGTAAAAAACATGGCAGAGTACACCCTTCTTGCTTGTTTATTATATTCAGGTTGACTTTTTTTAAAACATGAATTTTCTTTTAAAAATATTAAAGTTTTCTTGATAATCTTTGATTTCTAGTTCATGGTCATTTATTCTCTCCCTTTCTTACCTCCCATCCCTTTCCACTCCACCACAATTGATCATCTTGCCCCATTCTAAAGTCTCCTATCTCTTTACTAATAGGAAAGAAGCATTTTTAATCACCTGTACTGGAGATTGGTCATTACAATGAAATCAGAACTCAGCTACATTTAATGTTTTTATGTTATTGTAGATATAATTATATATAATTTTTCTTTGTTCTGCCAATTTCAACTTCATCTGCTTGATTTGCCAAGAGGAGAATGGATGATGGATAAAAGGAGGAGACTAAAAGTATCAGGAAAGTGTGGTATCTTCTAGAACAGAGCTTCTTAAACTTTTTCCACCAACGACCTCTTTTCACCCAAGAAATTTTTACATGATCCCAGACATATAGGTATATAAATCAAACATTTACTGATAATAATTTCATGACTCCCCACATTCAATTTCATGACCACTCACTGGGGATGACAGTCCGCAGTTTAGGAAGCTTTGTTTTGGAGGAGTATGGTGTTTAAGACATAGCTAATCCTCCCTTCTGCCTCCCCTCCCTACCATCCTTCTTTGTGTCTGTCTCTCTCTCCCCATTTTTCTGGGCTAGGACTTTAGCAGGCAGACAGTATCACTTTTTTGGGCTTGAGTGAGAAACCAGGAGTGGGTTGTAAATTAAGCAGTGAGCGGAGTTGATGAGTTAGCCAACTTGGGAGACAGCAGCTGCAGTACAATAAAAATTATACAAGTTTCCATTGATTAGGGCTTCTCTTGTCTGTCAAATCAACCAAATCAATTATACAGTTGTCTGCTTAGAGTACAAAACAGTCTATACTACTGCAAAGTAGGGACTATTTCATTCATTATATTTGTACTCTTGGGGCCTGGCAGAGTACCTAGCACATATTAAATAATTAATGCTTGTTGATTGATTTATTGGTTCCTGAATTTGTTCTAACTAGACACATAGGTTCTCCTGTTGCAGGGAATATAAGAGTTGAAGCATATTATTGAGGTGTAGACCACATGTTGAGGTCTACATTTGGGGTACCTAAATGAAATTAGGGTTTAGTTAAGGTCTAGTGGCAGGTTTGGGGTACAGAGAGTCAAACAGAGTTCCCCTGCAACCTCCTTGGATTCGGCGCAAGGATACGACGGTATAAGGTCTAGTAGCGGCATGGAATTCCCAATAAAAGCATTTATTGGCCCAGAGAGCTAGATTAGTAAAAGAGGTTTATTACTGAGTTTAGAAGTAAGAGATAGGTGTAGGTAGAGATAAGGAGGGCACTGGACAGAGGGTCCAGTGGACAGAGGGTCCTCACATGGTGACCATGTTTGGAATCTCTGCAAAGAGGGTTCCCAGTGTGGCCCTTTTAAGTTGGAGACTTAGCTTGAGGGGCTTTGGGGTGTAGCCCAAAGTTGCTCAGATCCGGGTGGGGCTGGGACAGGTCCGGATCTTCTATTGAATTCCCAGCATCATTATGAGCCTCAGACTGAATAATTTTTGTGACGAGGTAAAGTGACCTCCATACCAATGTGTTAGAGGCAATGTGTCCTGTAAACATGAGGCACTTTCTAGTTGTAGTCACACCCTGCCATCTCTTTTGTAAATTGTGTTCAAATTTCCCATTTGAATTGGCAGATTAAGGTTTGTGGTTCTTCAAGCAGGTAAATGAGAATGTCTTTTTCCTTTGTGTCCTCAGGGCTTATCATGTATTTATTAGGTACTTAATAAATGTTTACTGACTGACTTTAATTTTATTTTATTCTGCTTTTATTAATCAGATTAAATGTTTGTTCTCAGTATGGGAGACTTGAGTAATTATAAAAAGGATATTGTCCAGAAAAGAAGAGGAGTGGACAGTTGTTAGGGGCAGAAGCAAGACAGTGATTGACAAATAAACCTTTCAATGTCATAAGGATTTGGCACATCTAATGTATGTAGCAGAGCCAGTTAGTGAATGGCAATCCACATCTGGGTCCTCCTGATAGTTTTAAAAGATCAGGTCACCCTCTATGTTCCCAGTGTGCCACCTGGTGGTCACAGAAAATATTTTTCTCTCAAAGTTGTAGTTCTTGTGAATCTATTGTTTAGATTTAAGGTGTTTCCCTTTTGCTGAATATTTTCATCTTCATCATCATCACCATCTCCTCCTCCTCTTCCTATTCCTCCTCCTCCCAACAATTTTCAGGCACGGGCTGATCCACTTTTGAAGATCCACCAGACAAAACATGTCATATGTTTCTATTCTTTTTTTTCCATTACTCACCAGCATCTTAATTCAGACCCTCATCACTTCTTGTATGGACTGCCGCCAAGACCTCTTAATTAGTTTCATTTTAATCCATCCAGCACATGACTGATGTAATTGCCCTTAAGTGATCTGGCCATGTCACTTCCCTTCTCAAGATACTCTGTACTGCCTCTAGGATCATATATAAATTGCCTTCATTGTTTTTTAAAGTACTTCACAACCTGGTCCTAATCTATCTTTTCAGTAGTCTCATTTTACATTAATAACCCTTCCAAATTCTACAATCCAGCCAAAATGGCTTTCCCTTTGTTTCTCACACATGGTATTCCATCTCCCATTTTCTTTCTTTCCCACCACTCCAGGCAATTGGGGTTAAGCGACGTGGCCAGAGTCATACAGCTAGTAAGCGTGAGGCTGAATTTGAACTTGGATTCCTCTTGACTTCAGGGCTGATGTTCTATCCACTGTACCATCTAGCTGCCCCCTTCATTTTGAATTTCTAAGTCTTTATACTGCTTTCTATACCTGGCCTCCTTTATCTTTGATGTTTGTGGTCCCCTGATTTTAGGGCAGGGGGCTTTTGTTCTAACAAGTCAGGCAATCCTAAATCTTCTAGTTTTGGAATCTGCCTCAAAGGACTTTCTATAACTCCCCATCTAAGAATAACAATCTGTCTGATTTTGAATTGACTACTTCTCAATTCATTGCTGATTGATAATCTAATCAGTGAGAATCAAATTCTGGAAGACCACTCCTCTGTCCTATCTCTGGGTCAGAAAATTAACATGCCAATGGTAGAAAGCTGGATAAAGTTGTCGTCTGCTCCTTATTACTCTGCTATTTCTCTTTTGGAACCTAGCCCCCTGTTTTCAGCGTTAATAAACCCTTTGCCACTTAGAGACTGGTTCTGAGAATTCTTTTGCCATACCTGCAAACCCGACCTGGGGGACTCCCAAATGTTGTTTTTAGAGTATCTTACCCTTAACATCTTCAGCTCGTAGGAGTTTTTATTTCCTTCAAAATTCACCTCAGCTATCACCTTCTAAATGAAGCTTTGCCTGATCTCAAGGAGGAGGTTGTAGTATCCTTTCATTTTGTGCATATTGATTCTGTCTACTTAGACATGTATATTCTCTAACTCAATAGGATGTAAACTCCTTCTGAATAATGACTTTCATTTTTAAAATTTATATCCCTGGGTCCTAGTATAGTGCTTGCACATATTAGATACTTGTTGATTAATTTGTTTCTGCATTGGACAGATAAGTCCTCATGTAAAAGTGATTATAAAGGTTAAAGATATAGAAAGTCTTGCTATGCTGGACAAATTTGCCATAAAAGAAAAAAGAGGGATGTAGCTATAGGAAGGGGAAAATGTTCCCCTAATTCGATGATAATTCCAGGCAAGAGTTATATAGATGATTGCTTAGAATTTTAGCCAATTTTCATTCAAGAGGAAATGTCATACAGGAGAAATCAATGCAGGAGAGTGCTACATCTGGTGCAATGGATAAAGTACCCAGGCTACAATCAGGAAGAACTGAGTTCAAATCCAGCCTCAGACACTATTTAGCTATGTAGCACTGAGAAAGTCATTGTAACTCTGTAAACTTCAGTTTCCTCATTTGTAAAATGAGCTAGAAAAGGAAATGGCAAACCACTCCAGTATTTTTGGCAATAAGACCTCAAATGGGATCATGAAGAGTCAGATACAACTGAACAACAAACCTCTGCCAAACCAAAAGTCGCTTTCCTTACTTTTCTCTGAGATAAAGCTCAAAGATATCAACACTAAAAGCTGCTGGCATTATGGATCATTGATTTAATGATCCATACAATTATGTATGGACTCAGTCCCATACATTCCCAACAGTCATGCTTGGAATCAGATTTGGAATAATATCAATTACAGTCCCATAAGAGTTTACTTTAAACAGCAAGTTTAGGTCTGTATTCAATTATTATTCACGTTATTGAGAATAAATATTTAAATATTATAGACTGATCTCTCTCTTTTGGAGGCAATTAGGGTAAAGTGAATTGCATTTGGGAAGCTGGATTTGAACTCAGAGACTTCTTACTCCAGTGTCTATGCTCTATCCACTGAATCACCTATTGTCTGTAGATTGACCTCTTTATTAAATCCCTAAAACTGTAGCCTTTAAGACTGGTTGATTCAAGATATAGAGCAGTCCAGGTATAAATTCATAAATTTCATAATCATAAATTACCCAAAAACTATTAATATGGTATAAACTTACTAAACAGTATTAGGAATTTCATTCTCAGAAACCACATTTTGAAGTTTTCCAAGATAAAGATCATAGTAAGTAGCAGTCATTTCAGGCAGAGCAATAAGTTATAGGTTGGGTTACAAGACTGTCTTCCTTCTATATTCTTTTGTTTTTGTTTTGCAGTCAATCAATCAATCAATTTTTATTAAGCCCTTACAATGTGCTAAGCACTAGGGATACAAAGAGTATAGTTTGGGTATAATAAGCATTTGTGCCCACTGTGGCACAGCGTCTTATGATCTCCTCTAAAGGAGCATCTTTGTCTAGTCCCCATATAATTCTTTTGCAAATCTCATTGGCATTTTCCTTAGCCAGATGTCTCGTCATTATTTCTGTAGTAGTATTGTCTCCAATGGTTCTGATTACAGCTGTTTGCAAACGTCCCACAAAATCTGCAAAAGGTTCATTGGGACCTTGCTCTATTTTTGTGAAAGCTTTATTTCCATCTTTCTGTCCAGGGAGAGAATTCCAAGCTTTTATTGCAGCCTTAGAAATTTGCTCATACACTGGTATAGGATAATAAATCTGCTCTGAATTCTCTGCATACTGACCTTCACCAGCTAGTTGGTCAAAAGTGATTTGTCCAATAGTTCCTGTTTGCCTATTGCGTTGAGCTTGAAGCCTACATAATTCATGATACTCTGAAAGCCACAACAAATTTTGTCCCGGTTCTAAGCATGTTTTTGCTATGGATTTCCAATCATTCGGGGTTAAGATTTCATAAGACAAATTATCTAGCAACATCTTCATATAAGATGATGTAGCCCCATAAAGAGTACAACCCTTTTTCAAATCTTTAAGTTTTTCCAAATTAAAAGGAGTGTATTGTCTTTCTTTTTGACCTGAAGAGTCAATCTTTTCCATCACAGGATATACATTTATAAAATCAGATATATCTTCTCCTTTATTTTTTGCTTTAATTAATGCTTCTTCTAATCTTGTCATATTCTGCTTCACAGGAGAAGCTGACTGTGTTTCTGCCTCTCTCTCTTCCTATTCTTCCTCAGATGAGGAATGATCTAATTCCTCCTGCCGTGAAGTATCACACTTAGAATTGTACTTAACTCCATTATCTGAATTTTCCTTCTTATCACCTAGTTTAGTTGGCATTTTCTTCTTTTTCATTTTAACACTTAAATAACTTCTTATAGCCAGTTGTATTAAATTATATGTATTAAATATGTCTTTAGAAATTGAGTTAGGGCCATTTTTATTACAGAATTGACAAAGATCATCTCCTACTAATTCCCATTCATCCAGATCTAATTCTTTCTCCAGAGAGAAATAAGGACATATGTTCTTAAGTTTGTAAAAGTTCATTGATCTGCTCCATAATTATAATCAAACCTTCGCTTTCCATAACTTTAACAATGCTCTCTAAACATTTTCCTTGTACAGAAACAGAAGGCTGTTTTCTAAAGATCTGTCCCATCTTAGCTGAAATTCTACTTTAATTCTTTTAACAAAATTTCTTTGTTGTACTCACTCTAATTTCTGAGTTTGAAGAGACTTTTCTACTCCATCAGGGTCATAGGCTTTTCCACTTAAATCCACCTTCTGGAGGGAGAGGGATTCTGGGTTATCTGCCAGAGTGCTCTCTGGCCATAAGGGAGGTGTGAATTCGGACTAAGCCCTACACGAGTGAACTCCATTGAGTACTTAAATACTTATGAGCTCTCTAAAGGTGTGAACACAAGCATTGTTCAATCAGTTCCACTTAGTACCTTGTTTCAATTTCTGGCCCAAAATAATTCTTTCTAAGATTAAATTAACTCCAATGGATTAACACTTTGTAAAAGATTCTAACAAAAGCTTTTTGTTTACAAAGCATATGCATGGGTAATTTTTCCAACATTGATCCTTGCATAACCTTTTGTTGCAAATTTTCCTCTCAGTCCCTCCACCCCCTCCCCTAGCTGGCAAGTAGTCCAATACATATTAAATATGTTGAAATACATGTTAGATCCAATATGTGTATACCTATTTATACAGTCTTCTCTATTCTTAAAATGAAAGGCTTGCTATTGTAAGTATGGCTGCAGGGCCCTTTTAAAATTCAGATGGTACGGCAACAAGAAGACTTTACAACTATCAATTCTGATGGATGTGGCTCTCCTCAATATTAAGATGATTCAAACCAGTTCTACTTGTGCAGTGATGAGGAGAGCCATCTACACCCAGAGAGAGAACTTGGGGAACAGAGTGTGGAACACAACATCGAATTCTCACACTCTGTTATTTTCATGCATTGTGTTTTCTTTCTCAGTTTTTCTTTTTCTTCCTTCTTGATCTGATTTTTCTTGTGCAGCAAGATAATTGTGTAAATATGTATACATATATAGGATCTATCATGTTTTTCAACATATTTAACATGTATTGGACTACCTGCCAGCTAGGGGAGGTGGTGGGGGGAAAGAAGGGAAAATTTGCAACAAAAGGTTATATGCAAGGATCAATGTTGGAAAAATTACCCATGCATGTGCTTTGTAAATAAAAAAGCTTCAATTAAAAAAATAATAATAATAAAGAAAGAAAAAAAGAAAAGAAAAAAAATTAAACAAACAAAAAAATAAAATTCAGGGTAGAGCCAGCTAGGTGGTAGAGTGGATAGAGCAACAGCCCTGAGGTCAGGAGGGCTTGAGTTCACATAAGGTCTCAGACACTTAATACTTCCTAGATGTATGACCCTGGACAAGTCACTTAATCCCAATTGCTCTTGAAAGAAAAAAAAAAGAAAACATAAAATTCCTGTAGTGGATATAGCCATAATTCTAGAAGTTGAAAGCAGTTGCTACCAAATTAAGATGTAGTTTTAATACAGTTAGTTAAGTAGATTTAGGCAGAACTGATTTCCTTTAAGTAAGATGATTTGTAAACTTTCTCATTCTAAATAGGTATGAAACTAGCTCTTCCACCTCGGAGTCTCAAAGCTCTCAGGTTTAAGTATTATAGTAGAACATATATCACCAGCGGAGTTGAAACAAACTTAAATCTAAGTAAAATAAGTCTCAATGAAGAAAAGTTTTGAAATCTTTATTATAATCCAAATGAAATAAAACAAACGACAGAATGGCAGTTTTTAAACAATTCTTTAATAACTAAGTTTATAACAACAACCTAACAGTATCCCAATAATAGGAAAAGTCATTTTTCTAAATATGTTGATGTTACCAAGCTTCACAACATAATATGCACTTAAATTATTTTGTACTAGTTGAGATTCACAACAGTCATTATTAGGTTAGCTGGGCCAAAGACTGTCATTGCCATTAAAATTTTTCATTCTTAAAAGTTTCTGGGTGGAGGACTGATTTTTGGGTCCAGGCAAAAAGCCCTAAGAAGTTTGAGCTGATGCAGGCAGATATGGCCCATTGAAGTCTTTGAGAGTTTTCACAGAACACAGAGATAGCTAATACAATGATTCTATAATAGCAATGAAAAAGTTTGGAATATTGCAAGCATTACCAAAATGTGACAGAGACATGATGTGAATATATGCTGTTGGAAAAATGTCTCTGACAGACTTGCTTGACACAGAGTTGCCACAAAGCTACAATCTGTAAAAAATAAAATAAAATGGAATATCTTTGAAGCACAAAAAAATGAGGGCCTTTAAAAGATAGAGGGTAGAATTAATAGGTGATTGACACCAATGTATACTTGGGTCATACTTACTACTTCTGATTATAAAACAATTATTTGTACACTTCCATACTGCTACCTACTTGACTACCTTACTTTGTATCAGTTCATACAAATCTTTTTATATTTCTCTGAATCCCTTGTATTCATATCTTCTTACAATTCAATAGCATTCTATAGCATTTATTTGCCATAAGCAGTTCATTTTTTTTTTTTTAATAAAAGCTTTATTTTTCAAAACATATGCATGGCTAATTCTTCAACATTAACCTTGTGTTCCAATTTTCCCCCTCCCTCTTCTCTAGATGGCAAGTAGTCCAATATATATGTTAAACACTGTAGAAATATGTAGAAGGCCACAGACAGTGGAGGAACTCTGGGTGAGGTATAAGACCCTTCAGACCAGAGGGAATTTGCTGACAATGTCTGATATAGCTCTCATCACCCTTTGGGGACAGTTCAGTCTACTTGAGAAATCAGGGGAGTTGTGACAATCTGTTTTACTTGAAGCAGATACTTGCAGTAAAGAGGCATTTACATAATAATATCAAGGTGCTTATAGTTTAGCTGATATGTGCTGTGGTGATACAATCATACTATAATTAGCACATGCTCAGTGTGTTGTGATGTAATTGTACTAATAAGGTGTTTAAGGCTGCGTAAAATTTAAATGATCTATTTTATAATCACCTCTTTTCCTCCTTCGGTTAAGATTTTCCCCAAAGGTATTTCCTTTCCTTTTCCTCCAATGTTTAATAATGGCACTTGGGATATATCACATCTGGGCCAGTTACTATTCCCAGCTTTTTCTTTTGAAGCATCAATTCCACTTCTTCACATGGTGTACTGGGGACTGAAATCCTAAGGCTACAATTCAGCGGTGCCTCTGTCAGTGATGACGAAAATAGATTTGTAAAGAAATGCTGACAAATTTGTCCTCTTTTTTAGCTGTTTTGTTCCAGCTAGTTATATTTATGGATGTCCTTGGTAGGACGCAGCTCAATCCCATTTTATGCTAAGCCTTTCTTTATAGTCTTGTTAGCAGCTGTGTTTAGGTCACCCTGAAGGCTCTTATGCCAATTTTAAGAGAACTTTATTCTTGCTTCCAACCCCAAACCAATGCAGATTACCTTTTACAAAAAGTCTTTCCTAAACCCTTTTAATTTTGGTATCTTCCTTCTTTTATTTCCTATTTTCTCTGTATTATATAGCTTGCTTGCACATCCTGGTTTCCTTGTCTCTATTAGAGTGTGAGCTCTGGAAGGGACAGGGCTTATCTTTTGCCTCTTTTTTTTTTGCATTTTATACAAAATAAATATTCCATAATATTTCCATAATTATGGATTTCCATAAAATATCCATAATTATATAAGCATATTCTTAATAAGCAAGTATTCCATAAATAAATATTGACCGAGATCCCACTTGTTGCAGGAGCCACCTGGCGGGCAGGAGAGATCCCTTCATGTGAGAGGATGATGACGCAAGGAGACTGAGAGGCGGTTGCGCTCTCCGACCTCTCTCCTCCAGCTCTGATCTATTTCGCTTCCATTTCACAAACATGTGTCGGTATAGGCTGATGGCAATTCCTCCCAGTGTGGTGCTTCCGGAGAAAGAACCAACCGGACCCTTAAAGGTCAAGTCCCCTTTAACCCTTTAGAGGCTTTTAGGGCTTCGCATTCTGGCGCCGTCCTTAACACCACTCATCGATCGGGCAAAACGCCAAAATAAAAATAAGATAACGGCGAACTGAAACGTGTGAACGGAATACAAGAGAGAAAAAACCTGCCGCAAAATTCTTCCTCACTCACACAACAACTAATTCTTGCCCTTCCCACACTCCCAGTGGGGCGGGGCGTCGGGGATGGGGGAGGGGCGCGGGGAATCAGGGGAGGGATTAGCGAGCCTCTAAAGCCCCTGACAGCTCCCGGTCTGCGGGCCTGAGCCACGCAGGGCTCGCTACACCTGCTTTGTGATATTTACCTTTTAGTTGCAGGAAATGACATAAAGCGCTCGAGGGCCGGCATTTAAAAAAAGTCTCTGAATTTCTCGCCCGGGGCCCAGCCATTCACATTACAGGCGCCTAATAAATATTCATAGAATGGAACAGAATCGAACCTCCGCTCCCAAAGCTCTAACCTGCCCCGGCGAGAGAACGAACTTTCCCTTCTATGACGCGCCTCCCGCCGTCAGACGGCGCTAAGCGTACCACTGCCCTCTCTCCCCGCCCTTCCTCGACGCAAGCGCAGATCGATCGGGGAAACGCAGCCGCTTATTCCAGCTATTTATGCGCCTGCGTGCCAGGAAGCGCAGGCGGGCGCTTGGACCGGGAATCTGTCTACCTTGTTTGGGCCCGGTAATCTCGCGTGATTAACCTCCTCTCTACGCCTGCGCAGAGCACTCTGGAGCCGAAGGTCGTGCTGGGAAGAAGGGTTGGTTTTGAGTTCGGGGACCGCTACGCCATTTCAGTGTTGGCCCGGTCGCGTCGGCTGATAGCCGAATCTCTCATCCCTCCGCCAAGATGCCGCGTATTATGATTAAAGGGGGCGTATGGAGGAATACGGAGGTGAGTTTCTTCTTCCTGCCACTCTACCTGGCCTCCCGCGGTGGTGTGTGCGCATGCGCCGTCTGCTGTTCTAGAGGCTATGGGGGCGGGGAGGGGAGGGGAGGGGAGGGGGTGGTCAGAATCCTAAAGTGTGTAAAGTTGGAAGGGACCTTAAAGGTCTCCATCCTTGTGCCTTTCCCCTGCTTCCCTTCGCCCTTTATGACTTGACGCCACCCTGCCTTTCCAGGGTTATCTCCTTGCTTCCGCGCAGTCTACGATCCAGTCAAAACTGGACAACTGGGCAGCGCTCCATGAACATCCTGCGCCCAACCTCCCACTCTTGGTGCCTTTGCTCTTGCTGTTCTTTCTCCCGCCGTGTCCTTCCTACCTATCATGTAACGTTACATTTCTCTTTATCCTCTAACGCCCAGTTTAAAAGTCTAATTTGCAGAGAGCAAGCCCATTGCCTTCCTAGACAGTCGTTGTCATTTTAAATGACTAACTTCTAAGGAGTTTTTCTTTATATGAAAGCGAAATTTGTCTTCTGCCAACTCGGTGGTAATAATAATAGCCAGCAGAGTTTGCAAAGTGCTTTATATTTGATCTTCACTATCTCCCTGGGAGGAATTTGCTGTTAATTAATTGGTTTAATTAATCGTCTGATCTGCCCAGGGTCACACTAGTGTTGTGTCTGAGGCAGGTTTTGAATTTATGTCCTCCTGATTCTAAGTAGGGTTCTATGTCTTGTGCCGCCTGTCTGCTGCTTGTATTTTCATTGACTATAGTTGATTGTGTTTTCTGAACGAATTTAATCCTCCTTCCAAAAAATTTTTTTGTTATTCTGAACTTGACAATCACCAAGAAAATGACCGTTTCCATGTTCAACAAACAAAAAAGATTATAAAACTGCAAATATTGCTTATAGCTTTAAAAAAAAAAAAGAATATGAGGGGCAGCTAGTTGGTATGGTGGATAGAGCATCAGCCCTGAAGTCAGGAGGACCTGAGTTCAAATTTAGCCTCAGACACTTAACACTTCCTAGCTGTGTGACCCCTGGGCAAGTCACTTAACTTCAATTGCCTCAAGGGAAAAAAAAAAAAAAATATATATATATATATACACACACACACACACACACACACACACACACTTATATATCTATATATATAAATTCAATTTGTTAGTTTTAAAGTTGTCCTTTTCTTTTTTAGACTCAGAACCATCTATTTTTCCTATTTTTATATTTCCCAATGGCTCTTCCTTCCTTCCTTTTTTTCCTTTCTTTATTGCTATTAAACACAGTCAAGCAAAACAGATCTACTTGTTGGCCAGAATAGAAAATGCCACTTTCTGCATTTTTTGTCTATTATTTCTCTTAAAGTGGCAACAGTTCAGTTTCAGATAGATTGAAGACCTAAATTCAGATCTGAAGCTTAATATCTTTGTGACATTGAGCCAGTCAATATTCCTGAGTTTAACTTTTCTCATTTCCAAAAGAAGGGGTTTATGATTATACTGCCTTTGATATTTCTTCATACTGTAGCAGATCTGTGTTCTTGTAAGGTATTTGTAGATAGCTTTCCTGTCCTGATGAACTTTCTCTTCTTCAGGCAGATTATTCCTTTTTCTGGTGCCCTAGTTGATAATAGCACATTTTCAGCTGGGATGATGGAAAGTGTTAGAGCTAAGTCCCGAAAGACAGTAATGATTCTTAAAGCTTTGGATGTAGGAGGGAGTTTATTTCAGATATGAGAAAATAGCTTGAGCACATGGAGGTGAGTATTCTGAGTGATTCAGATTTCTGGAAAATAAAGAGTGTAAGAAGGGAGAGTAAGGTGAAATACTATTGGAAAAAGCATATTGGAGCTGGGTTATGGGGAATTGTTCAAGACTAAGAAATTTGCATTTATAAACAGTAGGCAAGATTTTTTGAGCAGGCGTGATATGATTTAGATCTTTGCCTTGGGAAGGTTATTTGGGTATTTTCTGAAGAATTGTGTAGAGAAGAAACTGTAGGAACTGTTATCATAGTTCACAGAGGACATGTTGTGAACTTGGCTTATTAGGATAGAAATGGTTACATCTTAGTTGAAGCTAAGGTTCAGAACATTTGGGTTCATTTAATAGAGTTGGAATTCTGGAATACAGCCAGTGGGTAGGATGGGTAGGATAACATAGGAAAGCTGCCTATTCAACAATTCTCCTGTGTTAACTCTATAAAACTTTGCTAGCTGTTGGGGATGATAAAAGAAGTCTAGATTAAAAAAGGATTTCTGTCAGAGAGCTTATCAAAATGTGTGGTAGGGGGAAGTTTAATATGCTTTTGAGCAATTTCTGGGGTTTATTGGATTCTTTTAAATCTAACTTTGTTTATCATTAGTGCAGAATAACACTACATAAGGCATATGGATACGAAAGCTAGCATCAATCAGGAAAATTTGTGTGAAAGTCATATCTGACACATATTTGTCTTGACTTTGTGCAAGTCATTTACTTTTCAATGCTTTGAGTAGTTCTCCAAGACTATAAGTTGTATAAATTGCAAAGCAAGTGCTGATTTACATTAGCCATCTTTCATATCCCTATCCTCCCCTCCCCACCCCCACACAATATTCTGCCCAGAGTACTTTATCTCTATCAGGAGTTGAATAGTCTGATTCATCATCAATCCTCTGAAATCATGATTGCTTGTTATGCTGATCAGAGTTCCTAATTCTTTGAGATTGTTTGTCACTGTATAAAATTGTTTTAGTTTTGTTCACCTTATTCTTCATCATTTTATCTGTCTTCCCAGATTTCTCTGAAATGATCCCATTCATCATTTCTCACAGCACAATAATATCACATTACATTCAATTCCAAAACTTGTTCATTCATACCCCAATTTATGGGTACACCCTCAGATTCCATTTCTTTGTCACTTCAAAAAGAGCTAGAAATATTTTATATAGCCTTAGTTTATTCCCCCCCCCCTCCCTTAAATCCACTCTTCCCCCTTAATCTTCCCCTCCCTACTACTTCTCTTTCCCTGTTAATAAAATATATATTTTTTGTTCACGCGCGTGTTGTGTGTGTGTGTGTGTGTGTGTATGTGTGTGTGTGTATTCTTCCATCTTTGGATTGAATCAGATGAGAGCAAGGTTCAAGTATCAATTACTCCCCCTACACAGAGGACGGAGGGGGCAAATCTCCTTATTTATATAAATGTCTGCTTGTACATGCTGTTTATATGAGAGAACTTCTCTCCTCCTTCACTTAAAATTTTTCTATTCTTTTGAGATCATCAAGAAATAACAAAACCACTTCTATATCTTGCCTAATTGGGCTTTCTCAATGACTTCTGATAAATGATTGGGCTGAGAGGAGAGACAGATTATCTCCAGTTATTAGAGTATAAGCAGTCTATCCTTATCTAGTCCCTTATGGTTGTTCATTTGTGTTTTATATTTCTCTTAACTCTTTTGTTTGAACTGAAAAATTTCTATGCAGCTCTGGTCTTTTCATCAAGGAAGATAAGTTATTTTATTTTTAGTTTTATTGTTGTAATAATAGCTTTTTACTTTTCAAAATACATGCAAAGATAGTTTTCAACATTCACCCTTTCAAAACCTTGTGTTCAAATTTTTCTCCCTCTTCTCCCCCTCCCTAGACAGCAAGTATTCCAATATAAGTTAAACGTGTACAATTCTCCTAAGCATATTTCCACATTTATCATGCTACACAAGAAAAACCAAATTAAAAGGGAAAAAGTAAGCAAATAACAAAAAAGTTGAAAATACCATGTTGTCCCTAGTCCTCTCTCTGGATGTAGATGTCTCTCTCCATCACAAGTCTGTTGGAACTGGCCTGAATCATCTCATTTATTCAAAAGAGTCACGTCCATTAGAGTTGATCATTACATAATCTTCTTGTGGCTGTGTACAATGATCTCCTAGTTCTACTCCATTTAGCATGAGTTCATATAAGTCTCCCCAGGCTTCTCTGTAATCATCCTGTTGATTGTTTCTTATAGAACAGTAATATTCCATAACATTCATATACCATAACTTATTCAGACATTCTCCAACTGATGGACATCCACTGAGTTTCCAGTTCCTTGCTCCTACAAAAAGGGCTGCCACAAACTTTTTGCAAATGTAGGTGGGAAGATAAGTTGTAAGAAGACAGGGAAGGGTAGGAAGGATCCAGGTTATCAAGAACTTTAAATACCAAACAAAGGATTTGATCCTGGAGGTAATAGAGCCTTTGGAACTTATTGAACAGGAGTATGACAAGGTCATAATATACTTTAATTTAAACATTTAAACATTTCACAATTAAGATATACCAATACCTTTTTTATGATCCATGAAGTTACAGGCCCAGGCCCATAGTAGAAATATTAAGCCAGTATAATAATAATAGCAAGGTAAACTTTATATAATGGTTTAATGTTTGCCAAGTGGATTATATTTACTCATCGTTGAAGTGAATACTTTATTGTCCTCACTTTACTGAGGAGGAAAATGAAGTGAGGTCAGGTTTCTTGTAATTAATACAGTAAGTGAATGTCAGTGGTAAAATTCACATCTAAGCCTACTGGATTACATGTCCAACTTTCTGTCCACTGTGATATAGTAGGAAAGGACTTGATGGAAGAATCAGAAGAGTTAATATCAGTTCTGCCAGGTGTCAGCCAGGTGACTTTGGGAATCACTTTTTTGGCCTTGATTTCTTCATTGGTGGAATGAAACCATTGAATCATTTAATTTTTTCATTTCTTTTCCAGCTCCACAATTCCTGATCTTCCTTTTTTTTGGGGGGGGGAAGAAGTAATGTTCCCTAATCTTGTTTGGAAAACCATAGAAACCTGCTGTATTGATTCTTTCTAATAAATAATTTTTGTTATATCCTTTTCTTGTTCATTTCCTTAGGATGAAATTCTCAAAGCGGCGGTAATGAAATATGGGAAGAATCAATGGTCTCGGATTGCTTCCCTGTTGCATAGGAAATCAGCAAAACAGTGCAAGGCCAGATGGTATGTGCAAGTCAGTGAGGGGAAGCTGGAAAAAACTTAATATGTACTTAGTTTTAATGGGGGACACATGGCAGTTCTTTAAATTTAATTAAGGAAAGAGCTGGAATTAGAGTGTGGTGTAAAGATCTGAGAGTCAGGAAAACTGGGTCCTAATCCTGGTCTTCTCATAAACTTGTTTGACTTGGAGCAAGTTACTACACATATTTGGGCCTCAGTTTCCCAGCAAGTTGGAATAAGTATAGTTGCCCTATGCTATAGACCTATGAGAGTGGAAGGAATATTTCAAGACTTTAGAAACTTTAAAGCGTAAGTGGAAGTAACAAGGAGGTTTAGGAATAGATTCCCAACTAAAAGTATAGTTTTGACATTGGGAAAATTTCATCTATAGTCCCACTATTCCAGTGAAAAATATTGCAGTTTCATAGAATATGTTTAAATGTATAAAAATGTATTTTATACCAAAATAACCCATAATATTATCCTAAATACATCTGGGAGTGTTTACAAATGGGGAAATCTGACCCTGAGTGGAACCTTATGAGCAGAGTGACTTCAACAATGATGGTGAAAGGGGAGAGCAAAACTTACTAGCTCTCAGAGCAGATAGGGAGTTATTAGAGATATTAATATGATAATAAAAAAGAGGAAGAAGGTAGCCTCAAAGGGAAGGGAACAACATAATTTGCAGCATGTTTTTTAGGACAAGAAACTTATAAGGGGTCCATGAAGGGTACAAAAGAATTAATCCATGTTATTAGTTATCGAATAACACCATTTCTTTGTGACAGGTATGAATGGCTGGATCCAAGCATTAAAAAAACAGAATGGTCTAGGGAGGAGGAAGAAAAGCTTTTACATCTGGCCAAATTGATGCCAACCCAGTGGAGAACCATTGCCCCGATCATCGGGCGGACAGCTGCACAGTGCTTGGAGCACTATGAATTTCTCCTGTGAGTGAGTCTTTGAAAACAAACAAACCATTTGAATCATACATAGTATATGTTGAAAAAAACTTTGGATTACTTCTTTTGATGATAAATAATTTTAAATCTGAATAAAAGTAAAACAAGTTAGTTTAAAAGAAAATTCTTTAATGTATAAAATCAATGTCAATAGCCCTTATGTTGTTTAGATTTAAGCCTGTCATCTGCTAACATGAATTAATCAGGAGGAGGGTGAGTTGTCTCAGATTTCAGTTAAATTGAAGAAAAATTAGGAAAAAATAGGATATAAAATAAAGTGTGTGTTTCCTATTAGTCCTTAGATTAATAGGCACAGTTCTTTGAAGTTCTTTAATATTTGTTTTATTAGTTGAACTCCAACTTGATTTTTGTAGTAACATACACAATATATTCAAATCTTGAAGTCCTCTTAAGGACATTTCAAAGATTTGCTGAATTTCACTAGAATAAGGTTTTGAAAGCTATGGTTACTCTTAACATGGAAATATTTTTTAAGCACATGAACAAAAATCAATTTCCCCTTAAAATTTCTTGGGGATAGTAAGATTCTATATATTTTATTTTTTCATTTATATATTCTAATTATTTTAAGAATTACTTAAATCTGAATGGATACCTTGGAATCACAATGATTGAGAGCTCTGTTTAGGGAAGAAGGAAATAGTATACAACAAAATCATTAACTTTGCAGTTAAACCTTAGGCTATGGACAGTGTTCTGGGTATACAGTTCCAATCCTTTTTTTCTCCTGCTGTTTAAAAATGTTAGGTTAATGTCTTCCGTGATTTCTCTCTCTGTGGAAGAGGGCTAAATAGCCTTTTAAGTGATTTAAGTAATTTGAAGACTAACATAGCCTTTCCTTGATTCTCTTGAAATAGGGTGACCATAACCACAAAAAGATTTTACTTTAAAAACTAATGGCTACAGAGAAAGAAAACTGTAGTCTACTCTAACTAATGAATATTAATGCAAAAAATTTAAATAAATTCTTATAAGGGGACTAAAAAATATTTATCCAGAAAGTAATTCATCATGAGCAGTTTGGATTCATGCTAAGGATGCAAGAATGGCTCGACATTAGGAAAAAATGAATATAATTCATTCTCTCAGCAACAAAGATAACAAAAGCCATGTGGTTATTTTAATAGATGCAGAAAGAACTTTTGACAAGATATGGCATTCATCATAAAAACTCTAAAACACATAGCTGTGAAAAGGCATTTTTTTAAAAATATTAAAAACATACATATTTTTGGGATTTCTAAAGTAATAGATAAGGGGAATATTATGGATAACATGTAGGTTATCTAGATTTTAGCAAAGATTTTATAAGTATCTTGTAGTAGAGAAGAGATATGGGTTAGGTGAACATGTAATTAGATTTAGGATTCAGAACTAGTTGAATAATTAGACTCAAATAATAATTGTTAATGTTTCATTACCAACATGGCAAAAGAAGTGAAGTGTTCCTGGGATGTGATCTTTAAATCTACAAATAACCTAGAGTTGTTGGGGAATAGCTCACACTTTATGACAAAATCAGATTTCAATGAATCTGTTAATTTAAAATTTATTAGAAACAACTGTAAAGTCTTTCCCTTGGGCACGCAAATGCCAGCTTCAGAAGTCCAGGGTGGTAAAGATATGGTTAAATAGCAATACTGAAAAAGATCTGGATACTTTAGGGAACTGAAGGCTCAATGTGAGTCATCAGAACAATGTGTCTGCCAAAAAAGATTATGTGACCTTGACTTCATTAAGAAAGATAATGCTTCCAGGAAATAGATCATACTTCTACCACACTCTGCCTTTGTTAGACCTTATCTGGAGTATTGTATCCAGTTTTGGATACCTAGAGAAAATAAGACTCAGGGGGATGTAGTTGCTGAAAGGGTCGTTATGTGAAGGAGGCTTAAATTTGTTCTATTTGGTCACAGAGGAGAGTACTTGCAGCAAAAGGTGTAAGTTGCCAAGAGGGCATTTTTAGGCTTGATGTCAACTAAAACTTTCTGTCAATACTTTTCAGAAATAGAATGGGCTACTTCCCTTATCTTGAAGTCTTCAGGTTAGATGGAATGACCAGTTGTCATTTATATTATAGATTGGATTAGATGACTATTGAAAGATTTTTTTCCATCCTCACATTCTCTTGATTCTGTGACTTCATGTTTCTCAAAACGAGGTTTCCAGACACTAGCAGGAATAAAGCAAGCATACTCAGTTTTCTTCATAATTATTCAGTATAATTCTAAAAGGGCTAGCTGTACAGTAAGCTAAGACAACAAAATCAAAGGCATAAAGGCATTGCAAACTATCTCTTTGCAGATGACATCATGGTTATATAAAAAACCTCATGGTATCAGTGAAGAAATTAAGATGATAGTTTCAGTAAGGTTTCAGGATGAAAAAATAAATTCATAAGCTCATAGCTTTTCTTTACAGTATTAACAAAAACCAAGAAATAATCATATCTAAAAGCTAATACTAATTAATTGCTAACCTCATGCTTTAAGACTTACAGAGTACTTTGCATAAAAATTTGTTCAAAATTACCACAAACTACATTATAGAGTGGTAGATATTGATATGTCCTTACAGTGCAAGAAAATTTGGGTTCAAGTACTTCCTCTCTGTTTGTTCAGCCTATGTGATTTTTGTACATGTTCTTTCAAAGGTTCATCATAGGGGATATACTTAACATGCTGGAGACCTTTTTTTCATTTTCCTCAAGGTGCCAGTGGAGCTCTCTGGTTAATTCTTTATTCTTGCTGTGTGACCAACTCATCTTCATTTTCTATCAAAGGATGTCTTTTTTTCTTTTTTTAATTAGTTAATTTATTTTAATACATATTGCTTTATGAATCATGTTGGGAGAGAAAAATCAGAACAAAAGGGGAAAAAATTATGGGAGAGAAAAAAAAAAACAAGGAGTGAATGGCATTTTCTGTCCAATTTCTATTGGGATTGCTTTGGATAACTGAATTACTGAGAAGAACCAAGTCTTTCATAGTTGATCATCACACATTTTTGCTGTTATTGTGTACAATATATTCCTGGTTTTGCTTGTTTTGCTCAGCATCAATTCATATAAATCTTTCCAGACCTTTCTAAAATTAGCTTGTTTATTTTTTTATAGACTAATATTATTCCATTACCTTCATATACTACATTTATGATGTCTTTTTTTCTTCAGAGTTCCTTATTAGTTATATTGAACAGTTTACAACACCCACCATGTGCCTTTCTATCGCCTTCTGTGATTTTTTTTTAGTTCTCATTTTTAGAGTTCCAAATGCAGTTGAATTTGTCCTTCTATTATATCGCAACACCAGTTGAATATTAATAATTGAAAAAATTGGCCTTTGCTTTCATGGAACTCCTGGGTCAGTAAAAGAACTCTGCAATTTCTTGAAGGTAATCCAGCTTGCTCGCCTTTTCCTGTTTAACTCTGGGCCTAACTAATTCATCTGTCTTGTCTGTTCAAGATATACATACCATTGGATCATCTCTCCAGTATACTTATTCAGTTGTTTCTTGAAATTCTGGCAGTTGGCCTGTTCTGTGTGGGTGGTTGAGCCAATTTTTATTAAGAGGTTATAATCCTCTTCTGAGAGGCCCTAATCTACTCAGTGTCATCTGCAAATAGGAGCATTTGCAGGACCTGACCACATCTACAGGTAACCCCTTTTTGACAAGGACTATGTGCTGAATCTCCATCATCACAGTGGTGAATACCTTTGGAGAACATATGTGTCCCTTTTATATAACTGAGGGTTATCAAATGGTAATTTCTGTTATTTCTTCTTAAAAAATTTGATTTTTTTTTGACACATAGATGGGGACATGTAAAAGAATCAGTAAGATATAGCATTTTGTCTTACTGATTCAAAAAACAGTTTCATAATCAACAAGTACCAAACACAATGAAATCATATATTCTTTACATCTTTCAGTTAATTGTGAAATGATAATATATGATCTACTGTTTAAGGTAGCTCACAAAAGCCTGCTTATTCCCTCATCAGGGATGTCCTTGATTCATATATAGACGACTCTCGAAGATTTTATATAGATGAGGGGAATTGGCATATAGGCTTGTAATTATTGCTATTCTCTTAATTGCCTTTTTTTGGGTATAAGGTCTGAAGTTTTTTCCATACCTTTTACATATTCCCTTCACTCAGATACTTGGTATATTAGTCTCTCGATTTACTCTGCCTCCTGCAGAGACAGCTCTTTCCCTCTTTCCCTTCATTTCCCCTCCTTTTTTCTCTTACACACACATACATATTTGCCTTTTCCTCATCTTTGTTCTCTTTAGAGCTACTAATCCTTGAGGGAGAAAGAACATTTTGTTAAAATGGCTTTTGTAATTCTTTTCCATTTTTCTAATGTTTCTGTTCTCTTCCCTACTTTAATCCTTGAATGACTTTGAGATGATTTGGTTTATTTACATATCTTGCCAAACTTTGAAATGGTTTTACTCTACACTTTTTCATGAAATGATTCTCTTCATAATTGTTCATCATTCTTTTTTTTTTTGTAAATTTTTGCCTATTTTTTATTTTCAAAATATATGCAGTTTTCAACATTGACTCTTGCAAAAGCTTGTGTTCCAAATTTTTTCTCCCTTCCTTCCTTCCTTCCTTCCTTCCACTCTTTCCCTTAGACAGCAAGTAATCCAATATATGTAAAACATGTGCAATTCTTCTATACATATTAACACATTTATCATGCTGCACAAGAAAAATCAGATCAAAAGGGGGGAAAAATGAGAAAGAAAACAAAAAAACAAGCAAAGAACAGCCAAAAAAATGAAAATACTATGTGGTGATTCATATTCAGTCCCCGTAGTCCTCTCTCTGAATGTGGATGGCTCTTTCCATCACAAGTCTATTGGAATTGGCCTGAATCACCTCACTGTTACAATGAGCCATATCCATCAGAGTTGATCATCGCATAATCATGTTGTTGCTCTGTACAATATTCTCTTGGTTCTTCTCACTTCATATCAGTTCATGTAAGTCTCTCCAGACCTTTCTGAAATCATCCTTTTTTTCATTTCTTACAGAACAATAATATTCCATAACATTCATATACCATAACTTACTCAGCCATTCTCTCACTGATGGGCATCTGCTCAGTTTCCAGTTCATTGCCACCACAAAAAGGCCTGCTACAAACATTTTTGCACATGTGGGTCCTTTTTCCTTTTTTATGATCTCTTTGGACCCAGTAAAGACATTGTTGGATCAGAGGGTATGCAGAGTTTGATAGCCCTTTGGGCATTGTTCCATATTGCTCTTCAAAATGGTTTGATCAGTTTTACAACTCCACCAACAATGTATTAGTGTCCCAATTTTCCCATATCCCCTCCAACATTTATCATTATTTTTGCCTATCATTTTAGCCAATCTGAGAGGTGTGTAGTGATATCTCAGAGTTGTATTAGTTTACATTTCTCTGATCAATAGTGATTTAGAGAATTTTTTCACAAGGCTAGAAATGGTTTCAATTTCTTTATCTGAAAATTGTTCATGTCCTTTGACCATTTATCAATTGGAGAGTGTCTTATATTCTTATAAATTTGAGTCAGTTCTCTCTAGTTTAGGAATGAGCCCTTGATTAGAGGTCTTGAATGTAAAATTTTTTCCTCAGTTTTTTGCTTCCCTTCTAATCTTGTCTGCATTGGTTTTGTTTGTACAAAAGCTTTTTAATATAATAAAGTTATCCATTTTGCATTTCATAATGTCCTCTAGGTTTTTTTTTTGTTTTTTTTTTGGCCACAAATTTCTTCTCCACAGATCTGAGAGGTAGATTTTTTTTTTTTGTTCTATTTTGCTTATAGTATCACTCTTTCTGTCTAAATCATGAACCCATTTTGACCTTATCTTTGTATAGGGTGCGAGAGGGTGTTAGGTGTGGGTCAATGTCTAGTTTCTGCCATACTAATTTACAATTTTCCCAGCAGAGTTTGTCATATAGTGAGTTCTTATTCCAGAAGCTGGGGTCTTTGGGTTTGTCAAACACTAGATTACTATAATCATTGACTATTGTGTCTTGTGAACCTTATTTATTCTACTGATTGACTACTCTATTTTTTAGCCAGTACCAAATGGCTTTGATGACCGCTGCTTTATAATATAGTTTTAGGTCTGGTACAGTTTGCCTATTTGTATTTGTAGCAACATTACCTTTGGTAGCCATCTTTTTGTTTGTCAAATAAGTCTGAGGTTTCCTAAGATCTTGTTTGGCCTTTTTTTATCCTTTTTTTTTTTGTGACAATTAATTTACATTGATTGAACTTGTTTCAAATGATTAGATTTGGTTTCTGTATAATTTCTGTTGTTTATTTCCTGTTTTTCGTTTTAAATAATTTGTTGAAATAGTTTCAGCATTAAGTTGTTTTCAGTCACACAACTTTTTTTCCATTAATTTTCTTAATTTTTTATTTTAAACTCATCTTGAGCTTAAATGCTAAGTTTAGGGTCTGACTAGTAAGATAGATGATTCAGGTATGATGGGAACTGATTCATATCAACACCACTTCTTTTTCTGTCAAAATATAATTTATTTTTGTCCTTTGTGGTGTTATTTGGTACTCATCAGATTCAGTGTCTGTTGATTCATTTTTTTTGAAGAGTATATTCCTAATATAAAGGTGTGAGACTTTTCTGTAAATTTTCAGTCTTTGGTGTCTCTCATTCCTCTTCTTGAATCATGCTTTCCTCTGTATCTAGCCCATCCTTACCTTCTCTCACGTTTACATTTAAGTTACCAATTTGTCTGAACATATGTTGATTTGATTCAGAGCCTCTTATCCCATTCTTAGTAGAATTTGTTTACCCCTAAATCACAGCAACCAATGTTAGTGCATAAGCTGCAATAATTTATGTGGTAATTTTTTTGCAAATGCTTGTTAGTTTTACAATAATTGATGACCAAATATGCTTTGAAATAATGTTTCTTGTTGCATGTGGGTATATGATAAAAGTTACTATGCCAGCTTCTTTCTTCGCCATCCATCTATTTAGCTGCAAATTCCTTTTTCTAGTTTAATTTATAGCAGGAATCTCAAGATGGATATGATTCAGTTTCTCTAGGAATATGTTTGTTGGTATGGTCATTGAACAAGGATCTCACATTTAAGATATCAACAGTCAAGGTTTAATAATGGTCTGAAAATTGTGAAATTCTTAGCACCTTCTTTGTTTCATTTCCTGCCCCTCTGCCAGCAACCCTGCAGGAATGGAAGGGGGCATGCCCAGGACTGAGGATTGTTTGAATAAATAAAACCTGCAAGACACTTTTTGATAAAAAGAAAGGGATACGGTTACTAGTTCATGGGACTGCAATATAAAAGCTCACACCATGAAAAGAGATTAGGTATCATTCACAATTATGGGAAAAGAGATTTTCATCTAAACAAGGGAGCTAGAACATAAAAAACTAGAAAATTTTGACTTCATAAAAGTTTTTTAATTAGAGGAGAAACAGCAGTGTGGAGAATACTTATATTTTTTCATAGACACAAGTCTGATGAGCAAAGTAATACAGGGATTTGACATTTCTGGAGTAAATGTAGCAGTGATGGTAAAGGAGACAGAAGATTAAGTGTCAGTTTTCAAATTAAATATTAATTGTGAAGTAAAATGTTTGGTATAGCAATTTTTTTTTCCCTGCCACCTTTTATTTAATAAAAGCAGGAAGAAATTAGTGAAGAGAGATGGCTTTTTTTTTCTTTGAGAACTTTTAATTTTGGCTTATTTAATAGACAGAATCCTAAGGCTGTGGGAAGTATAAATTTCTAAGAATAAGTAATTGAAAGATGTAGGTATAAGGATAAGATTCTGCAGGTCTTGGCCCTCAGTTTCCCTTCACATCCATGGACAGTGAACTATTAATTCACTCCTATTTTACAGCTGCTGAATAACCCTGGGAGCAAATATAGCTTAAACACTGTCCTGGGTGGGTTCTGGACAAATCCATCAAGGATGCATTATCTATATATTGGAACTAGCCATTCCAGGAGTAAAGCTTCACTCTTGAAAGACTCTGGTAGGACTGGCCCCCCTTCTGGATTCGCTCAAGAAAGTGAACTCAGTATTGCTGGCATTTAGTCACCTTTGTTCATGGGCTATTTAAGTCATGATAGATCAGTACCCAAATTGGAATCTCACCCGTGGAGAGGATGCTCTGCTGGGATCCTCCTGGTCGGGATTTGCAGGATTGTGATCTGAGATTCCCCAGCCAGAGGACCAATGTTAGTGCTTCCCTTAATTGGTGATGTAGTCTGTCTTCTCTTGCTCTCTTGTCTATGTATCTCTTTATATTGTATAATCATATTAATCATAGGATGCATTAAGTGTCTTTGTTATAAGAACTGCACTGTCAAGTCTTGTTTTCCTTTTTTATAATTCATTGTTATTAAACAATTAAATACAACCTGGTATCTTAGGTCCTGTTGTGGGAGTGAGCCATTACATAGGAGCAAATTCATAAATCTTAATTTATGTAATTCCTTCTTTCCAGGGATAAAGCTGCCCAAAGAGACAATGAAGAGGAGACAGCAGATGATCCACGAAAACTTAAACCTGGGGAGATTGATCCAAATCCAGAAACAAAACCAGCCAGGCCTGATCCAATTGATATGGACGAGGGCAAGTGTTTTCCCATGATGAAATTGTTTTAACTTTGAATTGCTCAGATTTTTTTTTTTTTTTTTTTTACCTCTCTGGAGTTTCTTAACTTGGAAACCTTTTGGCAATTATTCTTTCTCTTTAACACTTTCTCTTTTCTTTAATGGTTTCCATTTTTTTTTGTTTCCTTTCACAAATTAATTGTTCTTTTAACCAGTGATTCTTTTATCTAATTGTCTTCAAAGGAACAATAGTTATTGTGGAGAAGAGGGGAAGTCAGGATATCCGAATCTTGTTCCTAATTCTATTGTGGGTGATTTAGGTCATCTTGGGAGGAAGTTTAATGTCTCTTAGCCCTAGCTTGCAAATACATTTGACACTTGGTAACAGCTCATTTATCCTAGGGTTAGGATCAGATGGGATAATATTTGTAAAGCACTTAGTACAATGCTTGAAGTGCTATATAAATTCTAGCTATTATTATTACCTCACAGGATTATTGTGAGGCCCAATGAAATGATAGATATGAGAATACTTTGAAAAAGTTAAAAATGCTATCTATATGCACTAAATTCTACACAAACATATAAATCTTCAAAATGACTCATAATAGTAACTCATATTAGTAATGGTGTTTTATAGTGAGGGCAAACCTATAAAAGGAGATAATACTAAAAGGAAATTTACTTGAGGGGAAAAGATATTTAAAATATGAATTAACCCTCTAGTATGTGCTTGATTTTACTAGAGATACTGAGTTGATGATGGAACAGAAAAGATTCTCTTTTTTGGATCTCTACACGAGTATTGGGTGTTAAATTTCCATCTTTTTTTTTTTTTTTTAAAGTGTATTTAAAAAGAGTCAATTATGTGAAAGCCCATTCAGTTTTATTATGCAACAGGAAAGAATCATTTGTACTATATAGGTTCCTAGTATCTTCCTTTTTCTGAGGGAAAGGCATTAAGGATTTTTTCTCCTCCACAGATGAACTTGAAATGCTCTCAGAAGCTAGAGCCCGTTTGGCAAATACCCAGGGAAAGAAGGCCAAGAGAAAAGCAAGAGAGAAACAACTGGAAGAAGCAAGGTCTCTCTTATTTTTTTTTTTTCACTGAGTCATTTGTTAATCAAAATAGTCACAAACCCATTGAAAATATTGTGCTTTTTTTTTTTAAACTATGTCTTGAATATTAAAGAATTGTTCATCTTTTCTTAGTGTTAGCCCTTAATTTCATTGTCCTAATATTTTGATGGTATCCTAATTTTTTCCTTATTGAATAAGCATTATAATTGCAGAAATGGTAAGTTTTTGAAGTCATAGCAGAAATAATGTTTTTTATTGCTTGGAATTTACTTTTTGCTAGCTATTTATATGATATACTAATACTTTTCAAAAAGAGGATAATGGTTTTATGACTAGAAGATACCCTATGTTTTGACATGCCTGCTAATTAAGTATGAAGAACTACTGACATATCAGGAATTCTTCTGATTAATAAGAGAGTCCTTTCTAACTAAATGTTAGATTTTTCCTTTAATTTTATGGAAATGCTTTTCTATTTAATTTTAGAAGGAAAATTTGCTCTTAACATTTTCTAACTTTTTGGAAATGCCTTTCCTTTTTAATTCTAGAAGGAAAATTTGCTCTTATCATTTTCTGATTCCTCAGGCGCCTTGCTGCCCTTCAAAAGAGAAGAGAACTTCGAGCAGCTGGCATAGAAATTCAGAAGAAAAGGAAAAAGAAAAGAGGAGTAGATTATAATGCAGAAATTCCATTTGAAAAAAAGCCTGCTCCAGGTTTTTATGATACATCTGAAGAAAATTATCAGGCACTTGATGCTGACTTTAAGAAATTACGACAACAAGATCTTGATGGGGAGTTAAGATCGTAAGTAGCCTTTTTAATTTTTAAAAAAATTTTCATTATAAAGTGGTACTATCACAAAAAACACTCAGAAGGAGTAAAACCTTATATAAAACCCTTAAAACCATTTAACAGAGTAGAACTAAATGAACAATAAAAAAAAGCATCCTTCCAAGTTGAATCAATCATATTTGAAATCATATGTAACATTTCATATCCATAATTAACATGCCTCCATTTTCTTTTAAAAATAATTATCTTTTATTATCATATTGCCTTCATTTACAAACATCTCTTACCCCCAATCCACCCAACTGGTCTTTGTAACAAAGAATTAAAGAAAGAGGAATATAGAATCAGTTCAGGAAAACTAATCAATATTTCATCTCAGCCAAACTGCATAGACATTTCATAGCCCTTTCTCCCATCTCTGCAAAGAAGAGAGGGAGTGACATACATTCACTTTTCTGCTTTGTTCACTATAATTGTACAGCATTCAGTTTTATTTTTTTGTTCTTTCCATTTACATTGTTGTACTGATGTATATTGTTTTTCTCATTCTGCTCACTTTACAAAGTCTTCCCATTATAATCATCATCTCTTATGCTACAACAGTATTCCAAACCATACCCCAATTTGTGTTTACTCACTTTTTTCCCCATTATTTTAGCACCAAAAAATGTTGCTCTTAATAGATTAATGTTTATGGATCCTTTTTTTTTTTTTTAATCATCGACTACTTTAAGATATATGTCTAGCAGTGGGATTACTGTGGAAGGACTTGGACATTTTATTAACCTTATTTCTGTTTTCCAAATTACTTTCTAGAATGTTTGTACCAATTTATAGTTATACCAGTAGTACATGTGAAGGGGTGTGAGAATTGAGAATTGAGAGATCCTCTAACAGCAATGGGTTCCCTGTTGGTTAGTGGTAGGTTTTGTGAAAGAATTTGCTAGATCCCCAATGAATATAGGTTGGAGGTTTATAGCAAGAATGGGTTTATTTATGCTAAGAAGACAGCTTTCTTAGGGGGCAAACTCCTGATTAGGAATTAGCAGAGATGGATTGACAAGCCTTTGGTTTGTCATGGCCCCTAGCTGGGACTATTCTTCAACTCAGTAGAGGAGTTGACCATGTTCCAGGCCAAGATTTCCAATTGAATGAGATTACTTATTTGGGAGTTTCCCCTAGAAGAGTGGGCCTCCTCTCAGAGGCCAGGAGGCCAAAACCTTCCCCCAAAGATTCTTTTCCAACCCTTCAGAATTAAGATTAAGGGGGACACAGTTTGCATCAGTGCCCCCCCAGATTAAAGGGGACACAATTTACACATTACATGAATGTGCCTCTTTCCACTAGCACTGTCCTTCTAGCACTAACTATTTTAATCTTTTATTGTTTTTGTCAATTTGATAAGTGTGAGGTGAAATCTCATATTTGTTTCAATGTGTAGTTCAGTCAGGAAGTTGACAGCAGGTACTTACAGTGTGATAAGTGTTGGTGATATAAAGGCAAAAATATGTTCCTGACCTCAAGGGTCTCACTGTCTAATGGGAGAGATAATA
Source organism: Sarcophilus harrisii (assembly GCF_902635505.1). Classification (NCBI taxonomy): domain Eukaryota; kingdom Metazoa; phylum Chordata; class Mammalia; order Dasyuromorphia; family Dasyuridae; genus Sarcophilus; species Sarcophilus harrisii. The sequence continues at coordinate 267,954,769 of NC_045429.1, read as the reverse complement.
TGAAAATAACTATGTATATTCAAAATATGTAGTGTAAATGGAAGATAATTTTAGAAGATAGTCCTCGGTCATGGGGTAATTTCACAAAAATTGGTCTCCTCCAGAAAGCAGGATTTGAACCAAGCCTTGAAGGAAGCCAAGGAAGTCAGGAGATAGTAGTAGAAAGTATTCTTTGCCTGGAAGAAAACCAATTAAAAGACTTTTGGGAGATGGAGTATCTTTTCTGAGGAACAAGAAGTCCTGCCATGTTATGAATGGTATTAATTGAGTATTTTATTTATAATCATGGAAATAATAGGGAGCTACTGGAGTTCGTTAAGTTAGGGGTGATGGTCAGATCTGTGCTTTAGGGAAATTATTTTTGGCAATTGAATAGAAAATAGATTGAAGAGGGGAGAGACGTGAGGTAGGAAGACCCAACTAGAAGGTTCTTATAATAATTTTAAATTCTCATTGTAAGTTATTTGAATCAGTCTTTGATGTGATTGTTAATAATTTTTCATTCTTTATATATAATTATCAGTTGGGGAGTGGCTCTTATTATTCTTTGTATTATACAGAAATATATGTGGGTCTGTGTATATCTGTTCTGTTTGTCTTGGATGTTAGACCTTCCTCAGAGCTATTTGATTCAAAAGTTTTTCTCCTTTTCAAGTTTTTTTTGACAGTTTTCTTTACATCTTAGCTGTTCTAATTTTGTTCCTGCAAAATTATTTCCATTTCTTATAATTGGAATTGTCTCTCTTTCTGTAATCTCCTATATTACTAGCTGGGGCAGCTAAGTGGGTCAGTCCAGAACACTGGGCTTAGAGTCAGAAAGATTTCATTTTTTTGAGTTCAAAACTGGCCTCATACACTTATTAGCTGTGTGACACTGGGCAAGACACTTAATCCTGTTTTCCTCAGTTTCCTCATCTTTCAAATGAGCTGGAGAGGGAAAATGGCAAACCATTCCAGGATCTCTGCCAAGAAATCTCCAAATGGGGTCAGGAAGATTAGAATTTAATTTAGATAGTTGAGCAATAGCAATGTATTCCTAGCTTCCTGATCTTTAAAATATTATCTTTTAATACTAGATCAAGTTCTTAGGTCTTGTGAATTTCTTGATGGTGTTTAATTCTTGCTAAAATGACACATTTAAAGAAATCAAGAGAGACAGTGTTGTATATTGGCTAGAAAATTGGCGTTGGGAGTCAAGAAGACCTAGATTCAAGTCCTACTTCTGACATTTGCTATCCCTATAACTGGGTGAAATCATTTATCTTTTTCAAGTCTTGGCAACTCTAATTCTATATGTTGCAGAATAGTTGTTGACAATGCATTGATAAATGGAGTTTCCTTCACCAATTAAATTATATCTCTAAATCCTCCTCCTTTCTAAGAAAAATTCATTTGAGAGTATATTATGGGAATGTTATTGATTTGTGGCATTTTAGCTTTTTTACTTACTTTATGCTATTAAATTTTTTTTTTGCTGGCAGAATTATTTTTTGTTTATTCATTTTCTGTTTTGATTGAATGTTGTTTTCCAAAATAAGCATAGAATACTATTCTTTCTGGATTAGACTGTGAACTCCTTGAAGACAGGGACTACTTTTGCCTTTGTATCTTCAGTTCTTAGCACAGTGTTTGGCATGTGGTAGTTGTTTAAAAAAATGCTTGTTGACTTGATTTGACAAGGGGTTTGACAATATATATCAGGATGGAAAAGTTATTCCTGACTTTTTTGACTTTTGACAACCAGCCTTTTGGTATCACCATTCACTTGGAAAATTATTTAACTCTTTTCTCCCCCTTTTTTTTTTCCTTCCTCAATACTTCATTACAGTGAAAAAGAAAGTAGAGATAGGAAGAAAGATAAACAGCATTTGAAAAGAAAAAAGGAGTCTGATTTGCCATCAGCTATTCTTCAGACCAGTGGAGTATCAGAATTTACTAAAAAGAGAAGCAAATTAGTACTTCCTGCGCCTCAGGTAAATTGTGAAATGTTTTTTTCATTATGTTAACCATTGCATGTTTGCAGCCTGTATGATAGATATCCAAAGTTGGAAGCTCCCTAAATTTTACCAAATTTTTTTTTTTAAACTTATCTATTGTCTTATTAAATTTGGAGGCTCCTGGAAAAGAATTGTGGAACTCACTGTGAAATGTATATAATCTTGGTGTCTGATGAGCCCTAGAAACATATTTACTTCTTTCTGGCTTCAGGTACTTCCATACAGATGCACATAGCCTTGCTAATGTTGTGACTTTGCCAGGAGCCTTAGAACATTGTTTGAATCTTTGGAAAAGCGTTTTGCTTTCTTCTGCCTTCATCTGAGAAAAAAACTGAATATTTTCTGGGGGTGGGGGGCTTTGTTAACTTCTCCCATATTCTTCTTGCCTCTGATTGAGGTAATCCATTTGAGCAATGGTTGGTTAGAAATGCATCATAATACCAAGGAAAATCTAGTTTTGTTCAAAATAACAACCCTCAAAAAGCCATTTCTTAGCTTCATAAAATACTTTTTCTGCAGTCATTTTAGAATGAGGCAGAGCTTTCAGCCTGTGGTTGGTGAAGCTAGGGTAAATGGAATATTTTTGGAGAGGTGGAAAGAAAACTAAAATACTATAATTTTGTCAGTAAAGGATATATCCATTTTAATCCTGAGAACCAAGTGAAAAAAATATACATATGAACAGGGCACATTGGGTTTTTGGGGCTGGTTACAGGAGCATGAATTAGTTGTGTCATATTTAGTGTGACATAGTGTAAAGTGTACTAACTTTAGCATCAGTGGAGATGGGTTTGCAGTACTCACACTAATATATAAAGACTCCTGGATTTTAATACTGTCTTTACCATTAACTACTTGGGTGATCAGCTAAATCATCTTATTTCATTCAGTTTCTCCATTTGTGAAATAAAAGAGTTGGTGTATTAGTTTACTTTAAAACTTTATGACATTTTTCCTTTTTCCCTTTTCTTTTTGTTGAGAGAGGAATATAGAAAGATGTTTTACATGACTTCACAGGTATAAATTGATAGCCTTGTTGCTTGTCTTTTCAAAGGATTGGGTATAGAGGAAGGGAGAGAATTTGTAACTTAAAATTTAAAACTAGCAGAATGATGATAATAACAAGTGAAATTAAAAAATAAAACACAAATCTAATTTATATTTTAATATATTTAACATCTACTGGTCATCCTGCCATCTGGGGGAGGGGGTGGGAGGTAAGAGGTGAAAAATTGGAACAAGAGGTTTGGCAATTGTTAATGCTGTAAAGTTACCCATACATATAACCTGTAAATAAAAGGCTATTAAATTAAAAAAAAAAATTGTACCAAGAATGTTAGTTATAGCAATAAAGGAAGAAAAAATAAGAAATAAAAACAGGCAATGAGGAAATAAAGTTGTAACTACAGGTGATATGAAAATTCTAAGGAATTAAATAAAAACAAGAAATTCAAGAAAAAAAAATAATAAAACACAAGTATATAGATGTCTGATTTAAAAATCCTACGGTAGGCCCCCCAACTTTATGTATGGGTCTAAATATATTAGTAAGTGTTTTGAGGGAGTTATTGTTTGAAAACTTTTAGAACTAAACAGAAAAAAGCTTATGGTAAGTTTAGGCACTATCAATAAAATTAAGAGTCAAATAAAATAAAAATACATAAATCCACAAATTCCAAATTATTTACAATTTAAAAAAAAAAATCTGATATGATATGAAATGATAAAATAATGTCAAAATATTGTATTTGTTTCCATGTTTTCTTCTAGAACTAATCCTTGTAAATTTAAAGCTATTCTAGTTTGGGGATTAAACATTAAAATATTACTTAGATCGTTGATTTCTTCCTTTCAGATTTCAGATGCAGAACTTCAGGAAGTTGTAAAAGTTGGCCAAGCAAGTGAAATTGCACGTCAAACAGCAGAGGAATCTGGCATAATGAATTCTGCTTCCAGTACTCTTTTGTCTGAATATAATGTCACCAACAATAGTATTGCTCTGAGGACACCCAAAACTCCCGCTGCCCAAGATCGAATTCTGCAGGTAAGTATATTTACCCTATACTGTACAGTATAATAATACAGATAGATAGTTTTGTATCATGAAATAAAGCATGATATTTTGGGGTTTTTTTTGTTTTGTTTTTAAATCTTATCTTTTTGGCAAATAGCTGGAGGTTGGGTTTTTGAAATCACAGTTTAATAGACCCTTACCTCTTGTCTAGTTCAGGCTAAACATTAAAAGATTAGTTATTTTAAAATTAATTAATTTAAAAAGATTATTTTAATTACAATTTCACTTTTCTAAAAGAGAAACACCTTTTAATCAATTTTACTTAAAGTATATGAACTTTGTTCATTTGTTTCTTTTGAAATGATTACACTTATTTTAATACTTAAAAAATATCCAGATTTACAATTTTTATCCAATAGTTTTGGCCAACTGTATTTGTAGGGTTTGTGGCTCAAAGAAGAGAAGTAGTAGGGTATAGGAATGTGGGGCAGGAATCAGGAGCCTTAGAAATTCAAGTTTCTGGCTGCCTTTTTTTTTTTTTTTTTTTTTTAAATAGGTTGACCTCTACAGTTACATAACCATTTTGAATCTTAGAAGAATCTGAAAATTGGGGATAAAATTTCTTTTTGTTATTGTGATAAAGTGGTATGTGTATATTTTGAGAATATCTTTGATGAAAATGAGAAGAAGAAATCATTGTTTTATAGATGGTACTTTGTAGCAGTTCATAGCTTTAGTCATTTAGTTGAATCAGAAATGTAGAGAAACAAGAAACTTTAAGTTTCTCTTGTTTTTAAAAAATTATTATTACAAATATTCATTTAACTGAGTGCAAGACTTAGTATAACAGATTTCATCCTTAGAGGCCCTCCTACAATCAGTTGGTTCATGTGCATATGTTATGATCATTTTCCTTTTTCAGATGATTTTGTAGTGATTTCATTGAACTCTGAACACTACATTAGATTGTTAATGAGATTTGTGACCACTCAAAAAAAGATTGTTTTAATGATCAATATATGAAAAAATCAAGTGGAATAAGAATGTTTATTGCCTACATTATGGTATAGGCAATATGTTGAATTTTGGTTATTTTTACAAAATGCAAAGTTCAGTGATCATTCTAAGGATTCTGAAGTTTGCAAACCTCATAGATTCCTGAGCTTCCCTTAAAGTTCAGCCCAAGTACTGCCTTCTAAAGGAAGCCTCTCTTAATACCCCTGTTTGCTAGTGTTCAGACATTACTTTGTGTTGTTGTTTTTTTTTTTTTGCATTTTATTTTCTATGCATATGTTGTTTCCCCTGATGGAAGCAAACTTCTTAAGGGCAGACAGTTTCATTTTGTTTCTGTATCTATAGACAGCAAGTATTTATTGATTTGAATTGAGTCAGTTAAGCAGTTTACATAGATTGCAATTGATATTCAGTACAGTTATCTACAAATGTAGAAAATTATCAGATTCATCAAAACTCTTAAAAATTTATTAATTCATCATTATTCATTAAATGCTTACTATGTGCTAGTCACTGATAACTACAAGAATACAAAAACAGACATGATATGATTCTTGTTCTCAAGGAACTGACATCCTATCGGGAAGATTTGTCCATAAGTATATGAAAAATTTATACAAAGTAAGTAAAATGTAATTTTGGGAGAGAGGGAACTAATTGCTGGATGGTTCAGAAATGGCGTCATGTCTCAGGTGGTCTTGAGGAAAACAAAGGACTCTGAGAGGTAGTGGTGATGAGGTAGTGGTGATGAAGAAGTACCTTCCAGGAAGGTGGAATGGCCAGCATAAAGGCTTCTGGATTGGAGATAAGGTGTTGAGGAATAGCAAGGAAGAACACTGTTTGATAGTGGTCAAAAAAAGAGTGATTTAAAAAAAAATAAAATGTGCATCTTCTGATTTAATATTAATTTTTGAATTTTTAATATGCTTACATCTTTACAAAGTGAACTGGCAACTTGTAAAGATTTTGGCTTGTGATTATTATAGATTAGGACACAAAAGCATGGCTTGAAACAAAACATTTTTGCAAAATTTCTGTTGTATGTAGTAAATTGAAAGAAAATATTGAAATACTAAACATTGTCACATTCTAGGTTTCTTAATTGAACATAAAGATTTTGATAGAATTGTTCATGTCAGTAACAATGTTAACATGGTGCTTATGCATTCTATAAATATTTCCCTTCTAAATCGTCTTCACATTGCCAAAAATGTCTGAAACGTACTTATTTTAAACCTCTTGTTAAATAGGAAGCACAGAACTTGATGGCTCTTACCAATGTGGACACCCCACTGAAAGGTGGTCTTAATACACCATTGCATGAGAGTGACTTCTCTGGTGTAACTCCTCAACGACAGATCATTCAGACACCAAACACAGTCTTGTCTACCCCATTCAGGTATGGTAAGCATATTACAGGACAAGTTTGTAGTGGAGAAAAATCCTCTAAATATTAAGGATTAGACAATTTGTTTATTTTATTGAGATAGATGCAGAATGAAAACAACCTCATTTAGTTTTTATCTTCCCTGCTTTTGTACCTACCCAAATGCATAAATAACCCTCCAGAGTTTAATTACAGAGTGTTTTATCCCATTCTCATAGTCATTTTCTTTTGCTAAAATGAAAGTTTGGTGAATTATTCCAAAAAGCTTATACATCTCTGGTTCATTGAGGTGGATGATGTGCTTCCCTTACAACAGTTGGGAGGTGGATAGTGCAGGCATCATCACTGCTCCCATTTTAGATTAGGAACTTTAAATCCCAAGGATAAGTGACTTGTCCAGGATCATGCAGGTACTTTTTTGAGAACATGGGTTGTTGTTATCTTTTAAGGGAGAAAAAATTTCAGTGAAAGATTGTAGAACTAAGGGCATGTTGTTTTAAAAGGAATTGGAACGTGTGGTTCCTTAGAATTGCTTTTGAGATTTAGTTTGATCAATTTAGGTATTTGCTATCTTAATGGCTACTTGACATAAGGAATATATTTCTATCTGTTGTAACTTTGTAAGTTAACAGATTTTGCACACACACAGACAGTTGCATCCTTACAGGGTTAAGACTAACCCTTACAGGGTTAATTAATTGGGGAGCTCCTAGAAGAGGAAACTCCTGCTAATTAAGAACTGTTATTTTTTTCTGCAATTTATAGTCTTAGACTGTTGTAAAAACACAGAATTTTAAGTGACTTGCTTGATCATGCAGTTCATAGGTGGCAGAAGTAGTTATTTGAACTCAGTTCTTTGTAAGGGCTCCAAGGCTAGCTCTCTGTCAGCTATTCTTTGGTTGCCCCTTAAATAACTTGCATAAACCTTTTGTGAAAGATTAGGAAGCGTTGTTACTCCCCTTTTTCATATATGCATCTTTTGTATCCCCAACTAAAGTTTGTGAGGCAATAATAATGTTCTTTAGTAAGTAATATCCTCATTTTCAGGTACTGTAAGATTTGCTACCAGAGACCTATAACATGTTGCATTTTATTAGTATAAGTCTTTCCTTTTTGGTTTGTTTTAAAAACTTTCCTTAACTTGGGAAACAGTAATTTTAATCATGCAACTGAGCCTTTATTCCTTTTATTCTTCTGTAGGTCTTACTTGACACTGAGAAGGGAAATATGAATTTTGCAAATACTGATTTTTCTTCTCTCCTTTTTCCTATGAAATATATGGGAAAGAACTCTGCAAGCATCATCATTATGAGAGTATGGTGTTACTTGTGTTTTTAATTTTGCCAGGACTCCTTCTCATGGAGCTGAAGGATTGACTCCTCGAGGTGGGATGACTCCTAAACCCGTTGTTGGCACTACTCCAGGCAGAACCCCTCTAAGGGACAAGTTAAACATAAACCCTGAAGAAGGATTGGCAGATTACAATGATCCCTCATATGTGAAGCAGATGGTAAGAGACAAACATAGATCCTATTTTCATCTCTCTCTCTCTCTCTCTCTTTTTTTTTTTTTTTTTTTTTTTAAATCTTCTTTCATCATTTGGAGCTTGTGAGTAGTAAGTTTTGGGTAAATTTGTAAAATGAGACTTTTTTCTCTTTCTCAGTCTTATTAAAAATATCTCAAAATCTGCATTTAGAAACCAGAGGAAAAAAATGTTTTGAAGGAATTGAAAAAGTAACATCTTTTTTTTTTTCTTTTAAACTTCAGTAATACAACAAATGCTCATGGATAATAATGTATTTTCTTGGATTGGATTTCACTTTACCTTTTGTCAATTGTATTCCTAACTTCTGTGTTTTGTTTAAACTTATTTTCTTGTCATCTTATTTGTTAAATTGCGTAGTTAATTTTTTTCCTTGGTTTTTGTATTTAACACTTTTTAGGAAGAGACCCAATCTTGACATAATTTTAGCTCAAAGAATGGGTTGTATTGTCTTAATATTTACTAGTGAGATCTATAATATCCTTTTGGTTACTTTGTGACATGATATGTAGAAATTTAAAAAGCTACAAACTCTATTTCTGAGGTGCAAAATCACACACACACAGAGTCTTCTTTTGCACCCCTTGTTCCCTCATTAACCAACTTGCTCTGCCAAGCTTCAGCCTTGGATCACTCTCACCATCTTCCTTGTGCGGTTGAACAAAGCTTGAGAAATCATAAAACTGCTGACTAGGGCAATCACAATTCCTGTGATTTTTATACTTCCTTACTTATCCATTCATCACAGAAACTCTTTCAGACTTTTTTATCCCTCTTCAAATCCTTCCATAGTTCCCCTCTCACTTTTCTCTCAGCTTCATGCCAAGACCTCCTTCTTCTTTTGTCTCATTTTATATCATTCTGATGCCTTCTGCCACTATTTTCTCATTCGCCCCATCTCATATGGAGAAGTGACCCTTTTCATCAAGACAAGATCATCTGTATGCACCAGTGATTTCATTTCATCCCATCTTCTCCAGCAGATCGCTCCCTCCACCATCCCTTCTCTCTCACTTATCTTCAGTCTTTACCTGTCTTCTGGCTGCTCCCCTATAGCTTACCAATGTGTCATAGTTCCCTTGTGCTCAAAAAACCCTTTGGATCCATCCATCCCTACTAGCTCTTGTCCATGTTTTCCTACCTTTTGTGGTTAAATTCCTTGAGAAAGCTTTTACTTCTTTTCTTCTCACTTCTCATTATGATCTTAATGATTCTCATCTCATTGTTCAACTGAAACTATTTCCTAGTTGATTCAGGTAGCATGACAGAGTGGTGACTTAAGGAGCTGACATATTGTCCCCTATCTCTTCTGCCTTTTGTGTACAACCTATTTGAGAAGATCATCTACAATAAGTGCTTTTGCTTCCTCTCTTCTCGCTCTTCTTAATCTTGACTTCTGTCCTCCTCATTAACTGAAATTGGTCTCTCTAAAGTTACTAATGATCTTTTATCTTAACATTGTTGGTCGCTCTCTTTTTTCTAGACTCTTGGGCCACCATTCTTTTTTACAACTACTATCTGATTATTCCTTCTTGGTCTTCTTTGCTGGATTTTCAGTCAAATTAGATTTGCTAATTGTGGGTATTCATAGGCTGCTGCCCTGGACCATTTTTGCCCTTTATATTATTTCACTTGGAGATCTCATGAACTCCTGTGGATTTAGTTGTTGATTCTCAAATCTACTTATCCAACCATAACCTTTCTGTTGAATTCTAGTCTTAATACTATATTTGGGACACTTTGAATTGGATCCCACTAAAAAACTCACAATGTCCAAAACTGATCCTTCCTTGACCCCCCCAAAACAAAACAAAACACTTCCTCTTCTCCTAAATTGCTAATTAAGGTTGAGGTCCCATTGTGCTCCCAGTGGCTTAGGTGTACAGCCTAGGCATCATAGTTGACTCCTTATTCCCTTTTACCTTTCGTATTCTATCTGTGGCTGAGACCTATTGACTTATCTTTGTAACATCTTTTCTTCCTTCACATTATCACTATCATGGTACCACAGTCCTCATTACCTCACATTTGGACTATTAGATTTTCTGCTAATGAGTTTGCCTACTTAAGAGTTCTCCTTTCCCTTGTTCATCAATTCAGATATCAAGATCTTGCAGATTTGACCATTTCATGGAATAACCTCCCAAGATCAAATATAAAATCTTCTGGCATTCAAAGCCCTTTATAACTTAGTGTACCTCCTAATCCCCCATCTTTCTTATACTTTACTTCCTCCCCACCCATCTTCCAACTCCTGCTGTGATCCCATGACACTGAGGAAAATCTCATCTTTCCACAGGAAGCCCTTTCCTGATTTCCCTTAATTCTAGTGTCTTCCTTCTATTGATTATTTCCAACTTAATCTGTATATGGCTTTTTTGCACATAGTTGCTTATATGTGGTCTCCCCTGTCAGTCCCTTGTAAGTTCTTGAGGTTACTTCTCATGCCACAGAAAGAATTTAGAAATGTAGTATTATTGGTGTACTTTGAAATAGAAAACAATATATTAATTTACCCATAATCTTGACCACATTAATTTTATTAAAGCAGCTTTTCTTTTACATCTCTGCTTTGTCTTAACTGTTATCAGACTTTTAAAATTTATAATCTCACCATGCCTTGACTCTAGGCTTGTTGAATTTTTTTATCTCAAAGATATGAAGTAGTTTCCTTCTTATAATTCATTAGCTTTATCCTGTGAATAATACAGCAGTATCAGATTTTCATTAAAAATTCAGATATGTTTCACAATTGACAGTAGCCTTGCATAGCATGATAGTAATACAGAGGACATTGTTCTTTTTCTTATGGTATTCTTTGCACTCTGTGCTTCCCTGATATGTGCTTGTACCCCAAGATTGTTCTGCGCTCTAGACTTTCCCATTTCTTTCTCTCTTTCCTCTATCTAGTTTTACTTGATGTTCTCATCAGGTCCTTTGGGTTCCATTATCATCTATTTATAGATGACATCCAGGATATTTTAATTAAGGACAGCCTTAAGAGTTTGAAAATCCCTATTCATCAAATAAACATTGAGTTAATAATTCTATTTGGAGAAACATTGAATCTGATTGTTTATTGATCGATCCATCTGTGATTTCAAAAGATCTCATTTATTTTCAACAGGAAAGAGAATCTCGAGAACATCTCCGTTTAGGTTTGATGGGCCTTCCTGCTCCCAAGAATGACTTTGAAATTGTTCTGCCAGAAAATGCTGAAAAGGAGCTAGAAGACCGTGAAATTGATGAAACTTATGTAGAAGATGCTGCTGATGTAGATGCTCGAAAGCAGGTAACATTTGTGTAAGAAAATAAAGTTTGTGGTCTGTGTTTTGCAGGTTTAGGAAATGTTTTGGCTCTCACATTGAATAACTGGAATTTAGAGTTTTCCTTAGGGAGTTTAGATGGGAGTGAAAATGGTAGAAAATCATATCTTTATCTTTATTTTATGGAATTTTGTATAATTTAGTTTTATGATATTTATATTTATCATAAATCCCTGTCTATTTTGATGTATAGTCAACTCATTTTAGAAATTGAAACGAGTCTTTATGAATGGTATTTTGTTCACCTTTATATCTTAAGGAATGGCATTTTGATTGGGGTTGATGTTGGAGATGTAGCTCAATTCCTAAGGCTTTATTGTCTCAATAGAAAATAGTTCAGTTTAAAGAGTTTTTTGAGATGAATGAGAAGAAGTCAGTGGAAATGATAAAGTATATTTCCTGAAAGATTAGGATTTTTTTTGGTACAGGAAAGGAAAAAATATTTAATGGATGGGAGACTCAAAACAGTTTAGGAAATATTCTAGGTGATGGAAGCACATCCTTAGTCTCAAAAATGTGGAACATATTAGGAAATGTTTAATATCTAGGGCTTTATTGTCTCAAGAGAAAATGATAGAGATTTCCTTACTTCACACTTAGAATGTGTGATTAGCTTTAGCTTTAGAGATTGGAAGCTAAGTAAGCATATATATAGAAATATAGAGATTTTTTTTCAATTCACATTTATTAGGAAATGTCAGATTATTTTGTATTTGAATTAATAGGTATTTTTAAATGTTCTAGGCTATCCGAGATGCAGAACGTGTAAAGGAATTAAAACGAATGCACAAAGCTGTTCAGAAGGATCTGCCAAGACCTTCAGAAGTAAGAATTTAAAAATACCCATCTTTCTTCCTAACTTAAATTGTTTCTTTTGAGGATACCACCCTTAAGGTTCTCAATTTTGGAGCCATTTTTGAATTTTTTTCTTCTCCCTTACATTTCCTTTCAAGTTGTGATTCTGTTTTTCCACCATATCCTAAATCTGTCCCCTTCTCTCCTCTCACACTGTAAATACCTTAAATATCAGGTCTTTATCAATTCCCTTGAACTTCTGGCAGAAGCCTCCTACTTAGTCTCTCCAAATGTAGACTCTCTTCTTTCTAGTCTTTTCTCTTCACAATCACCAAATAGTGATAACCACACGCTGCTTCAATAATTCTCTCCTTTCTCTAAAATCAAATATAGATTTCCCTTAAACCTGAGGCCAGCCTGCTTCTCCAGGTTTGTTGCACAGTGCTATTCCTTGTGTGCTTTATGTTCTAGCTCGTTACACAGTACTCTCCATATCTTTAGTGTTTGTGAGTCAAACTGGCCTAGGTGCTGTTTCTTGTGCTCAGCCTTCCAACTTTGTCTTTGCATAGTCTGAGCCTCCTTACCTGTGCCTTGTAGAATCCTGATAATTTTAAAGTTTGCTTCTGGTGTAGCTTTTCACAGGATTGCTGCACTTGTTATTCTTTGTCCTCTTCTAGAAATTATTTGATATTTAATTTGAACATACTTTGCCAAAAGTTTTTCCCCCAAAGGAATATAAAGTCTGGAAATTACTTGGTGTTTATTTTGTATTAAATGTTCTATATAAATATTGTTTTCTCTCAAGAGAATATAAGCTTCTAAAGGATAGGAAAATAAGCTTCTAAAGAATAGGAAAATAATTTCATTATTTGTAATCCCATTGCCTGCACAATTTGGTGGATAAGTGCTTCAATGCTTGTTGAATGAATGAATAAGTCTTTTAATGAAATATCCATTCTTTTCATACGATTCATCAATCTTTTACCTGGCCCATATAATTTTATCTAGTTAAATTATTTCATTTTTGTACTATATAGGCTTAAGAAATTTTGACAGCTTGTCAATTTAGTCCTTTAATATATTTCAGTGGTATTCAGAAATTATACAAGTAAAGAAATGCTTTAAAATTTGGAAAAATTTGTTGCTTGATTTACACTAGGACAATAGCAGCCTAAATATTCCTTAAACTTTCGTTGTATTTGGTAATTGATTATGTTTAATCATATCATGTATTTTTTTTTAAATTTTAGGTAAATGAAACTATCCTAAGACCCTTAAATGTAGAACCACCACTAACAGACCTACAGAAAAGTGAAGAACTGATTAAAAAAGAAATGATCACAATGCTTCATTATGATCTTCTGCATCATCCTTATGGAGAACAAGCTGGAAATAAAAAGGGGAAAACTGTAGGATTTGGAAATAATAGTACTGAGCATATAACTTATCTAGAACACAACCCCTATGAGAAATTCTCCAAAGATGAACTCAAGAAGGTATGGTGTAACTAGAATATTTTTATATCTGATACACAAATTATATCTATGAATTTTGATCATTTTCACACTGATCAACAATTGAAAAATTCATTCAGAATCTAGGTGTTTATTATAAGCATAAAGAGAAATTGTTTTATGATGTAAACCGCTTATTGTTCATTAGCAATTTTAGGAGCTTTTTTTACCCAGTTATTATTGTTCTACCCCCCTTGTTAGAATAAACGAAGACTGCAGAATTGGGCCCATTGAATTTCTTAAAACTTTTTTTAAGTAGGTGCTTTTGGCCAAGGAGATGAGAAAACTTAGATGTTCTTACAAAATATACAAAAATTTACCATCTTTGAGAGTAGCAGTTTTATCAGATAAAATCATCATTTTGTTGGCATGTTTCAAATTCTGAGCCTTGTTAGTGTGGTAGGTGAAGAAAGATTACTATGATCATATAATTGTTCTTACTGCTATTGGTTACTTAGGCTTTAATGGTGCTGCTACTTGACTTTCAATAAATTGTTGCTAATTTAGAGTTATGGGGGAGGTAAGCACATAGAGATAATTTTTTTAGCACATTCCATGCTAATTCAGGGGTTTTATAATTTTATTTACTCAAATTTCTTCTATTGAAAATTTTTTAAAAATTGCAATCTTCCTTGTATAAATCTTTTCTATTTCTTCCCTCTTTTCCTCTCTACTCCCCCCCCCCCCCCCCCCATCTTAATTGTTTTTCCTGATTTGACATAGTGGCCATTATTAGGAATCATCCTGTCAGTCTTTATAATTTACTTTAGATAAAAAGGTTTAAGTAGGATTCTAAGCATGGATTTGGATCAAGGCAGGGAGAAAGAGTATGAGAAGTAAATCCTGGTTAATTTTACTCTGAATGCTCTTTTACTTTGTATCATTATTTTGTAGTAAATGGGAATGAGATTTGGATCAATGTTCCAATAATCAGTTAATTAGCTCTTTTTGAGTAAAGATCATAAAAGAGGAAGGAGAAGTGAGAAAAAATGAAATATGTAGACTAATACAACTTCAGCTTACAGTGTTGACTAATAAAGGTTCTTGGAGGAAGTTATATTTTTGATACTTTTTCAGTAGTATAATTTAAATTGTAATGTAGTGAAAGTAGGATATTAAAGCTAAAAGGGATATTTAAGATCATCTAATCCAACCTACCAGTTTTCTAGGTAAGGAAACTGAAGTTTAGAATAGCAGTAATTTGCTTATTAAGGCCACACAAATTAATAGTGATACAGCAAGGCCGGAGAAGTTTGTTATTCTGAATTAACTACTTCTAATTACTTGGAATCCTTTGTGTGTTTTTTGTTTATTTGTATTTTGTCATTATCACTTTTCTAGTGTTTTTGAAATTATTAAATTATTATTTTTGCAAAATAGATGAAATAATTTCTCTTTGCTTACTTTTTTTTTTTACAGTAAACTCATTCTTTATAGATTATACCACAGTAAATTTGAGCCTTTTCTCTAGTTACCACAAAAACTTAATTATGAGTTTTTGTCACATATGATATTAATATAATTTTGATATGAAATCATGGTATTTTATAAAGGGACTTCTAGTTTAGCTGAATAGGAATCCTTTTGTCAAGATCAGTCATTAAATAGCAGTCTTGTTCAGTTTCCATTCTACCATACTATATTATCCTCTAGCCCACACCTCTCTATTTGATCATGAAACTTCCAAGTTTCTGTAACAGTTCCATAATCTATTAATGCACTGTTTTGGGCTACTTTGATCTCTTCCATTTATGAATTTCTCTTGTTTTTACTTACATCACCCAATTTGATACTGGAATGTAAACTAAATTGTTTCTTTATCTAATTTAGTTAAACAAATCCAACAAATATTTATTTAGCATCTACCATGTATAAGTCATTACACCAGGTGAAATGAGGGGTAGTGATGAAGTAGATAATCATGCCCTTGTGAAGCTGTAAAATATAATTGTTTGGAAAAGACATGGTATTACAGATTTAGAACTCAAATATAGATGAAGAAATTGGGACTTGGGAAAGTGGGATTTATCCAAGACCATACAGTAATAAGTATTGGGGGTATGATTTGGATCCAGCTTTTCTGGCTCCAGAGCTGGTGTTCTTTCCACTGTATTTTGAGCACAGGTAATAGCAGCACAAAATGTAAGAAAGTTTTATTCATAAGAGGGTTGTATGGTATGCAAAATAATTACTGCTCTCCCTTTTCTCTGTGATCTTGGGCAAGTTATATTATTCTTTAGTTTCCTCTTAAGTAAAATGAGAGTTTGGGATTAGATGATCTATAAAGCTCAACATATTAAGAGGCTAAGACTGCTTATCACATCATTACAAATTAGTTAAACCCAAAAGAACCTTTTAAAAATAATTTTTCTTTTATTTTGTGTCTTTTTTTGGCAATTAAATTTTATTTTTTTGCAAGGAACAAAAATGGTTCTTGTTTCTAATTGAAAAAAAAAAAAGGAAAAAACAAAACCCTTATAAAGATATGCATGGTCAAGCCAAACATTATTTTTTTGACCATTCTGAAAATATACATTTTGTACCTTGAATCCATCACCTCTTGTCACCAAGGATTGGTGACATGTTTCATCATCAGCCCTCTGAAAATCATGGCTTAGTCATTGTGTTAATTAGTTTCTAAATCTTTCAGAGTTTATTATTTTTAGATTTCTAATATGATTGCATAAATTGTTATTTTTGCTCTTTTCACTTCACTCTGCTTCAGTTTACAAAGTCTACACCCAGAGAGAGGAGTGTGGGAACTGAATATAGACCATAACATAGCATTTTCACTCTTTCTATTATTTGCTTGCATTTTGTTTTTTCTGTTTTTTTTTTCTTCTTGATCCGATTTTTCTTGTGTAGAAAGATAACTGTATAAATCTCTATACATACATTGGATTTAACATATTTAACAGTGGATTACCTGCTATCTAAGGGGGAAGGGAAGGAGGGGAAAATTTGGAACACAGGATTTTGCAAGGGACAGTGTTGAAAAATTACTCATGCATATGTTTTGTAAACAAACTTTAATTAAAAAAAAATAAAGATTAAAAAAAAGACAGTCTTCTCAGATTTCACCAAAACCATCCTTTTGTCTTTTCTTATGGCACAGTGGCATTCCATTCCATTCATGTGCCACAATTTGTGTTGTCAGTCTCCCCAACTCATAAATACCCACCCACACCCACACCCACCCACCGAATTTTTTAATTCTTTGCTACTATAAAAATGGTTGCTATGAATATTTTAAAATATATTGGGGTTTTTTTTTCTCTTGTTAATCAGTTTTGGTCTAGGTGGTAATATTTGTAGATCAATGGAATATGCCATTGATTGACTTTTGAGGCATAATTACAAATTGTTTACAAAATGAATTGGATTAATTCACAATCTTACCAATTATGCATTAATGTTCCTGGTTTCCCACAGCTCTTCTGTATTTTTCATTTTATATTTTTGTTAACTTGGCCCCTCTAATGGGTGTAAAGTGTAGCTTTAAAGTTGTCATTTTGCATTTTTCTAATTATTAGTCATTTGGAACATTTATGGCTATTGATAGCTTAAAAACTGCCTTTTCTTATCCTTGAATCATTTTGGTTGGGGAATGGCTCATATACTTAAATTTATCTTGGAAATGGCTTTTCTCATAGGTTCTTGCTGCAAAGATTTTCTCCCATTCTTTCCTCTTAATTTTAATTGCATGGATTTTTAAATATGGAAGCCTTCAAGATTATTGATTCCAGGTTTCTTCCCTTTTCAGATGAGGGAAATTGACAGGGTTCAGAGAGTTTTGCCATGTGAAATATGGTGGCAAAATTTTCAGCTAGTTTAACTAGAAGAATGAGGAAAAAGTAGGCTTTTAGAAAAATTAAATAGGCCATGTTTTTAAAAATAATGACATATTCTAAATATATTCTCTTATTTTACTTTAAATGTGGGTTTTATATGATGGTCACTTTTCCTTGATCCAAAATCTTTTGGGCTTATGTTTATTTTCCTACATTACCAGCAAGATTTAAAGCTTATTACAGTATTCAAAGGGTTAGTTGCCAGTTTATTATCAGCAATATATCATACTGGTAAAAGGCCATAAAGGCAAAGGTAGACTTTTAACATATGTCTGGACTGCCTTTTTGACAGTGTACCATGGTGGAGTTGGGCAGATTTCCCCATACTCTTTACAGTTGATAAGAGAGGCTGAGCTTACTGAAATTTGTCCTATGTCCCTCACTCTATACTCTGACAGCCCAGAGGATATTCCCAAAGAAGAGACATATATTTTAGTAAAAAAACAAAACAAAACAAACAAAAAAACCTCATAGCTTGATTCATATTCACAATATTTATTACAGTCTGTAAGGCATAAATGAAACAAAAGGGTTTGGAAGACAGAAGAAGGAAAGGGAACATGAATAGTATTTGGCATTTGACTAAAATTTTAAATCACTACTTGGTATGATTTCATAGAGCTCTTAAGTTCATTTTGTATAACTATATAGTTTCTTCTACCAAGTTTTGCCTTGCCTTGGAAAACTAAAGCTTTTATAAAGTTTTCATTATAAACTTGGTGATGGCAGGTGTTCATGGTGTTCTTACTTATTTAAATTATTACCACAAACAGGCTCAAGACCTTTTGACACAGGAGATGGAAGTAGTAAAGCAAGGAATGAGCCATGGTGAGCTGTCCAATGAAGCTTATAACCAGGTGTGGGAAGAATGTTACAGTCAAGTTTTATATTTACCTGGGCAGAGCCGATACACACGAGCCAACTTGGCTAGCAAAAAAGACAGGATTGAATCTCTTGAAAAGAGACTTGAGGTTGGTATCCTTTTTTTCTTCTTTCTTATAAAATGTGACGTCTTTATAATACTGATTCCCTACTAAGCCAAATCTTAGTGTTGCTGAAAGATGCAGAATGAGAGAACTTTAGTATGTTTTAAATTTAAAACAGGTTATCATGCCCCATACCCTAATAATTGCCAAAAAAGAAATAAGCAGAATAGCTTTCTAATCCTCCTTGTCCTTGTTTAGTAATTATACAGAGAAATTGATGGGACCTCAGGGTATTACCCAGGCCCATTGTAAGTCTGTAGCATTTAAGTTTGAGTGGAATTAACTCTGGACACTTTTCAGGGCCAATTGAAAGCCCTCCTCTAGGATCAAGGATCATGCATTTCCTCTTAACGGAAATGTCTGTACTTAGGGGGCTTGCTTCCTAGTGCCAATAAAGCAAAATTGAAAAGCTGCTCCCTTTGCTAGTAGTAGTTTACACAAACTCTAGGGTATAGTGGTAGAGCAGAGATGCTTTACCTGGGTTATGGCTTAATGATTTTACATGTCTGTGAAGTAAGTTGGAATGTATCAAATGGAATTTCACAGCATGTGGTTTCTTTATATAAGCTGAATGTTTTGAATTCCGGAAGCTGTGTTGGCTTTTTGCCAGTGGTGTGCCAACTGCGGGACAGCAGACTGAACTGCTTGTGAGGTTCATGAGGGTGGATTTTTTTGAGATCTCAGAGTCAGACTGCTCACAGGAAGGGATAAGTGTTCTACAATTGGAATGTCAAGATTTACTTCTTAGAGCTAAAATTATTATTTTTTCCACTGGGCAAGTTTAACAATTTTATTTCTTGGGAATAAATCACAGCAATATATTTTTAATTTGAAAACTGTTCGGAGTCTTTAAATAATCTGTTTTCTATAAAAATATGTCTATGGACCCCTGTTTGGTGTTGTTTTTTCAACCACCAAACTTAAAAATTGGAGAGATCTGCTCCAAGAGAGTGGGTATCATGGATGGGGGAGGCATGAGTTTGGTTTCCTCATGAAGAAATCTTCAGAGCAAACTTTAGAGGTTTTCATTGCTTACATTTAACTGAATACTAAAGCTGTACTTAATATCTTCCAGTAGGGTGTACTGTTGCTCTGTGTTTATTTTTACTTTACTATAAGAGTGATAGTAAAATGTTGGTTGATTTGTGAACTTTATTTTCTATTATGTGGATTTCATTTTTTAAAAAATAGGTTTTTAGTGGTATTTTTTGTTTTTTACATCATCATAGTTATTCCTGGTATTCCTCCTCTGTCCTTGTTAATCATTTTCAGTGAAATGATTTCTAGCATGTGTTAAAATGAGTGTAATAGTCAGAATTTAGGTCTAGCCCTTAAATTTAAAAAGGTTTGAAAGTGATATAAATTGTTATTTAAGGAAGTTTGGCTGAAAAGTAAATTATGACATGTTAGTTATAAAATGTTTATATATATATATATATATATATATATATATATCATTCATATATATGTTAGTTATAAAATCCTTCCTTAGAGGTGGGAAGTGATACTTCTCCCAAAATTTTACTGGCAGGGTTAATTTATGGAAGATACATTATGTAGCATTAAGTTCTTAGAAATAGAGATTGACTTTAATACTGCAAATAAGATAATATAGTCAGCAATTCATTGTAGTGTCTCTGAATTATATGGCCACTTCTCACTTTATGGAATTTTTCTAGCAAAATTATCTGCACAAAGAATATGAACAATCCTATTTCTCTTCTGGCTTCTATTATAAAGTCAGAATCATTTGCTAAGAAAAAAGTTCCATTAAACAGAAGAAAACGGAAGAAAAAAACATTAGTTCAGATGGTTGTTAACTTCATGGTATGCTGAGTGGGGCTGTTCTTGCAAGGATCGCTTGCCACTTATGTAAACTCTTAAGACTTGGCACATTGATAGCTCTAGTGTAGCAGCATTGATAATAAGATTCAGTAAAATCAATTAATTTGTGTCATACAGCTTGTATTTAGCAAAGATGAGTTTCTTGAATTTTTTTCCCCTCTGTTGCATTTCAGTATGACATGATCTTCCATACAGTTTAGGCATTACATAGAAAATAAAATCACCCATGGTTCCCTAGAATTTTTTATCTTAATAAAATCTGACAAACAGGAAGATAATGAAAAAACTTTTCAAATTGACTCAAAGGCAGTTTACTTTTCCTTTCTTGTGTTTGATGATTTTAGTTGTCTACTCTTTATTTTTTCCTTCCTTTCAAAGTTTACCTTCTATAAATTATTTTTGTAGTTTCTTGGAATCCATAGCCCAGTGTTTTGAGCCGGAGATTTTTACAAAGCTCAAATTAGGTGTAATTTTTGGCATTAAATGGATGCTAGTAGTTTAGAAATTATTAAAATTACTGGTGATTTGGGGATTGTTAAATGACTCAACAGTATGGGGTGAGGTAACTATTATAGGTAGAACCTTCCAGGATATAAAAAGCTGCCATAATTATTCATGAACAGTTTTTGAGTAAAAGGGTTATCTTAATATTATTATTAAGACCCAAGTTTTCCTCTTGTATGAATAAGTCAGTGTGATAACTTCTTTGTTTAGTTCTCATGGAAACTGTTGTGCCAAAAGACCTAGCAACTCGTTTCCTATGAATCCTTTTCCTGAACAGGTTGGGAGAATAAGTAGGAGGATGTGTATAAAACATTCACTTGATGATGTGTAGTAAACCAGATCTATAGATTATAGCACCTGCACATTGCACATGCTCTCTTTCCCTCTATCCCCCTTCCCTTCTCTTCATAATACCTCCTCTTTTCCTCCTTTTTTCTCCTTATCCCCACCTCCATATTCCTCTCAGTGCAAGAAATATTGATAAATTTGTGAATGCATAATAATTGGATTTGGCATTTAATGAATCTCCACTCCTTGATGGCTCTGAATAAGATGGTATTATATGGTTCTTGATTTACTGTGAAACACAACATAGCACAGTCAATCCAGAACTTACACATTTGATTTTAGAATGTGTTTATTTTTATTTTGAATATAAGTAAAGTAACATATAAATATTTTGGAAGTGATATGTAAGCATTTCAGATATGGTTATGATTCACAGTGGAGTTGACTTGCAGATTAAGGAACCTCCATGGTGCACCCAGTTTGAAATATAGGTTATTGAAATCACATTCAAATAGAAACAGATCCCTGCAGTTATATATTGACTTTGAAAAATACAAATTAACAATTATAATTGTATCAAATATTTATTTTGTTAAACATTTCCAGATTGTGTTTTAATCTAGATCTTGCACTGAAGAGCTTTGCACCCAGACAGTGAGTTTAACATAGCTGGTGAAACCTCAAAATTAGACATAATGAACAAGTACTTCATCAGAAATATTGCTTCTGAATTTGAAAAACAATGAAATGGGAGTCTTTTATGACTTCTGACTCTCTTTAGACAGGTGAAGAAAAAAAGACTGCACTAAAACTCTTCTTTCAGCTCCTTCTGTTTAAAAAAGAAATTGTGTAAAAAATTGTTGTTTTTGGAGGTTGAGACATTGACTTGGGAAGAATGAGGAATGGACATTCAAGGGTGATTGCCCATTGATGGCAGAGTAAAAATCATGCAATGTACTCTTACTATTTTACTGACAGACAAAGCATGCTGCTTGGACAAAGCCAGCTAGGAACTGGCAAATGATCCCTTATTGAATGGTGGTGTAAATAGCCCCAGATATGTACAGGACAGTCTTAACAGTTGGTATTCATAACAACCCTTAGTCATTGAAGAAAAATGAAATTCTTATTCTACAAAGGCAGGGGAAACACAGGTATACTTACACTAATGTTTATTGGTTGTGGGAAAACAGTTTGGGGCACATCAACCTAGATTATAAAGGTAGAGTTAGAGCCAGATGCATTTTAGAAGACCATCTAGTCTAGCCTCCTTTTAAAAAGAAACAAATGAAGAAGTGTGTGTGTGTGTGTGTCTTTGTCTGTGTGTATATGTACATAAAGCAGTTAGTTCCATAAGAGAGATTGTATTTTAGAGCACGTCGCTGAGGCTTTTCTGACTTCTCCACTCTGGCGGCAGCATTGTTTTGGTTTTGAGGACTCATACGATCTATCAATTAGCATTATTTAAAAAAATCTCTTCTGGAATGTTTCTTTTTCCTCAGAACTTATTCTTGGTTAGAACTGGGGTTTCTTTCTTGGTGTTCTTATTTTTATTTTTGCCAAGTATAGAGCACTAGGAATTTATTCTAACTTCAAAAGAGCCAAACAACATTCAAGGTGTAGTCAGCAGCCCTCTTGTGGTGAGGTTTGGTGATAATAAATTGTGATTGCTTTTGCAAAATGACATTGGTTAGGGAAATAGAGGAGTGCTATTTGGATTATATGGGCAGCTAGGTGGCCCAAAGGATAGAGTGCTAGGTGTGGAGTCAGGAAGTCCTGAATTCAAATGTAGCCTTAGACACTTAGGTAGTAGCTATGTAATTCTGGAGCTGGAGAAGGAAATGACGAACTACTTCAGTTTCTTTGTCTAAGCTGAATGGAGTCTTGAAGAATCAGACATGACTGCAATGACTGAACAAAAACAACAAAAATTTTCAGACTCAGACTGGAAACAATTGAAATAAAAATAATTTAATTTGTAAAAGGGCAGTCTCCTCAGCTATTTGGAAAATTTAGCTATCCAAGATGAATACATTTTTAAAGTTTCTGGTTATTTACTTTAGTCTACTTGTTTGTTCATTAATTGAAATAAGTGCTCTTTTAACTTGAAGAATTTTTTATTTGTCTTGTGTTATAACTTTAGAAGAAATTAAGTAATTTGAAGCACTTTTTTGGCATGCTACAGAAATAACTTATAAATATGCAATATGTAAAACACATTTTAAATTTTGTTTTACCCCTTGAAACCAAATGGTGATCCATATGTTTTTAAATGGATACATCTTTGCCTTCAGAGGAATACACAGTTCACAAAACCACTAAAGTGAGAGAGTTGTTGACAGGGACTATAGAAGGCATTTGTGTTGTATTAGTAGT
Organism: Sarcophilus harrisii; assembly: GCF_902635505.1. Classification (NCBI taxonomy): domain Eukaryota; kingdom Metazoa; phylum Chordata; class Mammalia; order Dasyuromorphia; family Dasyuridae; genus Sarcophilus; species Sarcophilus harrisii. Next base: position 267,931,329 of record NC_045429.1, on the reverse strand, counting down.
TGTAGAGAATTTATTATAACTTACTGTGGGGCATCATGAATAGTTTCAGAATACAGAGCCATGATATTCACTTTAAAATAGAGCCTGTTATTCAGGTAGAATAGTTGAGACACATTATGAATATCTGACACAGGTGCTGCTATACAGCCCACCTCACTCCCTTTTTTCATCTATTTTCATTTATATACATCATATTGCAAGCTTACCTGTAATAATCTCTCTCTGATCTTCCTGTAAGTAGTAGAATAGCTTCTTTGTTTCCAATGCAGCTGCTAGATTGATTTTAAAGACCAGGTCTAACTCTCTCCTGCTCAAGAAGCCTGAACAGATCATCTTTAACTCCAAAATGAAATACAAATTTGTGTGTGTGTGAGTGTGTGTGTGTGTGTGTGTGTGTGTGTGTGTGTGTGTGGTATATCCTGCTTGTAGAATATACACATATATATTTGTGTACAAATATTGCTGAATGTTAGCAAATAATGTATTCTGTAAATGTTGCATGACTGAAAGTCAGAAAATATTTTGCATTAACAATATATTATCGGCATCCATAGCTGAACCTTGGAGTCCAAGACTTTTACCTACTACTAATGTTTCTAGGAGTGGCTTTTGTTTGGTCGGAATAGGTTCACAAAATCATCCATTAAGTACCTTCAGAATGCTTAAAAATTTAAAGATGGAGACAGTTCTAAATGTCTAAGTATTTTTTCATCTGCTTGATATCTTTTATTTATAGAATTCATCTTTTGCTAATATGTTTAGTAATTTTTTTTGTCAGTCATAATATGTTTTCTTAAAAATCTTTGTTTTTTGAAGTTTAAAGTATTTTTATCTAAATAGATTAAATGATAATTATCCCGCTTTATAAATTTACCTCTTTGGTAGTAACACAGCACTCCCTTGTCCTTAGCAATCCGTGCACTAGTTTTAGTAGATGTTTGTACTTTTGCTTGATTAAGCACTTGATTACTAAAAGGAAAATACACCCTACTGGTGTCTAACTGTTCTAAAATGGAGGTGGCAATGGTTATAATTGAATACCACTGAGTTGTCTTAGCAGCTATAAGGAAGCATTTATTCCTGGCTCTCTAACGTCTAATATACCTTTAGTGTTGAAAAGCCAGATTCTGGGGAGGTGAACTTTTACCCTTTATTTAATTTGGCATCTGTTGTGCTATGTTCTCTGAGAAAACACTGCTAACATTTTCCATGAAAATAGCCTAAAACAAGAAGCAAATCCATATGACCACTAAAACAGATACATCCACATGTTAAACGCTACACCTATCTAAACCATAGGATATCTGAGAGTAAGGGATTTTTTTAAAGTATAAATTTTTTTATTTTCAAAATATATGCAAAGTTAATTTTCAACAGTCAGGCTTGCAAAATCTTGTGTTCCAAATTTTTTTCCTGTCCTCCCCACTCTCTTCTCTAGACAGCAAATAATTCAATATATGTTAAATATGTGCAGTTCTTCTATACATATTTCCACAATTATCATTGCTGCAAAAGAAAAATCAGATAAAAAAAATGAGAAAAGAAAACAAAAAGCAAACAAATAACAACAAAAAAGTGAAAATACTATGTTGTGATCCACATTCAGTCTCCATAGTCCTCTCTCTGGATTAGATGATTCTCTATCACAAGTATGTTGGAATTGGCCCGAATCACCTCATTGTTGAAAAGAGCCACTTCCATCAGAATTCATCATCACATAATCTTGTTGCTGTGTATAATGTTCTTTTGGTTCTACTCACTTCACTTAGCATCAATTCATGTAAGTCTCTCCAGGCCTCTCTGAAATCATCTTGTTGATCATTTTTATAGAAGAATAATGTTCTGTAACATTCATATGCCATAACTTATTCAGTCATTCTCTAATTGATGGACATTCAGAGTAAGGGATTTTTAAAAAAAGGCATAATTCACTTTGTTATCATTATATGGAAGTGGTTTGGAGATGAGGGTGGCCTGAATTGGACTTACTGATCATAATTTTTCAGTTGTGACTTCTAGTATTATAAAAATAAGTAGGTTCCTTTGCTGCCTTTTCTCTAAGGCAGTATGCTATATTAAAGGAAAAAAGCGAGAAGAAAAAAGACTTTTCTGTGGGCTCAAATATTGAAAAGAATTTTTCCAGGGACATTTCAAAGTGCTGAAGGTAGGTTAGTTAAGTTGTAGAGTCAACATTTACAGTCTCTTGATGTTAATCAAAACCCTAAAAGGACACATTTTGGTTCTACTTCTCCCCTTTTAGTGACCTTTCCCAAATTAATGTTTCTTGAATAGGTTCCTAATTGGTCTTCTGGCATTTAGCTGTAATCTCTTTCCAATCCATCTTTTATAGCTGCCAAATTGAGGTCTTACTATGTTGTTCTCTAGCTCAGGAAGCTTCAATGTCTCACTGTTACCACTAGAATAAAATAGAAATTCCACTGTCAGTTTTGTTCTAAAAATGAAATCTACCCTCAGATATCCCATTAATGATGATCTTCAAAATACTGTACTATAGTCCCTGAAAGTATTTTTTAAAGAGTTTAAGAATGTTTTGAATTATGATAGTTTGGTTAGAATAAGTGAATGGAAATTTTGAAGTGGACAGCCTTTATCTGAGTGTGTAAAAATCTTGGTGTGCAGAATTTGTTTTCATTACTTTTATAGTCACATCTCAATTATTTGATTAAGTAAATCTATGATATAAGAAAGGCAGGTATTTTTGGTAAAAAAAAAAATCACTTTAAAATAATTTTAGTGAGCAGCAGTATGTCTCTTATGTTCTACCATTTTCTCTGAAATCAAGGAATAACTTTTGTAATGTCAACAATTGGCAGATGTTTTTCAGCTTAACTGTTGTTTGATAGGTTGTTGATGATGACTTCAGTACCTTCACTTATTGCTTGCTCTTAAAAGTAGTAAAGACCATTATCCTAGAATTCTTGAAACTTGGTTATAAAGTGAGAATAAACCTATAGATCATAGTACTCCTTAGAGAAAAGTGTCTTGAATAGGTTACTGTCAGCTACATAGGTTTTAGAATGTCAGCAGAAGGTTCTTTTTGGAATAAAACTGTTAACCTCATCTGTTAAACAGGATTTTCATATATATTGGATCCCCTAAAACTCTTTGCATTGCCCATGTTTTAGTAAATAGTAAGGTCATAACAAGATTGCCTGAAACTTATTTGTCAACTTCTATGGATGATATGAAATCTAGAATACTGAAGACTGAGTGACCTCAAAGACTTACTACTCTGTCATTCCCAGATGTGATATGATGTGATGGTCTCTTTTCAGATAAATAGAGGTCATATGACCACAGAAGCTAAAAGGGCAGCAAAAATGGAAAAGAAGATGAAAATTTTGCTTGGTGGCTACCAATCTCGAGCGATGGGACTAATGAAACAGTTAAATGATTTATGGGACCAAATAGAGCAAGCTCACTTGGAACTTCGTACTTTTGAGGAGTTAAAGAAACATGAGGATTCAGCAATTCCAAGAAGACTAGAGGTAATATGGTTCTTCCTTGTGGCCATTTGATTTTTATTACTTTATAATAAAGAGTGATGAAACAAATTAAACTTGTGTGATAGCTATCTACATTTCAGCCCATAAAATTTCCTTAATGACCAGACATTCTGAGGCTCTGTCAACTTTCTTTGACCATTTATTTCTGTTCACTTTTCTTTTTATTTGGTTGTGGTTAATGTGTACTGTATTCTTCTGATTCTGCTTTTTTTGCTTTGTACTATTTTTAGATATCTTCATAGATTTTCTATGTTAATCATATCTCTTTACAGTTTTGCTATAGTAACATACCATCATTTATTCAGCTATTCCCTTATTGGACATTGATATTTCCAGTTTTGATAATCTTTGAATAATAATCTTTGCCAAAATTTGAATAATACTGCTATATAAATCTTTGAGAAATTAACATTTTCTCCTCCATCATCTTTCCTGTTTTTTCTGCTTCCTTTTCTTTTCCTTCCTCCTTCCATTTTGTGGGTGTGAAGTGGTACTTCACAGTCATTTGAAGAAACAAGGACATAAAAGTTAAATAACTGAAGTTGAATGTTCAGAATAGAGTTTCTTTATTAGTGAAGCTGAATGATTTAATAAGTGGTCATTGTGTTTCTTTCTTTGTAAATTATTCAACTATGTTAACTTTTATTTATTACTAGATGGAATATTTCATAAGATAGTATAATTTAAAAAAAATTTCATATTTTTGTTTTCCCAAGTGTTTAAAAGAAGATGTTCAGCGACAGCAAGAAAGAGAAAAGGAACTTCAGCAAAGATATGCAGATTTGCTCCTGGAGAAAGAGACTTTAAAGTCAAAATACTGAAACAGCATTTGAATTTTGTTATAAAGAGTCTGATGCTTGTTTTCATCTTTTGGAAGAATGAAGCTGATGTTTATGTTCATCAAAACATTTGCCTGTTATCTATGACTTTGAGTTTGTTATTTGTTTTGAATGGATTTCATCATCTAGATTCTTTATGTATAAACTCTGACTCCACAAAACTTTTTAGAAGTTAATTTATTAAGAGAATCATCTTTCTTTTAGTAATGTCATGTTTGCTGAATTTTTTTTTTAGTTTGACCTTTAAAAATCACATTTTTTATTTTTAAAAGTGTTCTTAAACATGTTGCCTGTGAGAAAATTCTTGAATAAAAATTAACTAAAATTTTTGAGAACTATCATGCCTTCAGTGTTGGCAAATATTCATTAATTTTATTAATATCTCTGTGCCTTTTTAGTTGCCTAAGGGGTATGTATGGTGAGGGGAGGCCATTGAGAAAAGAGTGATCAATGGGAGAGAGAGAGAGAGAGAGAGGTACATCAGTAAGATTTGGATATTGGGTAGTTCTGAGAGAGGGAAGTTGAAGGGGATTCCAAGGTTACAAATCTGGGACCAACAGAAATGGGGAGTAGGAGGTGTAAAGAGGAATAAATAATGACGCATTCTGTGTTTGACATACTAAACTTCATATCTATGTGGAGGTGCCAAAAAAGCATAATAGGGAAATGGAGTTCAGGATAGAAATTAAACCTGAATTCACAGAAGTGACTGTTATTTGTGCAGAGCTGAGAATTCCATGAGGGTTGATAAAAATACCAAGGGAGAATAGAGAATGAGAAAAAGAATGAAAGTAAGACTTGTTCCTCCAGTAGATTTTTTTGTGTGTGTGTATGTGTGTGAGGGAGTGCAATTGGAGTTAAATGATGTGTCTAGGGTCACATAACTAGTAAGGTGTCTGAGGCTGAGTTTGAATTCAGGTCATCCTTCAGGGCCAGTGCTTGAGTCATCTACTACCCCATCTACTGCACCTTCATAGTAGATTAAAGCAATTAAAGCAGTTCTGTGGTTTTACTTCATACCTATCAGATTAACAAAGATCACAGAAAAAGTTAAAATTGCAAATATCAGAAAGAATATGGAAAAGCAGGAACATCAAAGCACTATTGGGGGAGTTTAAATTGGTCTATTTCTGGAAAACAATTTGGATTTTTAAAGCCTTAACATCTTATACTTTAATTCTCTTCCACATATTCTGTGTTCCACTGTCACTGACCTCCTTGCTGTTTTATATACAACACTTATTTCTTTATTCCATCCATTTTCAGCTTTGTAATATATACCTAGAATTTTTTTTTGGTCTCATCTCCAACTACATCTCTAGCCCTTCTCTAGTTTCCTTCTGATCTCAGCTAAAATCACACTTTCTGCAAGAGGCCTTTCCAATGCTTGTGTTAGGTTAGATGCATTACACTCGAGATAGTCTGTGAACTCCCCAAGAACAGCAACTGTCTTGCTTTTCTTTGTATCTGCAGCACTTAACACAATGCCTAGCACATAGCAGGTGCTTAATAAGTGCTACTAGACTAGTGTTTTCCCCCTGTGATTACCCCCAATTTATTCTGTTTACTTTTATTTGCATGCAGTTGCTTTTATGTTGTCTCTCCCAATAAGACTGTGAGCTCGTTGAGGGCAGAGACTTTTTTCCTTTTTTTCTAACTTCAGCACTTAAAACAATTCTTGGCATAGTAGATACTTAATTTGATGACTTGAGAACAGTTTGGAATACCAGAAAAGTCACTGAACTGTAGATAGTATTTGTCCGACTATTGAGCAGCTATTTCAAGATCAGGAAATGGGGGGAAATATCCTAGATATACAAAAATAATTAGTAAACACTTTTTCTATTAACAAAAAATAGGAAACAAAGCATGGGCCCCTTGATTAATGAGTGGTTAGATAAATTCTGGTATATGAATGTAATGGAACATTCATTGTTCATTGGAAATGAGGAATAAGAATAATTCCAAGAAAGTTGGAGTGATTTGTGTAGATTAAGCATGGCAAAAGCAGCAGATCTAATGGTTTTTACACAATGACTGTAATGTAAAGGAAAACAGCATTGAAGTATGTCTAAATTCTGAACAATACAGTAATCAGTTGATACCAGGATCAACAGTCCTCTTTATGAAACACCTTTTTCCTTATCAGATGTATACAGGCTGAGCCATACATTCTCAGCTAGGGCTATTGTGTTGGTTATACTTTGTGTGTAAGTGGGGTAGCATTTCAGTTTTTAGTATGTTTGGAAGAGGAAAGGGATAAGATAAAATACATATATGTGTGTGTATGAATATGTATATGTGTATATATATATATTTTTTTTTTTAATTTTTTTTATTTGTAAATATCGAGGATAGAGCCTAGAAATATATTTAAGAGCAAAAGAATAAATGACAAAAAAGGAGGTGTGTGTGTGACCATTAAGCAGTTTGGTGGTCAAGAGAATGAGAATTGGAAAATTGTTGGCAGGCTTGGAGTGCAATTTGAAGTTTGGGAGGGGAGATTGGTGGGAGACTAGACCAGTTATGTGTTTTAGGAAACTAAAAGCAAGTTTAGGACATTGCCTTGAGAGATGCCATAAATTGAAAGTCTGAATAGATTGAAGGAGTTTACTTCCATAATTGTTTTTAAAAGGAAAATGTGAAAAATGATGCACTTTTGTCAGTTTGAGAAGTATTTGATATCTGCTAGGTTTTAAGAGAAGGCTGAGAACCTGGGCAACAGCATCCAAAGAAGATAACCTACAAGAGGAATTTATAATCATCCTTTTCTATAGGAATGACAAGGAAGACTCAAGCAGGAGGACTGGGGAGAGTGGGAATAGGGAAGTGCTAATGAAGTTAAGAAGTGCTAACAGTAAGCAAAGACTTGAAGAGACCTGACGCAAATGCAGATGTGATGAGGTCCTCGGTCACTAGGTGGGGCTGGCAGAGAAAGTCTCAAGTATTGATAAAATTACTCTGGGGTAAGCAGGAAGGGCACAGACGGGAATCACCTCAAACTTATGGTCCCCTCCTCCCGTGTAGGTTGTGAGTAACCACACCTTACTGTATTTAATCAGAAAGCCAAGTTATGTCAACTGTCTGAGGTTAAATTTTCCCCATCTGTCAGTAGTTCACGTCATCTTTGCCGAATCCTTTTGAGTTATCCCACCATGGCATTCTGCCTTGGGATATTTCCACTCACCTCTTCCCCATACCTTGTGGTGTCTTTCATCTCCCATCACCTCTCATGATGTCTTTATCCTTGTTAATTGTTATATGTTCTCCCAAATCTATACCATTTCTAGTGTCTATGTATATCTACATTTTGTCTGCAACCTCTTCTCATAAATAAATCTACCATTTGCCAAAGAGAAAGGCCATTGTGAATTCTTCCCGGGATTGAACATTTGGTGCCAATTACTCTCCTAAATCCCATCATTTGATACCTATATGAATCTCAGCATTTGGTGCTCAACCTTAAACATCAGAATGAGACATTTTGGGGCAACTTGAGAATTTATTTTTCTTGACCAAGTATGTTACTTATTTTTAATTGAGGGGAAAGACAAATGCTTATCGAGAAAAATAAAGAGTAACAGGTGATGTGAACTCTAAACTAGCTAATTCTCTAGAATTGCTAAAATGAGCCTATTCTGTTCCTATTATCAATGATAAGCAGGTCAGTTTTTCCAGATTTGTCTTGTTCGATCCCATAGAATGATGTGAAATAGAGCTCTCATCAGTTCGTCTGGCCACTTATAGTGCTTCAACTTCTGAGATAAGATTAACATAATTTTAGACTATCAGCCTCCTTCCTGGATCCTACTCGCCCTTCTCTCCCAAGACTTTAAAAGTTATTCCCCCCAAAAGCACATTGCTAATAAGTATGATTTAGCTTTGTTTGAGTCCGTGAGCTATTTCATATAATAAGTGGTAAACTTTTGTAATGAGTGATGGATGTCTGGAATAAATTTCTTTATATCATGAATTAAATTATACTCTCCCAAATCTATTTCATATTTTTACTTCATAGGAGTGTCCAAAAGGCATTGGATTGGTGGGGGGATTGGCAATGAATTCAGTTTTATGTTGAGCCAGGGATCCCAAGGCAGACTACATAGACCTGAAAGTCATCTGCCTCAGGGAAATTTAACCTACAGGAGTTGGAGCTCACAACATGAGACAGAAAAGACCCCTAATACAGACCTTCAGGGCTAGACTTAGAGTTAATGAGTGTGATACAAATCATGAATCAGCAAAGGAGACAGAGAAAATGTGCTTAAATCAAAGCACCCACGAGGATAAAGTGCACAGGAAAGTGGTAGGCAGTGTTAAATGCTGCGAAGGTCAATTAGGTGAAGGTTGAAAAGAAGTCTTAGATTTGACAATTAAGAGATCATTAACTTTGGAGAGGGCCGTTTCAGTTGAATGGTGATGTCCAAGCTAGATTTCAGAAGTTTAAATGCTACCATTATTCACAAAGTGGAGGAAGAAAAAGTAGTCTTTCAAGACAACCTAGACTCGGGTAGGCAGAGGTTGGTTCGGGGAGTCGGGGACTGTGCTGGCTGCTGCCAGTTCTAACTCACAATAGACTTTAGTGGCCCTGCGAGCCAGAGCCCAAGAGCCTTCGACAGGAGGTGAGGGCCTTAGAATGAAGGAGGGCTTGTTTTCCATCCCGGTCTCCATTGCTCTGGGGAAGGCTTGGGGATTAATATTCTGCTCACTGCAGTGCTCTTCCTGCCCCTAACATTGCCACTGAGCCCTTTGCTTTAGACCACTCATTATAGTCACAATTTGTCTGTTATTTGTAACCAGTGAAACGTGCCTTTTCATAGCCTGCCCAGGAGGTGGGGGGCACATGTGATAACTTAGTCAAATCAACATGATACTTATTTCATTTCCCTGCATAGTTGACTGCAAAGAGTCTTTTAAAAGCAATTTTCTGAGACCTCTCCGTAGGCCATTTGTTATACCGGAAGCTTTCTTTCTCCCCAGAGGGCCTTGTGATTATAACCTGGAATGAGAAAGCACTACTATTAGAAATATTTGGTCCTGGAAAACTTGAGTGAAGTTTGAGGCTGAGGCATGGGGCGGACAGGGGGATTGCCAGCCAGCTTGCACAGTTATTCCCTGTTACTGGTCTGACAGACAGAGTGCGATTCATTTGGCATTTTGATGGAGAGGCAGGGAAAAATATTAGCTCTATGCCTCCAAAGACGCAGAGTTTTCTCATGTGCCAATTAAGATTCTCTGTACTGCCAGAATATTCCAAATATAGAAATGCATAGGTATGTGTGCACACTCATGTATAATGTAGATGCATGTGTGCATTTTTGTATCTATACAAATATGTATAAATACATGTGTATATTCTTTTTAAAAATTAATTTATTTTAAATTTATGCAATAAAACAAGCACACAGATATGCACACATGTATGTATATGTAAAAATATCCTATACATCTATTCCTGTATTCATACTATTTTATTTCTATTCATACTTCTATTCTCTGGATGCAGATGGTGTCTTTCTTCAAGTTAATTTGGGTATTTAGAATAAACAAAATCGCTTATTCACTCAAAGTCGTTCTTAAAACAATATTGTTACTACATACAATGTTCTCATGGTTCTGTTCATTTGGCTTTTCATTATTTCATGAAAGCCTTTCCATGTTTTTCTAAAATCTTTGAGCTCATTATTTCTTATAGCACAGCAATATTCCATCACAATTCTTACCACAACTTGTTTAGCCATTCCCCAGTTGATGGGCATCCCTGCAATTTCCAGTTCTTTGCTACTACAAAGCGAGCTGCTATAAAACATTTTAGAACATATAGCTTCTTTTCTTTTTTCCTCTAATCATCTTTGGAAGTAGACCAAGCTGTGGTTTTGCTGGGTCAAAGGATAAAGGTAGATTAATAACTCTTTGGGCATAATTCCAGGTTGCTCTCCTGAATTGCTCAATTTTTTTACATCCTCTCCAACATTTGTCACTTTCCCATTCTATCATTTTAATTAGTCTGGGTAGATATAAAATGATATCTCAAGGTAACTTTAATCTGTATTTAATCTACTTCAGCATTTTTCATATAACTATAAATTGTTTTGATTTCTTCATTGGAAAACTGTTTATGTCCTTTGATTATTTATCAGTTAGGGAATGACTTGTATTCTTACAGATTTGGTAAAGTTCTTTTTATAGTTTAGGTTTGTGAGCTTTCTCTGATAAACTATAAACTGCCCTTCCCCCCAATTTTCTGCTTTTCTTTTGATCTTGGCTATATTTGTTTTATCTTTTTAACTTAAAAGTAATTGAAATTATCCATTTTTAGACTTAAGTTTGCTTTCTATCCCTTGTTTTATTCATAAATTGTTCACCTCTCCATAAGTCTGATAAATATGTTCCATGTTCTACTTTTCTTGTACAATCTCTCTTTATAAATAGGTCATTTATCCATTTTGACCTAATCTCTGTAAATGATGTGAGATATTGGTCCATGCTCAGTTTCTGCTATCCTGCTTTCAAGTTGTCCCAACAAATTTGACCAAATAATGAATTATCCCCAAATCTTATGTTTTTACACTTGTCAAATATGTTATTATTTTTATTTGTTGCTATAAACTATATGTCTCTGTCTATATATGTCATCTAGCTTTCATTTCTTAGCCAGTACCAAATAGTTTTGATAATTACTACCTTATATTATAGTTTAACATCTGGTACTGCTAAATTCCCTTCATGAAAAGTTTCTTCTCAAACCGGGGTAGATAAGCAATTTGTCTGTAACTTAGAATTGCTTGGGGCACAGAGGGGTTAGTGACTTGCCCACTCTATATGTGTCAGAAACAGGATTTGAGACTAGGTCTTCTGAACTCTAAAACTGGTATTATTGCTTTGCATCATTTTCTCTCCCCCATTCCTTTCCTATTCTCTCTCCCCACCCCCACCCCCACCCCATTTGAAATCAATCCATTCTTTTTCAAATTTTCCTAGAGCTCTCTGGAGCTCTCTTTTGATGTATTTGAAAAAATAAAATACAATTAAAAATAAAAACTCTTTTAAAAACCAGCAACAAAAAAACCCCATGTCCTCCTGAGTCCATTGTAAGGACTTTATATAATTTATATAAATTCAGTCAAGAAGATTTTTAAAAATATAAAAATAGCTTTTTATTTTTCAAAATACATGTAAAGATAGTTTTCAACATTATCCTTGCAAAATCTTGTGTTCCAAATTTTTCTCCCTCCTTTCTCCTCTCCTTCCTCCCTAAGACAGCAAGTTATACAATATAGGTTAAACACATGCAATTCTTCTAAACATATTTCCACATTTATCTTGCTGAGCAATAAAAATCAGATCAAAAGGGAAAAATGAGAAAGAAAAAAACCAAGCAAACAACAAAAACAACAAAAAACAATACTATGTTGTGATCCATATTCAGTGGATGTGGATGGCTCTTTCCATCACAAGTCTATTGGAATTGGCCTGAATCACCTCATTGTTGAAGAGCCAAGTCCTTCATAGTTGGTTATCACATAATCTTCTTGTTGCTGTGTACAATGTTCTCTTGGTTCTGCTCACTTCACTTAGAATTAGTTCATGTAAGTCTTCCAGATTTTTCTGAAATCAGCCTGCCCGTCATTTCTTATAGAACAATAATATTCCATTACACCATAACTTATTCCGTTATTCCCCAACTGATGGGCATCCTTGTCACTGCAAAAAGGGCTGCTATAAACATTTTTGCACATGTGGATCCTTTTCCCTTTTTTATGATCTCTTTGGGATACAGACCCAGTAGAGATACTGCTAGATCAAAGGATATGCACAATTTGATAGCCCATTGGGTATAGTTCCAAATTGTTGTCCAGAATGGTTGGATTAGTTCACAACTGCACCAACAATGTGTTAGTCCCCAGTTTTCCCATATCTCCTCCAACATTTATCTTTATCTTTTCCTGTCATCTTAGCCAATCTGAGAGGTGTGAAGTGGAACCTCAGAGTTGTCTTCATTGACTTTTCTCCAATCAATAGTGATTTAGAGCATTTTTTCAGATGACTAGAAATGACTTTAATTTTTTTCATATAAAAATTGTCCGTTCATATCTTTTGATCATTTATCGTTTGGGGAATAACTTGTATTCTTATAAATTTGAGTCAATTCTTTATATATTTTAGAAATGAGGCTTTTATCAGAAACATTGAACATAAAATTTTTTCCCACTTTTCTAAAGAAGCATTTATTAAGCACTTGTTATATACATGATACTGTCACCATGTAAAACACTTGATTAACTCTAAAATATGATGTGGTCCAAAGCATCCTGGGAATCTCTGAAATCCTTTCAGAGAGTCTACAAATTCATAATTAGTTTTAGTTTTTAAAGTGATCAATATCTATAACTATAACCCACATAAACAAAAACTCTTTGGACAGATCCTCAATCATTTTTAATAAGATAAAGATATTGAGAACAAAAGTTTGAGGACCACTGCTCCAGGACACTGGCCCATGTTCTGTGTACCCCTATACTCACATCTATATTGTATTTTAGAGTAACTAAGTTCTTCACATAGAAACAGTACCATGTACACAAAACATGCTTAATAAATTATGTTGGCAACAGATTAGATGGAAAGGATGTGGGAGAAGCAAAGATGACAGTTGCCTAGAGAATAAAATATCAACTCTTCTGGTTGACTCTATTAACTCTTGACAATCTGCTTTTTCCCCCCAAGCTTTCCAATTTACTAAGACATTCCTTTCCAATCTGCTCTCTGCAGTTTAGTCATGCTGGCTTAACTCACTGTTCTGAGCACAGGACACTCCATCTTTGGTTTGCATGGCTTGGCAGGGGCTGTCCCCCATTCCTGTAAGGCACTCCCTCTTCACTTGCATTTCTCAGAACTCCTAACATATTTCAGGCCACAGGTGCTATATTTTACATGAAGAGTTCCCTGTCCCCACCTCAACTGGTAGTGCCTTCCTTCTCTTAACCACTTAATGTTAATTTTTTTCTTAATTTTTATTTTTAATTTTGAACTTGAACATCAAAAAGAACACTTCTATACACACAGCAGAGCACACTCAAAAAGATTCTCTAAGAAACATTACATCTCCATTGTATTTCCTTGCCTTTTAGAGGCCCCTAAGTGATACAGTGGATAGAGAACTGGGTTTTGAAGTAGGAAGTCATGTATTCAAATATGGTCTTAAAAGCTTATTAGTTGTGTGACCCTGGATAAGTCACTTAACCACTGTCTGCTTTGGTTTTCTCAACTGAAATGAATAATACCCATGCCTCCAAGGGTTGTTGTGAGGATAAAATGAAATAACATTTGTAAAGTACTTAGCACAGGGACTCTGGCATGAAGGAGGCACTTAATAATACTCATTTCCTTTTTTCATTTAAAAAATATATAAGTTCTAAATGTTAACTTTTAAAATTGTCCTACCTGTTTATGTTACTTTCTGAACTTTCTTCTGTTCATTTTTGGAAAAAAAAAGTTTCAATGACTTTTTTGGGGGGAGGGGAAGATTGATATTATTATTGCTAATCTTCCCCATCCTATTAAAAATCACAAGAAAGAAAGAACAAAAAAAAATCTTGTAACAAATAAATACAAGACAAGCAAAATTAATCTACAAAGTGTGGGATGGATGGGTATTTGTTTGGTTTCCACAATTATGAAAATTAAATTGGAAAAATGAAACAAATTAGAAAGCTGAAACCCACAAGGATATCAAAGATTCATCGAGAGTGGAGGTCATTTTCCCCCAAGAGAATGTAAGCTCTTTGGGGGACAGAGACTGACTTTTGTAATCAGGAGTGATGGCCTGAGATTTAAAAGAAACCTTTTTGCTCTTTGTCCCTAGCTTTCCACTGTTGAAGCTTTTCCGAAGCCTGAAAGAGTGGCTTCATTTATGAAGCTTATCTACAGTTTTAAAGGACTTTTTTTTGTTGTTGAAGTCACTTCAGTTGTGACTGACTTTTGTGAGCCCATTTGGGGTTTTCTTGGCAAAGATACTGAAGTGCCATTTTCTTCTCCAGCTCATTTTGCAGATGAAGAACAGGGTTAAGTGACTTGCCCAGGGTCACACAGATAGTGTCTGAGGCCAGATTTGAACCCATGAAGATGAATCTTCCTGATTCCAAGCCTAGAGCTCTATCCACAGTGTCACCTCGTGGCCCTTTAAAGAGCTCCCCAGAAACTTTGCTGATACTTATTTGGTGAATTATCAAAACAAACCAATGAAAACCTGCTCCCTTTTCTGAGACAATGGGTTCTGTTGCTCTTTAGGAGAAGATAGACTGAGAGAAAGGCTCAGGAGGCAGATGTGTTTAATTTTAAACGGAATTCAAACATCAGCTATTGTTGTAATTATTTTGGCACTTAGCCCATTTCAGAATTTGCCATATTGCCAGTTCTCTGATATAAGAAACACATCTCCAGCTGTGGCAGCTCAGCAAGATGGAAGCACATGGGCAATTGCCATTGTATATAAATGGACATTTTCCATAACCGAGGCAGCCACGGTATATGCAGCACATACTGGACACTTGAGTTTGCATCCTTGCTCTGCTACTTAATGTTAAATGAGTCTGGGCAAACCACTCACCTCTTTGTCCCCGAGTTTTCTCACAGGTGAAATGGGGACTAATCATACTTGCATTGTCTACAGTTGTGAGGAAAATGCTTTGCAAATCCTGAAATGCTAAAGAAATGGGAGCTATTATTATAAAGGATGGAAGAAATATTTATCCTCTTTTAAAATATGTGGATGTTGCATCTTCTGAAATAAACTGGAAAACTCACTATAGAGTAGAAGCCATCTGGTCGACTGGAGAGAATAATGAACTTGAATTCAGAGGCTTTATTTCTGGCTGTTTGTGTTTTATGCAATCTGTATATGTGTGTGTGTGTGTATGGGGGTGGGAGAGAAGTTGGTCCCTGACCTTTTGATTTCTCTCCAGCCCCTTTGATATAATCATAGAAACTTAGAGGCAGATAATGGAGATAAGATTAATTAAATGAAGTACAAATGTTTCAAAAAATGAATTTTTTCTGATGGAATTAGAGACATTTTCTTTCCCTTGATTAGAGAGTGGAGAATGCCTTCTGAAATTTCCATTTAATGACATTTCCCAGGCCAGCCATCTATTCATTTCTTAAGTAGGATTTCACCTCTCTAATCTTCTCCATCATGCTCCTACACTGGGTAGCAACTCTCCTCCTGCTGTCTTCTCTATTAGACTGTAAGCTTTTTGAATGTGGAGTCTATCTTTTGCCTTTTTTATTGTATCCTTGGTTCTTAGTGCCTAGCACACAGTAGTCACTTAAATGTTTATTGACTAGATAGACCATTTCCTTGGTAGTCTTTAACAATTGAGTTTCACAATTCTGGAACAGAGTCTAAGCAAGAAGCTGCTTTGGAGTATACGACCCCTTCATCTCTACCAGAGGGAAGAAGGGATCTCTCTTTCCCCCCACCATTGGCCATGGCATTTTTCAGGGGAGCAAAGACTCCTTAGAGCTGGAAGGAGTCTTTGCTCCCCTGAAAAATGCTGAAATCCAGTGTGTGATTTTGATGCTGAAATCCAGTGTGTGATTTTGTAAGAAGCACAACATTCAGCACAGAGCAAGGAAAGATTGTTGAGAGACATTTGGGTCAGGAAGCAGCTTCAAGGAAGCAGAGAAGAGAGCCAAACCTGGATTAAAGAGAGAATGAGCCCTGGTAGTCGGGAGTAGGGCTGTAGAGAAAGAGAGCAAGGAAACTGAGCCGAACAACCTCCATAGCAGATGTTGTGCTTAGGGGAGAGCAATATGAGGACTTAACAAGAAAAGAAATTGTGCCTGGTACTAAAGTCAAGAGCATTTTTGGCTATATATCTATATACCTCATAGTCCAAGTATATATTCTAAATTTGTATTCACTCTTTATATGATACTATGTGAGGATATACACTCCAGGTTTTTGAGGGGGAATAATACAAATTATTATAGAAATTGTTCTTACTACATCATTTTAGTAAATGCCCTTATTTTGAGGTAATTATTTCTGTTCTATATCTTTTTTCTACTTAAAAATTTCTATTTTATTCTATTAATCTGGGAATTTTCTGCTTTTGTAATTTTGTTGGCATATACTTGGACAAAGTAATTTCTAATGGTTTCCTTTTTTCCTTTTTATTTTTTATAAGTTCTGCTATTTAATTTTTAATGGTGGTAATTAACTTAAAATCAAATTAGTTAGCAGTTTCCTTCTGGCTACTTGCAGTATTTTTTTTCTTTAATTTAGGAACTTTAGATTTTGGCTATATTCCTAGATATATTAGTCTATATTCTTGGATATTTTCAGAATAAGGTTTCTTTCAGGAGGGTATCAATGAGTTCTTTTATTTTCATTTTGTTCTCTGGCTCTAACAGAGCTTGTCAGTTTCCTTTTAGTATTTCTTGAAAAATGGTATGCAGGTTTTTTGTTTGATCAAGGTTTTCAGGAAGTCTATTGATTTTTAATTATTTCTTCTGGACCTGTTATCTAGGTCAGGTGTTTTGTCACTTTTCATTTTCTTGGAAAAATAATTTCAATCTTTAAGTTACTTGAATAATTCTTGTCATTTTTAAAAGTCATATAGGATTGATTGCCTCATTTTTTTCCCCAGGGAATCTATTGCTTGGGAAGGGATTTTTACCTTCTACATCATTTACTATCCTTTCAATTTTTTCATCCACAGCTTTTATTTTAATTCTAATTTTATTTTAAAATCATCCAATTTATTTCTTCCAGTCATTCTTATTGTCCTTGTGGCCAGTTTCCTTCTGTGACTCTACTAGTATATATTGTAGGGTTCTGCCCTTTGGCTGTGGTTATTTCTCAGGCTCCTCTTAATTAACAGAATTTCTTCATCATATTTGGCAGGGTTTTTTTTTTATTTGCTCAGGTGTTTTCTTGTGTATCCCCCCTTCTCTCTGGGGTTACAGGTTTCAGATTTCTATGCTAGGGTTTACGTTGGCATCTCTGGTATAACTCCTTGCATAGTCATTGTTTGTCTCCGAGTATCTTTTCATTTTGAAATTTTGGATCGGATGGAGGTGCATACTGGTGCTTTTTTATATTTTGATCTGAGGTCCTCTTGTGTGCTTGGAAGATCTAGGTTTCTCTCCATATTTTCATGTTGTTATGAAGTTTGGGCCTGAGTGGTAGTTGGTTAGGGGGTCGCCTAGCACTGGAGGCCATCTCCACAGATCAGGGTCTGAATGATGGTAGGGGGAGAGAGCAGAGGAGGTGGGAAGTGGGAAGTAGGTGATGGGGGACAAATACCCTTTGCTATCTCATTACCAGATAGTGGTGGAAGGTTGGGATGAAGTGAAAAACTGCTACCAGTACTACATCACTAATTACATCAACCTTATAAAATCTGATCCCTTTTGAGTTTGCAAAATACTTTCACATGCTTTAATCTTACTGGGTCCTTTCAACAACTGGGTGAGATAGGACAGATATTATCTTTATTTTACAATTGGGAAAACCTGAAGTACTGAAGAGCTAAAGAGGCAACGTAGAAGTACTGGGTTTGGCATCAGAGGAACTGGGTTTGGATTTCATCTCTACTCCTCTTTCTTTGATCTTGGGCCTTTTCTTCATCTCTAAAATGAAGAGTTTGTGCTAGTCTCTGAGGTTCTTTCTGGTTCTAAATCCTAGAGAATAGAATAGTGAATAGTGAATAGAATTCTCTTTTCTTAAAGAGACCCATCTGTAAAAGCTTCCTTCCAATAACCTTCCTAATCATCATAATGGAAGATTGAAATGGTCTCTACTTGCAATTTTGGTTTCTGCTTTATCTGGGTCAAAACCAAGGAGGGGGAAATGGAGGTCCTCCATGGGAGGTCTGCCAACCCTTTGATAGACAAAGAAGAAATTTCGATAATCTTTTTCTCCTTCACTATTTTTATAGACATTTATATGAGTTTGCATTTTGTTATAGTGTTTTATTTTTCCAAATTCATGCAAATATAGTTTTTAACATTCACTTTTGCAAAACCTTATGTTCCAAAATTTTCTCCCTCTGTCTTCACCTCTTCCTTCCCCAAGTTAGCAAGCAATCTAATATAGGTTAAACATATGAAATTCTTCTAAATGTAAGAAATTTCTAAAATCTTGTGGCATTATATTTTATACTCCTCAGTTGATCCTTGCAACTAGTGCAGTTAGGGGAAATCATTGTCCTCATTTAGCAAATGATGGAAATGAAGGTCAGGAAAGATGATGAAAGGGCTTATTCAAGGTCACACAAGGTCAGGTAGGAACTAGAATCCAGGGAAAGGGTGTCACGAAAATAACTTCATCCTATTTTAGCCTTGATGCAATAATTAGGTCTCAATTTATCACTCATGGGCAGGTCTTAGATGAAATGTTAAAATGCTTTTGAACTGGAATGTGTTTAGATCAAGGAAACTTGGCCATAGCCCAGGGAGCATCTCTAAATTATTAGACAAATAAAGAAGAGATGGGATTTCAAGAAACTGAAGCAAGAGCATATCCCTGGGGAAAAATAAGCTAAAAGAGAAGAGACAGGGCTCAGCTTCTTATCCAGGTTTTCTCACTCCTTTCACCCCTTCCCCACCCATTTACAGGAGAAGAAGCTAATGAGTTTCAAAGGAACCAGAGGATGTCATGCCTTCCATTTTCCATTCAGTGGCTTCGCCAGATCCTCACATTAGCTAGTTGGCAGTGACTCTGCTTAGGAACAAAAGTCAAACTAGATTGATAGGTTGTATAAAGAACACAGAAAATAAATCATTTTAAAGGGAACTTCTTGAGCACCTCATGAATGGGAGAAAATACTTCCAGTAACCTAGAACTGTGAGCTACTCTTTTATCACATGTATTCTTTAAAGTTGAACCCAGTTTCTTCTGAATTCTGTATATAATTTATGGGGCAGTGTATTACAGATGTGTGTGTGTCTTGGGGTGGAGGGGGGTAATTTGTACTAATTATTCTTAATGTATCATCTTAGTATATACTCCTTTTGAAAAGCTACTTAAGGTTGGCTGAACAAAGTTGATTTTTAACTGGTATTCTTTGGAGAGAACACTCAAAATGGTATCAGACCTCTGATCCTCAGGCATGTATTCCAAGTTCATATTGTATTGTCAGATTGGACTCTAACATAGTGATGTCATTTTGGTCCTCATTGAGAATGAAAGATAACAGCCAACCAACTGGGTCATATGAAGAGATGTAGGTAGGTAAATTCTGGAGACTTGACTTATCAGCGAGAATGGGAGATGGAATAAGGATGCATCAGAATGGTCTACTCTAGATTTCTAGATTCTCAGTCTGGTTTTGTTTTCCTGGCTCTACTTCCAATTTTGGATTCTGTACACAGGGGTAACTAACAGCAGAAAACCTCTAAAGTTATTCCTATTCCAAGAATTTGAGGATTCAGTGAGTGGTGGCAGCTGTGCTGAGCACAGTTCAAGGGATTGGACAGAGGATCATAGGATTCAGAGCTATAAGGTACTTCAGAGCATATCTAGCTCCACCTGCTTCTCATTTTATAGAGAGAGAAACTGAGGCCTTAGAGAAGGGAAGCGACCTGTCCAAATGTACAAGGTGCAAAGTAATGGAATCAGAATTTAAACTGAATTTCTCTGCCTCCAAAGCCAGTGTCTTGCCTTTCTGTATAAGAGTTGTTCAAGGAAGGACCAAGGTCAGGGAACTGCTGCCTTCCCACACTGACGAGATACTTACTTGTCTACAGGCAACTAATATCATCATGCTGACTCATTTAATTCAGCATCCTCTTGCTCTCATTCTCCACCCTCACTCCCTACTCCCACCAACTATTTTTAGCTGGAATCATGTCCCTTTCACCATCAAAAGTGCTTGATACCTGATCATCTGTCTTTACTCAGTCTCTCCAAAGGAGAACGTAGGTTATGCAAAGCATAGCCCGTCACCCCACAATTATATCCTCTGACCATCAGTCCTTTTCCTTCTTTCATTTTTCTCTTGTCCCCCTTTGGTTACAGGAGGGGGATGAAAGGATGGAAGGCTGGCTGGCCACATCTGTGGACGTGCTCACTGCAGCTAACAGCTGGAAAGAGTTTTGCTTTTGGCATGTGAGCTCAGTTGGGCCACTGGTGTGACTAATTGTCTGAGAAGGATGTCAGGGTGAGCCAGGCTGACTTGCAGACTAAGCAATCTGGAAGGAGTGTGTGGCAGTACTGATGGAGAATGGTGGGAAGCTTTGTAGAAATAACTCTGAGGTCCAAAGACCTAGGGATCTCTGATGCTTACTGCCTGTGTGATTATGGTCAAGTTACATCTTTAGTTTCCTAGATCTCAGTTTCCATCTTTTGTAAATTTAAGGTATATGTGTGTGTGTGTGTGTGTGTATACATATATGCACTAGATCACCAGGTTTCTTCCAGTTGTAGATTTATGATCCTAGGACCTTCTCTTATTAGGTCTTGCTCTCATCTTTCTGGATGGTGACAAAAGAGAATGAAGGCTGTCTACAACTTGCTCCTGCTAGGAAGTATTCAAAGCCTCTTATTAACACATTATACTTTCCAGATTTGTTGTGGTTTCTTGTTCTTCATTCTCAAAGAAGACCACTAACATCAGGAGGGTGATGGCTTGACTTGAAAGTGAATTGGATTTAAGTGAGGCAGAGCTATACAAAGTCATTAGCCTTCCTCTCTCCTCCAGTCATCAGAGTCCAGGGCAAGATGTAGGATAGAGGACTAGCCCTCACACTTCTTCAGAACAGGTTTTTATGCGATCTTATTAGATTCTCACAAACAGCCTTAAAAGATGGGTAAGGCGGATAGCAATATTCCCGTTTTTATAGATAAAGGAATTAGGGCTTGGAAAACTGGGATGGATGGATTAGAGAGTGATGTGGTAAGATGATATTGGAACTGCATCTGATTTTGAGTTTGATGCTTTTTTGATACCACCATGTCCTCTGCTAATATTCACGATCTGCACCATGGCCTTGTAATGGAGAGTACGAGGATGGGTGAGTTGGGAGATTCCAGATGTGTCATAAGGAATCTTTTCATGAGCAATGACCACTCAGCTTTCATGTATACATACATCTTGTTTCTTCACTTGAATTATAAGCTCTCTGAGAGCAGGAATCATCATACCTTTTTGTGTATTGCTTTCCATGCTTTTATTGTTCTTCCTTCTTGAAGAGGACCAAGGACATCATGAAGGTGATGTCTTGATTTGCACATGAATTGAATTTGAGTGAGGCATCCTTATTTTTTTCTTTGCATCTCAGGATGCAATGGGTGATTTTGACCTTTCTAAAATAAGGTCTTTAAAGCATTGAGGGATATATAGGAGATATTAATTTGCTATGTTGATTAATACATGAAGGATGAATGAAACATTTATTAAATGCTTACTATAAGCAAGGCACAGTGCTAAGGTCTAAGAAAATAGAAATAATAGAAAATAAATAAAAAAGTCAGACAGCCTCTGTCCTCAAAGAGCTTAAATTCTAATGTGAGAGACAACAGATATGAGAGTTTTCAGCTGCAAGTCAAGTGGAAAAGTTTCATGATCCTTAGGATCATGGGAATGCATGCCTCACTATCATTTTCACTGATAAAATCATATCTGTTTCTGATGCCAAATCACTTGACATTGTCAAGGACTTTGGGGCAAGAACTTTTTTTCTTGATTTTCAACAGTTGTGGCTAATTTTAGCATCTCCAGGAGTGCTTGCCAAGTGATTGCCAAGTTTGTTGCAGAAACCTCTGTAAGGTGCACAGTTTGGGAGTCTTCTGTCTATGCTCTATATCCCTATAGGAATTTTAAAAAGAAGATGAAAAACATAGAGGAAAATGGACCAGTTCAGAGCTTGGTATGAGTGAAGCTGTTTCAGGACTCATAGGACAGGAAGAAACACTAGAAGGATTATTTGGATCTGTGGGGAACATTTGGATCTGTTTGTAGGTGAAATGTAGTGAGCATGCTCAGGATGTGATTGAATAATTGAGTTGGGCCTCCTTCCCTGGAAATTTTATGGGTAATTGAGCAGAATATCCTTCCCCTGAGAGTTTTTCTTCCACAGAGGGGAACTGATGAGCAGAACCTGTGGGAGCAGCATCACATTGTGGATTAGTACCTAAGTGGAGAGTGTGATTGTGGAGACAGGGATTATAAGGTGTGTAAAGACAATAAAAATGAAATATGCTAAGAAACTCTTAGAAGAATAGCAGTAGAGAATGGGTAAAGACAGGATTCAAGGATTTTGCCTTGTATCATTACCTCATGAGATATATTAACTTTTAAAACAAATGTTAACCTAATCAGAGTTGGCCAAGATTATTGTAGTAGTGATAAAAAAACTCAAATTCCTTTTTTGTTTGTTTGGTTTCATATTTTCTAGATGGTACTTGTTTGTTTTCTTTTTCAGTCCTATTTTTATCTTTTATTTTTATATCACCTTTACTTCAAAGGTATGCCTTGTCCCTGCCCCTATTCAGCAAGCTATCTTTGTAAAAAATAATTTTTAAAAAGAACGAAAAAATGAAATTTATTAAACATCAAATATTTTTGGGAGAGAAAAATCTAAGACTTGAGGGAAGATGTTGACGATACAGGAAGAGGCTTCCCAGAGATTGTTGCCAGTCTAAATTGGTAAAGAAGACACACTTGCTAATTTAGGATCTTTGCTCTTAGAGGCAACTAAATGATGTAGAGCTTAGAGAGCTGGATTTGGAGTCAGGAAGACATGAATTCATATCTTCCCTAAGATGCTTCCTAGCTATGTGACCTTAGTAAGCCACTTATCTCCTGTTTGCCTCAGTTTCCTCAACTGTAACATGGGGATAATAAAACCTACCTCTTCTAGTGGTTGTGAGAGCTAAATGAGATATTATTTGTAAAGAGCCTGGCACATAGTAGATGCTATATAAATGTGATTATTATTATTCCTGCTATTGCCGTTGTTACTACTACAACTATTATTATTGCTGCTTGTGAAGACTGCGTATTTTAAAATCAGCCGGAGTCAGGAATTCAGGTTAGGGGAAAATCGTCAGTCTTTATTCTCAGTGAAGAAAGATTGGAGGTGGAAGAGAATCAGCGATAGCAATGTGTGCAGCTGAGTCAAGAAGCTAGCTAGACCAGCAGCCACACGACCAGCAGCTACAAGCATAGAACCCAGGCCAATCTCTCCCAGCCTCTCTTTCCGTCTCTCTGCCTCCACCCACCAAAATCGTCATTTCCTATACAACACATCAGGACTTGCACAGAGAGTGGGCGGGGGCCATTCTTTATCCAAGCATGTATATTAATAGAGTATAGTCCAATTACTATTTAGCCTCACGTGCTTGGGACCTCAGTGCATCAACTCAAGCCTCAGTCCATTACAGCTGCTGCTGCTACTATTTCTATTACTACTGCTACTACTACTTTTACTACTACTTCTACTGCTGCTACTATTATTACTAATATTACAATTACTATTACTGCTGCTACTTTTACTACTACTGTTACTATTACTATTGCTGCTACTACTGCTGCTGTTGCTACTATTATTGCTACCCCACTATTACTACTGCTGCTGCTACTATTACTGTTTCTTGTTCTTCTTGTTCTTCTTGTTCTTCTACTACTACTACTATTACTACTACTACTACTACTACTACTACTACTACTACTAGGCTTATAAGGTGAAATAGGTTATACAAGGCTGTATCCTATTGTCAGGTTCTTTTTACTCTATAGGCAGCTTCTTAAGGAAAGACTAGAACCTTTGTTCATCAAGGTAAGTAAGATGAGAGAGGAGATGGTGTAGATATGTAACAGTCCATCACTTAACACACCAGATAGAGCAATGAATAGAATGCTGGGCCTGAAGTCAGGAAGTCTTAGCTTCCTAAGTTCAAATCTAGCTACTACTGCTCAGGCACTTTCTAGCTATGTGACTCTGGGCAAGTCACTTACTCTTACTCCTCATTTGTAAAATGAGCTGGAGAAGGAAATGGCAAACCACTCTGGTATCTTTGCCAAAATAAAAACACAAATGAGGTCACAGATTTGGATGCAGATAGAATGATAGCATGACAACAATGTACCCTTATCCATCCAGTGGCAGGTACCATAATTACAATCAAGATACCTATAGGAAAGAATTTGGCCTGACCTAACAAACACCCCTATCTCTCCAATCTTAGGATCTGTCTCACTCCAGAAAATGATTGCCTGATGAACAATATGCTGCCAGGCAGGCTTTCAAAGCATGTGTCTTCATGGTTGGAAAACTCAAACCAAAATACCAAAATTCATTTCCCCACACATTGCTCTTCCTGTTGGGTTCTTCCTTTTAAACACCACAGTTCCCGCCTTCTTGGTCATTACTATTCTTAAGCACAGGGCAACATACTTTGGTCCCAATTCTGGTTCGCCAAAGAAAATTAACGACCACATCCACTTGCTATGTTATAAATAGAGGCCAACTGCATGTGAGTCACTGAACCACGGAATAATGTGGCCCCTGCTTGCTCCCTATTTCTTTTCTGCCTTCCACTCTGCTCTCTTCCCTACATTTACCATATTTTAGCCCTACTCTGGAATATGTGGCTATGGATGTGGCCAGCTTCTATCTTTAGTTACTTTTTCTTTGCTTCTATGGCAAGTGTAGTCATAAAAGAATTCTATTTTGAATCAGAGGATCTGGATTCAAGTCTCTGCCATCTGATGACTTAGGGTTAGCCTTCTTCTTATGCAAAGTGATGGTACAAAATCATTTCTAGATTTAAAATTATATAGTCTCATAAAATAACACATATGGAAATATCTAAAGAAGACTGGATCAACTTTGGGATTTCAGGAGTTCTTGAATGGTGATAAAGATGAAAATGTTCAAAGGAGCAGAAACTGCTGATAGTGGCACCTCA
Source organism: Sarcophilus harrisii (assembly GCF_902635505.1). NCBI lineage: Eukaryota > Metazoa > Chordata > Mammalia > Dasyuromorphia > Dasyuridae > Sarcophilus > Sarcophilus harrisii. The sequence continues at coordinate 267,906,043 of NC_045429.1, read as the reverse complement.
GAAATGAAAATAAGGTAAAATTAATATTTAAAATTGATATTTTTCTTCTTTTTCCTCCTCAGAGTTTTTTTTTTTTAGCTTGGTACTGCAAAAGCAGGAGGAAGGGAACTTACATTTATTAAACTCCTATTATCCACCAGGCATTGTGTTAAGCACTTTGTAAAAAATAACAAGCAGTAATGGTAGAATTAGTTTAATAATTATAGAATTTGGAGAATCAGTGGGAGACATAATTAAGCTAATGATCTCAGGATCTTTTTAATTTGGATGTACTCCCTTTAAATATAAACCTGGCCTAAAAGTGCAAATAACAATTTGTTCTATGATGGCTTTGTAGTATCATAGAGTGTTAGGCGATTCCTTAGCTATCCCTTTATTTTGTAAAGAAGGAAACCATTTGGGCATATATTTTGCCCAACATTACACAAAAGAGTAAATAAGAGAGCTGGGATTTGAACCCTTCTTTGGGGTGACAAATCTAGTTATTTTTCTACTTTACTATCAATTCCTTCTTCTGTTTTTGCCACAAGACAGGGCTCCCTTTGTAACCATATTGACTTGGAGATGGAGGCATTAGCAACCTTACTGTCTGAGTCCACAGCCTACCCATAGAGACCCAATCAAGATGATGTAGTCATATTTACTATCCCCCATCTCATCCTCTACTTATTAGGAGAGGTAGGAATTACAAGAGGTGGTTCCATTCTGCCCATTCATGGATAGAAAGAAAAAATCACAAGCCTCCTTTTGTAATAGTAGTATCTACACCTCTGTCTCCAGGGCAAAAATACCAAGGGAAAAAATATTTGAGGCATTTCCATGGGAAATGGTAGCCAACAAATCCTGTTGGATGGTGCTTTTGTTAACTACAGGAAAGCAGACAGCCCAACCAGGATATTACCTTTCTTAGAGGGAAAACTGTTGCTTTGAAATACATTTTCAACATTGAGGAGACCTTTTCTCCTCCCTCAGTTTTCATATGTTTGCATATTCCTCACTGGAGAGAGACATATTATCAGCACACAGGGTATAGGGGTGTGAAATAGATAGGAATCAGAGCCAGGAGAGGATCTGGTTCTGCCTGCAGCAACCTTTTGGTAAAAGATAGCTAGTCTGTATTTCTTTAATCTAGGAAGCCCATGTGAACTCCTGAAGAGAGCTGGACTAAGGACATCCCTTGCTTCCATTGTCCCTTCTCTTCTCATCTTCCCCATTCCTTCACTTTAACCTTCTAAACCTAAACCCAACCTGTGACTTGGAATTGTTACTGGGGAAGGGGAAGGAGCAGGAAATGAGAACAAGTGATTGCTATTCTTAAAAACAATTTGGTTCACTAGAACCTCTTTTTTTTTTTTTTAAACCTAGAAAATCCTTTTAATTTGTGTATGTGTGTTTTCAGTTATGTCTCATTCTTCATGACCCCATTTGGGATTTTCTTGGCAAAGATACTGGAAAGGTTTGTCATTTTCTTCTCCAGCTCATTTTTGCAGATGAGGAAACCAAGGCAAATGGAGTTAAATGATTTGCCTAGGAGTAGCTAGTGTGTGTGTATGTGTGTGTGTGTCCATCCCCAAAGCAGACTGGTAATAATGCCTTAAATTGGCTTTCACATCAGTTTTCTCATACAATTTCCTGAATATTACATGGGGGCAATAAGTCTCATTTTTCAGGAAAGGAAACTGAGGTTATATGACTTTCTTAAAATCCAATTTCAATTATTAGTCATGTAGGAGGGATTATGAATTATAAAATAGAGATCTCCAAGTGATTGTATCGAGAATCTCTTGAGTCAGTAGAGATTTAAGTGGCTATTATTGGTAGCTTGGATGCCTTCTTTTAAGAACTTCCTGTTCATATCTTTGGACTATTTATCAGTTGGGAAAATACTTAAGATGATAATCTCATTGGCTTATAAATTTAGAACTAAAAGGAACTTTTGAGGTTATCAAGTACAACTGTACTCATTTTACAGATGAAAAAAAATGAGCCTCAGTGGGTTTGTGTCTTGCCCAAAGTCGCACAGACAGTACGTGGCCAAATTGGAGTTTGAATATAGGTCTGCTGACCCCCAGAGTACCTAGGTAATTCAATGGAGAGAATACTGGCCTTAAATACTTACCAGCTGTATGATCCTGGGCAAGGCATTTAACTCTGTTTGCCTTGGTTTCCTTATCTGTAAAAATGATCTGGAGAAGGTCATGGCCACTCACTGCAATATCTATGCCAAGAAAACCCCTAATGGGGACATGACTAAATTACTGCTCACTCCCAAATCCATGCTTTCCCCACTGTACTCTAATATCTCTAACACCCCTTATTTTATAGATGATGAAAAAGTGTCCCAGAGAGCGAATAACTTGCCTGTGGTTATGGAACAGTCAGTATTCTAATCCAGATGCCCTGACTTCAAGTTGTTTGATTAAGAGTGGGGTGTGGTGTGAGGAGGCTGAGGGGAGGGGGAGAATGTCTCAACCTTTTTTTTGAGTCATGGACTTCTTGGGCAGTCTAAGGAAGCCTAAAAAGACTCTCAGAATCATGCTTTTTAGATGTATAAAATAAAACATGTAGGATTTTTAAATGAAACCAATTATAGTATATATATAGTTATATAATACCATTTATATAAATATACTTACATACTTATCAAAATGTTAAATAACAAAACAAAACCAAAAGCCAAAGTTGTAGCTCTCAGGTTAAGAATCCCTGGCTTAGAAGTTGGTGGCTATGTCCTGAAAGAATCAGCAGTGTCATGGACACACAGCCAATGGGAATTGGATGAATTCTCTCTATGGATTTTTTTTCCTGTTATTCTGTTAATACATACATATTTCATGATTCTTGAGGGATCCAAGAGAATTCAATTGAGGGTTCTAAAAGGGATCCACAGAAGTCATAGTCTCTACTCTCATAAGTTTTAATGTGAAAGCCCATAAAATAGGACAAGTTGGTTTTTAATGTGAAAGCCCATAAAATAGGACAAGTTGGTATATGAGAGACAGGAATGAGGGAGGGGAAAGTTGTACTGTAGGTAGAGCTGAGAGGAGTAGGTTCAAATCACTTCCATGCCACTGGCTAGCTGTGTGACCTTGAACAAATTTTTCTGTGTTTTCTGAAGCTTTGTTCCCTCCCCATCCAATAAAAGGGTTGGACCAGGTGATCTCTAAGACTTCCCAAGGTTCTGTTAGGCTGGGAAGTTCATGTTATAAGTGAGACAAGTATTCTGATAAGGGTAAGACTGGGAGGTCAAAGTGATTGAGAAAGGTTTCTTGGGAGAGGGGAGACTGAAATCCCAATTTTATGACTCTTATCCCAGAGCTCTTTCCAGTAGGCCATCTTGTCTTTCTTAGCCCATTTCTTTAATAGCTTTCAGATGTCCAGGGCCCACAATCAGCATTCTCATGACCTGAATGTATTTCAGTGTACAGACAGGAATTTTTAAAAAAATTACTTTTAAGGCAAACATTGAGTCATCAGTTAGCATTTCTATAAGCACTTAAGTTTGTAAAGCATTTTACAAACACAATCCCATTTGATCTTCAAAACAACCTTGGGAGATGGGTGTTGTTATTATCCTTGTTTTACAGATAAGAAAACAGAGTCAAGCCGAAATTTAAGTGATTTGTGAAGAGTTACTTAGCTAATTTCCCACTGACTGGTGCCCAGATTCTTAAATTTGGGTGTGCTGGAGCCAGCTGAACTAACTTAAGAGAATCAATTATTAAATTTTAATTGTGAACATTTGTACCTTGGGAATAGGCAAATGAAGCAGGACTTGATTTTTTTGTTTGTTTTCTTGATCTTCTAAATTTAAGAAAGTGGTTAGGAAAAAATGTTAATAATGCAGATTAAGTTAATGTATCCTGCATATATTTCCTCCCTGAAGAGTTGATTATTAAATCAGCAGCATACCACTAATGGCATCTTCCTGATATCAAATCTGACCTTAGACTCTTCCTAGCTGTGTGATGCTGGCAGAACTCTTTTGCCTTCATTTCTTCATCTATAAAATGAACCTAAAAAGGAAATGGCAAATCTTTCTATCATCTGTGCCAAGAAAACTTCAAATAAGATCTCAGAAAGTCAGACATGACTGGAAAATGTCCTCTGCTTAATGGCCAAGGAGCTTTAGCAAACTGATGGATCAAAAGGGCATTTCTCCCTTTGTAGATGACAGGAGCCCCTGAGTAAATTCATAGCTTTGGAAGGAAAGGCCTGGATGTAGCAGCCTGAAGGACAAGTCCAGTTTCTACCAGTAGGCTGTGCCCCTGGTGCACCAGATGGCTGTCTTCAGCTCATAAATAAAGGGAGCCAACATAAAAAGATGCTTTTGTTCCATAACATTGGGGTTTATTTTACCATCATTACAGTAAGGGGAAAAAAAATTCTCTCTCTTTCCTTTGTTCCCTCTATTTCTTTCTCTTCCTCTTTTATTTATTTTTCTTGTTCTTGTTCTCTTTCTTATGTAACTGTTACTCTGTCTTTTCCTGCATCTCTTTTTCTGTCTTTCTGTCTCTCTTTCCTTGTGTGTGTCTGTCTGTCTGTCTCTATTACTCTTACCATTTGTTTCTGTCTCTTTTTTTTTTTTTACTATATCTGTTTCTCTCTCTCTGTTTCTGTGTGTCTCATGCTATACCTGTTTATTTCTGACTTTATCTGTTTCTATTATTGTCTCTGTTTGACTCTCTCTGTTTCTGTCTCTCTTTCTCTCTGAGTATTTCCATCTTTGTTTCTTTGTCTGCTCATCTCATTCTTTCTGACAGTGTGCTGGTGGGCTGTAGTGCAACCAGTAAACCCCTGGGTTTGAATCCAGGCTTTCTCTGTTAAAAATCCCTCCTTGGACACTTCTTATGTATGTGACACTCATAGAGCAAATCACTTAGCCTTTCTAGCCCTCAGGGAGTTAAGCTGCTAATGTAATAATCGGAATGTTTGGCCTGGAATAAGGAAGACTTGAGTTGGAATTCTGCCTTACTCATTAACTAGCTGGGCAAGTCACTTACCCTTTGACTGTCTCAGTTTCCCCAACTATAAAAATGCAGATAATACCCCCATCCCAGTAGTTGTGAGAATCAAATGAGAAAATATTTGCAGAGTGGTTATCACAGTGCATGGTATACAATCAGCACTTAATAAATGCTTATTTCCTTCCTCAATTTCCTCATTGGTAAAATGAAGAGGTTGGACTAGATGATCCCGGAATGTCTTCTGAACCTACCTTTATGTTAATATAAACTTAGACAAGTCATTTCATACTCCTCTGGGAAGTTTCATGTCTAGGGAATAAAATTCTTGGCAATATTCACCTTCCAGACAAGGTCATGTTTAGTAAATTACTATAGAAATGCAAACTGTTATTTCTTCTTTGATTGAAGTAAGCTTAATTCTCTTTCTCCTCAATTTTTGTGATCCAGGATCTGGATTTGCCTGTGGATAGAGAATTATCATTTTGTTTTGCTGACACTTTTGGCCAATGTGGGGTCAGCCCCTCCTCTTTTCTGGCTCAGAGACTTTTGTGTCTCTACATGTCTCCTGCAGCATGAAGACTCCCTCCATTCTGTTCTCTCTTGCCATGACTTTTTCTAGACCTAGCTTTTTTACCTCATTTCAAACCATCTTCCATTCAACCACAAAAGTGATTTTTCAAAAATGTGGATGTAACCATGTCATCCCTTTAATAAACTCCATTGGCTCCCTATCACTTCCAGGATCAAATACAAAATGTGCTGTCATTTAAGGTCCATTATAACCTATTCCCCTCTTACCTTTCCAGTCTTTTTACACCTTCTTACACCTTACTCTTATCAATTCAGGGACACTGATTTCCTGACAGTTCCAGGAATAAGCCAGTCCATCTCTCTGGCTGTCCACCAGCTTGGAACATTCTCCCTTCTACAGTCCGATGACTGACTTCTTGCTTCCTTGAAGTCCCAACTAAAATCCTGTTTTTTATTGTAGCCTTCCCCAATGTCTCTTAATTTTGGTGCTTTCTCTCTATTACTTCCTATTTATCCTATGTGTGTGAAAGTTTGAAAGCAAAAGGAAAAGGGGATAGTGGAGCATGAGATGGATAGTTAATATCATGGAAGATCTTGGGATAGACTAGGTGGTAGTGTAGGACAGAAGGGTCCAGTATAGAGTTGGACATGACTGAATTCTTCTTCTCCAAAGAATGCTCTTAATATGTAAAATAAAATATGAAGAATTACAAAGAAACCAATTATAATATCATTTTGATTCATTCTTTCTTCAATCACATCTGACTTTTGTGATCCTTTTTGAGATTTTCTTGGCAAAGAGACTGGAATGGTTTGCCATTTCTTTCTTCAACTCATTTTACAGATAAGGATACTGAGGCAAACAGGGTTGAGTGTTTTGCCTAGGATCACATGGATAATAAGGGTCTGAGGCTAGATTTAAACTCCTGAAAATGAGTCTTCCTGGATCCTGGCACTGTGCCACCTAACTACCCTGAATTAAAACAGTTATCAAAATATTAACAAAAGTTCACAGACCTCAAGCTGAGAACATTATCTCTAAAGAGTTGATTATGCTAACTTCTCAGGCTGGGATATGACTGGCCATTTTTATAGGGCTTCATAATGCAATGAGCAGCTTGAATTATGAATGTAAACTGAGATAGACTCATACACACAACAAACACACATAGGAGACAGATATAGTGATAAAGAGACAGGAAGAGACAGAAAGACACCCACATACACAGAGGAAGAAAGAGAGAGAGACAGACAGACACACAGACACTTTACACATTCATTAGGGCCAGCTTTTTTTAAAAACTTTTTTTGATGCTATGCAAATGTAATTAGCCTATGCTTATAAAGTGGGAGCACTGGTTAGAGGAGAGGGTTGGGATTAGGAGTTCTTGGGGCAAAAGGAAGGTAGATTATAACAGAATAAGGTAGATTAATTGTATTGCCATTCCTTCCTCATTTATACGAGTGAAGTGAAAGTGTGAAGAGAGGGTTTTACAATTTAAAGTGCATGAATTGAAGAGGGGGAGAGCCAATTGTTAAATAGTTACTAGCACACTCCTGAAATGGGGTCTTTTACTTTCAAAATCTGATTAAAGAAAAAGTCTTTTTTTTTTTTTTTTTTTTTTTTTTTTTTTTTTTTTTTTTTTTTTTTTAAAGCAATTAGCTGATGCAGTGGATGGCTGAACCTAAAGTCAAATCCAGCTTCAGAAGCTTATTTGTTGTGAAACTGGTCAAATTTCTTAAACTCTGCTTTGATTTTCTCATCTGTAAAATGGGGATGATAATAGTCTTTACTTTCCAAGATTGTGATGATAAAATGAGATGACATTTGAAAAGCACTTTGCAAATATTAAAGTGCTATATTAATGCCAATTGTTATTATTAGCTGGAGAAATCTTAAAGTGATATATAAATGCTAAATATTATTATTAGCCAAAGTCATGTGATTCATAGACTTTGGGTAGCCAACACAGTTCAATGAATTTAGAAAAAAGAGGGAAAAAAAAGAAATTTTCACAATAACTATGTGGTATATTTGCAAGGAATAGCAAGTTGCACATACCAGATTTGCAGTTTCACATGCAATCATCTTTTTAAAATTGTATTGTATTATGGAAATGTTTATTTTAATGTTTTTAATTTATGAAAGTAAATTAAAAAATAAAATTCAATTATACAGTTTAAGAAGCTTTGATCTGTCCAATCCCTACCTGAACAGGAATCCTCTCAAACAAAATCTCTGAAAAAAATTGCCAATGTGGAATATTTATTATACAGGTTTTCAAAATTGAATTTTATTGCTTTTTATTTTGAATCTTCTCATATGTTCTGCTATAAACATGGCCGTCCATCTTTTTTTTTGCTTCTTTGTAGGTTTTCTTTGTTCAGAGTTATATTTTTTCCTTTGTATGCCTAGAGTAGGGGTTAATAAATCCTTAAAAAGATTGTAATGGGGTACTCTTCTGTTATAAGGAATGATGAACAGAATGGTTTAAGAAAAACTTGGAAAGACTTATATGAACTGATGCAAAGTGAAGTGAGCAGAACTAGAAGAATGTTGTACAGAGTAAAAACAATATTGTATAAGATCAACTGTGAATGACTTTGTTATACTCAGGAATACTACAATCTAAGACAATTCTAAATGACTTAGGATAAAAAATGCTTTCTACTTCCAGAAAAAGAACTGATGTCTGAATACAGATTGAAATACATTTCTAAAAATTTTCTTTATTTTTATTGATTGTTTATATATGTATTTTTGTCTGTGTTTTCTTTTATAACATGGCTTGAAGACACCAAGATCATCCACTAAATCCGAGCTCATCATTAGTTATCCTGACTTATCTTGCTACTGGAAGTTTATGACTCTAGAAGAGAGAGTTAGGATTTTTATACAATTCTCCCTCACTTAAATCCAGTTCATGAGCAAGAAATGCCTTTGTGATGTCATTAGTCCCCTTTGAAAATAATGACTAACAATATAGAAATATTTTGCATGACTGTACATATATAATCCATATAAAATTGTGTATCTTCTCAAGAAGGGAATAAGAGGAAGGAGAGGAAGAGAGAATTTGAAACTCAAAACTTTACTTGGTAATATTTTATTCCCAGCCCAATTACCTGTAAATATAGTTTTCAACATTCATCTTTGTAAGATTTTGAGCTTCAAATTTTTTTCTCTCTCTTCTCTTACTCCTTTCTTGAAAAGGTAAGCAATCTGATATAGGTTATACATGTACAATAACATTAAACATTTCCATATGAATCATATTGTGAAGGAAGACTCAGAATAAAAAGGAAAAACTATGAGAAAGAAAGAAAAAAACAACAAAAAGATGAAAATAGTATGCTTTGATCTGCATTTAGACTTTATAGTTCTGGCTCTGGTTGTGGATGACATTTTCTATCATGAATCTTTTGGAATTGTCTTAAATCATTTCACTGCTGAGAAAAGCCAAGTCTGTCATAGTTGATCATCACAATTTTGTTGTTACTATTCTCCTGGTTCTGCTCACTTGATTCAGTATCACATTCATTCAAATCTTTCCAGGCTTTCTGAAATCTGCCTGCTCATCATTTGTTATAGAACAATAGTATTTCATTACATTCATATATCATTACTTATTCAGCCATTCTCCAACTGATGGGTGTCCCCACAATTTTTGGTATTTTGCCACCACAAAAAGAGCTGCTACAATTTTTTTTTTGTATTTGCGAGTCCTTTTCCTTTTTTTACGATCTCCTTGGGATATAGATCTAATATTAGTATTGCTGGACCAAAGAGTATACATAGTTTTATAGCCCTTTGGGCATAGGAACTAAAGATAAAAAAAAAACACCACATGTTAAAAATTGTTTTTACATATAACTGGAAAAACTATGAAAAATTTTAACTAAAAAAAATCTTTATAAAGTGCTTTGCATTTGTTATATCATTTAATGCTCATAACAACCCTATAAGACAGGTGCTGTTAATATTCCTGAGGCAGAGGTTAAATAATTTGAAGAGGGTCACCCAACTTCTAAATATGTAGCCAGATGTAAATTCAGGTCTTCCTAACTCCCAATTTAATGCTCTATCCATTGTGCCCCCTAACTACTTCTATGTCTTAACCCATCTGTAAATTGAAAGGATTGCACTAGACATTTGCTGAAGTCTTTCAGCTTTAAATCTATGATTTGTGTGACTTGCATTTGAAACCTGGCTCTGCTGGGAGATGCTATGATTACATTAGAGAACCTATAATATTGGATATTACAAATAAGAGGGTGCAAATCTTTTCTGGCACCAACTATGGTACCACGGGCAAGCCATTTGAGGTTTTTAAGTTTCAGTCTTTCCATCTGAAAAATGGAGATATTACCCATAATACCCACCTCACAGAGTTGCTGTGAATTCAGTTCAAATAAGGTAATAATGCATATAAAGCAATTTACTGGTTTTTATAATACTCTATCAATGCTAGTTATTATTTACTATGTAACCTTGGAAAAAATCACTGACTAGTCTTCTTGGACTCCCTCTCTTCATTTATAAAATGAGAGCTTTGGAATAGATGACCTCTAAGATCTGTTAGTTCTTTAATGTTCTACAATTTCTCTATTCTATTCTCTATTCTAACCCCCTAATTATGGTGGCTATTTTTCCTTCTGGCTTCTGGGCAATAACCCGTCAGGAAACCAGCTTGTGTCTCAAGCTAGACCAGGGGGAAAGCCTAATGCTGAAACTCTGAGGTCAGGATAGGGTTTCACAGGGTCCAAAGAGAGGTTAACCATTTTGTTTTTCCCCTTAAGCTTTGGTTTCTCTTTTTTGGAAGGCAAGAGAAAAGAAGGGATGAGTGTGTGTGGATAACAGCTAATGTGCCAGGCAGACTGGCGTCTCCACATGGAATAGCTACTTCAGAACAAAGCCTTGAACTGGATGGTGTGAATACAATTGGAAAGGGGCATGCTAATATAAGTGTGTGTATATATTTAAAACCTTAAATCAGATCCAGCTAGTGATTATTTTAATTCAACCATTCTTTTTATTTTTTCTTTTTTTCTTAATAGCTTTTTATTTTTCCAAATACATGCAGAGATGGTTTTCAACATTCACCTCTGCAAAACTCTGTGTTCCCAATTTTTCTCCCTTTCTCTCTCTCCCCCTTCCTCTAAATAGCAAGCAATCCTATAGGTTAAACATGTGCAATTCTTCTAAACATATTTCTATATTTGTCATGCTGCACAAGAGAAATCAGATCAAAAGGTGAAAGAAAAAACACAAGAACAAAATAAGCAAACAACAACAACAAAATACAATACTTTGATCCACATTCACTTTCCATAGTTCTCTCTTACGATGCAGATTGCTCTATCATGTCTATTGGAATTGCCTTGAATCACCTCATTTTAACTATTCTTTTTAAAGGCAATCCTTTTTTTTTTAAAATAATTTAGCAAATCAGTTATGAAGCAGAACCAAACTTATCCATATCTCAAATTGCTGTACAACATGAGAGCAAATAAACTCCCAATCAAGGATGGATCTCTATTACACTTAGTCTCTCATTAAAAATGCATCAAATAATGTTGAAGAAAATATAGCACAAATTTATAAGTCTATACACACATATATTAATCGATATCTTTCTTTACATAAGAGTAATGTATAAAATAAGAAAATTTATACAAAAGTCTTATATATGTGAGGTGGGAGTGGGAAACAAGCATTTATTGAGTACCTACTATATGAGCAGGTAGTAAAGCTCCCTGGCCATCAAATAGACGATCCTGTGTCTGAGACCAAAATGCTCTGCATCTACAAGGGAGCTATGAGGATGCAGCTTTACTGGACATCTGGACTGGGCTAGGCCAGTAGGCACTATGGGCCCTTAGCAGCCCTGACTATGCTTCTTGGATTCTCCGGCAAGATTGACTGGAAGGAAGGCAATAAGCATTTATTAAGTGCCTACTATGTGCACTTAAACTATGTGTTTAAATTCTTTTTACAACTATAATCTTATTTGATCCTCATAACAACATAACCCTGAATGATAGGTACTATTAATTACTCTAATTTTTAAGGTAAGGAAACTATTAGTGCAATAGATACAGTGTCTGATCCAGAGTCAGGAAGAACTATAGTTCAAATCTGGCCTTAGATGCCTACTAGTGTCTGGGCAAATTGTTTTAATCTCTAGTGTCCTCAGTTTCTTCATCTGTAATGGGGATAATAGTAGTACTTACCTCCCATAGCATAATAGAATAATTGTAAAATGCCTGGCACATAGTAGGTATCATATAAATGTTAGCTATTATTATTATAAAGCCAACAGGGAAATATGTATTTAAATTCATATCTTCTTGACTGAAGCCCAGGGCTTTATCTGCCAAGCAGGCTCTATTTAAAAAAATAGTTTGCTTCTTCAATTAAAATAAGATCAAATTATTTATGCCTTGCTAATACTATTTTGTAGAAGAGAGATAGTATTGTATAGTGGATAACCCTGGCCCTGAAGATTTAGATTTGAAACTTGGCCCAACAAATTTAACCTTGTGAATCTAAGACTCAGTTTTCTCATCTTCCAAAAATGGGTATAATGATGACATTTTCCAGTATTGTCACGAGTATCCAATGAGATAGGGTGTATAAAGTACAATGCAAACCTTAAATTGTAATAATTAAAATAATAGCTGATTTAAAGTCTAATTTAAATTGAGTCCACTTCCTTCATTTGATAACCGAGGAAACTGAGTTCCAGAGAGAGATTATAAGACCATAATAATCATTGATTGAGAAGTAGAAGAATCACCTAGTTTAACTTTCTCATTTTATAGAGGAGAAAACTGAGACCCAGACAAGTAAATGATTTTTCCAAGGTGGTTGTTGTTGTTTGTACTTTCTCAAAGGGGACCATCAGGGAGGTGATGTCTGATCTTCAAATGAATTAGATGTAAGTGAGGGAGGGCTGGGCAAGGTCCTCTGCCTCACTTCCCCCTCCAGAGCCATCTGGGTCCAAAATACAGATCAGGAAGACTGGAGAAGGCCCTGGATGCAATGGGATACCTTGCCCTTTTTAAACTAAAGTCTTTAACAGGTCTTAGTTTGACTGAGGCAATGCCCAATCTGTAATTAAAGTGAGGTAGAAAAAGGCCTCTTTTACCTAATTAAGCAAAAAAAATCAGTCTGTGAGGGAGAAACCCTCAGGATTTCTGGTTAAAATAGAAACAGTTGTTATTTATATTCACAAACTAATCTATGCCCAGATGATGACCGAGTGAAGTTTGGCTTGGAACTATTCTTGGCCAATTAATGAGAGTCAGAGTGATTTAAATCTAATGGGTAAACCCTAAGATAGCTTATGAGGTTTTATCAAAATTGACATTCCTTTGGGCAGAATACCCGACAGATAAGGGTAAGATATCCTATGTAGATTGAGAGAAAGGAAGGAAGGAAGAAAAGAAAAAAAAGAGAGACACAGGTAGTAAGCATCAAAACCAAGAATTAAGCCTGTATCTTTTAATTCATGAATACTAGTCTTGGGTTCCTCCTATTACACCAATAGTTTTTAACCTGACATTTCGAAATGTTTTGCTGAAGTTTTAATAACTACGTTTCAACATAATTATGTTTGTTAATTATTTGTACTTTATTTTATATATTTAAAAACATTTTTCAGAGAGGGGGTCTATAAGCTTCAGCAAACTGTTAAAGGGGCTCACAACACAGAAGGTTAAGACATCCTGCATACATTCTCTACTGCCTCCCTTAGTTCATTTTGTGTCCTCCAACTGATTATAGTGCTTTGAAAATAGTAGATTTTGGAGGTTGATCTCTTACTTGAGTCACTTTCAGGCAGCTTTGTAATTTGCTCATCCCAGGAAGAGGCAGTGTAGACTTTTTTTTAATAGCCCTTTGGGGTGGGAGACTAACCTAAACTCCCACAGGCCTCCTCCGAGCAATTCTTCCTGGTGGGGACCCCCTTAGGTCAAGCCTTGGATGCCCCTCACTGCATTTTCTGTCAGCGGCTTGCCTTTGTCTCACTTCCACTGTGCATGTGTGTGGTTGTCTGGTCCCTGCCAGTATGTGCACACACTTTGTCTGACCTCCTCAAAGCAGTTGGGTCTCCCTCTCCCGCTGACCAGGTTCCCAGGCTGCTTTTCCCTGCTGGGTAACACTTTCCAGCCGCCTCCAACAATGTTGGACTTGACACACACGTGTGTGTGTGTGTGTGTGTGTGTGTGTGTGTGTGTGTGTGTGTGTGTTTTCCCCATTGCCGGCAATTGGGTGGTTCAGGGTGTTTTGCTCCTAGTTATAATCCAATAAAGAGCAGCTGCTGAGATTTTTCCAAGAGGGGCCGCCTTAAACCTCCCTTGTTGAAAAAGCTCTAATTTATTTCAGTTGCATGTGGGAAAACCAGCTTCAGCTCAAACAAAGATGGCCTGTGCTGATGTGAGAGTACCCTGTGGGTTTGGCCCTGTGGGTGGGGCCCGCTAATGGTCACCCAGCCCAAGGGGAAACCGATGGCTCTGGGGATGCTGGAATGATTCAGAACAATTTTCCCTTCTCCAAACTAGCCTCCAGAGGTCAGGGTTGGCCTTCGGCACCATCCTATAGGAGAAGAAGCTTGATGTCAAGCCGCTCTCTGCCTCCTAACCTTCCCATCTGGCTCTTTCCTTCTTGGGTAGTGTGGTGAAACAGAAAGGTAACTGGATTTAGATGCAGTGAGTAGAACTTTAAATCTGGATCTTCTACTACATACCCGGGTGATCTTGGGCAAGTCCCTTTACCCTTCGGTTTCTTCCTCTATAAAACGAGAGGGTTTGTACAACAAAAAGAGCTCCGAGTTTGGAGTCAGAAAATCTAAGTGTAAATTCTGACTTGGCCCCTTGTGATCTTGGGTAAGTTTTCTCTGCTTTGTGCCTTAGGTTCTTCGTCTGTAAATTAAGGAAATTAAATGAGCTCAGAGTCTGCCATAAAGAAGGGAAGGGACTTGCCTGAAATTTAGATTAAAAATGTACTGATCTTTCTATTCTACCACATCCATTCCACTCTAACTCATCACTTCCCTATCCCTGACCCCTCTTCCTTATATTCCTGTCCCCCACCACGTGCCTTTCCCACGGGAACAACAAAAATCCTCTCATTATTCTGATGAGGTCAGGGTAGCAGCTTTTGAAATAAACATGTAACAATTTTACAATGGTCATTCTTTTTGCCAAAAGGTAGGTTTATTTAGGAGAAGAGGTTACAGACAAATTGAAGAGGTAAAATAGGCACTAGGAATGGCAAATATGAAATAGATTTACGAGAGCAGCAATAGGGTATCAAAGAAAGGAGTTTGGAAAAATTCATTAAAGCAAAATGCCACGAATATGCTATTGACTGGCAGCCTAAATCTGTAGAGTCATTTAGCAGACTAACCAGAGTTAACAATAGTAAGGAGAAAGACACCATTAAAGGGAGTCACTCTGAGAAGGGAAAAAGAGAGTAGCTCCTAGTGGATTTAGTTCTGAAATGGATTTAGCAAAGATCCTCATCATGGACAGATCTTTTATAGGGGAAATACAACTTGGGGGTTTCTCAGAGGAAGAGAGAAAGTACCCTGGAAGAGGGGGACTCAAAGAGAAGCCAGATGAAATGCATCTGGCAGGCCAGGTCTAAAACCTTTCTAAAGATGCTAATCAATATCTTGAACATTGCTTAAAGATGCCCAAAGTTTTGAGGGATAGACCATGGAGGTTGATAAAAAGTTCCATTCTCATAATCCCTGTATACAAACAGCATAGTCTAGGACTTGATTTTGCCTGAAAATAGCCAGATGGGCTTCTTCCTAACAAGGGAAGAGAATAAGCTTAAAGCCCACATACATCAGTACCAGGGTTATGAAGTGATCGGAAATTCTTACAGATATAGTCCTCTGGAAATACTCTCAAACTTGCAGTGACTCCAGTGTCTTCTTTACTTGTTACCTGTGACTTAGACATTATCTTTACCATAAAGGATTTCAGGCTCTGGACTTATAAAGACCAAGTTTAATCTTAAAACTTATTGCCAAAGAGGGGGGAATCAGGTTTTATCTTGATCATTCTGACCCAAAATCATCAGGAAGGAACCAGAGTACCTGTCCAACTCCGAGGGAGGGATACCAGTCCAGAAGATTGAGGGGAGGGGAGGGGAGGGTCATGACTTCTCTTGGTTTCATGGTTTCCCCTAATTATGAACTTTTCTTCTAAATCTCTGTATGTGCCTACTTTCCAACCAATAGACACACAATCTGTGGGAGAAAATATGACCCACATTTATGAATGGACTTTTATACACTGATTATTCCTATTTTTGTCTTCTATTGAATAAATATGAGTATTCTTGTTTTTGCCTTATCAATAATTTAAATTTTCACATTTAAGAGACAATGACATGATGTAACTCATTTTATGAATGATAGAGGCTCAGGAGTAACCATGATGAGTAGTTAGAATATATCTTTCATACACTAAAGTTACTCCTAGGATCCTTGAAGAGAGTATGAGTAGCAGTTGAATGGTGGCTTTCTGTTCCTCTGGAAATACCATCTCTTTTCTTTCTCTCTCTCTCTTTTTTAACATGTTGTACAAAAAGAATCAGACTCTGAAATATTGTACAATTAGCCTGTGAAGGAAATAAAAAATGCAGGTGGAAAAAAAATATAGGGATTGGGAATTCAATGTAATGGTTTTTAGTCATCTCCCAGAGTTCTTTCTCGGGCGTAGCTGGTTGAGTTCATTACTGCTCCATTGGAACTGATTTTGGAAATACCATCTTCTCTTGATACGTGGCTTATACTATAATCGTGATGTAAATGGATATTTTATTTCTGATTACTTTGCTCTATTTCGGTTCATCTAAGTCTTTTCAAGTTTCTATGATTTTTTTCATATTTGTCATTTTTTATAGTGCAATACTATTCCATTATGTTCATTACAACAATTGTAGAGTGGTTTTTAAAATGGGAATTTCAAGTCCATTGGCAGGCCAGTGGGGGAGATATTCTTTGCTAAGCAGCTACCTATCTTGCTCCTAAGGCTCAACTTGGATGTGCCATGAACAAGACCATTAGAGATTCCATTTCATTAACTATAACTGTACTTTTCTTGGTTTTCTTTGTGAAGAAGACTGGTTGACTTTCAGTACCCATTTAGGACTGTTGCCATCTTCTTGGGGTGTGACCCCCTTTTTTCCATTTCATTTGCAAAAGGATTTCCATGGACCCACATCCATCTGTGTTCTTACAAATCAGAGGAAGTCACATTTCAATGATCATTTCCCTATGAAGGACCTACCTTCTGCAGTCCTTCCTGTCCTCCTTTATATCCATGACCTACCCTTTCCCCATTCACCACTAATCATGGATGGGAGGAGGCAGAAAGCATAAGATAGAAATAGGTAGAAAGAATAGAGAATGCCAGGGGAGAGAAGAGGAAAGTCATAAAAGGAAGGAGATGGGCTGCACGTGACCCTTTATTTAGAGTAAGGGTTCTTTACCTCTTTCAGAACCCTTTGGCAGAATGTTTTATAATGCATAACATAAAATGCCCAGGAATACAAAGGACACCAATTACATTGAAGAAAGACACCAAAACGAACCCTAGGTTAAGATTCCTTATTTAGAGGATTACTGGAAAATGTGCTAGCCAGTTATGCTTACTGTCTAATATGATACTTGGACCTAAACCCTCCCCACACTTAATTGCTATTCACTATCACACATATACCATTTTGACCAGTGATATATGAAAGAAACCTAAATATCTTAGACTTAATGCCATCAATTACTATTCAATTCAATGCAAAAGCTGCTTTTTAAATTCTTACGCACAGGGCACAATTGTGCTGAGAGTTATAGGTTCCATTCCTATCCCCAAAGAGCTTTCTTTACATGAATAATAATAATAATTAGCACTTATGAAGGGTGTTAAGATTTGCAAATTAGTTTATATATATCATCCCATTTGATTCTTCCAAAAACCTTGTGATGTAGTTGCCATTATTCCAATTCACAGATGAAAAAACTGAGGTTAAAATGTTGAGTGACTTGACCAGGGTCCTACGGCTAGTCTTCTTGACTTTCAGTCTAGAATTCTACCTAGTCTTTAACACCTAGCTTATGCTATAATCTAGTGTGGGAAAACATTTGTCATCAGAGCATCATAAGCAAAGAACTTTATTCCTTGACATCATGGTACAATAGAAAAACATAAGATTTGTGGTCAGAAAATTTAAAATTAAATTTCAGCCCTTCCAGTATCACCTTGAGGAAGTCGTTTAACTTCTATGAAACTGAGTTTCCTCCTTTATAAAATGAGAGGGAAAGAATCAGTGACTACTAGTCTTTTCTAGCTCTAATCCATGAGTTCATGGACACCCATAGGAATTGTCATAAAAGGATGAGATCATCTGCATTTGGGCAATTAGAATAGTAACTTATGCCATCACTATTCCTATCCTGTAATTATTTTTTGGATTTGGAGAGCACATTTCTTCAGAGTTGCTTAAGGCACTCCCATTTCTGAAAAAAGAACATTCCCTCAAACAAGGGACCTGACCACACTGACACATTTAGAACAATGTCCTGGCCCCAAATTGAATTGTTCTTCCTTTTCTTCCCTTCCTCCTGAACCAGTTACTAATAGGGCAATACTAGAGATGCTGAGCAATAGTTTGTGTATTCATGTCAAGCAGAGACATTGCCTCCCATTCACACTAACCACCTAGTACCTTTTTCTTGAACTGAATTGGGGAGAGATAGAAAATAACACAGTCCAGAATTTCTATGTCCACAATCAGAGTGATTGAGATGTCAATCAGCATCAGTAGAATAATAACCACCCCAAATTGTTGCTAATTGGCTTGATGTTAATTGTTAGCCTGTTTCTGTGTGACCCTGGCCAGCCACTGATGCGGCTGGATGCAAGGTAAGGGAGTGGTCCATTCCTTCTGTATTTTTCCTTGTACCATGAACATTGGAGGTGGAAACAGATGACGTGGATTCTAGTTATGAAACTTTTGGCAAGTCAGTTCTGTCTTCATGGGTCTTAATTTCTTCATCAATAATTTATGTGCAAAATTTTTTCTATTGCTAAATCTTATGAACCATTTCAGGTATTTTGGTTATATATAGTTCCTGCAAAGGGATCTCCCGGACTTCAACCCCTTTCCCTCTTCTGTAGTTTTCTGAACTTTAAGCATTTGAGATAAGAGAGATAAAGGGGTTGAAAGCCTGAGGGAGTTGGAGAATTCCTTCGTGGTCATCACATTACAGCCCCTCGTTTTGTAAGCACCTAGCTGGTTCAGTGGATAGAGTACTGGACCTGGAATCCATTCAGATGCTAGCTGTGTGACTCTGGACAAGTCACTTGACTTCTACCTCAGTTTTCTTATTTGTAAAATAGGGATAGTAATAGCACCTGTTTTCAAATGAGACATTTGTGAATCACTTTGTAAATGTCAAAGAGGTGTATAAATGCTATGATTACTTTGCTGATGAGAAAAGGAAGATAGAGATTAGATCACTTGTATAGCTAATTAGTGTCTGAGCCTGAATTCACATTCAAGCCTTTCAGATTTTAAGTGCACTGCCATAAGGCAAACTTTTTTAGGGTAATCAAAGGGAAAGTAATAATTGTTAAGTTATTAAAGCTTAAAAATGTACAAAGATGTTTGTAAAACCTGTATAGTGCCTAACATTTTCAAGTCCATCGCTATGATTTTATCAACTTAAGGAGTTCTCTGTGAGCAAACTCCTTCCAATGCTGATCACCATTTACTCTAGAATTTACTCTTAATCTTACAGAATTACTAGGGAGACTGAGGTGAAGTGAATCGGACACCCAGTATGAATCCAAAGAAAGACAAACCCAGGAAACTGGCAGCAAAGCCAGTTCTTTTTATTATCCACAATATCTCTCATATCACCCAGGTGACTTAGTGAATAGACTGCTGGGCCTGGAGTCATGAAGAACTGAGTTCAAATATCATTTCAGATACTTCCTAGCTTTATGACACTGGGTAAATCACTTAACCTCCATTTGCCTTATTCCATTAGATAAGGATATGGCCAAGCAGTCCAGTATCTTTGCCAAGAAACCCCATAGACAGTTTGGTACCTGAGATCATGAAGTTGGACATGACTTGCCTCTCATACGATGTTCTAAATTTTACAAGGTGCTTTTCTCAAAGCAATCTGGTGAGATGGGTGGGCTAGCTATTATTTTCTTCATGTTATTAAAAAAAAACCAGAATCTCTTTGCTAGCAAACTGTGAACCAGAGTTTCAAACCTTGATCTCCTGATGTTGATTCTCTTTGCTGTGTTGCCTCTCTTGAAGAGGAGATGCCTTGGGCATGTTCCAGTCCATAAAAAGCTTCCCATCACTCCAACCTGTCCATCAACATTATTTTACAATGTTCCCCAAAGCTTCTGGAAGAAAGTGCTCTGGCTAGCAGAGTTAATTTTAAGATATGAAACACCTGTTTGACTCCTTGACTTTCCAGGGGCCAAGACTTCATCTGATTGGAGTCCCAGTGATTTAAGAGTGTTCCATTTACCAGCAGCCACCTGGATTGCAGGTGAAAACGATTTCTATTGTTTAGTTCTGAGTCAACAAGGATGGGATATGTAAAGCTCCATATATCAGTCAACAAATGCTGGGGCCTCATGAGCCTGGCCCAGGTCTGCTGGTCTCTCCCTCCTTCAAGGATGGGCTCCTTCCTCAGCTTGCACTTCTCCATCTCTCAAAGATTAGATATAGTCGTGAGCACTTAGGCAACTTTCTATCCCCACAGAATAACTCCCATTTTATCAATTCCACCTCTTTACTCATGTCCTTCCTTTTACCTTTGTTCTTCCTTGCCTATCCTGTGGCATTCTTTCTCCCCTAAGGGCCCAGCTCTGGTGTCACCTTCTTGATCCTTCCAGCTACAAATGATTTCTTTTAAAAATAATAAATTCTTTATTAACACTGAAGAATCAGAAGGTGCAACTTCTTGATTTTGTGAACTAGGCAGGGAAATGATGATACCAAGGGACACTACCTTGGATCACTGCATTGTTGAGAAAAACCAAGTCCATCACTGTTGAAGATCACAGAATCTTTTTTTTTATTATTATTATAACTTTTTATTGACAGAACCCATGCCTGGGTAATTTTTTTTACAGCATTATCCCTTGCACTCACTTCTGTTCTGACTTCCCCCAGATGGCAATCAGTCCTATACAAGTTAAAAATATCACAGTGTATCCTAGATACAATATATGTGTGCAGAACCGAACAGTTCTCTTGTTGCACAGGGAAAGTTGGATTCAGAAGGTAAATATAACCTGGGAAGAAAGACAAAAATGCAAGTAGTCCACATTCATTTCCCAGTGTTCTTTCTTTGGGTGTAGCTGCTTCTGTCCATCCTTGATCAATTGAAACTGAATTAGAAGATCACAGAATCTTAATGGTAGAGCTGATTCTTTGTTTCCAGTCCCAAGTCCATCCAATTGCTTCCTTTTAGATAATTTAATGCCTTATTTCAACGCTTTAAAATTTGCAGTTTTATTCATGTGACTAATCTTTTTACAGATACAGATCTCGAGTCTTCTGTGCCTTAGCAGATGGTTTTTAGGAGCTGCCTTTCACAGAAAAAAAACAAAAACAAAATGGTAACCCTCCCCTGGCTAATTTTTGCCAATGAATCTTTTAGCTAGGTAGGTCCGTGAAATCCTGATGCTGTCTGTTGATACAGTTTATTTATTTATTTAACATAAAACCAAATAAGAAATTTTATTAGTTTTTTTTCTATGATTAGTTTGGAATCATCTTTTCTCTTGCCTAATTGGTAATGCTTTCTGAAGCTGTTAGAATCTTGTTGTTTCAAAAATGCACTGAAAAATTCTTATAAACTACATTCTGATTTTCTTATCATGGAAAGTTTCAAGGAAGCCCATGTGTTTAACATACTTCCTCGAAATTTAGCCCCTTACCAAATGGTTATTAAACCCAAATATCTGAGCTTCAAATTGAGCTGCTCCTTCAAATGAAAGTATAGTGGAACAGCCAAGGCATTCAAAGTCAGAACCATACATCCCGAGCTCCCCAATCTAGTGTAAGGGGAGGACAGTTGACTACTAGATATGTCATATTACCAGCTATTACTGACCCCAAGCCATTGCTTCTGCCAGCTATTGCCTCAAATACAGTAGGAACATTATCTCCTTCATACTCTGGTTTAATCTTTACAGTTTCATCTGGGCCTTTATGGGCAGATGTTTCTTGAAGTTCACAGGGAATGCCATAGTTTTTCCAAGCCTTAATTTTTTCACAGTGACCAGGGTCAGAAGTTGAGCTCATCAAGAGCACAACCCTCCATGAATTTTGTACTTTATGAAGCAATTCCTTTTGCAACCCATTCAAAGTTTTTCTTCACCATCTTGAGGCCTTCAGGAGTCACTTCCTTAAGGTCCCAGTATGACTGTTGGGTCCTTTCACCTGATAGCCAGAGCCTCCAGAAATCATTATCGATAACATCCTCAAGAACAATTTCTTTTGCAGTTACATCAACACCAAATTCAATCTTCATGTGAACTAGTGTACAGTTTTGGGGTAACCAGGATTTTTCCAGTATTTCAAAAATAGCTTGTGTGGAATGACTCATGATATCTACTTCAGTCTGACTTGACCTATGCTAAGTCCAGCAAAACACTATTTTACAGCGATAATCTGTTCTTCAGATCACCGAGGATCATTGTTGAGAAACAACTCTACTTTAGATGGGTAGAACTTGTGTCCTTCCTTGACACTTGGATTACTCGGATAGGAAGAACAAAGGTAAAAGGAAGGACATGAGTAAAGAGTGGAATTGATAAAATGGGAGTTATTCGGTAGGGATACAAAGTTATCTTAAGTGCTCATGACTATATCTAATTTTTGAGAGATGGAGAAGTACAAGCTGAGGAAGGAGCCTATCCTTGAAGGAGGGAGAGAGCAGCAGACCTGGACCTGGTTCATGAAATTCTTGCAATTCTTCTATAAACCCATTCAATTGGAATCATTTCATACTGAAGTGCAATAAAAGCTGCCTCACCACATTTTTTGGCGAAATTAGTTTTGATACCTGTTTCCTGTAACAACTTGAAAATACAGCTGGTAATCTTGTTTGAGATCACAGCTTTTCCACCCAGGTGATTTTTTCTTTTTTTAGTGGTGTTGCCTGCAGTGATCTGGTCTTTAAACTGCAAGAGGACTATTCAACAATTCATAGACTTTTTTATTTGTTTATTTTACCCTCATATAGCTTCTTACCAATCTTCAGTACTTCAGCTGTCACCATTTCTCTAGCTGCGGTAGGATAGCAGGAAACTGGGGAGGAAATCCTTGGTGCAGTTTAGAAAGAGCATGTAGGTCTTGGAAGTCTGATGACCTGATCTCAAAACATGATTCTGCTATTTATTATCTGTGTGGTCCTTTCTAGATGCAAATCCAAGAACTTAGGATATACTTGTCTTTGGAAGGCTCTCAAAAATAACTATATAAATTCTGCTATAGGCTGTTGGGGGAGTCAATTTGGGACTTGGTTTCTGCAGCCCCTAAAGTACACTATGGGGTCATGTCTTAGGCCTATGGAGAGAACTGGACTTGCTCTCAATCACTGGGTCAAGGATGTGAATTGGAAGGGTCTTTAAGGTAGGGGAAAAGCTTATTCCAGGGGAACCACAGGATCCTGGGAAGGCCAATCCATCCTCCTTGCCAGGAGCTACTATGGCACCAGTCTAGATCCCTGATCTTAAGTATTATCTTACTTCAGTTTTTTTAGCTGCTTTTCTCTCAGTCCCTGTTTCTTCTCTCCTTTACTTTACAAATTGATACTGAAGCCCAGAAGATGCAACTTTTTGATTTTGTAGAGACAGGCAGGGAAATGATGATGCAAAGGGACACTGACAATGATGATCAGATGATCACTGGGTCTTGCTCCTTTCAGTAAAATAAATGTGCTCCACCTAACTTTAAAGCTTCCAGCTGGGAAGAATTGCCAGATCTAATAAACAGGGTTATCCAGGAAGGCTCCACTCCATGAAGTCAAAGCTCTCTTCATCTCCTGCCTTTACGCCTTCTCTAAAGTGGCACCAGATGGGCTTGGACACTCTCCCACCTGCGCTTGCCTCCCTCCCTCCTGCGCCTCCTGGGCCAGCACTTAAACAGCTCCTTAAATCCTATCTTCTCCATAAAGCCTCCCTGGATTGATCAGAAATGGGTCATAATGACAGCTGACATTTATATGGCAATTTAAGGTCTGCAAAGGGTTTTATTTATGTTCTCTTTTTTGATCCTTTCAATGGCTCAGTGAAGTGGATGCTATTATTTCCCCCATTTTATAGAGGAGGCAATTGAGACTCAATAAGGTCAAATGAGGCAGCTAGTTGATGCAATAGATAAAAAGCCAGATCTGGAGTCAGGAAAACTCATTGCTCAGAATTCAAATGTGGCCAAAGCTACTTACTAGCTGTGTGATCCTGGGCAAGTCACTTAATGTTTTTTGCCTCAGTTTCCTTATCTGTAAAATGAACTGAAGAAGGAAATGGCAAACCACTCTATTATCTCTTCCTAGAAAATTCTAAATGGGACCGTGAAGATTTGGAAGGAACTGAAAAAGGAACTGAACAAAAACCAAGGTTAAATAGGACAGCTGAGTGGTAAGATAAAGTGCTGGGTTTGCCATTTCCTTCTCCAGTTCATTTTACAGATGAGGAAACTGAGGTAAACAGGGCAAGTGACTTGCCCAGGGTCACATAGCTAATAAGCTATATTTGCACTCAGGAAGATCAGTCTTCCTTACTCTAGGCATGGCACTTTATCCATTGTTCCACCCAGCTGCCTTAAAAGAAGTATAGGAAGATATTTATTGCATTGGATATATCTCCTATGGAGGATTGATAGAAAGGAGTATGAGTCATATCATATGGGAAGATGTGTAAAAGATACTAATATTGATGAAATCACATATTAAAAAAAGTGTCTAAGGATTGAAGTCTCTGGCATTAGTTTTCTCAAGTGTAAAATGAAGTAATTGTACTTTATGGTCACTAAAGCCCCTTTCAGTTCTAATTACCCAGAATTCTAAGATTTTCCCCCTTATGACTTAACATGAAATGTTAAGAAATGACTTAACATACTTGGATGTCTCTATATGTGACATCCTAAGAGGATATTTTCTTTGTAAGATTTGAAAATATCTCTTACACAAACCAGACTTTACTTGAGCTATTCAAATCAATATGTTTAGTACAATCTAATTCAAGAAATATTTGAGGGGCTATGGCATGGTATAGTGGCAAGAATGCAGGATTTAGAGCTAGGGGACTTATGCTCATATCCTTTGTCTCTTCCTTTTCTATCTTTGTGAATTTTATTTAACCTTTCTGGGTCCATTTTCTTATCTGTAGAAAGAGAGGGCTAGACTCAGTTGTCCTTAAGATCTCTTCCAGTTTTAAATCTCTGGTTCTATGAGTCTTAATTCTGGATCAGGATTTTTTTTTTCCTAATTAGATCAGGGTTTTGAAGAATGCAGCAAGGGATTATTGAGTTTAATGAAAGGCAGGGAGATAATATGGCTAAGCACTGCCTATCTATCAATCATGTATTGGACTCAAAATTGAATAGGTGATAGGTCTGGAAAACATACCTAGATTTGTTTTTAGAGAGATAAAATATATCTATCCATCAATCTAACCTCTATAGCATACATAATTGGCTGTCTAAAATGATGGTCTCCACATATTTTTTAATCATATACTCTCAGTAACATTTTTGAATTAGGCTGGAGGCTGTGTGAGTACAGGGAAGGGAAGAGATGTGACGATAGAGACAAAAAGATTTGGCCATTGATTATCCAATCAATGAGGATGTAGGGAAGTAGTGGGGGGAGATAGTGAGAAGTCAAAGATGATGCTGAAAGTGACTGCAAGGATAGTGCTGCCTTAGACAGTTATTAAAAAAATTTTGGAGCAGAGATGGATTTAAGGGAAAAGATAATATAAAGATATCTGAAATCCACACCACAATTCAGTCAAACCTATTATCTTATGGAACTCCTTTTTAATTTAATTTTTATTCTGATATTTTATCTCAAATATATAAAGTCAAAATTCTTAGACTCATCTTCAAAAAAACAAAACCAAACCGTGTAGAACAATTAAAATGTTAACAGCTAAGGAAACAGTTTCCTTAGTTTGCTTCTTTCTACTAGGCTATTGTTATCAACAGAACAGAATTTTCTTGAAAAATTCCACATTTTAGGCCAAGTTTGGTCCTGGTCCATACAGATGGCCCCAAGCTTACTGCCTTAGTGGTCTCTGAATTGGAGATTGTTAAGTATTAACAAGTATGGCACTTACCCAGCTGGGAAACTTGTGGTTTACAAAACAGACAGAAAACAGTTTCTCCTAATTCCAATAAATCAAAATTACTAATAGTCCTCCCCTTGTTCCAGATAAAATCAGTGGGTGGGAGCAGTTATATGGCACAGTGAATACAGGAGTCAATCAGAAGGACCCAAGTTCAAATTCAGCCTTAGACACTTACTAACTGTGTGATCCTGGGCAAATCATTTAACTTCAATTGCTTCCAAGCAATAACAAAAACCAAAATGAGGATGGGAAGGGAGAAGGTGGACCTGAGTCTTTCCTCCAAGGCCTGCTGGCCATACTGCAAAGTAATCTGGGGAGTGGAGAAGTTGAGATGAAATTTTCATTTCAATCTTCTGTGGGTAGTGATTAGTTTAGGTCGTAACTATTCTGAGGAGTTGACAGAAGAAGCAAGTTTGGGAGTATATTCAGTAGAGGTAAGGGAGTAAAGAACAGGAATATTGGGGGATAAGGATAGTTCTGGTTGTGCTGGAGAAAAGCTCTATGTTATCTCAGTGAGATTGAACCATGCTCTGATGGGCTGGTCACCCAGCTCCTGGAGTCATGTCATATCTCTCATTTCCCCTTTCCCCACCATGTCACAGTCTTAACTCTGGAGACCCTTGGTCTAGAATATAGGAACTGTCTTGTGTGGGCCCCCTGGGTGGCTGACATGAGCCATGGGTAGCCAGAGATACTCTGGGTTTTATGACAAACCAAACTTAACTTCCTAAGTTTCCTCTAGGGCTGGCCGTATACTGTGGTCCAAGACCGAGCTTTGCTCAGAATTCCACAAACTTTGATGAAAAAATTGAGATGTAAAGGGAAGGAGGCAGGGAGGGGCAGGGCTTGCCATGTGGTTCCCATTGGTTTTGAAAGGCAGAGGGCAGGGTGGTTCCCCGGCTGACAGAAGCTGCTGCAGAGAGTGGGCCTCCGTGCAATCACCCCTGAAGCAAATTAGTTGGGTCCTTTGCTTGGTGATTATGGGAAGAAGCAGTGGAGAAGCCTCTGAGACCATATGCTCAGTTTTTTCTCAATGTATTTGAGAACTGCTTGTGTTATAGGAGGTCCTCTGTGGCTTTGAATGGAAGCCTGGGGGAGGAGATAGAATGATTGTTTTAAAGCCAAAAGGGAACTCATCAAACCTACTTCTCCATTTTGCAGATGAGGAAACTGAGATCCAGACAGATTATTGACTAGCTCAGGGTCACGTAGCTTGTTAAGTATCAAGGTGGAATTTGAACTCAGGTTTTTTTGCTGCCAAGTCCAACATTCTATCTATTTTATGCCTCAGATATAAGTAGAAGCCCAATTGTTCAATGACTGGAGATTAACCCTATGATTTCAAGTCTGCCAAAGGGTGGACCTTAGGGAGAGACTCCCTCTCTGGACCCCTCAATGGCCTTGTCCAAGGGCTTAAGTTAAAATATCAGTGGGTAGTGGAAAAAGCTGGACTCTAGTCTCTTTTCTGCCATCCACTGGGATGTACTTCAGACAAGTAACTTCCAGTCTCTGGGGCTCAGTTTCTCATTTTTAAAATGAGCTAGATCTAAAATTCCCTTAAATCTGTGAACTTGTTTTCTAATATTTTGATAGCTGTATTTCAATATGTGATTTCCTTTGTAATCTTTTTATTTTATGCACCATGGTTCAAAGAAAGAATCAATCAACTTTCCCATACTGCTGAAGGACCCCCTCCCCCCCACAAAAGGTTAAGAACTTCAGGGCAAGACAATCCTTTTCCCCCTTGATTTTGTATGTTTTAAGTTTGGACAATAGAGGCACTATATACTTCTAGTTAAAATCTCTCTCGGGCAAATGGCTACAAAAAGAAATGAGGCAGACAGAAGGGAGGGAGGGAAGACATGGTGAGGAAGAAGGAGCAGAGAAGGAGATCAGAAGTCAGAGAGAATGAGGTGGAAAAAAGGGAGCAATGGAGATGAGGGAGAATTCCATTGCTGGAATCAATGACAAACCCAGGTCCTCTTTCCTCTCCCTCTCTCTCCCCACCCATGAGATCAAGTTGCCTCCAACTTTAATCAAGGCAGCTCTTTAGCTCTGAGGAGTCCTATTATTTCATTTCTCTTGTTTATTTTTCAAAGGGAGCTCGCTTGGGAACCAGACCTTCCACCCCTATTCCCTCTCTGCCAATCCTCCAGTCCATCCCTCCCCTTCTCCCCTCCACCCTGCTTCTTTGGCTGAACCATGACTCTGGCTTAAACAAACCCACCCCTGCCCAGTAATGCCAGATTGTCCTCAGTAACACTCTTCAGAGCACCAGGGAGAGCTGTAACCCTAGAGAGCACACGGGCTTGAAGTTTGTTGCCTACCCACCAACAGAACATTAGTAGGGTTGAAGGGTTATATTTTCTAATGAGAAAATGATTCTAAATTGCCCCCAGGGATGGTCATGATTAAACCATTTGCCTTAACTTCCTTTACTAAATTAAACAAAAAATACATAGGCGGGCATAACAAACCAGCACATGGGGAAATCTGGTCTGGAGTCATCACTGGGGATGGTTTCTAAACTCCAGAGAATTTATGCCATTAGAGCTGGGCACAGGCTGAGATTTTAAGCCAGTCCTGCTAATGGGGAAAGACGGGGGGTGGGGGGTGGGGAGGAGGGTACGGGTAGAAGGGGGAATGACTTGGTGGGGGGCGGTGGAATAGAGAAAGAGGAGGTGGGTGCAAAGGGGATGGAAGGCAAGGACAAAGAGAAATGTCTGCAGCCTTACATCAAGCTGGAAGCATTGGTATTGTCATTGATCTTCTTGTAGCTTTAATTGTACACATCCCGAGGGGAGCCATTAAAACTTTGCTTAAGTAAGCGAGCGTATCCAGGCGTCAGATGTCTGTCTCATAAAAAGAATGGCTTTGCTCAGGCCAAAATCTGGAATGCCCTCCAGAATCCTTCTTCATTTTCTCTTTTCTCTTGAACTCTAATATGTTTGAACCTTGTGGGACAAAATCAGCTCAACGCATAGCAATCCAGTCGCTGCTTTTCCTCTTGCAAGTTTCCAAAGTAGAAGAGACCAGAATGTCCAAATTTTTTTTTTAAACCTACAGGATTTAGAGGGTAGAGTTTGTGCCAGAGGAAAGATTCTTTTCATAGATGGAGTGTGTATGGGTGAAAACATTAATGTATACACCTTTAGGTTTTAGTTTGAATAAGCATATCAAGTGCCCTTCATATATTTTTTTGTCACCGAACTGACCTCAATCTGTGGCTGGTTGGAGCCAAACAAAGCAAGCTAAAGACAGGGGAATCAGGAATCAAACAGAAGTTTAATTTCAAGGTGTAGGAAACTGCTTGCGCAAGGAGAGAAATTAAGCACACATGTGGTGGGGTCCTCTCCCTAATGGGGGAGGGTTAGGCAATGTGGGGAGATCCCAATACTTATACCCATGGCTACCCAATGAGTTGTAGCCCTGACAATGACAGATTACAGCAACAATGAGACAAGGTCGACTCATAGCAGGGTTATGTGCCCAGAACATATGTACTTGTGTGAGCTTTTCCGGTGCTTGTCCAGGCTCAGAACACCTGGTGCTGGTCAAAGGAATATAGTAATGATGTCATTTTGCCAGAAGGTGAGATCATTCAGAGGGTGAACACAAAGGATTGTTGTTATGGAAAACTCTGGGCATAGCTGGAAAACAGGGTGTCTTCTAGTATCTTGATGTTCTAGATATACTTTCTTGCTTTGTGAAGAGGTCTGTATGGCATTGGGCAAATGTGCCTCAGCTTCTTTAGCATGAAGTTCTATATTTGGGTTCTTAGGTAAATTAGTAATTATTCCCATGACATGTTTTTTTTTTTTGAAGGGAGTCCCAGTGTAAGTGGCCCCTTCTCCTCCTCACTTCGACCTCACTGCCTATCATTATGCCATTTCAACTTAATTTTACTGAGTACTTATCATTTCTCCATTTTTAAAAGTCTCTCTAAATATTTAACTCTCTCCCTTCATTTCCACCTGCGGGTTTCCCTAGCTTCCTTCAAGCTTCTTCTAAGATCTTACCTCCTGTAAGAAACCTTTCCCAACACTCCTTAACACTAGCACCTTCCCTCTGAGATGATTTCCAATTTATTTTATTTACATCTTGTTTATATATCCTCTAGTGGTTTGTTTTAGTCATTTGCCATTAGACTGTGAACTACTTGAGATCAGGGATTGGGTTTTTTCTCCCCCTTCTTTTCTTTGTATCCTTAATGGTTAACAAAATGCGGGACAAGTAGTAGGCATTTAATAAATGTTTATTGATTTGGTGGAGAGACAATGTGGAGCCTGCCAAGTTTGATGAACCCAGGGGAGAGAAACTACCTGACAGTTTTATATGAAAATCATCATAGGCCAGGTGGCTGGGGGGAGGAGTTGGGTCTGACCTGGGCTGGTCTCAGATGCCTGGGTTAAGATTCCTTCAGCTGGGTTGGGGATGTTAGAGTTGGTTTAGTCAGAAAGCCACCCTCTGGCTACCCTCATGACTCTGGCAAGTTACTTTATCTTTCCAGGCTGTAGTTTTCTTATTTGTAAAATAAGCAGTTTGGGTTAGCTAGCCCTTAAGTTCCCTTCCAGCTCGAAATTTCCTGAGTTTGGATAAAATGACTCATCTACATATTATTACAAAATGATGTTGCTTGGAGTGATATTATGTGGGATACACCTATAATCTGCATGTAGCAGAGAACAATGAAAAGGGACTTTGGAGACCTAGCCCTCATTTTATAGAGAAAGGAAACCTCAGGGAGATCCACAGGCATGAAAAATACATCCAAGGGCAAATTCTGGATGTGCTCTTGTAATTACAGGTGCACAGGACAACATTTTTCCAGAGATTATATTTCAGTGGCCTGCAGTGGAGATATCAAATATATGGCCCACAGGCTACATGCACCCTCATCCCCAATAGCCAGCACTCAAACTTGGGCTTTCTGGGTCTAAATTCAGTACTTTTCCTATACTCCCTGCACCGCCTAAGATTGGTTAAAATCTAAGAATCATGTGTGATTCTTTATGACTCCTTTGGGGTTTTCTTGGCAGAGATACTATACTGGAATGGTTTGCCATTTCCTTCTCCAGCTAATTTTACAGATGAGGAAACTGAGGCAAATAGAATTAAATGACTTGCCCAGGGACACACATCTAGGAAGTGTCAGAAATTAGATTTCTAATTCCAGGGGAAGTACTCTATCCACCGTAATACCTAGCTGTTCCCAAATACAATTAATTGTAATAAATAAATTCAATTTATTTCATTAAATATTTAGCAAAAGAAATAAAAACATAGGTAATACATTTAAAAACTAAATTAATATGGTCCACAAGGATACTTATGTATGGATCAGTGGCTCCCATTTCTATTTGACTGCAGTGTTGTAGAGCTATTTACACATGAATTAAAGGCTAGATTAGATGAGGTATTCTTAACTCCCTCTTAAAAATAAAAAATTTTTTTTTTCGTTTTATATTATAAGCATGTTCAGATTGTCTTTACATCATGAGAGCACTTGTAACAAAAGTAAAACAGTGAAACAAAACTAATAATGCAGTACCATATTTGAAAATACAGGCAGCAATTCATATTTGGTCTTGAGTGAAAGTGTAATGAGGGATTTTTTCCCCCTGAGACAAATAGGGGTAACTATTGAGAACAGTTGGGTTGAGGATGGGTGGTGGCAGTAGGGGGTGCATGAAGAAGCTGGACTATGAGTGCAGCTCTATATAGAGAGGGGATGATCATGCTCCCCCATCCTTTGCTTATCCCAGCAAAAAGCTGGCGTGGTACAGTAGATAAAAGGCTGAGTCTGGAGTCAGAAAAACCTGAGTTCAAATCCTGCCTCAAACATTTCTAGTTGTGTGGACCTAGGCAAGCTACTTAATCTTGGTTTGCCTCAGTTTCCTCATCTGTAAAATTAGGATAATCATACTGCCTATCCCCCCAGGATTGTGAAGTGCTTAGTATAGTACCTAGCACACAGTGGGTGCTTAATAACTGTTAGTTTCTATTACTACTACTCTAACTACTAGCTGTGGGACCCTGAACAAATCATCTAACCTCTCTCTGCTTCAGTTTCCTCAACTGTAAAATGAGGATCATAATAGCATCTACCTCCCAATGTTGTTGTGAAGATCAAATGAGATAATAATATAAAGTGCTTAGCATAATTCCCAGCACATAGTAGGTGTTATATAAATATTAGCTATTATTATTGTTATTATGATGATGACAGCATTCCCTCATCCTTTCCGGAGGGTTTTCTTCCCTCCCATAAGGACAAATATCCTTTTGAGCTACAACCCTCATGGGCATACAGCCCCATAGAGGATTATGAGGCACAAAATATGGGAAAAGCAGATAGTAATGTTGTATAATCGGGTCTCATCCAGAGGTTGATACTCTAGGAGAAAGCCTTAGCTACCTCACCTGAGTTATAGCTTTGGCTTACAGTATTAACATATTCGGGCTTAAGTTTCACATCAGGGTAACACAGAAACATATTTTGTGCACATATATAAATAGCGCAGACAGACACAGACACAAACACACCCACAATGCATGGAGACTTTAAAGATGCTTTACAACTACAAAATTGCCTATTAACTCTTATAGTTGATCCTAAACAGCAGCTCTGACCTCAATGGAAGGAATGCTTTTTAAAATGACCCCATATTCAAGCCTTAAGTCAAAATCTTATGTGTTTTCTTTCCTCTCCTTAACTGGAAGGTTATGTGTTTCTTAGCTACTGGTCAGACTGGAGAAGTCTGCCAAAAAGCTTTCAGGGAATTTCCTCACCATGTAACAAATTTATGAGTCATATGAAAAACTGGGAAATGCTTCAACCAGCTGCCTCTCATTGACTCAGTCTTTTTTTTTTTTTTTTTTTTAACAACACCTTGGTGCCTCATCCTTGAACAGGGCCAGAAGAATGGTTTATTGTAGCATCAAATGTCCTTACATTCCCTTGGTGGAAACCTGTCTAATCTCCCATCTCCCACCATCTCCATACCTCTGTTCTCTCCTAACAAAAGGTCATAAAAATCCATGAAACTGCTCAGCTGTTCAAAAAAGACAATACACGCAGGTTCTGAAAATCTCACAGGGAATAGATGAATGGTAGGGAACTTCATTCTCAAATTAATTGCTTAGGAAGCAGCTGGCTTAGTACTTACTAGTGTAGAACTGCTTCTCAACTGGTGTATTGCCTTCCTCTCATCTTCTTTTCTCCCTTCTCTTTTCTTTTCCTTTTCCTTCCTTTTTTGCTGCCTGTTTTCTTCCTTCTCTTTTCTCTCCTTCCTTCCTTCCTTCCTTCCTTCTTTCCTTCCTTCCTTCCTTCCTTCCTTCCTTCCCCTCCTACTTAATTACATCTCATGTTTGTATATTTTCTGTCATTTAATCCCCTAAGGCTTTAAAGGAGCTTGTATAGGTACTTTCTACATATATTTCTTATACAATAACTGGAACATGATGGTCACTTGTGTTCTATTGTCTAAGACAGCAATGAGGTCTACATTTTCAATTTTCACAGTCACCTCTACAAGATTCTGCTGGAGAAAATCCCTTGAGAATGGCTGCTGTGAACATGATTCCTGTTCACACAGACTGGAATAACCTTATTCCTTGTCCCCATATCCTTAGAGGTGCTCCTGTATTACTTAAACTTCTGAGCCATCAAGATCATATTCTCTTCTTGGATTTCATGAGGCCTGTGTAGGGCATATCCTCCACAATTGTAAAATATAGAATAGTCACCTTTCTTATGGTGATTTTTGTTATTTACTGAAATCGGGCAAGAAACATTTATTAAGTACTAGATTCTGTGCCAAAAACTGAGATACAACACAAGACAAGAGCTAGCCCTTGAAGAGCTCACAATCTTAATATCAAGTCCTCTCCCTTGTCTTCTTTTTCCCCTGTATTATTTTTCTGGGTGGGATGGATTTGTCTCTTGGTACATCTTTCCTTCAGCAGAATCAGTATCTATAAATTTTATTTCCATTTTTGGTTCTTAGTGCCATGAATGGATAAGGATCTTCAGGGTGATTGCAGTTGAATTTGTCATATGAAACAGTTTTTGATTCATTATCTACATACTCAAAAGATTCATGTAATCTATCAGTTTCCTGATCAGCAAGATAGTGCAGTGGATAGAGTGCTAGGCCCAGAATAAAAAAAGATTTGAGTTCAAATCTAGCCTCAGTTACTAGTTATGTGTCCCTGGACATGTCACTTAACCCTGTTTGCCTCAGTTTCCTCATCTGTCAAATGAACTGGAAAAGTAAATGGCAAATCACTTCAGTATCTTTGCCACAAAAACCGCAAATGGAATCATGATGAGTCAGACTTGACTGAAAAATGACTAAGCAAAGAACAAAAATCAGTTCCTCGCAGTTGACAATTTATTTTAGTGTTAAGTCTTTATAGATGCTTTTAGGGCAAACCATAATACTTTGGCTACTTGGATCATTCTGGTCAAATATATGTTCTCAATAGGGGGTAGGAATGTAGAGACCATTCTTCTTTATATTAGTTTGGATAAATGATTGTCCACTCATCAGAGGAAATGGGAGGGCAGTTACTTTCTTTGCTGAAAAAATCCTCCCTCCCCAAAATAATTAGGACCACTGCTACTGTTTGGCTTGGTCCATAGAACCATAAGAGTTTAATGTATGCATTCTAAGTGTGTGAGGCCTGGTTTTCATTTCCTTATACCCCACAAGTGCTCAAAAGCCAAGTCTTTAAGGTTTTTCCATTAAGTATCACATCTTGTCACAGTTACAGCTTGCCAATCCTCCCAATTCAGTCATCTCAAGAGTCTTTCTCAGGGAGACAGGGATCTTCTCTGAGCATGTTTCTAGATTGGGGTTAACTATACTGCATGTAAAAATGTGTACAGTTGCAAGCTATTTTCAGGGGAAGCTGTTTTGTGCCTTTTGGGGAAACCTAACTACCATTTAATGTATTGGTGAGATGGCTCTTTCCAACATCTTTGGCTTTTCTCTCCAAAATCATTCTTTCATTTGAGGAGGGCAAATCTGCCTTCCATTAATATGTAGGTGGTAGTAGGAGAAATATCTTTGCTGAAAAGACTGCAGAATCAGTATCACTCAAGTATACTTCTGCCAGGAAAGATCTTTTTGTAAAATTCTGTATAGGTGAAACACTTAATTTATTTTGAACTCAAACTTCAATTGCTCCACTGAGTCATAATTTCCATTCATCAAGGCAAGAGTATTATATGTTTTCCTTTCAAATGGATGTCTGTGATCTAGTTTCCAAGAACTTCACTGTATCTGGAATCAGGTATTTTTGAATGTTCCAATGACTCTGGTAACTCATAGAACATATTAGGAGTAGATTGTCCTGACCTTGCTCTCATGTCTACTTTTCTGCAATTCAATAATTCTTCTGCTTGGAACTTCATGATGTCTACAATATCCTCATTAGACACTGGTTCTATGCCATGTTATCAGCAGTACCTTATGAATTTTACTCTTAATAAACTAACAATGTCTTCCAAATTCCATACTTATGACTTCACAATGTTGTTCAATAGTGCCAAAGATTTACTTAACCACAAAACAATTTGCACAGTTCCAACAAGACAAATTAGAAATGGTAATAACAGTGTCAACCACAATAATCAGCAGATTATGGCAACAGTTTTCTATTGGACATAGATTAAAATTAAGTTTACTTTCATTAAAAGCTTAAAACAAATAATGATTCAGATATAATCTTCCAATAATAAAGTAGGAAATCCTGCTTAAAAACCAAAAATGATACAACAAAACACATTTAAAATTTAGTACAGCATTTAAACTCTCAAAGAAAAGAAAAAGCTATCCCAGACAAACCCCCAATTTGTGAAATCATTAGAAGTGATTTTGTAGCTCATTTTAAGCATAAAATTTAGAGTCAATAAAACGTCCCCTTGGGTCCCTTCTATTTGGCTCTAGGATGTTTAGATGAAAAGTTTTGAGTTCAATTACAATAGCTCTGGGATCACAGTTAGGAAAATTTCCAATATCTATATTAAACTGTTTAACCTTGCAATGACATCTATCTCTAGTTATCTCTTGGCATTTTTGTTGTTGAGGCAAAATTTGGTTTATCACAGATGATATAATAGTGTGTGTGTATATATAGATAGGCATCAAGAAGGGAAGTTGGGGAAAGAGCTGATTTTTTCTTGAGACTTTTCTCAGTCTGAGTTTTCACTCTGAAATATCTGTAAGGTCAATAACTCTCTTTGATATCTCCTGTGGGAATTCTGGAATGGGACATTAAGGGAATAGGACTGAAGCGCATGGGAATGAGGGAACATATAGCTGAGTTTGAAAAACGTGATTTGCTCTCTGGAATTTGTGGGTTCAATATCACTGGAGAAGTGAGAGAGACAGTGGATGGGCACATGCCAACTACTTGGGAATGAGTCAGGGAAAATGTCAGTGAATGGAGGAAGAGGTTCTATGATGAAGGTAGGTAAGATCCATGATTATTCAAATGAATATCTAAATATCCATACAGGAAAATTTCTGGTTAACAAAGGGGAAAGATCCCAAGTAAAGCTCTAAAAGGACCCCAGGTGGAACAATACTCAGGAAGACTAAAAGAAAATCAAAAAGCTTCTCTATCCAGCCCAAGACTATGTAAGAAAATGACTATTCAGAAAATGGTATTTAGATAGAGGACAAATGGGGCAAGATAAAGGAGAGAAAGGTGAAAATCAGCACAAATTCCTGTAAATGGGACATGGAGCCAGTGAAATGTTGGATTTGGGGAATAGCTATTGGAGACACCCTGATACTGCACAGGGAAACATGGCTAATACATATCTTGGGGCACTCAAAAGGATACAGGATCAGCTTAGTGCTAGGAGACCTTCCAGAAGACCTAAGACCAGCAATATCCCTGACTTCTGACAAAGTTCCCATCAGGGAATGGAGTTAACTCCTGATTGGGGATTGTGCAAAAAAAAAAAAAAAAAAAAGATATAGATATGAGACTAGCATACATATGAGGCCAGAAGATGGAGAGACAGATCAAAAGTTGCAGCAGACTTTGGGACCTAGTCTTCTGGTAGAACTCACTTCTAACTGGAATGTCAGAGGCAGTAGCAGTTATACCATAGAGGTAATAAAACCTAACTGGGACCCTCTATCCCATCTGAGACTATGCAAAAAGGCACAGCCTGGCCCTGACACAAAGTATTAATATAGGAACTGGGATTGGAGAGAAAAAAAAATAGAAGAAAATTACAAAAGTAATGAAGAAGTACTATAGATTAAGACAAGCTTGAGAAATGAACCTAGTAGATGAAAGTAACTCTATTCCAGGTACAAGTAAAAGCTAAGAGAAAAGAATCATGACTTTTACCACAAGGACTCCAAGAGGGGATCGAAGAAATAAAGCAAGAATATAGAAATTGAGTTCTAAAAATAAAAATTGAAAGGAGAATAAATGGTTTATAAAAGAAGGTGTAAAACCTAATCCAGTAGTAGAATTTCTGAAAAATAGAATAGAACATACAACCCATATAGAAAAACACAATAGATGAGAAATGCCTATTGTGTTAACTAATGTGTGATTGAAGACCCTGTCCATTGAATTAGTATATCAGTACAAATATATGGGACAAGTATTTCATACAGACAATGGATTGGACTTAAAATTGAATAGAAGGAAAAGAACAGGATTAAATTTGGAATACTATATGCTGAGATGAATAATTCCTAACTGTTCCCTGGCATTAAAGTCCATATATATATTTTTAAAATATGAATTCCTTTTTGTTGATGCTGTATTATTTTGAATTCTGCAGCAGCACAGTCTGACAAATTAAATATGTTGATGATCCAGAGGTCAACAGAGGGAAGACTAGTAGAGATGAATAAATGATAAAATATTTCCAATGAAATCCTATACATATGTTACATCATTCAGAAAATGTATGATCAGATAAGGAGTTGGAATTAATCTTGTATTTCTGTTGCCCAGTTATTTCAGTTGTGTCTGACTGAAATGCCATTTGGGGTTTTCTTGGCAAAGATACTAGATTGGTTTGCCATTTGCTTTTCCAGTTCATTTTACAGAAGAGAAAACTGAGGCGAACAAGGTAAAGTGACTTGGCCAAGATCACATAGATAGTAAGCGTCTGAGATCAGCTCTTTATTCACCATGTCATCTAGCTGTCCTTTAGTCTTATATACAAAGCAAATGAAAAATAATTTGAGGAGTGGGGGGAAGACACTAACAATTTGAAGGATAAAGGAAAGCCTTGAATAGTTTGTAGTATTTGAACTGAGCCTTGAAGAGAGCCAAGGATTCAAGACATGTAGGGAAGCTAGTACAAAGACATGGAGGAGGGAGATAGAATGTGGTGTATGGGAATTTGCTAGGTGCACAGTAGGTGTCAAATAGATGATCTGAATTGTGTTGCTTATGTCCTAGGACAAATATTAAGGCCTTGTTGTTAGTATCAGGGTAGTTTAATTTGAATGCAGAAGTTACCAAATTTCCACCCCTTGACTAGGCTCAGAATTATGTTTTGTTGCCTTGGTTTCAGTTTTTGCTACTACTTTCAATATACCTTCCCCAAGGACTCTTGGGAGCAAAGATATTTAATTTTTATAGGACTTGGCAAAGATTCTGTGTCTGTGAATGGCTATAAAATATATAGACAGAGATGACCTTGTGGTCTTGGGTGCTTTATTACTTATCAGGGAGAACATAACCCTGGAAATATGTTGTCCTTGTCATTATTAATAGGTGACTCAAAGGGCAATGGAAAGATAAATGAGTAGGCTGTGGTATGCTGACAATGATGGCTTCCTCATAAGAAATAGTGTAGAGCATGGGAAGACATCTGTGAACTGATGTAAAGAAGAGTAAACAGAACCAGGAAAACAGTATACACAATATAAATCAATGAATAAACATATCTTATGTGCCAAGCATTCTGCTAGGTATTTCTGATATTGATATTAAAAAAATCAAACAATCCTTATTTTCAAACAGCTTAAATTCCTTTGGGAGAAAAATATTTCTATGTATTTATATATCTAACAACAATAGTACACATTTTTATAGCACCTACTTGAATAAATACAAAATGACAACAAGATAGCTAATATAGGTTAATTAGGAAGGAAGAATATTAGCAATGGGAGTGGACCTCAAAAAGGTTTTGTATAAAAGATACTGCTTAAACTTCATCATGAAGGAAGGGTTTCAATGACTCAAGAGAATGCATTATAGAAGGGAGAAGTGGGGAAAAGAATAAGCAATTATTAAGTGCCATCTATATTCCAATGATTGTGCTTTTAATGTAAAGGATAAAAGAAAGGCAAAAACAAAAGAAAACAAACACAATCTCTGTTCTTAAGAAGCTCTCAGTCTAATGTAAACAATTATGTACAAACAAGTTATAGACAGGATACATTAGAGCTAATATCAGAAAGGAAGGCAATAGTATTAAGGAAAGCAAGGAAGAACTTGTCCTTCCTCAAGAAATCTGAGAAAGTCAGCCAGATAGGAAATGGAGAAACAGCTAGTGAAAATGCTCAGAATACAGAGACAGAGTAGGGAAGGGACAGAAAAAGGCTAGTGTCACTGAATAATAGAGTAATATATAGAAGAGTAAAGGATAAGAAGATTGGAAATGTAAGAAGGAGCCATGTTATGAAGGGCCAAACAAAGTATTTTATATTATATGTTGAAGGTAATAGGGAATGGCTGGAGTTTATTTAAAGGGTGAGGGAGGTTGTTGTTATCATATCTACATTTTTAGAAAGATCAGTTTGACACCTGAGTGGAGAAGGCTTGGAGTGGGGAGAGACTTGAGGCAGGAAGATCCACCTGCTGGTTGTTGAGATAGTCCAGGCACAAGGTGATGAAGGTTTGCACTAGAATGGCAGCAATGTCAGAGAAGAGAAGGGGGCATATATGAGAATTCTATGAAAGTAAAAATAATATGAGTTTTCAAGATTGCTTTGATACAGAGAGTGAGAGAGTGAGGATGACACCTAAGTTGTGAGCCTGGGTGAGTAGGAAGATAGTGGTATCCTTGACAACAATAGATTAATTAAGAAGGCAGGATTTAAAGGAAAAGCTAGTAAGTTCCATTTTGGATATGCTAATTTAAGATGACCATAGGCCATCCAGTTGAGATGTCTAATAGGGAGTTGAAAATGCAAAACTTCTAGATGAAGATCTAGAGAGAGATTAGGCTGGGCAAGTCGATCTTAGAATTATCTGAATAGATGATAATTGAAGTCATAGTGATAAGGTTCAAGAAATCAAGGAGGCAGGGAGTTATCTGGAAGGAATTCACACATTCAGGTCATCTTTCAGTCAAGGGGCAAAAAGCTTTATTATGATGTTATAAGGTAGGTAAAGTTCTTAAGGAACCCCATTTACAAGGGGAAAGATACCATAGGACAGGCCAAATTTCCTAGTGGAAGTCACAATAAACAAGGAGAAAGGAGAGACCTTTTATAGGACACAAAATACTTCAGAGGTGGACATCTTGGCCTTCTGATTGTGTACAGTAACTATGGAGTCAAGGAAATCCAGTCAGTTCAAGAAATTTAATACAGACTCTCTCCTGTTAGTGTACCTCCCTATGTCCTACCTAGAAGGAACCTGGTCTTTTGCTGGGGTCTTATTCACTCGATCAAATCTATAATTTCATTGCTGTAGGAAACTCCCCACAAAGATTAGTAGCTATTCTGAAACCTATGTCTATAGAGTTGCTTAAGGGCATTAAGAGGTTAAATAATTTGCCCAGAGTTGATGTATGTCAGATGTAGCAATCAGCTCAGACTGTCTTGACTTGGAGGTTGCCTGCCTGACTTGGAGTTTCTGCACTGTTCCATCAGTTATTGTTGTTGTTCAGTCATTTTTTAGTCATGTTTGACTCTTTTATGACTCCATTTGGGCTTTTCTTGGCAGAGATCTTAGAGTGTTTTGCCATTTGCTTTTCCAACTCATTTGACATCAGTGGAAACTGAAGCCAACAGGGTTAAATGACTTGTTCAGGGTCACACAGATAATAAATGGCCAGATATAAACTCCTGGAGATGAGTCTTCCTGACTGTAGGCCAGACATTCTATCCACGGAGCCACCTAATTGCTCCAATTGTTCCTTATTGTTCCATTATCTCTCTAAATTGTTCTGTTATTTGCTATAAAATACCCTCATGTACTATGAAAGAGAAGTAATAATGGTGTTGTATATGTGGATCTACTCTATCAGGGAGTCTGTGATGTGGTAACTTCTTTTTTTTTTTTTATTTTGTAATAGTGGGTTGTTTTAATTTTGAATACAGAAAAGAATGATAGCTATATAATGGCTGTGCTGGAGCCAGCTCTTACTGGCTCCCCTGTTGATAGTAAAATTTAAATGTGAGCATTTACAATTTAGAAACAGAAAATAATACAAATCAGGGTTTGATTTGTTGCTTTGTTGACTGTCTAGACTTTAGTGATAGAGAAAATGTTAACAATGCAGATTAAACTTTAAAAGGTATCCTGAAATTCCCCCCTTTTACCACCCTGCCCAGTTGGTTTGTTAAACATTTACTAACTTGCTCTTGGATGGAATCTACATAAATAAACGCTCTTTAAGAGGAGTTATCAATTTTTAAGAGTGCAAAAGAGTGGAACTACTAAGTGGCATAATGGATAGAGCATTGGCCTGGGAGTCAGGAAGATTTGAGTTCAAATGTGGCCTTAAACACTTGCTAGCTTGTATGACTCCAGGCAAGTCTTAACTACGATTGTCTTGGGGGGAAAAAGAGGGTTAAAGGGTCCTGAGACCAAAGAGTTTGAGAAAGGCTGGCATAATGCTTGACTGACTCTGGAGTCAAGATGACTTGTCTTCTTTAGATCCTGCCTTGAAGACATGTTAATCAAGAAACCTTAACTTTCAGCCACATAAGCGAGACACTTAACCTTTTATGCTCCATTCAACTCTCTTAAGACTATAACTTTGCAGGTTATTTGATGATCTAAGTCAATGGAGAAAATTTCTAAGCTGGAAATTCATTACAACCTACCTGAAAGCACAAGTCTAGCCCTCCCAAATAAAACAAAATATCGCCTCAAATCTTGAAAACTGAATGACACATTTCTTAATTACATATTTATAACTCTTATCTTGAGCCTAACATAGGCTAATATGATTATGGAATTCTATTTTTTTAAATAGCTTTTTATCTACAAGACATATGCATGGGCAATTTTTCAGCATTGATCCTTGCAAAACCTTCTGTTCCAACTTTTCCCTTCCTTCCCCCCACCCCTTCCCCTAGATGGCAGGTAGACCAATACATGTTAAATATGTTAAAGTATATGTTAAATACAATATATGTATACATATTTATACAGTTATCTTGCTGCACAAGAAAAATCAAACTTA
This sequence comes from Sarcophilus harrisii, assembly GCF_902635505.1. Taxonomy (NCBI): domain Eukaryota; kingdom Metazoa; phylum Chordata; class Mammalia; order Dasyuromorphia; family Dasyuridae; genus Sarcophilus; species Sarcophilus harrisii. The sequence continues at coordinate 267,863,713 of NC_045429.1, read as the reverse complement.
GAAATAAGGTAAAAATAACCTGAGAAGGAAAACAAAAATGCAAGTAGATAATAACAAAAAGAGTGGAAATGCTATGTTGTGGTCCACACTCATTTCCCATAGTTCTTTCGCTGGATGTAGCTGGATGAGCTGGTAGCTCAGAGATGGGAAGTGATACCACGTTGCATCTAGAAGTAATGTTGCATGCAACATGGTCTCACTTTCCATCTCTGAGCCTCAATTTCTTTATTTATAAAATAATGATCTTTTGACTCAATGGCCCTAAAATCTCTTCCACATCTTGATCAATGATCCTGTGATCTCTAAAGCCCCTTCCAATTGGGGTTGCTCCTCCCTGGACAAAGAACAATGTCTGGCTCAGGAATCTGATCTCTGCGAGATGATCTAAATTCTGTCCTAAATTCTGTCTGGAAAAATATTCAGATATTTGAAAGTGTGCATCTTGATTTGGAATCAAGGGATTCCTTTCCCTTGAATGAGCAAATCAGTACCCGTACCCTCAGAGAACCTTCTTCTTTTGTATCTCTGCTAGTAGTGTTTAGGAGTGGTTTTGGGAGCCTTCCCCAGAAAGATATCTGGCTCCCATGGGTAGTCATTAATCCTTTGGGTATAATCAAGGAGGATCCAGAAAGATGAATCAATCGCTAAGCATTTATTAAGTGTTTACTATAGATACAAGACAAAAATAAGCAATCTTGCTTATGTCCTGAAGAAGTTTGTTGTTGTTCAGTCATTTTTAGGCATGTTCAACTCTTTATGTCTCCATTTGTTTTGTTTTGGCAAAGATGCTGGAATTTGGAAATGGTATGCCATTTCCTTTTCTGACTCATTTTATGGATGGAGAAACTGAGGCAAACAGAGGTTGTGACTTAGCCAGCACATTGTAAGTGTCTGAGATTGGATTTGAACAGGTCTTCCTGACTACAAGACTAGTGCTCTATCCTATCTATGCTACCTAGCTGCCTTCAAGAAGGAATTCTATCAGAATCAGCTAAGAGGCATTAAATTCTTTTTAAAATAAGCTCTTGATGCCTTCTGTTTCTTAAATCATCATATTTAACTACAATATCCATCTCTTACCTTTTCCCAGAGAGTTATCCCATGTTACAAACAGTATTTTTTTAAAAGTTGAAAATAACTAACATAATTAATGGATATAATGAAATGTTCTGAAAACATTTGCAATGTGTAACACTTGTAGACTTCCCTTTTCTATGAAGGGATGGATTGGGGGTGTTTTTTCATGTCTTTATTCAAATCTTGCTGGACCTTTTGAATTTTGTTACCTTCAGCTTTGATTTTTTCTGGAATGTGGTACTTCTTTCTATTTACATGGCTGAAGTTTCTATGTGAATTGTTGCCTTGATTCTTCTTCACTTCATATTAGTTCACAAAGATCTTTCTATGCTTCTATGTATTCATCACAAAATTATTTTTCAGCACAGAAATATTCCATTACCCTCATATTCTACAATTTCTCTAGCCATTTGTCAATTCATGGTCATCTTTCCCAATTCTTTGCTTTTACAAAAAGTATTGCTATAAATATTTTGATGTATGTGGGGACTTACTTTTCATTGATAATTTCTTTAAGTCTAAGCCCAGTTGTGAAGGGTCTAGTTCAAAGAATTTGGACATTTTATTTACTTTATTTGTATAGTTCCAAATTAATGTGCCTATCTTTCCATCACCCATCCAATATTGACTATAGCCAGTTTTTGGATATCTTTGCCAATTTGCAGTTTGGGTGTGAGGTGAAACTTAAGGGTTGTTTTGATTTGCATTTCTCTTATTAATGATTTGGAAAATTCTTTCATGTGTTTATGAATATTTTGTGACTCTTAAAACTGTTTGTTCATATCCTTTGATTACCATCTATTGGGGAAGGCATTCAGCTATTGTCTATGTTTTCCAAATCAGCCACAGAACAAGATTACAACCCAGGGGAAGCAAGCAACATGGGGTTGTGGAAAAGGCATAGACTTGTGAATCAGAGAAGCTAGATTCTAACTTTGGCCATTGACTCAGAAAAAGTCACTTCATCTTTCTGGGTCTCCGTCTCTTCATATGTACAATGAGAGGATTAGACTAGGTCTTCCTTGTTCTAAAATAGGATGAGCTGGTGATTTTGAGTCCTATACACTATTTATCTTGGGACCAGCTCATCGTAGCCACTGTTTCCTTCTTTGTAAAAACTGACACAGGACTATTTGACTCATAACCCATAACAATCTCTGAAGGCAAATTATGGAGTATGGATGACTGCATTTTGAGCTTATGGGAGGAAAGGGACTATAAAAGTTCTATTAGCATTATTCCTATCATCATCATTTTTACTATTTGTAACAGATGAGTCAGGTGTAATTCCATGGAAATAGTTGAGGTCTAGCCATATACATTACAATAACCTATTATTTGGGGGGTAGAATTCTCTTGGTGATATGACAAGGGTCTAGAAATATTGCTTTTGGAATCACTGCCAAAAGGTGAATAACCAGAAAGTCATCCAATCAATGACTTAATAATATCAGAATTTTAGAATTGAAAGGGACCTTAGAGAAATGATCCTGTCTGATCCTGAGAGGAATAGGGTGAAAAGGGAACAGAACCATATTTGGATACAGAAGAGCTGGTTTTGTATTCTGAGTCCAATATATAAAAGTCTTGTCATATCCCTTTAGATGCTTGGGCTTCAGTTTCATTTCTTATAAAATGACCATAATAATGTTTGCTCTTTCTCACATGGTTGCTGTCAGTATCCTATAAGACAACAAATATTGAAATGTTTTGTACATGGGAAAGGACTTTTTGGGAGTAAGATATTATTAGTCTCCCCACATCACATACTGAATGTACAGGAAACCATCCTCATCACTGAGGTCATGACTGGCTTTTGAGGGATATATTCCACAATGTCTGTGTTGGCTGGAATCCCTCAGACAGATTTGTTTCTCTCTTTAATGTAAGTTTTTAGGCAATGTTTCCACTAAGGCAGACAGTTGTGTCAGTAAATTTAGCTACATTATTAGTTTTCCCCCAAAGGCAGCGACTAGCTTGACTGTTGGCCAAGATTTATTGGTCTATTTGTATGGTCTGTCCCACTTTATCCTGGAGGGCTGATTTTTGAGCATATCCTTAGTCTCATTACATTGATTTGGACATTACTTTTAAAACAGTACTTTAAAAAATAGATTGAATGAGTGAATGAAAAAATCAATCAATTTGACTATATTCCTGAATCTTCACTTTGGCATTCAATGTTCTCACACTGAAAGATCCCTATGCTTTTGTGACACCCTTTTCTCATCAGCAAGTTTCTCCTTGAGCCTCTGTTTTAAGAAAGTTTTCAGGGCACTCTTCATTCTTTTTCTGCTCCACTCTTGACCTTTTTGGACTTTGCCATTTTCCCTCTCCTTCTTTCCTCCCACCAACTCCCTATTAAGGTAGAGACTTTTTTTTCTTTCTTATGATACACTCAGTGCTTAACACAGTGCCTGGCATATAGTATATGGTCAATAAAAATTTTCTAATTTGAATTGATTAACAAATATTTATTTAAGTTCTAGTAGATACTAGGAGTACAAAGATTAAAATGTACTAATCCTCAAACAGGACTCAAAGACCTGAAGGAAATTATATTTTAATAGGAGCAGACAAAACACATACAGGAGTAGGGACCAGGAAAGGGATGTCAGGGAATCCATAGAACAATCAATTGACACAACTTTACCAAGAACAAAAGTAGTAAAATAATATTGATTTGATCATGTAAACCAGAGCAAGAAGTGAAAAGTGTTAGAGGCTTCTGGGAGAAGGGAGTACATGTAATGTATGGCAAGATGTTCAGATGGGATGTAAAGAATGGTCTGGAGATTTGATGCTGGCTAGCTATTAGTGGGATAGTTGAAGTTCCATTCATTCATTCATTAATCAAAAGAGCTAGTTAGGCCAAGGGAGAGAGTTCTGAGCTGAGTATCTTAACTCCCCAAAGGAATGGAAATATCTTTTCTGTTGATGTTAAGCAACACTTCTAAGTAGGAAAAAACAAGTCCAGTGGTGTGAATGGCCAAGGGCAGGTGGTTGTGTGGAATATGTAGCATAAAATTTACTTGATGATAAGTAAAAACTCATTGGCCATATGAGGCTTGCCATTCTGATGTGGCTATTATATATTCTATGAAACATGTCAGTAGTCCTGATTTTAAGTTCCAGTTCTGATACTTAGGAGCTTTGTGAACTAAGTCACTCTTTGTTTCAGAGCCTGAAAAACAGGGATTATAACACCTGCCTTGCCTATGTGGAAACATTGATTTGTTGTGGGGATCAACTAGAGTATGGTATAGACTTTGTAACTTCTAATAATGATGATACTTTGCTTTTATATTGTATCCCTAGTGCATAAAGTACTTTACTCAATGAGTATTGACGATTTCCTATGTGCTAGATAAAATATAAGATAAAGAGAGAACCCCTGTCCTGAAGAAGTTTCCATTATGCTAAGAGAATACAACACACTCACAGATTAGTAAAAATAAGCCCATAGACAGATCATAAAGGGATTTAAATGATAAAGAAATTTGTGCTTGATTCCAAAGCCAATAGGAAAACACTGAAACTTCTTGAAAGAGGCAGCTAGGTGTCTCGGTATCTTCTAAGCCTGTTATTAAGAAGACCTCCATTCCAGCCTTAGACTCATACTAGCAAACTACTAATCCTAGCTCTAACATTGAATTCCTGTGTAATTCATCTCAATGGACCTCAGTCTCCCAACTATCAAATGGGGATGATAAAAATAGAACATACAGGACAGCATTGTTGTAAGGAGCAAGTGAGATAATATTTGCAAAGCATTTAGCACAATTCCTGACATACAATAGGTGCTTAATAAATGTCGTTTCCTTCTTGAGTAGAGAAGTGACATGATCAAAATTATGCTTTAAAAGCATAAATTTGAATCTTGTGTGGAGGATGGATTGAGAGAGAAGAGATTAGATTTAGAGCAATTAATGAAGTAACTATTACAATATCTCTGGCAAGTGGTAAGATGTGGAAAATCCAGGCCTGTCATACCACTTTTTCCACATTCCATATTCCACCTGAGGAAACAGGTGCACTGAGATGAAATGACCTTCTCAAATTTATTCTGGTAGTAATTTAGAGCTAGGATTTGAACCTAAATTAAAAAATTAACAACTACCATCTAATATTTTTTTCCTTGCATTTTATTTTAAAAATATATTAAAATATTTATTATTATGCATACATACAATTATACATAATTATATGCTATATATAATTGCATATTATTTTATATAATATATTATTTTATTATGTAATTGTTGTACATTATTTATATATATTTATTATACTTATTAGTGAAAGATCCTTCACATTAAGCCCATTCACAAATCTCTCTCCATTTAACAATCAACCTATTTAACCAAGGTATCTTTTTTTTTTTTTTTTAATTTAATAGCCTTTTATTTACAGGATATATACATGGGTAACTTTACAGCATTAACAATTGCCAAACCTCTTGTTCCAATTTTTCACCTCTTACCCCCCCACCCCCTCCCCTAAATGGCAGGATGACCAGTAGATGTTAAATATATTAAAATATAACTTAGATACATAATAAGTATACATGACCAAAACATTATTTTGCTGTACAAAAAGAATCAGACTCTGAATTATTGTACAATTAGCTTGTGAAGGAAATCAAAAATGCAGGTGTGCATAAATATAGGGATTGGGAATTCAATGTAATGGTTTTTAGTCATCTCCCAGAGTTCTTTTTCTGGGTATAGCTACCAAGGTATCTTTTTAATCCACAATTGATTTCTAACATTTTTATTTATAGAATCATAGATGTATGAATTTAGAACTGAAAAAAATAAGGTTCAAGTCAAATTCAAACCTCTAATTTTAAAGATGGGTAAACTGAGTCCCAGAGATAGTGATTTGCCCAAGATCATATAGCTAAAAAGTGAAATTGAATTTGGTTTCCTGATCTCAAATACAACATTCTTCTCACTGTCTCTCTTTACACTTACTTGAATAGCTGAACATTGTAAAATGCTTTTAGTGAAATCTGACATTTTGTTTATTTTTCCATGTTTAAAAGATTTTTAGTTTATTTTTCCATGTTTTCTTTAAAAGATTTTTAGTTTATTTTTTCATGTTTTCTTAAAAAAATTATGGATCTCATTTGTTTTTACATTCATCTTTATTTCCAAATAAATCTCTCCTCCTTTACCTTCATAGAATATCCTCTGAACAATGAAGGAAGAGAAAAAAATTAGCCCAACTAACTAGCACATCAATTGATTCTGACAGTATATAAATATTTCCCACCTATATATTCCATGTCTGCCAAGAAGGAAAGATAATCACTTTCTCATCAATAGTTCTGACACTCAAGAAACACACAAATGTTTTCTATGCAAAAATAATCTGAGAAAGTAGCTCTGAGAATCACCTGAGGAGATATTCTTATCCAATTGCCTCATTTTACATAGGAGAAAATTGGAAGTCTGGAGAGGGAAAGTAACTTTTTTTGTAATACTGGAGAAACTGAGGCAAGATAGAGATTAGAAGTTTTTAAATATTATATTAGAGGGAGAGTTTTGACTGGGGGCAAAACAAGATCCATATTGACCCCAGCCAGGAGAACGGGACTCTTGTCTCAAAGCATCCAACCACAAGGGGGAGATTCCAGAGACTCTTATAGGGTTCCAGTAATCAGGGAAACAAAGGCAAAGGGCAGGGTTAGAACACAGGTGAGTGGGAACTTCCAGGAAAGGACCATAAATTTAGTTCTGACAGGTTGGGGATAAGGAGCAAGGATCATAATAGGAGACACTGTCTGGTTCAAAGGGTCCCATCTAGATAATTGAGATAAGACATCTGGGGTTTTATGATTCTTTGGAATGCTAGTGGCCAGGGCTCCCAATCCTAATTATCTCAGTCCTAACGGCCAGGAAGGGGGGTTCCCACCAGCAAGACTGAGGCAGAACAATTCAGGAAAACTGAGACATAACACTTTCTTCCTCATGGTAGTTGCTTTATATATGTTTGTCGAATTGCTTATCATATATTTGCCATTTCATGGCAAAGATATACACACATGTACACATATCTAAGTGTATATGAACATGCATGTATATGTATATATATGCCTGATTTGGAATCAGAGGAGTTGGTTTCTGACCCTCAGTTCTACCATTTACTGTGTATTATTTGATTGTTTCAGGTGTGTCTGACTCTTAGGAATCCATTTGGGGTTTTCTTAGCAAAGATCCTGGAGTGGCTTGCCATTTTCCTTTTCCAGTTCATATGGAGGAGGAATTGAGGTAAACAAAGTTAAGTGACTTGCCCTGCATCACATAGCTATGAAGTGTCTGAGGATAGATTTGAACTCATCAAGATAAGTCTAATGCTATACCACCTAGTTGTCTCTACTAACTGGTTGATCTTTATCTAGTTACAGCCTTTAAGAACCCTTGGTTTTCTTATATGTCAATGAAGAATTGAATGACAGGATCTCTAAGGTCTCTTTCAGACCTGGCTACATATGAAAATAGAGGCATGGATACATACATTCTCGCACTCTATTTCTATATTTTGATCTCTGATTTGATCAGTGTAGGGAGCTCCTAAAATGGAAACTCCTTCCTTTGAAAACCTATTGCAAATCTTCTCCAAAATATGGTCTTAAAGAGTTTACAGACACACTGAAATATTATGTTACTGGTCCATGGTCAAATAGTCAATACCCAGTATTTAACACAGTGCCTGGCAATAGTAGATGCTTAATAAATATTATTGATTGATGTGTCAAGAGGCAATATTTATAGACCAGTCTTCCAGACTCTGAGGCCAGCCCTTACCCCACTCCCCAACACTGGCTTTGTGTCCATTTTCTTTCATTGGACTAAACTTTTGATTTCATTTTTATGGGGAACATCTTATCAGGAAACTCCATCTACCAAGTCAGATTATAGAGCATTACCTGAGCATACTGAAAGGTTAAGTAATTTGCTCAGGGTTACCTAGCCAGGAGAGAAGAATTCAGGAAGTTAGGCAATATATAAGAAGATGAAGAGTATTAAATATCAAACAGAATTTACTTTTGATTTTAATGGTAATATGGACATATTGGAGTTTACTGAGGAGGGGCGTGATTTGATAAGATGTAGTTTTAGGAAAATCACTTTGACACTATGTGCCAGAGACAGAGTTTTCTGACCTCTGAGCCATCTGCCTTTCTACTCCATCTCTTTTATCTCTACAAATACCTTATAAGCTGTTTTAGAAAGATGGATGTTCTTTTAATGAGAAGAGGCTGATATTCTCTGCTGCCTCTGGGGGTTATCTAAGCTCCTGGTGTGAAAAGGAGAAATCATCTAGATGGATCATTAAAATTTCTGAGCAGGAAAGAAGCCACAGGTATGTAAAGACTGGTGTATTCCTAGCCACAGCATGTGCTTTTTGGTGTAATTTAGGCAAGAACTGGAATTAGGAGTTCCCCCAGGGTCTGACCAACAGGAACCATGACAGCCGGCAGGCAGGCATTGGGGCTGAACTGTGCTCTGGAGAGTGGCAACCAGAAATAAGAGAGTAAGTTTGCTAATCCTATGGAAACCCCAAAGGGCTTATGAAAGAAATAGCCCTAGACAATTCTACGGGCTATGTGTAGCATGCTTATATTTACTGGACACCTCTTCATATAGGAAGCAAATGGAAACTATCAGTCACTTGCTGACATGATCCATTCTGTGTTGATAAAGAATAATCCAAACTGAACCATGAGATGCCCATCAAAGTCAGATCCAGCTCCCTGTTCAGAATGCAAACCTGTCACAGTCTGAATCTCAATCCAAAATTCAATCCAAAATCTAAACTTAGTGGGAAAGCTGACTCAAACCTAGATTCCAAACATATAATGCTTCCCTGCCCCCTTAAATTCAAATTGAAATCTACTCATAGGTTTAGAACTGAAAAGCCCTTAGAAGGGAAGGAAATAAGCATTTATTAAAAACCTACTATGTGCTAGGCACTGTGCTTTACAAATATTTTCTCATTTGATCCTTAAAAGAACAATGAGGCTTTTAACTTCTGGGAGCCAAGATAGTGGAGTAAGCAGTAAATTGCCACACTCTCCCATACTCAACTCCAAACAGCCATAAAATAGCTCCCCAAACAAATCCTGGAACAGCAGAATCAGCAAAAAAAATGGGGTAAAACAATCTTTTAATCCAAGAAACTTGAAGATCACCAAGAAAGGTCTGCCTCAACTCTAGCAAAAGGGGAATTGTAGTTCAGGACAGAAAGCATTGCCTGCACTAAGCCAGCAGCCGGCTTCACTTTAGCAAATTCAGCAGGAAATCCTGAGTCTCCCAATGTGGTGGTGCAGGCAAATATCAACACCAGAAACATCCCTTCTCCCACCCCCTCCCATGCCACAGAATAACCAGGAGAATGGGCAGACTCCCGCTCTGAGAGCTGCTTTGCTTCAACATAGTCCCAGGAAAAGAGGCAACTTCCAGCTGTCAGACTCCTGGTACTTCATCATAGTTCTGGCCAAATAGGTAAACTTCAGTCCTATGTGTCTAAACAAACAGGCCCTACTTGCCTAAGAAAACAAACAGCCACTAGTATAGGGCCCCTGCCACTTCAGCATATTCCTGGACAAACAGCAGCCAGACTGACACGTACCTCAGTACAATCCTAGGAAAATGCAGAAATGCCTCACCAGCCTCAACACATACCAGATACCACCATTAGGAGCTGAGATTCAGCACCAGGTAAACTGCCATTCCTGTATGGCTTCCAGCAGCATCAGCCACACTTTACTCTGTCCAGTTGGGATAGTACCAGACATGAGAGTCCTAAGTGGGTCTCAGGACAACCTCAGTGTAGCACCAAGTAAACACTTAGTTTTTGCGGTCCTTGCCACAAGAAACCTGAGGCACTGCCTCTTCCATTTGGGACCAGAATCCACATTTAAAAGAAAGGGGAAAGGCCAAAAATAGATGTGCACAACAACAACAATAACAACAATAAAATCTGACTATTGAAAGTTATTATGGTGCCAGCAAAGATCAAGATACAAACTCAGAAGAGGACAACAATAGCAAAACACCTATGGGTAAAACCCTAAAGAAAAAATGCGAAGTGGTCTCAAGGCCAGAAAGAACTCTTGTAAAAGCTCAAATGGGAGTTTAAAAATCATATGAAAGAAGTAGAAGATAAACTAGGGAAAAAAATGAAAGTGCTAAAAAAAAAAAAAAAAAAAAAGAGTCAGCAGTTTAGGAAAAGAAACAACTGCGTCAAAACTAAAAGTTGCCAAATAAAAAAGAAGATACAAAGATTCACTGAAAAAAACAACTTTTCAAAGAGTACTAAAGGTCAAATAGAAAAAAAAGTATAAAAGATAATTGAGGAAAACATGTTAAAAGTTAGAATTGGACAAGTGAAAGTTAATGACTCTAATAGATCTCAAGAATCAATCAAACAAATTCAAAAAGATAAAAAATGGTAGAAAGTATAAAATACTTCATAAGAAAAATAATCAACCTGGAAAATAGATTCAGGAGAGACAATGTAAGAATCATTGGACCACCTGGCAACCATAATCAAAAGGAGAACCTGAAGAATATCTTTCAAGGAATTATCAAAGAAAATTGCCTTGATGTACTTGAACCTGAGGGCAAAAAAGGCATTTGAAAACCAATCACCACTAGAAAGAAATCCCAAGATAAAAAACTCCAAGGAACATGATAGTCAAATTTCAGATATATTAGAGGGAAAAAATAATATAAAGAAACAATTCAAATATCGGGGTACTACAAGCAGGACTTGGCAATTGTAACATTAAAAGATCAGAGGTTATGGAAGATAAGCATTAAAAGATCAAAAGTCATGATGTTCCAGAAGGCAAAGGAGTTAGGGTAATAACCTAAGAATCACTTTCCCAGCAAAATTAAGCATAATATATCAAGGGAAAAAATGATCATTTGATGAAGTAGAAGGATTTCAAGCTCTCATGAGAAGACCAGAACTAAACCAAAAATTTGATCTCCAGTATCAAGACCCAAGAGAAATATGAACAGGTAAAAAGGGAAAAGAAAATATAAGCGATTCAATAGAGCTAAATTGTTTACATCCCTTTCTGGGAATATGATACTTACAATTCTTTAAAATAGGATCACTACTACTGTAATTTGTAGGAACATATAGAGAGGGTATGGGTATAAGATGAATTTGAGGGAATGACAGAAAATTAAGGGATGAGAAAAAGAAGTTCACTGAATTCAGAAGGAAGGGAAAGGTAGAATGGGGTAAATCATTTCATATGAAGAGGCATAAAAGATGTATTGGAGTAGAGGAGAAAATAGGAAGATAAGTGATGGGCATCAATTGAACCTTATTCTCATCAGTATTGGCTCAAAAAGGGAATGATATATACAATTACTTGAATATAAACATCTATTTTATTCAGGGAAGTAGGAGAGAAAGAAATTAGGTAAAATGAGGGGGATTGATGGAAGGGAGGGAAAATCAGAGGATATGGTAGACAGGAGCAAAACACTAGGAAGGAGTTTTCCTTCATTGCTGGCTTACAATGTTTTTTTAGTATTTTAGTTAAATTACTTGGACTCTTCATTTAGGTTTTAGTGAAGAGGAAAAGAATGTGTGGAGGGAAACACACAGGTATGAATGTGAATGAGAAGAATTTTCCCATAAAATGGCATAGCAAAATGGATTATAAACCAGAATCCTACAATATATTGTTTATAAGAAACATACTTGAAGCAGAGAGACACATACATACAGAATAAAACTAAAGGGCTGAAGCAGATCCACTGTGCTTCAATTGAAGTAAAAAAGAAAAGCAGGATTGGCAATCCTGATCTCAAAGTAAAAACAAAAATACAACTAAATAAAAGAGATAAGAAAGAAAACTACATCTTGCTAAAAGGTGCCTTAGACAATGAAGACAATTCTAATCATTTATGCACAAAGTGGTTTAGTATCCAAATTATTAAAGAAGTTAAGTAAGTTACATAAAGAAATAGATAGCAAAACTATACCAATGGGAGACCTCAACTGTTCCCTCTCAGAACTCAATAAATTCAACTGAAAAATAAACAAGAAAGGAATTAATGAAGTAAACAAACTATTAGAAAAGTTTAGCTATGACTAACCTTTAGAGAAAACTGAATGAGAATAGACCTTTTCTCAGCATATGGCACTTACACAAAAATGGACCATGTGACAGGGCTTAATAAAACCTTAATAATCAAATATAGAAATGCAAAAAAAATTAAATTAATTTTTGGATATAATGAAATATAAATTACATTCAATAAGGAGCAGTGGAAAGATAGATTAAAATTAATTGGAAATGAAATAATCTAACCCTAAAGAATAAATCATAGAAACAATCAATAATTTCATTAAAAAGAATGATGATGATAATGAGACAGCTTACCAAAATTTATGGGTTGCAGGCAAAACAGTATTTAGAGGAAATTTTATTTCTCTAAATTCTCTAAAAAATAAAATGGAAAAAGAACAGAATTGAGTATACATCTTAAAAAAACTCAAAAAGAAACATTAAAAATCTCCAATTGAGCACTAAATTGGTACTACTGAAAATCAAAGGTAAGGGTAATAATATTGAAAGTTAAAAAAAAAAACTATTGAGATAATAAATAAATCTAGGTGTTGATTTTATGTGGAAAAAAAACAATAATATAGAAAAAAGCCAAATATCCAGTATCAAAAATGAAAAGAGTAAAATCATCATTAATCAAAAAGAAATTAAAGCAATCAATAAGAAATATTTTGCCCAATAATATGCCAATAAATGTGACAGAATTGATATATAGTAATAAAATATAAATTACTTGGGTTAACAGATCAAGAAATAGAATGCCTGAATAATCCCACCTTTAAAAAAAAAAATTGAAAAAGCCATTAGTGCTCCGTAGGAATTTTGGGTTAGATGGGTTCATGAGTGAATTCTACCAAACATTTAAAGAATAATTAATTCTAATACTACATAAACTATTTGAAAAAATAGACCAAAAAAAAGGAATCCTATAAAACTCATTTTGTGACAGAAATATGGTGATGGTACTTAAACCAGAAAGAATTAAAACAGAGAAAGAAAATTATAGAACAATTTCCCTAATTGATGCAAAAATTTTGAACAAAATACTAGTATGATGATTAGAACAATATATCACAAGGGTTATATACTATGATCAGGTGGGATTATATTGGGAAAATTCTCAATATAATTCACTATATCAAAAATATAAACCAAAAGAAATTATATGATCTCAATGGATGCTGAAAAAGCTTTTGACAAAAATACAGTATCCATTCCTATTGAAAACATTAAAAAGGATAGGAATAAAGGGAGCATTTCTTAAAATGATGAGCAATACCTATCTAAAACCATCGCCAATCATTATTTGTAAAGGGAATAAGTTAGCCATCTTCCCAATAAGATCAAAGATGAAAAAAGAATGCCCATTACCACCACTATTTTATTCATTATAGTACTAGAAATGTTAGCTATAACAATAAGACAAGAAAAAGAAATCAAAGGAATAACAATAGGCAATGAGGAAATAAAACCATGACTCTTTACAGATAATATGATGGTGTACTTAGAGAATCAACTAAAAAACATCAGCTTGATTTCACGTTGCTGGCCTAACCCTTATCAACATCTTCTGTTTATTCCAACTCCAAATCACTGGTATCGAAATAATTTATATTTACCCCCCCAGAAGAAATCCTCAAACTCCCAGAAATTCCGTTCCCTTGAGAGAAAAAATGAATGAAAATCTTAAAATAATTAATAGCTTTTGCAGAGTTACAGAATATAAGATGATCCACGGAATTCATCAGCATTTCTTTATATGACCAACAAAGCTGAATAGCAAGAGATATTCCATTTAAAATTACTGTAAACAATATAAAATACTTACAAGTCTATCTGCCAAGATAAACCCAGAAAGTATATGAACACAATTACAAAACACTTCACACAAATAAAATCAGATCTAAACAACTGGGAAAATATCAGTTGTTTGTGGGTAAGCCAAAACAATGTCATAATAATGACAATTCTGTCTAAACTAATTAACTTATTCTGCTCATACAGACTATAACCTCTCAAGCTGATTTTTGGAAAAGTTTCTCACCTGACAGCTAGCCTACTGAGTTTGACTAATCCTTTGGGTGACAGATAGATGAAACATTATCGGCTCTAGTTTAAGACTTTCCTAGTTTGGTAAGAGGTATGACAGCTTGTCCTTGGTTGGTATTTCCTTCTAGCAGCCAAAGTTCACCTCCATACTATCATTAGGCATCAGGAGCCAGTTAGGTGATATAGTAGAGTAATGGATTTGAACTCAGAACTGTGAAAGTCACTTAATTGCTAGTTGACTCAGTTTCCTCACATGTAAAATGGGAATAATAATAGCACCTACCTCTCAGGGTTGTTGTGAGAATCAAATGAAATGATATCTATAATGGGTTTAGCATAGTGTCTGACACACATTAGTGTTATATAAATGTTGGATATTATTATCATCATCGGGGATTAACTGACATCCTACAATACATACTTGCCACACTGATGATAGAATTTTCTGGCACTGGAAAGATGTTCTTAAATATCAGATAGTCAATAAGCATTTATTAAGTGTTGGGAGCTAGGGATACAAAAACAAAAAACAACAACAAAAAGAACCCCCGCCCTGCTCTCAAAGTACTTCCTTTGATAATTTGTAAAAATGTCCTTTAACATGCTTCTTTCTGTGTGTTGTATTACCTAGGCAAAAATCTTGTTGTTGAGCTGTTTAAATGATGAACAACTGTGACTCCATTTTCTTGGAAAATATACTACAGGTTTGTCATTTCCTTCTCCAAATCACTTTACAGATGAGGAAACTGAGGCAAACAGGGTTAAATGACTTTCCCGGGGTCACTGTTAAGTGTCTGAGTCCAGATTGAATACATGAAGATCCATGGCAGTCTATCCACTGTGCCATCTATCTGCTGAGGTATCTTATTGCCTATTTTCAGTTCTGTCACTTCATCTTATACAAAGGATAAATCTCCTTTATAACACATCTTGATAATAGTCATCCAGATTCTGCTTGATCATCTTCAGTGACAGGGAACGTATTCCCTACAAGGCAGGAATTTCTGGAAATGTTTGATTCTGTTTTAGTCTCAGGGAATTCTGTGGAAGCAAGAAATGCTTTAATACTTAGGAGTTTTAGAACTTAGTTCTCATGTTTAAGCATTTAAGTGTGGCCAATGAATTCATAAAGCTCTAACCTTCCTTTACAAAGGGCTCCTGGCACCCAAAAGAGTTCCACACCTGTCAAAAAGATCTAGGCTCCTAATTAATCAGGTGGCAAACACAGGAAATCCTACCTGAGGCACAAAGTAATGGCACAACTGGTTTGGCCATTTGATTTTTCATTGTAACTGAATGTTTTCTTTTAAAAAACTTTTAAAACTGTCACAATCTTACTGCCACTATCCTAGGCCAGGACCCCATTATACTTTATGTGAACTTTTGCATTAGCCTCTCAATCTGTCCTGTTCACTCCCGGTGTCTCTCCCCTTGTCTTTCCCTTCTCCCTTCCATTCCTAACAGATTTACTTCTTTAATTATGCTACTCTTTAGCCTAAAAATCTTCAATGATTCTCCATTGCCTGGTGGACAAGGTTTGGATTCCTCAGTTTGACACAATCAGACCCCCACGGCAGTGGCTATTCTCTAATATGTAGAATATATTTCTTTTTTTACCCTCTCTTCTTTCAAGACGCAGTTTGAGTACCAACTTCTATATGGTCTTTCTCAATCTCCCCAGTTGTCAGTGCCTCCCTCTATAGCATAGACAAAGGCATGAAGATAGAAGCTGAAATGCCATATGTGGAAAAAGAGAGAAGGTAAGTTTGATTGGGTCATAGCATACTATTTTTTGTCTTCCTGTGGAAAACAATGAATTTTGCCTTGGTTTTCTGTCCTGGAAATCCACTTTGTTGTCATATATCCCTAGCAGAGGGCTTCTTATTTTTTAATAGGCCTCTTTGTCAGTCTGATGAAGCTATGGATTTCCTTCTCAAAATAATATTTTGTATGTGTTTTTAAAGTCACAATTGAAGAAAATATTAAATTTCAGTTAGAAGCTAGTAATTATTTTCCAGTTCAAATGTAGAGATCCTCTGAAATCTATCCATGGATTTTTTTAGGGGTCTATGGACCCCAGTTAAGAACTTCTCTCCTATGAAATAAAAAAAGAAAAGAAGAAAGAAAAGGAGGAAGAAAGAGAGGGAGGGAGGAATAAAGAAAGAACATTTAAATGCTTTCTATGTGCCAAGTCTCTGCCTTCAAGGATCTTACATTCTATTAAACAGAAACAACAAACATAGTAAGGATAAGGAGGAGTTTTTAGGTTCAAAATATTTCTGAGATAGTGAGTAGAGTTTGGGGGAAGTGGACTGGCACACTCTGTATGGTAGGACTAATGACAGAGTTGATTGGCTCATAGTTTCAGAATTGGAAAAGGTGAAAGGTAAGGAGGGTTGCTGGTGAGATTGGTGAGAAGGCTGAGGAATGGAGAGTAAAGCAAAGCATGCCTGAAGTCTGCCCGCAGTAGTGGTTCAGGGGAATGTCACCAATCAGGAGAGTCACACTCAGAGAAGATTTCTGTTCCAGTCAGGTATGCATTTTTTAAAAAAGTTGTTTGATATTATATCAAACATTAAAATGGCACAAGAGCTTGGAAGTAATAACTTGTAGTGTTCTCTTCTCTAAAATATAATCATTCTCCGGGAGCAGATTTCTTGCGGGGTTTCTGGAGGTAGCCTTAGTTTCATTTCCTAGTAATAATCACTTCAAATGCAGCCAGAAGTTAAAAGTTCAGTCCTTTATTGATTCTTCCAAAATAGCCTGATTATCTTTCTTAGAGGTCTATCTCTCTCCTTAGTTCCAAAAGCTCCTGTTGCTAGTCTTTTGCCTCTTCCAGTTTCAGCCTCTCTTCTTCCGAATCTTATGCCCAACTGAATCCTGGCTTCTCAATCTCCTCTAAGTCTCTAGTTGGCTTGTGGGAGCTCCTTATGTATGATCTCTTAAAGGTGTGAACTCAAAGGTTGACTCCTCCTCCAAGAGTGGGATTGTGGGAGCTGTGACTTGTGAATCTCCTGGACTTGTGAATGTTGTAGAACTCCAATGAGTAATAAACACATTAGCGAGCCAGAGAACTGCTAAGCATGATGCTAAAATTATACAACCAATTTAGCACCTTGTAAGAATCTTAACAATAACTCTATCCCAAATCATCAAATCTCTGTTGACCAGCTGCATCCCATTCATTGAACTTAACAGAACCTCTGTTCCTGTGAAACACAAAAGGATGGCCTTGGTAAACAAAGAGGCTCCATCCTTCTCAAATTCACCAGTCTAGTGACATTTTACAAACGGGGGTTTTCCTAGTCCTTCATCACCAACTAATACAGAGTGTACCTACTACTTAGTTTAGTATAAGGCTTTCAA
The DNA here is from genome assembly GCF_902635505.1 of Sarcophilus harrisii. Taxonomy (NCBI): domain Eukaryota; kingdom Metazoa; phylum Chordata; class Mammalia; order Dasyuromorphia; family Dasyuridae; genus Sarcophilus; species Sarcophilus harrisii. The sequence goes on along the minus strand of NC_045429.1, from coordinate 267,846,117 downwards.
AATTTCAACTGAACTTAATGTTCTACTTGAACATTTATTGTGAGGATTCTTTCTAAGTTTCTTTTCCTCTTGACTGCTCAACAAACATTCATTAATTGTCTGCTATGTGCAGTGTTGCTGGGAATAGAAAGTTGTCGTTAAAGCCTCAAAGACTTGGCTTGAAGATCTATCTCTGATACTTCATGGTGTGTGATTCTGGGTAAGGCATTTATTTAACATTTCACTGTTCTGGACAGACAACCCTAAGGATATAAGATGTAGAAAAAAAGTGCAACTCTGTCTCACTCAAATTCAAATCACATTTATGATGTTATTAGCCATTTTCTTTTTTTTAAATAACTATAACTTTTTATTGACAGAACCCATGCCAGGGTAATTTTTTATAACATTATCCCTTGCACTCACTTCTGTTCCAATTTTTCTCCTCCCTCCCTCCACCCCCATCCCCAGATGGCAAGCAGTCCCATACATGTTAAATAGGTTACTGTATATCCTAGATACAATATGTGTGTGCAGAACCAAACAGTTCTCTTGTTGCACAGGAAGAATTGGATTCAGAAGGTAAAAATAACCCTGGGAAAAAAACAAAAATGCAAACAGTTTACATTCATTTCCCAGTGTTCTTTCTTTGGGTGTAGCTGCTTCTGTCCATCATTGATCAATTGAAACTGAGTTAGATCTTCTCTTTGTCAAAGAAATCCACTTCCATCAGAATACATCCTCATACAGTATCATTGTTGAAGTATATAATGATCTCTAGGTTCTGCTCATTTCACTCAGAATCAGTTCGTGTAAGTCTCTCCAAGCCTCTCTGTATTCATCCTGCTGGTCATTTCTTACAGAACAATAATATTCCATAACATTCATATACCACAATTTACCCAACCATTCTCCAATTGATGGGCATCCATTCATTTTCCAGTTTCTAGCCACTACAAACAGGGCTGCCACAAACATTTTGGCACATACAGGTCCCTTTCCCTTCTTTAAGATTTCTTTGAGATATAAGCCCAATAGTAGCACTGCTGGATCAAAGGGTATGCACAGTTTGATAACTTTTGGGGCATAATTCCAGATCGCTCTCCAGAATGGTTGGATTTGTTCACAACTCCATGAACAATGCATCAGTGTCCCAGTTTTCCTACATCCCCTCCAACATTCATCATTATTTTTTCCTGTCATCTTAGCCAATCTGACAGGTATGTAGTGGTATCTCAGAGTTGTCTTAATTTGCATTTCTCTGATCAATAGTGATTTGGAACACTCTTTCATATGAGTGGAAATAGTTTCAATTTCATCATCTGAAAATTGTCTATTCATATCCTTTGACCATTTATCAATTGGAGAATGGCTTGGCTTCTTATTATTAGCCCTTTTCAAGAAGGAAGGATAATTGAAGAGAAAGCACAGACCTGTATTTGTCGAGGAAGTTTCTTCATTTAGGAGACCTCAGTGCCAGTGAAATCAAAAATACAATTTCTTATCAGTATCAACTAACTATTGGGCTAGGGAAAGACAGAAGTTTTATTTATTTATTTGTTTGTTTTTTTTTAAAGGCCTCTGTCCTCAAGGAGCTTGTAATTTGGCACATAAAGAATAAAGTATTTGGAGGGTTTAAATGACAAAAGATATGCTTTTCCCAAAACAATTCTGTGTTGAGCATGGACAATCTTAAGCTTTTCAATGAGTTATCTAATGGGGAGCATGAGGTCTTAAAGTGGGAGGGTAGAGGTCATTAACTGGACAAAGGAGGGTGAAGAAGGAGACTTGGAAGAAGAGAAAGTTTGGAAAAGTAAGGTGTAAGATGGGAGTCAATAAGAACTAACTGTTATATAGTAATTATTTTGTGCCAGGTTAAGTGTTTTACAATTGTGCTAAGTGCTTTACAATTATCATCTTTTTGATCTTTACAACAATCCTGGGAGGTAGATGCTATGATTATTCCCATATAAATGAGGAAACTGAGGCAAATCAGTGTTTTGCCCAGTTGTCACATAGCTGTGCATGTCATGTATTGTTACATACAGAATAGGTGGGTTTTTGAGGAGGTGTACATATAAGATAGAGAAAGCTAAGGAGAATGAATGGAAGTGGATGTGGGAGAGATCCATTTTCTTGTAAAGGTTTAATGGCATCCTAGCCAAATGATTGGAGAAGGAAATGGCAAACCACTCTAGTATCTTTGCAAGAAAATCCCAGATGGGATCAGTCAGCCTCGACTGTAATGACTGAACTATAGCAACACCAATAAAACCAAATAATTCTCATTTCAGTCAAAGTAGACCATGGCATGGTGGTATTAAGCCAAATGGTCAGGCAGGCAGTGACTCCGTGGGTACTTGGAACAATGTGGGGTGTATTTCCATAAGCTCTCAGTGTGAGAACATGGGGATGTGAGTGAATCAGTGAGTTAAGTGTAAGTGTGTGAATGTGTATGTGCATGTGTGAATGAGTATGTTGTGTGCATGTTTGAGGGTCTATGAATGTGCTGCATTGTGAGCAAATGTGTCTATGTGTAAATGCGCCTCACTTAGTGGATAGGGGTCTCTGGAGGTGACTGTGTAGACTGTGAGGGTCTGTGACTGTAGTGTGGTCAGTGGGTGCATGAATGTTCTGGGAAGGTGGGTGAGGGAAGGTAGGTGTGTGTATGTCTGCAATCTGTGAGTATGTATGAAGGTCTCTGGATAGGAACTCTGAGGATGTGAATGTGTGTACATGCCTGAGACTGAAGCCATGCTATGATCCAAAGTCTTGTAATGTTTTTCTCTTAATTAGACTTGAGGAAATGCACCATTTAGGGGGTAGGGGCTGGGAGTGGGCAAGGACAAGTCTAATGAAGATGGATTATAGTTCAAGGACTGATTTGAAAGAGTTAAGATTAATTAATGATATCATGTGGCTTACTTTGAAGATTGATCATATCCGGTTTCCAAAATCCCGGCATGACTGGCTCCAAATTCTCTCTGAACTTGGGGTATGTATCTAGGGGGTTAGTGTTCTTTAGTTCCTGATGACAGATTACCTCAGTCTTTCTGTGATAGCGTCTGGACCACCCTTTCTTCAGCTGAATGCATAGATCCCTAGTCAACCAAGGGCAGCCCTGGAAATCTACCTCTCCTGATAAAGTTTTCCACACTACCTCTGCCTCTCTCCCCTCTCCCCCTTATGGCTTCAATATAAATCTTATTCCTAAAAGATACCAGTGAAGCTTACATTTGTCAGAGGATGTGTGGGCGTAGGGCTTAATTTTTTTCTTTTTAATAAGACCAGCTGTTCAAAGACTTCAGGTTTTTTTTTTTTTTTTTTTTTTATTGGTGCTCAGAACTTCCAAGGCTTCCCTGGAACAAAGGAAGGACCATCTGGAAAACTTTAAATGGTACAACTTTTACCACCCTCCTCCCATTTAAATGCAGTAATTAATAACTCCCTAAGTTGGCATTCTTAGTCCTCTACATTGAAAATTTAACTTACCTTTTCATCTCTTTCTTTCTTTCTTTCTTTCTTTCTTTCTTTCTTTCTTTCTTTCTTTCTTTCTTTCTTTCTCTTTTCCTCCTTCCTTTCCTTACATCCCTCCTTTTCTTTCTTTCTTTCTTTCTTTCTTTCTTTCTTTCTTTCTTTCTTTCTTTCTTTCTTTCTTTCTTTCTTTCTTTCTTTCTTTCTCTCTCTCTCTCTCTTTCTTTCTTTCTCTCTTGCTTTCTCTCTCTCTCTCTCTCTCTCTCTCTCTCTCTCTTTCTCTCTCTCTCCTCTCTCTTCCTTCTTTCCCTTCTCTTCCCTTCCCTACTTCCTTCCCTTTCCTCCTTTCCTTTCCTTCCCTTCTCTTCCCTTCCCTTCCCTACTTCCTTCCCTTGCCTGCTTCAGAGATAGGAACATTAATGTTCCAGTTCATCAGGGAATACCAGGAAGAATCAAAAAGGAAAAGCCATGTTCATTCATGGACAGTAGGGAGATGAGAGTGGGGATGGGTGAAAAGACTTTTAAGGAATTTCTAGAACATAACCAGCTTAGTGATGATACTTGAGTATTTGTTCCATGGGAATCAGATGAAGAACTGGGGGGTATTTAGCCTGGAGAAAAGGAGATGCCCAGGATGATACAATAGTTGTCTTCTAGTATTTGAAGAACTTTCATGTGAAAGATGGATTAATACTTGTTCAACTTGGGCCCAGAGGAACAGGGATGGCGGGAGAAGCCCATAGAAAGCCATTGTTCTGTTACAAGGAAATAACTTTTTAACAACCAGAGCTATCTCTAAATGGCATGGATTGTCTTAGAAAGTGGTATAATGGCCCTCATTAGAGATATTCAGCAAAGGCTGAAGTAGTTACCAAACACATACTGCAGGTTAAACACTGGGGACACAAATAGAAAGTAAGACAATCCCTGTTCTTAAAGAGTTTACATTACAATTGGAAGAGACAACACATATAGAAAGGTTCAGTTACAGGGCAGAAGGCAAGAGATTGGGGGTTCCTTAGGGTGCAGCTGCAGGGCAGATGGTAATTCCCAGTGATTCTTAGGTGGTCCTGGATGCTCAACTTGTCAAGTATTCTGTAGGGGGGATTCTTTTTCTAATAGGAGTTTAACTAGATAGGCCCTTTCAACTTTGAAATTTTATGATCCTTGACTTAATATTGCTATATTATCTACTCTCAAATAGTGTCCACTATTTTATATCTAATGTCAGAGACTCTTAACTTGGGGTCTAGGGATAGATTTTAGGATATCTATGAATTTAGGTGGAGAAAAATGGCATATTTATTTTCATTTACCTCTAGAGGAGATTTAGCATTTCCTTTGAACTTTAATGTAGGCAACAAAAACTATTATGAGAAGGGTTTTTATAGGTTTCATGTCAAGGTTCCTGCCAAGAGAAGGAACATTTGCCCATGAGATAATGGCCTAATAGACTTTTCCAATGGGCTTTAGCTTCAAGCATAGAGGAGGATATAGATGGAGTGGTTTAGGGAGACATAATTGAGATGACAAGGGATGCAGGTAGGAAAAAAGAAAATTACTCAGGTTAATATGATTTTAAGATAATGCGTAGATTAAGGATAAAATGGTTTTCTTCCTTCTTAGAATGCTCATGTATCTGAATTTGTGGTATAGTGGAAAGAGTGTTGGACTTAGAATCAGAGGACCTGAATTCAAATCCTGTAGCTGTCATTTCTTACCTGTGTGATCTTGGACATTTCCTTTCCTTGGGGTTTCAGTTTCTTGCTGTGCAGAATAAGGAGATTTATGTTGACAGGTTGGCTTCAAGTAAGTCCTTGAATGCAAGATTAAGGAGTTGACTCCTAATCCTGTGATTCCCCAAAACTGAACTCATGCTCATGAACCTCTGCAGAGTAGAGTGATTTCTAAGAAAATTTCTTTGGGGATAGACCACTTAGGGAAGGGGTGGAGGTGAAGTTCTTTTTCTGGTCTGGTTTCTTAGCTGTCAACAATCCCTCAGGGCTTGTTCCTGCTTTATGCATGCTTCCCTTTCCCCACCCACAAAGCTCTCTGGGTCTGATCGAGGAGTCAAATGGAAATCCGGATCCTCCCCTCTTTTTGATCCCTTAAGGAACATGATGTTGCCAAGAACCTGAATTATCAGTGGTGCCTTCCAGGTACCTGGCTCTGAGCCAGATGTTTCTATCCCAGAGATAACACTTTCTGTCAGCTCATGAGCGCATCTTTCTCCTCCTCCCACCAGGCAAGAGATGGGCTAATGGATTTATAATTCATCTTGGGGATGGGGTGAGGGAAAAGGATGAGAGATCAAATGTTTAAAACTCTGACACTGGGGAAAGTGTCTGTGAAGTCTTGGCTTCCAGTGGAGGTAAGGGAGGGGATTTGGGGATGATTCTCCATTTGTCTCCCCCACCCTTTTTACCACCTTCTCCTCCTGTGAATGATTAATGCCTGTCTCCTGGTGAGTGCTTGAATGGTGTGCCTGGGTCTCTCCTATGTCTGTTCAGATTTCCCTGAGCACGTAATCTCTCTTCCAGCCTGTGAGCCAGGTGTCGCCTCCCTGACTCTGGTTAGAGGTAGGGGTGTCCAGGCTATTCTCTTGGTTAGATGGGTTCCCTAAAAGAGGAGGCTGAGAAGATCGCCTGAGTCTGTTGGTTGCTAATAGCTGGTGGCTTCCAAAGGGTACAAAGGACATTGTGCTGGGAATCTGGAAACCAAAAGATTTTAGGATCAGAGATCAGAGACCAGAGACTCAGAGCTGAAAGAATGCTTAGAAATCATTGGTCTAATACCCCCATTTTATTCCCCCCCAAGTAGTTAAATAATTTGCCCAAAGTCACACAGCTGGTAAATTCAGGATTGGAATCGAGGTGCTCTGCATTGACATACTGATGGTACCACGGTCTATTTTCCTCAATCGTAAAATGACCTCTTTGGACTAAATGATCTCTAACATGCCTTTCAGGTGACAGAAATAAACACAGATTGCCTGATGGAACCTTATAAGGCTTATTTAATTCAACTCTCATTTTATGTATGAGAAAAGAATATAGAGATGAAATGACAATAAGGGCAAATGTGAATCCAGGTTCTCTTCTTCAGGATCCAACACTCTCATTACTCTGTTCATATTAGTTTCTGGTTCAAACATTCTATGATTCTGATTTTGGATTTGGATAAGGATCTTAGTTCCCACTTGCCCTGGGAGAAACCTGTGGCATAGAAGAACTTTGTCTTTAGGGCTGGATAGCTGTCATACCCTTTGTCATTTCTCCTTTATGAGACAACCTCCTTTCCTTCTTCCATGATATCCTCCTTATTCCCATCTCTTCAGACTAGTTGCATCTGATTCTGTGGCCCCATTTGTAGTTTTCTTGGCAACACACTGGAGTAGTTCACCATTCCTTCTCTAGCTCATTTTACAGATGAGAAAACTGAGGTAAACTAGATTAAGTGACTTGTCCAAGGTCATACAGCTAGTAAATGTTTGAAGCCAGGTTTGAACTCTTCCTGACTCCAGAACTGGCACCCTATCCACTGTACCACCTAGCTTCCCCATCACCTAAGGACTAGTCTAACTTAATTCAAAGAGGCTCTTCAATGAGCTTGGGTCTAAATGAAATTCATATGTTCCTAGATTTTCTGAATGGTTGGAAGCTGATGATGCATAAAAGGCCAACAGCTGAAGATTGTCTATTGAATTGTAACGAAATTTCATTGAAGGACTCTCCAGATGGGAAGAAATCAAAGCTCCACAAAATGGTAGAGAACATGGTAGAGTTGGAGGACATTGGTTCAAATGCTCTCCTCCAATCTTTGTGTTTGCCTTCAGTTCCTCATTATAAATATGACATAGTTGGACTCCAATTCTAAATCCATGATCTTATCCAAGGTGGATGTAGAAAACTTAATAGTCTTTCTCTCACCTCCCACCATCAGAAGAAAACAAACATTTATTTTTAAATAGCATTTTATTTTTTACAAATATATGCAAAGGCAGTTTTCAACATTCATCTTTGCAAAATCTTGCATACCAATTTTTTTTCCCTTTCTTCCTCCCACCCCACTTCCCAAGAAAGCAAGCCACTTAATATAGGTGAAACATGCATAATTCATGCACATAAACTATTTTCATATTCATCATGTTGCATTAAAAAGTCTGATCAAAAGGGAAAAACATGAGAAAGAAAAAAGAACAAGCAAGCAAACAACAACAAAAAGGTGAAAATACTGTGCTTTGATCCACATTCAGGCTCCATATTTCTCTCTCTGGATGTACATGGCACTTTCCATCATAAATCTACTGGAATTGTTTTGGATCACCTCATTGTTAAAGAGTCAAGTCCATCACAGTTAATCACAAAAAAACGAGCATTTATTAAGGAACTACTATGTACTAGGGATGTATTGTTGAGGTCAGGAACCAAATGTTGAGGTGTAGACCACATGTTGAGGTCTACATTTGGGTACCTAAATGAAATTAGGGTTTAGTTAAGGTCTAGTGGCAGGTTTGGGGTACAGGGAGTCAAACAGAGTTCCCCTGCAACCCCCTTGGATTCGGCGCAAGGATACGGTGGTATTTGAGGTCTAGTAGCGGCACGAATTCCCAATAAAAGCATTTATTGGCCCAGAGAGCTAGATTAATAAAAGAGATTTATTACTGAGTTTAGAAGTAGGAGATAGGTGAAGGTAGAGATAAGGAGGGCACCGGACAGAGGGTCCTCACATGGCGACCATGTTTGGAATCTCTGCAAAGAGGGGTTCTCAGTGTGGTCCTTTTAAGTCTGAGACTTAGCTCCAGGGGCTTTGGGGTGTAGCCCCAAAGTTGGCTCAGATCTGGGTGGGGCTGGGACAGGTCCGGATCTTCTATTGGAATTCAAAGGGACCAGGATTTGTGAGTCAAAGGGTAATTTACATTAGCTAGGGGAGGTTGGGAATCAAAGATTGGAATCTTTCCCGCATCAGTATGAGGACGAATACTTCAGTGGGAGTTTGCTTAGCTCTTTTCAGCCTACTCATCCACCTTTGGTGTCTATCTTTCACCCAGATCTTACCAGTGGCTCCAAGAAGCTGTAGCACAAGCACCATACATTAGTACCTTACCAAAGTCACACAGCTAGTATATGTCTGAGGCTTGATTTTAAACTCAGGTTTTTTGACTCCAAACCCAAGGTTCTATCCATTGAGTCATCTATCTGTATCTAGATATTTATAATATCTCAAATTGAATTAGTAATATAGTAATCACTCTGTGGTCCAAAATTCCAGCCTTGAGCTCTGTTTGTAGTGGTCTGTAGGGCATTTTCACTTCTATGCCCTACTGATACTTTAAACTCAACATGTTTAAAACAGAACTTATTTGACCTTCCTTCTAGTATTCTAAAAATACTTCCTTATTTTTCTTGATACCTCTAACTTTTCAGGCTCTAAACTTGGAACTTCAGCATTTTCTTCTCTCTCCTTCTTTGGCCCATCCATTATCAGGTCCTGATGATTCTACCACCATGATGTCTCTGTTACCTTTCCCATCCTTGCCTCTTCCACTGCAACTCTCCTGATTCAGACCCCGATCACTTTTTTGAGAATTTACTGTAAGAGCCTCCAAAATAGTCTCCTTGTCTCCTTTTTCTTCTTTTCACTCTATCTTTCAAACATCTGCTGCAATATTCTTCCTAAGGCACAGTTCTAGTTACCGTTTCTTGACTCAAAAAGCTTAACTGACTCCTCATTGTCTTCCAAATAATCTTCAGTCTTTGGCTTTGCATTCAAAGTCCTCCACAGGATGACTCCAAATTACTCTTCCATCTTCATCTCATACTCTTATCCTTCATATACTCTATGCTTTCACCGAAAAGGATTAACAACTCGAGTTTTCTCAAACTTATTCTTTGTTTTCTCATCCAACTCTGTGTGTATCTTATCCATGCTTGAAAACATATTTCTTTCATGCTTTTATGTGTAGATTTTTTTTTCTTTAAAGTACATCACCTCAAACCCTCCCCTAATTCTCCCAGCTGGAAACTAACCCTTCCTTCTCAAAACTATTAAGTTCATGATTAGGGCAATTTAAAGCAGTTTTCTAATATGTTATTCCCATTTATACACTATTATTTGGTCCTTCCATGCTGGCCTTCTGGATGTTCCTTGCACATGCTATTTCATCTCTTATTTCTGTACTTTTTCACAGATCATTCCCCATGACTGGAATTCATTCCTGAGTTCTGTCTCTAACAATCTCTTTCTTGTTGGATTATTTTTCAGTTGTGTTCAACTCTTCATGACCCCATTTAGGGTTTTCTTGGCAAAGATAGTGGAGCAGTTTGTCATTTCCTTCTCTGGCTCATTTTACAGCTAAGGAAACTGAGGTAAAGAGGATCACACAGCTAGTGAATTTCTGAAGTCAGATTTCAACTCAGGAAGATGAATCTTTTGACTCCAGACCTGAAGCTCTATGCACTATGGCTCCACTTAGCCGTTTCTACCAATCTCTTTTTCTATAAAAGTTCAGCTCAGACTCAATCCCTTAGATTACCTATCCTACCTATCCTACCCTCTCTCCTTAGCACCTACTACTGGTGTTCTATTTTTCTGTAGTCATTTCATATTTGTTTCCTTTATAGAAATAAGGTTCTTTAGGTTAGGACCTATTTCATGTTTGTCTTTATGTCTCCAACATTCAGCAGAGTGACTGACCCAGAATAAGTATTGAGCAAATGATTGTAGATTGATTAAATAGTGCAAATAATGAATTCCACAAAGCAATCACATTATTCAAATGAACACTGATTATTTCCAATGTTGAGACAACTAGGTAACACAATGGATAGAGTGCTGGCGACCTGAGTTAAAATCTGGCCTGACACACTTATTATGTGACCCTTGGCAAGTCACTTACCAGTTAACCTCAGTTTCCTCATCTGTAAAATGAGTTGCAAAAGGAAATAGCAAACTACTCCAATATCTTTGCTAAGAAAACTCCAAATGGGATCATGGAGCAATAAAATTTCAGTAATAAAAATTTCCATTGTATTATAACCAATTAACCATATTTTAAATAAGTATAATTTCTAATAAAACAAATTTGAATACATGTGACCTTCTGCACACACTTGTTTCTTTTTGGAATCCTAATCCCAACCCACAAATCAGGGGCCACTTCTTACACAAAGCCTTTCCTGACCCATTAAGTCAATAGTTTTCAAAACCTCCCCCTGAAAGCAACTACTTTGTGTTTATTAGTTATATACTTTGTATTATAAATATATTGTATCCCCGCTGTGAGACCCAGGACTCGGTGTCTAGCACAGGGCCTGGTATAGGGCTGCTGCCAAAAGCATGCTTACTAAATTGAATATAATAGTTAAATGACTTGTACTCTTATCAGAGAGAAGATTCAAAGTCAGGTTTCCTCACTCTAAACTGAATTCTCCTTCCTCTGCCCAGAGGTGTGCTGGAGGCAACTCTAACCAGTCTGGGATAGTTTAGTTAATTGCTAATTTTCAGGGTTAACATTTATACTTTGAAAATACAGCAAACACTGCAAATTCAGGCTTTATTTATTGTTTTAGTGAGTATACTGATGGTATTGAACTCAAATAGAAACTGCATATAAGAATCTTTGCAGACTGTATAATGACAGCTTTTTGTTGACATATTTTAATCTAATATTATATGTATTTTTATTATATTTTTATTTATTTGGTGAAATATATCCTGATTACATCTTTATCTGGTCCTGCTTCAATAGAGTGTTGTGGGCTTCATGCAGCCTGCCATGTTTGACACTTCTGGCTTAGACTTAAGAAATGGTTAATAATGAAGATTAAACTTAAAAGTATGTATGTAAACATATTTTTTTGGTGGGAGAGGCAAGTTATTAAACATTTGTCAAGTGCATGTTTTTCCTTATATCTGTTGCTGTCTTATTTCCCTCCTACCACTTTCTCCCATCTTAATTAGCTGAGCTTGGGCCTTGATAATCAAGGTAGAGATTGACCATGGCTCCAAATACAGTAAAAAATGGAGATTCTTACTATTTCTTCCTTTTTCCTTTATTAATTACATGCCTTGATCTGTTCCTGAATGCTATCAACTGTATTGCATATAGCAGCACCCAGGTAGCAGGAATTGGAAAGTACTTGTAACCCACCCAACACACATGGTAATGGTTAAATCACACAGATGGTCTGCCCTTGCCAGGGAGCATCCGCTGGGGCCCATAGAAAGGACTTGATTTCCTATTCGGCAGAACGATTTGGACATCATAAGGTTTAGAGTTACAGACTCTGCTTTATTCCCACCTGAAAGGTTTAAGAGGTAATAGCTAGGAATTCCAGCTGATCTCAGAGTAATAACCTTGTTTTATACCTTTTTGATCTGTCTCTTAGAAACTGGTTGTTGGTCCTTTAGGACACACAAAAGTTTACAGTATGCTCAGAGGATGAGGAGGGAGAGCTGTTGGGGCAGGACAGGTGCAGAGGGTTGGGGAGGAGTTGGGGTACTGGAAAGAAGTAGAGCCCTCCTACAGATGAAAACACTCTTTCCAATCAGTGGCAGGATTTTCTTTCCTCCCTCCCTCCTTCTCTCCTTCCTTCCTTCCCTCCCTCTCTCTCCCTCTCTCCTTCCCTCTTTCCTTTTTTCCCCTCCCTCTCCCCTTCTATCTCTCCTTCTCTCCTCTCTCTTTCTCCCTCTCCCTCCCTACCTCCCTCCCCCGCCCCTGTTGAATAATCATTCTCTTGGATGTTAGGTATTATTACAGTCTGCTGCTGATTAAATGCTGGCCTCCCCATCCCTTTCCATTCCTTTATCTTGATTCATGGGTTGTTCCCATCATCTGCTATGAAGTCTAGAAAGGCATTTGGGCAGTGTGAGTAGTAGAGAGCACTGGAGCTGAAATCAGGAAGATTGTTTAGAAATTCTGATTTTGCCACTTATTACAGTTATCCCTTCTACTTTATGACTTTCCCCATCTTGGTTCTGATATATCATGTGTAGGCATAAGAAATTAAATGGGAGTTTTGTAGAAGTTGCAGATGACATGTGAAGGCCAGCAAGACATAGAAAAAAGTTTAGAAACTCAGAAATGCATAAAATATATGCATATCAACATATTTTATCTTTTGTTACTGTAATAATTCAGACTTCTTCTCTGGTATGAAGAGAAGGCCAAAAAATTTTGTGTGGATCTTCCATATTGTGGGAGTACTATGCCCCAAGCATCATAATATAGAAGGGATAACTGCAGTTGTGTGACTTCGGTCAAATCACCACCTTTTTGAGCCTCAGTTTCCTCATAGATAAAATAAATATAACTATATATATATATATATATATATATATAGTTTATAATTTATGTCCCCCCCCCCCCCCCACCTCGGGTTGTTATGAGATTCCAAAGTAGTGTTTTGCAAACCTTAAAGTGCTCCATAAAATACATAGTATATATGATTTAGTGCTAGAGCATAGCCATTATTACCATTAAGGGTTCTATGGTATAAATGCCAGATATTCAGTGAGGCATATATTATCCATGGTAGGGAGAGAAGGATCTAGACCATAACTCAGCTGTATTTGGGAGTCTTGGAGTCACCTGAAAGGCAGTGGGGCTGATATCCTTGGATTTCTGTTCTGGATCTCCAAGGTCTCAGGGGGATGTAGATTGGGATTAAAGACTTCTTAATATATTAATTTACATCCTACTATAGATACTAAGTGGTTCTGCTTAGCAAGGCAATTTGAACTGTGCAAATAGGTTAATAATCCCTGAGACATAGGATTTAATCTGTGCATGTTAGGAGAACTCCTTCCCTCTCATTCAGGTGGGTAGCATCAGTTGGAACTATCAGTTGACTACTTTGCTTGCTCCCCATTATCTTTTCCATCTGTAGAGCTGTAAAGTAAATGTTTATTAGGAATATCTTCCCAGATATGGTTCCCTCTCTTTCTAACAGGGCACCTATTTAAATAACCTAATAAATTCTTACATAAATTAAAAAGTAAAGCTTGGAACTTCCAATCAGTTTCTACCAACTCACTTCAGATTGAATTTGCAGTCTCAGCACTTTAGGTCTCCATCCCTTTTGAATGGCACATTATAATCAAGCAAGATTGGAAACACTGGCCAGTGCATCTCATGATAGGTAATTTAGTATATCTAAATTGAAAAGAAAAGGTAAGATGTAGATATTATGTATATGCCTAGCTATTTTTGTTGCAAGTTGGAAAGAGGATAAGTGACTTTTTTCTTTAAAGAGATCAAATGAATTAATGGATCCTGGGAGATTGATTTCTCTGGAGAAAAAAAATCAAGGGGAAACAGTCAGGTCTGATATCCTAGATGCATGTCTCTCAGGGACTGCTGATTCCTGGTTCTGCACTTTTTAAAATTTTTATTTAATTTTTTTATTATAGCTTTTTATTTACAAGATATATGCATGGCTAATTTTTCATCATTGACAATTGCAAAACCTTTTGTTCCAATTTTCCCCTCCCTCCCCCACCCCTCTTCCTCTCCCCCAAATGGCAGTTTGATCAATACATGTTATATATGTTAAAGTATATGTTAAATACAATATATATATATTCATGTCCATACAGTTATTTTGCTGTACAAAAAGAATCATACTTTGAAATAATGTACAATTAGCCTGTGAAGGAAATCAAAAATGCAGGCAGACAAAAATAGAGGAATTGGGAATTCTATGTAGTGGTTTATAGTCATCTCCCAGAGTTCTTTCGCTGGATGTAGCTGGTTCAATTTATTACTGCTCTATTGGAACTGATTTGTTTCCTTTCATTGTTGAAGAGGGCCCCATCCATCAGAATTGAACATCACACAGTATTGTTATTGCCGTATATAATGATCTCCTGGTCCTGCTCATTTCACTCAGCATCAGTTCGTGTAAGTCTCTCCAGGCCTTTCTGAAATCATTCTGCTGGTCATTTTTTACAGAACAATAATATTCCATAACTTTCATATACCAAAATTTATTCAGCCATTCTCCAATTTATGGGCCTCCCTGGTTCTGCATTTTTGATTGTTCCTGGGGATAATATAGGATCAGTTATGTTCTCATTGCATGTGACTGAACATTTAATTCTCCTAGTCATGATTCTGATTTATAATGAAGGGACCCTCATGAAGATTCTCATGGATCATAGATTTAGATTTGAAAGAATCCTAGAAATCATTGGGTACAACTCATCATTTTTACAAATAAAGAAACTGAGACATGGAAGAATTAAATGATTTCCCTTGGATTACAGAGTTAATAAGTATCTTTTTGAGACAAAGGCCAGAATTATAAAAACTATACTACATAATCCTTTTTGTAATGTCAAGGAACTGGAAACTGAGTGGATGCTCATTAGAGAATGGCTGAATATATTGTATGAAATATGTATAGAAGAACTGCACTTGTTTAACATATATTGGATTACTTGCTGTCTAGGGGAGATGGTGGGGGGAAGGGAGAGAAGAACTTGGAACACAAGATCTTTCAAGGGTGAATGATGAAAACTATGCGCATTTTGAAAATAAAAAGCTATTTTTTTTAAATTTACAAAATATTTTATTGTATATTTAGAAGAAAACAGCAAGTTGTGCGTAGTAGATTTGTAATTTCATGTACAATTGTCCTTTTTTGTTGTGATATGCTATGATAATGTTTATTTTGTTCCATATATTCTAAACATTTTAAAAAATGTGAACATCTTAAGCAATTGTTTCAGGTTCAAAGAGACTGACTTACCTTTAGTTACAGAATGAGTAATGACTGAGGTAAGGTTTGAATTCAGGTCATTCTGACTCTAACTTCAATATTCATTCACTATGCTATGCTATATTGTGATAATATTGACATTTTAAAAACTTTATGATATAAAAAGCTAGTGTTAAAAAAAACTCTATACTGCAAAGCTCATTTTAGGCATCTTCTCACTAGAGTTATGTTCTCCTTTCCACTAGTCCCCTTCCAAGATCAAGATCAAAAGCAGAACTTGGGATTCTGGGGAAAGACCTTTCCAGTAGGTCAGTTCCCTCCTGCAAAATGTTTCTGTCCCTCTTGAGTAAGACCAAAGCCATGCTTTGTCAACAAACTTGGCTGCTCATTCATCTCTGAATACTTTTCAAATTTTCTTACTTCTTTACCTTTGTTCACTTCCTGCTCTCCTTCCTGGAATTCACTCTTTCTCTCTCTGCCTCTGCATTTAACCAAAACTTCCTTATTCCATTTATTTTGTGAAGTTTTTCTGATCACCACAGCTTACTGTATTCAACTACTCTAGGTGAGGGTCTGCATCTTAAGCCTTTTTGTACCCCTGACATTGATTTATCAGGGTATTGCATGCAATAAGGATTCAGAAGATATTAGTTTCAAGGATTGATTCGGTGTTCTCTTCATTTAAAAAAAAAGGCAGGAGAAGGAAGTTTTGAGGGGATCAGACTACAAGGAAACAGGGTTGGAATTAGGACTGGGGGAAAAGAATAATGTGTGTGTGTGTGTGTGTGTGTGTGTGTGTGTGTGTGTGTGTAAATAAGGAAAAACAGCAAGGAAATGTGAAAGCTATAAAATATCAGGAAGCTCTGCAAACCATTAGGTAATTAACCAAAGTGAAAAATCAGAAAGACCAACTTCATTTACCATTATGTCATTGCTGTTACTTTGGAGTTTGATTGGATAAAGTATTTTTATTAACTTCATATTTTGCCTCTAATTTTCCTTTCTCATCCATTCCTATTATTGCTTCCACCTCTCCAATTTCTGGATGATGATTATTAATAATGGCAGAGAAAACACTCCCACTGGCTTGCCATAGACAAACTCTGAAGCAGCGTGGTTTGGAACCGGGTATAGCATCATGTGTTGTCTCCATGGATGTGTCTTCAAGGATCTTCTCTTCTTCCTCCATCTTTTTTGGATTTCTACTTTTTCCACTTCATTGCCAACCTTCTATTTTGCGTCTGGCACTCCTCTCCCCTTCCTGGGGGGGCAATATTCCCTGACTGGTTATCTGTGATACCCAGAGGATTGTAGTTTGCTGATGAGAATGTGACTAACAGAAGGAAAGACAACTTAGTTCATGGTAGCAGAAGCCACAGCATAGGTCCCTGGTGGGAGGAAGAGGATGAAAAACAAATGGAGGGAGCGTGGTGTGGTGTGGTGGTTAGCTTAGTGGAAAGGATGGGATGGGACAGGAGACCAAATAACTCATTCCATCTTGCCACCAACTCATTCCCTGGATAGGGTCTGGGATAGATTAAAAACACAATCATGACACTGAGGCCCCAGGACAATGCAGAAAGACAATTGCCTAGTCATTATTTCCAATGCAATATGGAATGCAGAGTTTTGTCTTTTAAGGAAGAAAGACTAGGGGATGTCCTAAATGATTCATCTTTTCGCCTTTGTTTGCTCATTTCCAGATTGGGCAAAACTTAATTTTCCTTTATGATAGGAGACTGGCCAATGAGAGCTTGGTCCTGGGCTCATGGGTACTTGGTAAGCTTTCTTCTGGAAGTGCCTGATGCTGTGGAATAAAGGTGCTCTGTTCTTCACTTTGAGGCATGCACAAATATGCCTGATTCCAGACCATTTGACTGTTAGGTGGCTCAGTGAATAGAGTATAAGACCTGAAAACAGGAATACTCCTCTTCCTGAGTTCAAATTTGGCTTCAGATACTTATTAGCTGTGTGACTCTGGGCAAATCACTTCTCTGTTTGCTTCAATTCCTCATCTATAAAATGAGCTGGAGAAGAAAATGGCAAATCAATCGCTTCAGTATCTTTGTCAAGAAAATCTCAAGTTGGGTCATGAAGAAATATATACTACTGAATAACAAGAAGATTGGAAAGGTAGGAGGGGGCTAGATTATTAAGAGATTTGAATGCCAAATGAATGATTTTGTATTTGATACTGAAGAAAATAGAGAGCCACTGGGAGTATATTGAATATGGGAAGTGGGGAATGGGGCATGGTAGAACTTGTAATTTAGGAAAGTGATTTTGATGGCTGATTATACTCTGAGAGAAAGGACTGTGCCCTTTTTCACCTCTGAAAGCCAAGCACCTGCCAGAGTGCTTGCCTTACACACAGTAGATGCTTATTAGTGATGACAATAACCATACTAATAACTAATAATGATGATGATGATGATGTTGATTACGGCGGTGATAAACTGAGATTTAGTTTCCTTTTCTGGAAAATGAGAAAGTTAGCTTAGAAGGATCATAAATATAGAATTGGAAAGAACCTTTAAGCCCATCAAATTTAACCCCCTCATTTTACAGAAAAGTAAACTGAGGCTCAGAGAGCTATTAGCTCATAGAAGGAATGGTAATCATAGACAGCAAAGATATCCAATTATTAAAGACACCTTCATTAAAAACAAACAGCTTGAGAAAAGTAAAAGGAGAATAGTAGTGAGGGAAATGAGTGGATCATTACCCACAGGGGTCATGAGAGGATAGAAGTACCAGAGTTTGGAGCCACCATTGTTATCCTTTCTTCTCAAAGAGAACCAATGACACCTGGAGGTTCTTGATGTGTAAGAGAATTAGGTTTAATGAAGTAGGGCTGCGCAAAGTCATCAGCTCATTTGTTTCCAGAGTCATCAGAGCTACATGAAAAGACATAGGTCAGGATGACTCCAGATGCACTGGGAGATCTTGGACTTTTTAAGCTGAGATCTTTCCCAGGTCTTAATTTATTTGAGGTAACATCTATTCAGTGATTAAAACTAGGTAAAAACTGAGGCAAAAGATGGTCTAGTTTATTCTCACAAAAGAATAAGTCTGGGAGGGGAAAACCCTCAGGTTTTCCTAACAGAACAGAAATAATTGCTATTTATACTCACTCTGAGCCATCAAAATCCGAACCAAAGCAAGATTATCATTAGATAAGAGGGCAAAAGTTGGGCAAAAGAGGGAGGGAGAGGGATTCTAAAAACATTAACTAGAGATGCTGATAGTAAAATGCTTACTCAGTGACTTTGTATTGGGCTAGCCTAAGAGAAGTACTAAGCAAAGCTTGCGAATGAAGAATAGGAGGATTCCAAGTTTCAGTTCCAGAAAGAAATGTGAGAATTGAAGTTGGCCAGGACATTAAATTGGAAAGAAGTTAAATATAACTCTAAGAATGTCACAGTCAAGGTTCAATTGCAGCCATTATGGATCTTTATTTTGTTTTAACTATACCTTTTTGTTATAATAACAATTTTTTGTTTATACTTTTAAAACAATTTAAAAATAATTTTTATTTAGTATTTTATTTTTCTCAGCTACATGTAAAAATAATTTTAAATATTCATTTAAAAACTTTTAATTTTCTTTCCCTTCTTCCTTTCCCACTCTCCCCTCATTGAGAAAGCAAGCTCTTTAATATAGATTATACATGTATAATCAAGTAGAACGTTTCCATAATAGTCATGTTTTGAAAGAAAACAGACTAAAAAAAACCTCTCAAGAAAAATAAAGTAAAAACAAAAAATATGCTTCAATCTGCTTTCAAACACCATCAGATCTTGTCTGGATATGGACAACATTTTTCATCTTACGTCCTTTAGAGTTGCCCTAGATCATTGTATTTCTGAGAATAGTTCTGTCATTCACAGCTGATCATCTTACAATACTGTTGTTACTGAGATTAAATGGCTTGCCCAGAATCATATATCAAATAAGTGAGATCATAGTTGAACTCTTGTCTTCCTGACCCCAGGTTCAACACTTTATCCATGGCACTATCTAACTCTCTCTCTGCCTGCAATCAGCTCAGAACAGTTCCCTCAGCCAGTTCCCTACACCAGATAAACTGGGATGTCCCAAGGTGAAGGTGGCAGTTGTGATGCACATAAAAAAGAAAATTTTTGAGGATGAAGATACACATGTTTATTTGCTTTGATGATGATCTTTGTACATCTTGTAATGAAAATGATGCAACAATAATAAGGCATGCAACTGACCATCTAATGCAGTGTATTTTTAACAAGGATAGATTTTGATTTATATTGTGGTGAGAAGCTTTCTCAGTAGAGCAGATGCAGTTTTTTTTACAGACATACCTTGTTTTATTTTACTTTATTGTAGTGTTTGTGTTATTTGTATGTTAACAAATCGAAGGTTTGTTATCCTTGTTAATCCTGCATCAAGCAAATCTGTCAGTCCCATTTTTCCAAGAGCATTTTTCACATTGTGTCTCTGGGTCGTATTTCAGTAATTCTTATCATATTTCAAACTTTAAAAATTACTATTGTATCTGTTATGTGATCTGTGATCAGTGACCTTTGATGTTATTATTGTAATTATTTTGTGGTGTCATGAGTTGGTCCATATAAAACAGTGACATTCATCAAAATATGTATGTGTTCTGACTCCTTCAGTCATTGACTGTTCCCAATTTCTCTCCCTCTCCTCAGACATCCCTCTTCCAAAATTGAAAGGAAGAGTCCATTGGTATGGCAATCTTCATTGTTGTCTTATTTTAAGAAATTGCCACAGCCATTCCAACCTTCAGCAACCACCACCCTGGTCAGTCTGCATCCTTCAACACAGAGGCAAGGTTCTCCACCAGTTTAAAGATTATGCCTTGCTAAAAGTTCAGATTATGATTAACATTTATCAATAAATTATTTTAAATGAAGGCATGTAATTTTTAAAAGACATAATACTATTGTATATTTAATAAACTATAGAATAGTATAAACATAATTTTTATATTCACTGAGAAACCAGAAAAATTTGTGACTCACTTGATGACGATGCTTGCTTTATTTCAGTAGTCTGGAGTCAAAATCTGCAATATCTCCATGGTTTGCCTATATTTATCCCTATTGTAAAAAAAAAAAAGGGTTATATGGAAATATCTTTTCAAACATGCTATTTCTGAACATTCCAGAAACATCCACAGAAAAAATTTGTCAAATCTGTGTAGTATTACCTGATAGAGATCCTAACTAGTTCATAGCTAACTTTATAGTAAGCAAATCTTACATTTGAATTTTATTATGTTTAGCCATTTTCCAATTGGGGTTTTCTTGGCAACGATTTCTTTCTCCAACTCATTTTACAGATGAGGCAAACAGGGTTAAATGACTTGCCTACTTTGAACTCACAAAGATGAGTTTTCTTTTTTTTCTTTTTAAATTTTATTTATTTATTTTATTTAATAGCCTTTTATTTACAGGTTATATGTATGGGTAACTTTACAGCATTGACAATTGCCAAACCTCTTGTTCCAATTTTTCCCCTCCTTCCCCCCACCCCCTCCTCCAGGTGGCAGGATGACCAGTAGATGTTAAATATATTAAAATATAAATTAGATACACAATAAGTATACATGACCAAACTGTTATTTTGCTGTACAAAAAGAATCAGACTTTGAAATATTGTACAATTAGCTTGTGAAGGAAATCAAAAATGCAGGTGGGCAAAAATATAGGAATTGGGAATTCAATGTAATGGTTTTTAGTCATCTCCCAGAGTTCTTTTACTGGGCTTAGCTGGTTCAGTTCATTACTGCTCCATTGGAACTGATTCGGTTCATCTCATTGCTGAGGATGGCCAGGTCCAAAAGATGAGTTTTCTTGAGAATATTTTACTCTATTTTTTTCTGAGACAGTTGAGGTTAAGTGACTTGCCCAGGGTCACACAGTTAGGAAATGTTAAGTGTCTGAGACCAGATTTAAGGTCCCCCTGACTTCAGGGCTGGTGCTCTATCCACTGTGCCACCTAGCTGCCCTGAATATTTTACTCTTACCAAGGAGTTAGGAGATATGTATGTCCATAGAACATGTACTTGACTAGCTATTCTATTGGTGGGTTTTCTTCTTCTCAATATTCATTTTCTCTGGCAATAGAAAAATTAAGTCCTATGATTGAATTTTCATCTCAGTTATCAGAGACAAAATGTTCTGTAGGAGGTTACCTCAATTCCTCCGGCTACTTGGCTTCTCGCTTATAATAGCTGCAGCTATTTGTAGACATGGCCAGGCAGCATGGTAACAGTCCATAATGTAACATAAATGTGAACAGCATCATTGTTGCAATTATACAACAATAGCAATAATTGACACATCAAATGCAAAAAAGTAAACAAATTATTATACTTATTAATTATTATTATTCTGAAGCTGCTTCTTATTGTCTTAATGTAAGAGTTCAAAAACAGAGTATCAGTTGATGGAAAGTGAGCAAGTGATCTATTTGTCCAAGAGCTACTGTAAAGAAAAATCCTCTTCAGAGAAGGATTAATGAAGAAGGTTTTAGTGCCATGGATTATATAGATATTATATCTTTTGTTGGTTTAGAAAATCTAAATTTACCTTTATGAAATAATGAATAGTGAAATGTACAGAACCAAGAGAACATTGTACCATTAACCCTTCTACATTGTGACTTTCCTTATTGTGGTTTTGATATATTGTAGGTTGGCATAAGAAACTAAAAGAGAATTTGGTGAGAATTTTGTGGAAACTTCTGATATCACATCAAGGTCAAAAGATAACACAGAAAAAGTTTAGAAACTCTGAAATGCACAAAACATATTATAGTATTATATAATATCAGCATACTTTATCTCTTAATATCATAATAATTCAAACTTCTCTGGTATTAAAAGGGGGGCCAAAAAATTTAATGTTCATTTTCCAGATCACAGGAGTACCATATTGTTGATCCCTGTGATATAGAAGGGATAGTTATATACAGCAATATTGTTCAAAAAATTACTGTTATTATAAATATTCAAATAAACTATAAATGACCTAGGAAGGAAGATGCTCTCCATATTTAGAGAAAGAATTGATAAATAGAAGTGAGCATAGTATGGTTTTACAGATATCTGTATTTATGTCTAATGGTGGTCCTCTCTAGTGCAAGGTGGGAAGGGAAAGAGGGAGATAGTTTGGAACTTAAAATATAATAAGAAAAAAAGAAAAGAAAAAAATCTATGTTTCAAAGAGTAATATTGGAAATGAATCTCCACCACCTCCTTTGATGACATATCAGTTTACAGACAATGTCTTCCATGCTATATTTTGTCAATGAGAATGGACAACAACTACATTGGGCTTGTTTTAGTGGCTATAATTTCAGGTCTGTCATTCTCATTCATTGTGTTCATTCAAAAAGAAGGAAGAAAAAGAATATGATCATTATTTCTAGTTAACTAATTTTTACTTCTAGCAGGTAAATATAGTTAACGTTGTAGAAGTGATTTCTGTTTCCTGTACCTGAACAAGCAAAAGCATCCTAATACTCCACATTCAAATGGGAGAGGAACAATAGATCTCTCTGCACACTGCTGTGTGTATTTATGAATATTAATAACTGTTTGAATAGGTTATTTTTAAAAAAGGATTCTATTGTTTTTTGTATTCCATTTTGTGTATGTGGAAATATTTTTTTAGGTGTTAAAATTCACAAAATAAATAGTTAAATAAATTGGGGGCCCATGAGAGCTCCCTAGGATTGTCTTACGTGGTTCAAAAGACGAGAGAGGCCTCTCTGGGTCAAATCAGGTCTGTTCTCAGTCTTCTCTTCCTCCATTCACCTTTGCCCCTGCTTTTACTTACTTTACTACTATTACTTACAATACTTTCTCCTCCTTTCAGATTCTCTAGGTCCCACCTATTCTAGGAATCCTTTCCTAACTGGTCCCAGTCCTTGGTGAATGGAGTCCTTCTAGCTCTTTGGAAGTACTTATTGCTAGAACCTCTACTCTGACCCTTAGCGAAACAAACAAAAAACCAAAAACTGTTTGGTGGGGCCATGTGAGTTCCTCCAGCCTGACTATTCTCCTGGAGGTCAAGACTTGCATCAATATATGTTGGGCCTGATCCTGGAGTGAGGCAGTGGAGGGGAGAAGGTCAAGAGCATCAGATTTGAGGATCAGGAAGTCTGGGTCAGATTCAATCTCTGCTTCTGTGTCCAAGTGACTAGGCATGTGGCTTTCTTTGCGTCTGTTCCCTCTGTAAAATATATATGTGTGTTAATATATATTAGTATGTATACATGTATATTATGTGGATATTCATATGTATTCAGCATGTATATATGTATATTAGAATAGATATTGGTATGTATTAGTGTGTATGTATATGATATATAATTTTTCTTTTTTGTGAGGCAATTGGGATTAAGTGACTTGCCCAGGATCACACAGTTAGGATATGTAAAGTAATCAATGATGCTCTGATTTGAACTCAGGTCCTTCTGACTTTAGGACCAGTGCTCTATCTACTGTGCCATCTAGCTGCTTCTCTATAACATATTTGTATTTTATTGTGTATATGTGTATGAGTGTGTATATGGGTGTCTTAGAATGTATATGTGTAAAAAAGTGTGTCTGTATTAATATGGTATATGGGTGAGTTTATTAGTGTGTATATATGTACATAAGTATGTATGTATACTAGTATGTGTGTGTTAGTGTATGTGATGTTATATGTATACATTAGTATATAAAAGTAGTATATGGTATGTATAAGTATGTATATATATATATATATATATATATATATATATATATCAGTGTATATGTATAGGTATACGTGACATTATAAGTGCACATTAATTAGTTTGTATATATGTGTTAGTTTGTACAAGTCTTTTAGTGTGTATTGTGTATTAGTGTGTATGTGTATAAGTGTGTGGCATTATATGTGTGCATTAGTGTATATTTGTAGTGCATAGTGTGGATAAGTATGTATGTATATCAGTATATATGGGTATAATAGTGCATGTGGCTTCAGTCCCCACATTGACAGACCCACAAGAATTTGTGATCAGCTTGTGCTCAAGGTCTGTTCCAATTTCAATACTCTATGATACTATGATCTCACAACTAGGGTAGAGTATTTACCAAAATGTGTATCAACTTATCAGTCAAGTAATAAACATTAGTGTGTATTAGTGTGTATATGTATATTAGTCTATATGAGCATATAAGTAGGTGTGTATTAATGTCTATATTAGTGTTTGTATATGTTTAGTTTGTTCAAATCTATTAGTGTATATTATGTATTAGTGTGTATTACTGTATGTGGCTCTATATGTGCACTTTAGTGTATATGTGTGTATTAATGTATATGTTAGTGTATGTGTTAGTATGTACAAATATATTACTGTGTATTATGTATTAGAGAAATGTGTATATTAATGAATTTGGTGTCATGTGTGCATCTGTGTATTAATGTCTATAATTTAGAGTGTACATGTGTTAGTATGTGGGCATTAATGTACACATTAATGTATATGTGTTAGTGTGTACAAGTCTATTAGTATGTATTGTGTATTAATGTATATTAGTGAATTTGGTGTCGTGTGTGCATTAGTATATATGTATATAATCTCTGTGTTATGTCTATAATTTAGAGTGTACATGTGTTAGTATGTATGAATCTATTAGTGTGTGTTTGTGCATACAATGTAGAAATGGGATGGCCACTTTCCATTAATGGAAAGAGATCTGACTCCAGAGTCAGAGGAGCTCAGTTCAAATCTCTAGTCTCATGATGGTTACTCCCATCAGACTTTTTCTTTTTCCCATTAGAATGTGAGCTTCTTGAGAGCAGGAGTGTTTTGTTTGTTTGTTTGTTTGTTTTTGTTTTTGTCTTTTCTGCAGTACTTAGCACATGCAGTAGACATTAAATAAACGGTAGGTGATTGACTGACTGCTTCCTCTCTGTGTAATCTTGGGCAAGTAACTTAACTTCCCTGGGCATCTTCCATCATCATTTACCTTTTTCTTCTTCTAGGTCTCTCTGGCTCTCATGATAAAATCAAAGTGACCATAAACTCCAAAGAGTCACTGTCTCAATTCAAGGCAAAAATCTCGAAGAATTTCAGTAATCGGTAAGTGTGTTTTGTGGCATTGTGGATGGCTAGAACAATGAGGAGGGTTAGGGGATTGGGAAGGTGGAGAAAGAGAGGCGGGAGGAACAGACAGGCGGCTCCAATAGTCATTACAGGGTTCCACTCTTCTGGGAAGAGGAGGGAGAAGACAAAGGATGCATTGTCTCCCCAGACGGGAGGGAGGGTGGCGGGACTCCTGAGGCTAAGGGTCCCTCTTTCAATTTCTCAGTCTCTGCCAGGGAAAAGCTGTAGGCAGCTCCCCATGTGGTATGCATTTTGACTTGAAAACTTTACTGTAAGTGTCCTGGCAATGTGGAAATCTTCAGAAATGCAAGCTGAGGAGGGGTGGGTAGCTGATATTTGTTCAGGGCTCAACTGCCTAAATTAATCAGCAGAGATGTGGGCTCCAAGGAGCAGTGATTTTTCTGAGAGGGTACTGGCGTGGGGAGATGGTTGGAACGCATAGGCACAGAATATTTAATCTGTGCCTCTGTCTTTCCATGGCTAATCATCATGTTTCTTTCCCCCCTTGTTAATCAGTGTTCTTTTCTGCCTTTTAAGTGAGGAGGTAGAAGTAAATGGACCTTAACTCAAATTCAGTGGCAGAAAGTGACTTGTGATGGGAATTAGTCTAGTTCTGATTTTGTTATTCAGTAGCTGGGATGACCATTAGATTTATACAGAATATTAGAGTTAAGACCATCTAGTCCAACAAATGATCCTTTTTCATTGTCTCTTCTAATTTCTCTTCTTTTAGGGATCAGAAGAGCTGGTCTAAGCAAATCCTGACTGGTTTTCCCTTTTTCTGTTTGAATGGGAATACCCCCAAGAGTGTTAGATAATACATGAAACAAGTAATTACAAAAGAATGAATCAAATTTATCTCCATTCCCCCCCAATAAGGACATTGGAGATCTAAGATGGGAGAGGGTTGATTAAAGGAGTGCAGAAATGGAAAATGAGGATGACGTTGCCAGAGACAAATTTTCAGACTTCACAATTTTACTCAAGGTTGATCTTGATGGTCGGAGGAAAATCAAACAACGATGTTTTGGAAAGTTACAAAAAACAAACCAGTTCTACTTAAGAGTATCACCATTACTCAGACAGATGTGTATTTCAAAGCTCTCTTGTGCTTACTAGTCAGAAGAGAAACAGTCTCCAAATTGACAAACCCACAAGAATTTGTGATCAGCTTGTGCTCCAAGGTCTTTTCCAATTTCAATACTCTATGATACTATGATATTCCAACCAAGATAGTGTATTTATCAAAATGTGCATCAATTTATCAGTTAAGCATTAACATTAAATAGGTACCTGCTATAGCTACACATTGGTTTTAATATAAATGCACTGGGGAACTAGTGAATCAAGAGCTCAAGATGAATCAATTCTGTGATGGGACAGTCTACAAAAAAAAAAAATTCCAAATAAACAGAATCTTGACTGTGGTAATAGAAGCATCATGCCCAGAATGAAAGAGGTGATTGTTCTGTTGGGCTCTGTCCTGATCAGACTACATCTAGGATAATGAGGAAAGGTACTATAGAGATCTTTGGTTTGATCTTGGGCAAATAATGTAGCTTTTCTGAGGCCTTATTTATAAAAGTAGCAGCTTGAGCTAGATGATCTTTGAGAAAGGGACCTAAATCTATTCTAAATTTATGGTCCTGTGAGTTCTTCAATTCTGGGCACCACATTTTAGGAAAAACATTGATAAACTGGAGCAGATCCAGAGGAAAACAATCAGATTAAATTATGTGAAGATTGGTTGAAAAGAGAAATTTAGTGAGGAAGAGAGAAGACTTGGGGATGGGGTGAAGGAGGAGAAGAGGAATTTTTGTTCAGTCGTTTCTGCCTCTTCATGACCCAGTTGGAATTTGCTGGGCAAAGATACTGGAATGGTTTGTCATTTCCTTCTCTAGATGAGGAAACTGAGGCAAACAGGGTAAATGACTTGCCCAGTATCACACAGATAGGAAGTGTCTGAGGTTACATTTAATTCAGGACTTCCTGACTTTAAGCTCAATTCTCTGTCCATTACACCATATTGCCTCTGTAACCCCCTATCATTTTATGGATGAGGAAACTGAGGCCCAGAGAAGTGATAGGATCCTAGATATAGAGCTGGAAAGGATCTTAGAAGCTATTTAATCCAGTCTTTTGATTTTGCATATGAAGTTACTGAGAACTAGAGAGACTGACTTGCTCAATGTCAAATAAGCAGCAAATAGCAGAGACAGAACCTGAACTCATCTTGAAAATCCAAATAGAAGAATTTGGTTTATAAAAATAATAACAATGATTAATTTCCATCCTCAAGTGAATCAGTTTTCCAAACTTAGACCTCATGTGACCTGGATCTGAGCCACTTTCCCCTACCTTACATCCCCTGGGGAGGTTCTTCTTGGGATCTGTATTTCAAACTCAGAAGAGAAGTTGGTTTCAGATGATTGGTCACCTCACATTGTCCATGAAACCCCTTCGAGGTAATTTTTTATTTCAGGCTTCAAGAAATAAGAACTATCATGCTACTTTTTTTCTAAACATCTCCAAACAAAACTATGGGTAAGAAATAGCAATTTTGGGGGCAGCATGACCTAGCAGGAGCTGGAAAACATTAATTCTGTCTAGAGATTTTAACTCATCATTTACTGTTAATTACTTTATTACAGTACTGCTTAATGACACCATAGTACATAGACCACTGGGTCTGGAGTCAGAAAGATTTATCTGTGTAAGTTCAAAACTGGCCTGAAATATTTACTAGCTGTGTAACCTGGGCAAAACATTTAACCTTGTTTGCCTTGGTTTCTTCATCTGTAAAATGATCTGGAGAAGGAAATTACAAAACACTCCCATATCTCTGCCAAGAAAACCTCAAGTGGGATCATGAAGTGTTGGATATGACTGAACACCAACTGTTCTACTGCAATGTTTTCTGTGGTCACTGATCACATGAATCCTCCTCTGTCTATAACAGTGCTGCTATTAGTTTTTATGGTGACTCTTCTCTGGCTTCCAAGGTATTAGACAAAATATAAATCCACACTGTTCTTCCTGTTCCATATCACCAGAAAATATTATTATTTCATGTTGGGAAGATGGAAGACAATAGCAGCAGTGAGAGAAATGAATAAAATTACCTTCTTGTCATTCATCTCTACCAAATATTTGTTGAGTACTGACTATATGCATTATAACTCACCCTACTTTTCCTTGGCAAATTCTTTATAATGGCCCTGGGAGATAGGTACTGCAAGCATTATTAACCTAATTTGCAGATGAGGAAACTGAAGCTTACAGTGGTTAAAAGCTTTGCTCAAATTAATGAATGTTAGAGCTGGGACCTGAATTTAGGTCTTCTGACTTAATCAACCCACATATTTAAAAAGGTGCCACATTTTGAGCTAAGAATTGAGTATACAAAAGATAAAAATGAAAGTCTCTATCCTCAAAAAGTTTACATTCTATTGGGAGGGGATTTAAAACATAAAATATATATATGGGTATGCATATAAGTATACACATACATATATATCAGGGTAAAATAAATGAAAGATTATTTGGGAAAAACATTAGCAATGGAAGGGAAGGTAGGGTTTAGGAAAAGTCTCATGTATTAGATAGTATGTATGAGTTGAACTTTGAAGGAAATTAAGGCAGCCAAGTGGTATAGTGAATATGTTGCCTAGAGTTAAGATTCATCTTCTTGAGTTCATATCTGACCTCAGACAGTTCCCAACTGTATGACTCTAGGCAACATCATATATTTCCTACTCTTTTAGAGTTGCTGTTCCACCACAATATTATATGATGATCAATGCTGATGGATGTGACTCTTTCCAACAATGAGATGATTGGGGCCAGTTTCAATGATCTTCTGATGAAGAGAGCCATCTACAACCAGAGAAAGGACTGTGGCAACTGAGTGTGGATCACAACATTACATTTGAACTCTTTTTGTTGTTGTTTGCTTGTACTTAATTTTCTTATTCATTTTCTTACCTTTTTGATCTGATTTTTCTTGTGCAGCAAGATAATTGTATAAATGTTTACATATATTGGATTTAACATATACTTTAACATGTATAACATATATTGGATAGTGGTTACCATCTAGGGGAAGGGATAGGGGGAAGCAGGGGAAAATTTGGAACACAAGGCTATGCAAGGGTCAATGTTGAAAAATTTTCTACATATATATTTTGAAAATAAAAAGCTTTAATTAAAAAATAGAGTTGCTCTTCCCTGAGCTGTCTGGGCCTCTCATTTCTCCTTTTCTCTTTTTTTTCCTCCCCCTCCAGTCTTTTAAAAAATCTCAGCATTTCCCAGGGTATCATCTCCATTCAGATGACTCCCAAATCTAGGTCCTCAATCCCTATCTCTCTTTTAAACTTCAGTCACATATCATCAGTTGCCTCCAATGTATTTTGCTGTCTTATAAGCATCTCAAAATTAAATTGTCAAAAATAGAACTTTAACATTGATACCCTCACTCTCTGCCCTTCTCCAGGAAACCTGCCACTCTTTCCAACTTCTCTATTTTTGGTAAGGATTTCAGAGTTACCCTTGAGTCTCCCTTCTTCCCTTTTCTTCCTTCCCCAACAGCTTCTGCCACTGCCATTGTTGCTGACTATGCTATCCTGGTGCTCTGGACAAGCCTCCATCCCAGTGTTACAGACCTCTGCTGTCAACCTCCTAAATAGCCTTGGACTGGAAAATGTCTAACTTTGACCTTTTGTTGACTCTACCACTCCAAAATTTGATTTCTACCCAGGACTCTTGATAAATGTTTGTTGACCTGAATAATAGAAGCTATTACAACACAAGGTTGCCGATAATGAAATGCTAAAGGAGCAATATAAAGTATTGCAGGATTCCACAAGAAGAGAAAGCCAGCACTGATTGGGCAGGTCAGGAAAGCTTCACTGAGAGGACTTGAGCTAGGTAGGATTTGGATGAGTAGAGAAGAAACATGAAGGCATATGAGGCAGAGGGGACTACATGAGAAAAGATTCTGAGGTAGGAATAAGGAAAGACTATTTTAAAAAATTGAAAGGAGACTTGTATGACTAGGGTAGAGTATTCATGAAGGACAACAGACAATGTACTGTTTGCATGAACACAGTAATTTTCTATATTGGAAATGTAGATAGTTATGAGGTACCTCATTCATAAATCCAAGCCATGTATGAGTTAACCCTAAACACTAGATTTAAAAAGGCCACCATAATAATCTAGGTGGATGGTATAGTTGAATTGAATGCTGGACTTCAAGAAAACCCGAATGTACTTCTTGCCTCACACATACACTTCTTAGCTGGATCACTCTGGGCAAGTCATTTAACCTCGGGGATAATAATACTGTCTACTACTTTCATGCAGTTGTTGTGGTGAACCAATGAGATTATATATGTATAGAATCTCATAAATCTTATGGGACTCTATAAATGCTAGCCCTGATGATGGTGACATATTCATGGATACATATGAATACATAACATGGAGAAAGTTCCTTTTACTTGAGTTTAAACCTTTTTGTAATTCTTTCTAAAATCTTAGAATTTAGATGCTTTTAATCTATTTTTCTTTTTGGGTCCTGAACATTTCACTTTGCTGACCCATAATCAACTATGATGCTTGTCCCTGGACCCTCACTATAGACACTGTTCCTGTTACAGATGGCCCATGTTAAACCTCACTGTTCTTTCTGTCTGCTGTGCAAAGGATTCTCCATCTCTGATACTGATCAGATCTGCTCTTGATGGCAACGTCAAATGAAACAACTACATCAAGAAAAATAATTCTGAAAAGGTAGATTGAAGCCTAATTCATGCCAATGGAAAGTAAATACACTAGAGATACAAAATGGCCATCAGATGGCAGCCTGTTACTTAGACTTGCAGATAAACCCTTGACAAGCCCATAGGATTTTTAAAAATGGTATGAAATGTATCAGAGACATAATGTGCATTACCAGACTTTTAGCTTTGGTGGCTAATCACTCACCCAATGACAGTAATGGTAATGTAGTATTGATGATGTTGATAATGAGCTTAATAGTAATGAGAATAGTGGTAAAAGTGATAATTGTGTTAATGGTTATGGCACGGATGGGGAAGATAGTAATAATGTAATGGTGAAGATGATAATGATGGCAGGGATGGCAATGTCAGCGATGATGATGATGATGGCAGCAATGTATATGAAGCTCTTAAAAAGAGTACATTCCTTTTTGTTTTAGTTTATATATTTTCAGCCATCCCATATTAGTATAATGAATGATGGCTTGATTCAAACAAGAATCCCCCCTGAGTAGCTTTCACTGGACTCATGTTCTGCATGGTGGTGGGTGCTTTACTAGACCATAAATCATCCCTCATAAATTTGCTGCTTTGCTTTTTGCAGGTAGACAGCTCCATAAAATCACTCCTGCTGGGAAATACGAATCTTGAGCAAATAAATAACATTTATCGTTTATGTCAGCAGCAATGTCATCATGTAAACATTTTTTTTTATTTTCTGGGCTGCCAAAGGAGCTGAGGCATTGATTTCCTCATGGGATGTAAATGACTCAACTCAATAATGCAAAGTCAACCAGACTAGGGTGCTAGGAGGAATTTTTTAGATAGATACCTTTACATCACAGTGACATAATTTATGATCACTTCTCCCTCCTACTCAGCAGGATCTCATTGGAGTAACATGCAATGGCTTCCCTGGGAGCCCTTTTAATCAGCCTCATGCCCTCGAGGCTTGAGAAGACTACCATTATGTTGTCAAGCTATCATCCAAAGAGTAGCAGCCACTCTTGTATTATGACTATCTCCTTATGTTTCTGCCTATCAAATCACTTCCACCAGTCAGTACCACCAGTTCAACAAGCATTTCCTAAGCAACATTATTATCAGGAAATCCCAATTATGCTATGTATTATGATTTGGGACAGATGACTTTACTTCTCTGAGCCTCAGTTTCTTCATCTGTAAAATGAGAGGGGTTGGACTAGATGTTCTTTCTTGTATTAAATTAATTATCTAGTAAGCCTATGTGATTCTACTTTGTGCAGGAGCAGATAGATGGTGCTGCAGTGGATAGAATGCTGAACCAGAAGTCAGGAATTCAAATCTGCCTCAGACACTTACTAGTGGTGTGACCCTGGTCAAGACATAAACTTGATTTGCTTCAGTTTCCTCATCTGTAAAACGAGCAGGAGAAGGAAATGGCAAATCATGTATCTTTGCAAAGGAAACATCAAATAGGGTCACAAAAAATTGGACATGACTGAACAACAACAAAAATTTGTGCCAGGTGCTAAGGATATAGAGGTAACAATAATAAGAACTTATCCTTGTACTCAAAGCATTAATATTTTCTCTCTCTTCCTTCCTCCCTCCCTCTCTTTCTTTTGGTGAGGCAAATGGGATTAAGTGACTTGCCTAGGATCACACAGCTATTAAGTGATAAGTGTTTGAGAATGAATTTGAATTTGGATCTTCCTGAATCCAGGGCCAGTGCTCTATCCACTGCACTATTTAGCTGCCCATTTCTCTTTCTTTCTGTCTCCCTCCCTCCCTCCTTTCCTCCATCTTCTCCTCTCTCTCTCTCTCTCTCTCTCTCTCTCTCTCTCTCTCTCTCTCTCTCTCTCTCTCTCTCCATCTTTGTCTCCTCTCTCTTTCCCTCTCCCTTTCCTTCTCCCTCTCTCGTCCCCCCTCTCATTTTAAGGAGAAAATATTTTCTTCTGTCATCTCTCACACTCCATTCCCCCTTCCCTGAAGGTTACAATTGTTAAAACTATCAGTTTTAACTTAGTT